>NC_082611.1:19186174-19789508 GCF_030936135.1 Gavia stellata | reverse complement strand
TAGAGAAGGAGAAGATGAAGATAAAGAACATAGAGAAGAAGCGGAAGAAGAAGAAGAAGAAGAAGAAGATGAAGAAGAAGAAGAAGAAGAAGACGAAGAAGAAGAAGAAGAAGATGAAGAAGAAGAAGAAGAAGAAAACAAAGAAGAAGAAGAAGAAGAAGAAGAAGAAGATGAAGAAGAAGAAGAAGATAGAGAAGAAGAAGAAGACGAAGAAGAAAATGAAGATAGAAAAGAAGAAGAAGAAAATAGAGAAGAAGATGAAAAAGATGAAGATAAAGAAGATGAAATTGAAGAAGAAGAAGATAGAGAAGAAGAAGAAGAAGATAGAGAAGAAGAAGACGAAGAAGATGAAGAAGAACATGATGAAGAAGAACAAGATGAAGATGAAGAAGGAGAAGGAGGAGAAGAAGAAGGAGAAGATATAGAAGCAGAAGAAGAAGAAGATAGAGAAGTGGAAGCAGAAGATGAATATAGAGAAGCGGAAGAAGATAGAGAAGAAAAAGAAGAAGAGGGAGAAGAAGAAGAAGAAGAGAGAGAAGAAGAAGAGATTAAGAAGATGAAGAAGAAGCAGAAGAAGCAGAAGGAGAAGAAGCAGAAGAAGCAGAAGCAGAAGAAGAGGAAGAAGCAGAAGAAGCAGAAGTGGTAGAAGGAGAAGGAAAAACAGAAGCAGAAGTACAATAAGAAGCAGAACCAGATGTAGAAGCAGAAGCAGCAGCAGCAGAAGCAGAAGAAATAGAAGACGCAGAAGCAGATGAAGCACAAGAAGGAGAAGAAGAAGAAGCAGAAGCAGAAGAAGAAGAAGCAGAAGCAGATGAAGCACAAGAAGGAGAAGAAGAAGAAGCAGAAGAAGGAGAAGCAGAAGCAGAAGCAGCAGAACAGGGAGAAGCAGCAGAAGCAGAAAAAGAACAAGAAGCAGAAGAAGCTAAAAATGCAGAAGAAGCAGCAGAAGAAGTAGAATAAGAAGCAGAAGACTCAGAAGAAGCTGAAGCTGAAGAATCAGAAGAAGTGGAAGAAGAAGCCGAGGAAGAAGCAGCAGAGGAAGAAAAAGAAGAAGAAGAAGACGAAGAAGAAGACGAAGAAGAAGAAGAAGAAGAAGAAGAAGAAGAAGAAGAAGAAGAAGAAGAAGAAGAACTGGAAGAAGCAGCAGAGGAAGATGAAGCAGCAGAGGAAGAAGAAGAAGCAGAGGAAGAAGAAGAAGATGAAGAAGAAGAAGAAGAAGAAGAAAGAGAAGAAGAGGATAGAGAAGATTTAGAAGAAGATAGAGAAAAAGAAGATAGAGAAGAAGATCGAGAAGAAGAAGATAGAGAAGGAGATGATGAACATAAAGAACATAGAGAAGAAGCAGAAGAAGAAGAAAAAGAAGAGGAGAAGAAGAAGAAGAAGAGAAGAAGAAGATAGAGAAGAAGATGATAGAGAAGGAGAAGATAAGAGATGAAGAAGATGAAGAAGAAGAAGAAGAAGAAAATGAAGAAGAAGATAGAGAAGAACATAAGAAGGTAGAGAAGAAGATAGAGAAGAAGAAGAAGAAGAAGAAGAAGAAGAAGAAGAAGAAGAAGAAGAAGAAGAAGAAGAAGAAGACAGAGAAGCAGAAGAAGGAGAAATGAAAGAAGAAGATACAGAAGATGAAGATAGAGGTGAAGAAGAAGAAGAAGAAGATAGAGATGAAGAAGATGAAGAAGAAGATGAAGATAGAGAAGATGATAAGAAGGTAGAGAAGAAGAAGAGAAGAGGAAGAAGATAGAAAACAAGAAGAAGAGAAGAAGATTAAGTTGATGATGAAGATAGAGAAGAAGATGATAGAGAAGAAGAAGATAGAGAAGAAGAAGAAGAAGAAGAAGACAAAGAAGAAGAAGAAGAAGAAGGAGAAGAAGAAGAAGAAGAAGATGAAGAAGATCAAGGAGAAGAAGACAAAGAAGAAGAAGAAGATGAAGAAGAAGAAGAAGACGAAGAAGAAGAAGAAGAAAACAAAGAAGAAGAAGAAGAAGAAGAAGAAGATGAAGAAGAAGAAGAAGATAGAGAAGAAGATAGAGAAGAAGAAGAAGACGACGAAGAAAATGAAGAAGATAGAAAAGAAGAAGAAGAAAATAGAGAAGAAGATGAAAAAGATGAAGATAAAGAAGATGAAATTGAAGAAGAAGAAGATAGAGAAGAAGAAGAAGAAGAAGAAGATAGAGAAGAAGAAGACGAAGAAGGTGAAGAAGAACATGATGAAGAAGAACAAGATGAAGATGAAGAAGGAGAAGGAGGAGAAGAAGAAGGAGAAGATATAGAAGCAGAAGAAGAAGAAGATAGAGAAGTGGAAGCAGAAGATGAATATAGAAAAGCGGAAGAAGATAGAGAAGAAAAAGAAGAAGAGGGAGAAGAAGAAGAAGAAGAGAGAGAAGAAGAAGAGATTAAGAAGATGAAGAAGAAGCAGAAGAAGCAGAAGGAGAAGAAGCAGAAGAAGCAGAAGCAGAAGAAGAGGAAGAAGCAGAAGAAGCAGAAGTGGTAGAAGGAGAAGGAAAAACAGAAGCAGAAGTACAATAAGAAGCAGAACCAGATGTAGAAGCAGAAGAAGCAGCAGCAGAAGCAGAAGAAATAGAAGACGCAGAAGCAGATGAAGCACAAGAAGGAGAAGAAGAAGAAGCAGAAGCAGAAGAAGGAGAAGCAGAAGCAGAAGCAGCAGAACAGGGAGATGCAGCAGAAGCAGAAAAAGAATAAGAAGCAGAAGAAGCTAAAGATGCAGAAGAAGAAGCAGAAGAAGTAGAATAAGAAGCAGAAGACTCAGAAGAAGCTGAAGCTGAAGAATCAGAAGCAGAGGAAGAAGAAGCAGAGGAAGAAGAAGCAGAGGAAGAAGAAGAAGAAGAAGAAGAAGAAGAAGAAGAAGAAGAAGAAGAAGACGACTCAGAAGAAGCTGAAGCTGAAGAATCAGAAGAAGTGGAAGAAGAAGCAGAGGAAGAAGAAGCAGCAGAGGAAGAAGAAGAAGCAGAGGAAGAACAAGAAGAAGAAGAAGAAAGAGAAGAAGAGGATAGAGAAGATTTAGAAGAAGATAGAGAAAAAGAAGATAGAGAAGAAGAAGATCGAGAAGAAGAAGATAGAGAAGGAGATGATGAACATAAAGAACATAGAGAAGAAGCAGAAGAAGAAGAAAAAGAAGAGGAGAAGAAGAAGAAGAGAAGAAGAAGATAGAGAAGAAGATGATAGAGAAGGAGAAGATAAGAGATGAAGAAGATGAAGAAGAAGAAGAAAATGAAGAAGAAGATAAGAACATAAGAAGGTAGAGAAGAAGATAGAGAAGAAGAAGAAGAAGAGAAGAAGAAGACAGAGAAGCAGAAGAAGGAGAAATGAAAGAAGAAGATACAGAAGATGAAGATAGAGGTGAAGAAGAAGAAGAAGATAGAGATGAAGAAGATGAAGAAGAAGATGAAGATAGGGAAGATGATAAGAAGGTAGAGAAGAAGAAGAGAAGAAGAAGAAGAAGAAGAAGATAGAAAATAAGAAGAAGAGAAGAAGATTAAGTTGATGGTGAAGATAGAGAAGAAGATGATAGAGAAGAAGAAGATAGAGAAGAAGAAGAAGAAGAAGAAGAAGAAGATGAAGAAGAAGAAGAAGAAGAAGAAGACGAAGAAGAAGAAGAAGAAGAAGATGAAGAAGATCAAGGAGAAGAAGACGAAGAAGAAGAAGATGAAGAAGAAGAAGAAGAAGACGACGAATAAGAAGAAGAAAACAAAGAAGAAGAAGAAGAAGATGAAGAAGAAGAAGAAGATAGAGAAGAAGATAGAGAAGAAGAAGAAGAAGACGAAGAAGAAAATGAAGAAGATAGAAAAGAAGAAGAAGAAAATAGAGAAGAAGATGAAAAAGATGAAGATAAAGAAGATGAAATTGAAGAAGAAGAAGATAGAGAAGAAGAAGAAGAAGATAGAGAAGAAGAAGACGAAGAAGATGAAGAAGAACATGATGAAGAAGAACAAGATGAAGATGAAGAAGGAGAAGGAGGAGAAGAAGAAGGAGAAGATATAGAAGCAGAAGAAGAAGAAGATAGAGAAGTGGAAGGAGAAGATGAATATAGAGAAGCGGAAGAAGATAGAGAAGAAAAAGAAGAAGAGGGAGAAGAAGAAGAAGAAGAGAGAGAAGAAGAAGAGATTAAGAAGATGAAGAAGAAGCAGAAGAAGCAGAAGGAGCAGAAGCAGAAGAAGAGGAAGAAGCAGAAGAAGCAGAAGTGGTAGAAGGAGAAGGAAAAACAGAAGCAGAAGTACAATAAGAAGCAGAACCAGATGTAGAAGCAGAAGAAGCAGCAGCAGAAGCAGAAGAAATAGAAGACGCAGAAGCAGATGAAGCACAAGAAGGAGAAGAAGAAGAAGCAGAAGCAGAAGAAGGAGAAGCAGAAGCAGAAGCAGCAGAAGAGGGAGAAGCAGCAGAAGCAGAAAAAGAATAAGAAGCAGAAGAAGCTAAAGATGCAGAAGAAGAAGCAGAAGAAGTAGAATAAGAAGCAGAAGACTCAGAAGAAGCTGAAGCTGAAGAATCAGAAGAAGTGGAAGAAGAAGCAGAGGAAGAAGAAGCAGAGGAAGAAAAAGAAGAAGAAGAAGAAGAAGATAGAGATGAAGAAGATGAAGAAGAAGAAGAAGACGACTCAGAAGAAGCTGAAGCTGAAGAATCAGAAGAAGTGGAAGAAGAAGCAGAGGAAGAAGAAGCAGCAGAGGAAGAAGAAGAAGCAGAGGAAGAAGAAGAAGACGAAGAAGAAGAAGAAGAAGAAGAAGAAGAAGATGAAGAAGATCAAGGAGAAGAAGACGAAGAAGAAGAAGAAGATGAAGAAGAAGAAGAAGACGACGACGAATAAGAAGAAGAAAACAAGAAGAAGAAGAAGAAGATGAAGAAGAAGAAGATAGAGAAGAAGATAGAGAAGAAGAAGAAGACGAAGAAGAAAATGAAGAAGATAGAAAAGAAGAAGAAGAAAATAGAGAAGAAGATGAAAAAGATGAAGATAAAGAAGATAGAGAAGAAGAAGAAGATAGAGAAGAAGAAGACGAAGAAGATGAAGAAGAACATGATGAAGAAGAACAAGATGAAGATGAAGAAGGAGAAGGAGGAGAAGAAGAAGGAGAAGATATAGAAGCAGAAGAAGAAGAAGATAGAGAAGTGGAAGCAGAAGATGAATATAGAGAAGCGGAAGAAGATAGAGAAGAAAAAGAAGAAGAGGGAGAAGAAGAAGAAGAAGAGAGAGAAGAAGAAGAGATTAAGAAGATGAAGAAGAAGCAGAAGAAGCAGAAGGAGAAGAAGCAGAAGAAGCAGAAGCAGAAGAAGAGGAAGAAGCAGAAGAAGCAGAAGTGGTAGAAGGAGAAGGAAAAACAGAAGCAGAAGTACAATAAGAAGCAGAACCAGATGTAGAAGCAGAAGCAGCAGCAGCAGAAGCAGAAGAAATAGAAGAAGCAGAAGCAGATGAAGCACAAGAAGGAGAAGAAGCAGAAGCAGAAGAAGGAGAAGCAGAAGCAGAAGCAGCAGAAGAAACAGAAGAAGCAGAAGCAGAAAAAGAATAAGAAGCAAAAGAAGCTAAAGATGCAGAAGAAGAAGCAGAAGAAGTAGAATAAGAAGCAGAAGACTCAGAAGAAGCTGAAGCTGAAGAATCAGAAGAAGTGGAAGAAGAAGCAGAGGAAGAAGAAGAAGAAGTAGAAGCAGAGGAAGAAGAAGGAGAAGCAGCAGTACAAGTACAAGCAGGAAAAGATTAAGAAGCAGAAGCAGAAGCAGAAGCAGAGGTGTGTGGTACCGTGGGGTATTTTCCAAAGCTTGACACGTATCGATGACAAGCACACTTTCTGCCTTCCAAAAGTTGCTCCGCTGTGCTTCTTGGCCAGTGATGCATGAAAAGCGCTCTCAGGCCTTCCTGTTCCCCTGTGAACCAATGAAAACAGTGGGACAATGAGCTCTGCTGAAACACATGAAGCACTGCGTATGTGGAAATAAAACTTACCTTCTCTTCCAACAAACTGCTAACTGACAGAGAGGAAAATTTAGGAAGTTCAGCAGCACTCACCAGAGCAGCAGGAGGTGTAAGAGTCATGACCGGTGGTGGAGGGGGTGGCGGTGGCGGCTGCTGCTGCTTTTGCTGCTGAATCAGCTTATGGAGCCTTTTTGTGTAGCCAGTTCCATTTTTGAAGTTGTTCACAGCCTAGAGGCAGGAAAACATTGACAAAATGTAATACGAAACACAGTAGATAGATGAAAAAAAGCCTGCAGAGTAAAATTCCTTGTGTATTCCTGTAAATGCTATCAAGCCTAAAATAAATCACCATACAGATCTATGAATACATCACATTAAACTCTGATATTAATGATGGGTAACTCAGAGTATCTGTATTTAAAGTACTTCAGCGTTAGCTCTGAACTTGAAAGTGAGGCAATCGTGTTAAACAAAAGTGTGACCTGAACTTGTCAGGTTGTCTCTTAACTGTAAGCTTCTGTAACAACAGAGAATGTATTTGAACAGTGAATTTGGCCTTATTCAACTCAGCCTTGCTGAAGGAGATTTATATTAAAATTTTCTTCCCTTTCAGCTTTTTACAAATAGCCTTTTCTTACAGTTGACGTAAAAGTCATCGTGTTACCTTGCATAGGAACTGGTTGGCGATTAAAGCATCAGGAGAAACATCTGTGTGATTACCCGCTGGGCATGTATGTTCCTCGGATTCCAGTAATGCTGTTCTAATACCTGTGAATCATTAGAATCATCAAAATACTTTTTAGCCAAACGAAGGAAATTTGGGGGGTTCTAATCAATCATAAAAACACGTATATGATTAATGGGTGAATATGGACTTGAATTCAGAGCATGAAGTTCTAAATGTTCAATAGTGTAAAAAATTCCTAGCATCAATTCTATATCCTTAAAATAAAGATGAAAAGTCAAAACCGCTACATGGTAATTTTTATCCTCTCGGCACTATTTTGAAATGTGTAGTTACACACTGTTTTCGAGCCAAGTGTCAAATCAAGATCGAGACCATTACCAGTCAAGTATTTCCTTGTGTTACTTATTCATATTTTAGGAGCAGAATGAGAGCGTTTTAAAACCTGAAGAAAAATGCTAACCCTTTTCCAAATGTAAATTCAGAGTGGTGGTATACTAAAAAAGGCTTAACCTTTGGGAAATTAAAGCAGCATCCAACCCTCGAGTCACCCAGATCCAAACATGGACTGCAGGCAGAAGTTAAGAAAAATGGCAGGGATTTGACCCACAAATGCACCAGGCTCCAACCTTGTGCCAGAATTTGTATACCAGGTTTTAGACATTTTCATTTGCAGGCAAACTACTAAACTAAACTGCTTTGTCAGGTAACGTGGAAAGATCAAAGGCAGACCTTCAGAATACCACTTTGTGTAGCAACGATATTTAAATTCACAGCAATCTATTAAAGGCATTTATGTACTCAGAGGGGCCCAAACAATATCGCTTCAATGATACAGTCTTAGGAACAAAGACCCAAGTATTTAAGGACATCAGAAGGAATCATTTAGCTGCACAGAACTGCCCTCAAGAGGTATGGGATATGTTTGTTTGGGTATTTCTTTGAACCCCCAAGCCAAAAGTAAGAAACAGTACCAAGTTTAACAATCATGGATTCTCCGTGGGTTTTGATAACATTCTCAAAAACCATTAGGCAAAAAAAGTATTTAAAAACAAAAGCTAAGTGATACAATGTCAAAATGGCAAAAAATACACTCCAATCAATTTTTATTGCAGGAAACAAAAAGCACACAACCACCTAGACCAACATCCATATTACTAGCTGTAGGCAGACAGCTGTAGAACGTGGCGCCATGTTCAGTTGTGCAAACCTTGAGCCTACGTGATCTACAAACGATCGTACGTTATCCGTAGAGCACAAAGTCATTCAGGAAATATTCTGGCATATTCAATATGAAATACAATGCCTTACTAGGCACAAGCACGAAGATTCACTTTACAGCTGTGCAATGGCATGACTCAGTTTTTCCTTTGCTGAACCAACTACATGGTATTTACAACACAGACTATGTTTTACTGGGAAATACATTAAGTTAATGGTTGGAAAATTAATACAAGTCTTCATTGTTGAGATCTAAGTGCAGCGTGTAGAAAAAAGTCTGAGATTGTGTTTTTACATACCGCTTTTGGTGTTCCACTCACTGGCTCAGTTCGACTTCTAGAAGAAGAAATAAAGGTGATCAGAACTTAAACTAAAGTACTTGTACCCAACATCAAGCAGTGAAAACAGATTATAAAACCTCAACATCAAAACATTCTGTTCTGATAGTCTAGTGACTGTGGAAATTTATTCATATACATAAATACTTCTCTCTTCGTACATTCAGTGCAACTAAAAAAAAAACCCCAAAATCCCATTTCTGCTTTGTCACAAATTACTCTAAGACTTACAGATGTAGAACACAACAGTGCAAGACAAAGTCCTCAGATATTTTGTCTCTGCTGCATACGTATCGAAAATATGAAGTCTGTACCACGGTTTTGTGTTCTTAAACAATCAGCCATCAACATATGAAGGTAACTTTAGCCACCTGTATATCCCCAGTATTACAAATAGGTACCAGAGAGAGTACTTTAGTCTCTAAGAAAGAACAGGGGTAGTCGAGACCCTTTGAAGTGCAAGTTTACTTAAGGGAAAAAAATCAGTCATCTGACAGAGAAATAACAACAATGTCAGCAGCAGAGTCTTTAGAACAGTGTTTCTTTGTGGAAGCCTAAGCACTGTGTTCAGGTATCGACTGCACTTAGCCATGAAAGTGCCAAAATGCTACATGTGTTACATATGCTATATTGGCTAAAAATGGTAGTAGAAATGTCACCTGAAAGCAGTTCCTAGGATTTTGTGCGATTTAGGAGTCCCATGACAAAAACACAAAAGGTCTTAATTGCCAGCATGTGCTTTAAGATAATCTTGAAAATGCTACAATATCTTAGGAAATATCTATTACATTTGAAACCTTGCTGAGCTTCCACATACTCATTGATCTCTATTTGCATGCTGCTCATCACGAATCGGACATGCAACCATTGATACAGTTAACAAACCATTCATACATCATCCAAAGCATCCCATGAGCAGAGGCAATTCAAAGGCTCCTATGGACCTGATGTACAAAAAGAAAGGCTCACGCTTCCTGCCACTGCTAGAACACCACCAGGCTCGCAGCTACAGCCACGTACCTCCTGAAGATGAGGAAGTACGAGGAAACACTTTAGATTGCCACACGATGGTTTCTTCATCCATTGACCTTGAAGAACATACTCCAAGGCGAGTAACGCATTTTGAAGGCCTCTCCACCATTACAGCCCACATTCATCATCCCCAAATGTTAACCACTCTACCAGTTGTTTCTGCAATGTTTTCAGCTGAAGGAATAGAAAGCTAATCTGCCTGGTTAATTTTCAACGTTAGAACAGCAGTGCCATTCCTTCCTTATCCCCACATCCAGCTATTTCTTTGATCTTTGATGCTAGCAGCACCTATCCTCTCCTTTTAGGGCAGCATTACAACAGCAGGAGAGGGTGCCATCCAACCAGAAACGGAGGATGCACTGACAAGACAGCACTAAGCATACATATTTCAATTAATCTCCCAAACAAAGCCATGTTTCTAAGAACCATGCTGTGGCATCCAGAATTGCTAGGGAGTGCCTGAAAGCACTGCAGCAACTACTGCAGTCATATGCCCAAAGTTTACATGCAGAGCCACATAAATTCATGGGGTTTTGCTTGCAGATGCTTCATGGGCACCAGGATGCTGCTGTACTGTTTGTTCGAGACACACTGTAACTCATCAGTCTACTTTATTTCTTGAGAACCAACATCAGAAAGGCACGGCAAAACCACAAGCTAGTAATACCTACTGATTGTGGTGAAGAGGCATATCTTTAAGGTGGCTGGAAAACATGGCCATTCAAACAACGCTAATGTAGCTGCTACAGAATGGGACTGTAGGAATATGTAAATGACAGCCATAATCCTGTAGTCAGGATTGCATTTGAATAGCTGTAATTTTAATCAATACACCCGATTCTCTGTCCTCTGTAAACCTTAGGAACACAGAATTAAAACCTGGAGCACAGATAATCAGCTTAGGGTAAAAACAGACATAGAAAGACAACTCCTAACATTTGGTAAGGTGCTGCACTGCTTACTGAGTTTCAAGTTTGGAAAGGATTAACTGTTCCTTCATCGTACTCACACACAAGGCAATCCACTTTAGCATATTGTTCTTTTTCTCTTGCCTGAAACCGGCGTTGTCTTTAGGAAACTAACAGGAATCACTTATGAATGGAACTTCTTGTTTGCATGGTTCGCCAGCTGGTAGCCCTTGGTCTTTATAGCTGGTACGCAAAACACCCATATTTGGGGCGTACGAATACCTGCCGTATCCCGCCCCCCCCCTTCCCCAAATGCAAGAAATAGGCAAACACTCAGACTTGGACTCTTCTGAGATGGGAACAAATTATAAGTTTACACTACAATGCGAATCTGTCTTTACTATAAAAGCAATAAAAGCAAACACATATAATAAGGAATCTCTCCACCGAGAGGGAACAGAATCTGCAACTTGGCTCTCAGAACAATCAACCCCAAGAACAAACCCAACAGATTCATTTTACAAGTTACCATTGTTGGAGATGGAACTCCATGTCCCCGCAGGCTGAAAAATGTCAGTCTACTTTGGGACAGAGACGTTAAAATCTACCCCACGACAACAAAAATTAACAGCAGCTTTAACAAGAAAGAGACAATCTGAATGCCTCTGTAAACTAATAGCCACAAAAAAGTTAATACACTGAAACCCCTAACAAAGAATACAGTACATTATAGATACTTACGGAACATAGGTTTTGCTGGTAGCTTTAACTCCTCCAACAGGGATTCTTCTAACAATTACCGACGAGCTCTTAGGAATCGGGGCATTACCATGTGGGTATTCTGAAAACAACATAAACACAGACAAAAACATTAGTCAATTAATGAGAATGTATATTAATATGTAATTGCGTAGCCCTTCAGAGAATCCCTTTACAGACATTAAAGCAAAACTTTATAGGTAACATCGCGCCGTTATCATCTCAACACGCTAACAGTACATTTCAAGAAATCTTCACGTTTGATAATCAAACACAAGCAGCAAAATATTTCTCTTTTTTTTACAATAGTTTGAATGCCAACAGCAAAATGGTCTCAAAGGTCACTAAAGAAGAGTCTGCTAATGCACGAGGTTCTCTCCTGATCTAGCTTAAGTTGCTTTTGCTTCCGTTAGGCTACAAAACCAATAGATCTTCGGAGCAAAACAAACCACAGCAAAGTCTCACCTGCGTAAGCCAGATTCTAAAGCCTGACTAGCTTGCCCTGCAACAAACCAGGCACTTAGCTAAAGCATGAAAACTCCACGCCGTCGCTTTCATAGCTGTTAACTAAAAACGATGCACCTCTGCTGCCAGTGCTCCAGGCTGACAGAACACAGAAGAGAGCCTGCCACCGCTGCCTCTTTCTTGGAGCTTAATCCATCAACAACCACACTTCTCAGCTGCTCAGTGCTTTACATTTAAATGGAAACAAAACTGGCAGGGCTAGAATTTGGATCGCAGAAGTTTTGGGGGGGGTTTTGAGCTTGATTTCACAAGCAGGGCAAAACTGGCTCAAACTAAAGGGGCATTTCCCCTCTTTAGCTTTTATTGAAGGTGAAGTGGAAAAAACATAGGCTAAAAAGCTAACTTTTTTTTTTTTTTAATAGGAAAGGACTAAAGCTGGAGCGCTATTCCTGAAGTCCCTGGAAATTTTTGTTTGCTCAGTTTGAATTTAACAGATGCCAGCTTAGTCTAACAGCTCTCAGACTAAACGGGCATCTCCCACCAGGAACCTGTTCCCTGCAGGCAGCAACATCCCCTGGCAACTACCAGGACCTGCAAAGCAGTATCACTCTGCCTCAACGCATGACTCAACATCTGCAAAGCGAGCAGTGACATCATGCTCAACAAGGCTACTTTTCACACGTGTCCAAGCAGAGCTCCAATAGAAATGTTCAACAAAGCTGGAGGTAACAACATTGTGGATTCCTATTCCCTAGCAGCACACCACTTGTTTTAGTGTCAGTGATGGCCAGTACGTGGCTACTGGGCTTTTGTCAATCGGACCTGTGATTAAAAATAAGGATTCAATTAACTCAGAAAGCTTACAAGAGCACAGAAGATTTGGGTGTTCTATTAAAGTCCAGAGCAGAAGAGACACAAGGGTCTGAAACTTGCTACCTATTCTACAAGAAAATAGTAGGCTTGAAAGAGTCAAGGGGAAGAAGTATTTCAACGAATGAATGGAGGCAGACAACTTAAACAACAGCTACTTTGACTGCTGCCTCATACTGAAGAATTGATGACTTCTCTAAGAACATTTCTTATGTATATTCACCACAAGTGTTCTGCCATAAAACTTCAGTACTGCCCTGAGGTGGTTAACACGTGGTGCCAGGAAAAGAAAAACAAGGTTAGAAATCAATGAGAAAATGATGCTCAATAGCATCTGAATGGCAATGTCTTTGGTGTAGAAAAGCAGTTACGTTAACATGAAATTCCAAAGGATAATTTAGATACAGAGAACACTCACGTGCAAGATGGCCCCAAAATGGGGATAGTGAGCACTTTCTGCAACAGCCACAAAACCACTTTTCCAGTGCAGTGGGGTAAAACAAGTTGAAGACAAAATTAAGTCACTCAAACCACTTTTCTTCTTCAAATTAGCCATCTATTCTATCACTTTCAGCTTTCTCCGCCAGATTTCAAAGAAATCTGGCAAGTTTGTTATTACAAGGCATTCTCCCACGTTTCCTTACCATTTTACCTAGAAGAATTCCAGGAAACCAAAACGTTTGTAAGCACTACCTGTTGCACATCAATGATGTATTCTTCTACGCATAGCTCTGTGTCTAAAACACGGATCTGAAGGTAGTTGTCAGAACAGCAGCTACGAAAGAACAGCTCTGTGAGGCCCCCAACACAAGTCACAGCTACCGATCGTGGCCAAATCGCATTAGGGCTTCCCACACCGTTTAATCCCTGGAGCCCCTTGCCCCGCACACGCCGGCGGGATGGGCCCCAGGCTGACTCACGCTGCGTGGGGACGAGCCACAAAGAGCAGAGCGCGGCTCCTGCAGACGCAGCCAGCGCAGGGCGGTCTGCGATGCCGCCAGCCGGGCGGTGCCTGAGGCCCCGCGCCCGCCACCCCCACGCACCTTCTGTAGCCTGGGCGTTGGTGATCTGCAGATGGCAGTTGGCCGCGTTCAGCTTCTCGCGGCCCATGATCTGGCGCTTGAGGTCGCACAGGGAGATGTGGAGGCCGTCGAAGGTGACCGCGTCATAGTTCAGCTTGGGGGAGAACTTGTAATGGATGCACAACGTGGTCGGGGCCAGGCGGTGCCGGCTCCACAAAGGCGTCTACCGCGGCAGACGGCGTCATGGCCTCTGCGCCAGGTTAGGACCCACAGCGGCTCGGGGAAAAAAAACACTGAGGGGATCAGGGCAAGCAGCGCAGGCTGAGATCAAGCTCCTCCTCGCAGCGGGGTCGGGCAGGCAGACAACTGGGAGAGGTCCCCGCGGCCCTGGCTCGGCCTCTGCTCTCTCTCCCGCATACAGCGCTCCCAGGCCCGACCGCTCGCCATGGCGACTCGGGGCCCCCCAGCGTTCCGCTGAAGGGTTTCCCGGCCGACAACCACACGGGCCGCCGCCAGCGCGTCACTGCAAAGGCACACCGCACCTACCCCCTGCCCCATGTAACCCAGCACACTATGACAAAAGGACCGCGTCACGTGGGCGTGGCGGCCCCACCCTCTTCATCCTAACGCCGAGCACCCCCCAGGGGAGAGCCGTTACCGGTCGGCATCACCAACTGGTTGCCACTACGGGCCTATAGGCTCAGAGTCATCTACTCTGGGTCCAAACCTCACAGGTTTACCGAATCAACTAAATCTGGCACATGCTAACCCTTTTACAGGAAATAATTTACATGATTCAGATTTATTTGAAGATTCTACTACCCTATTTGCACAACTACCAGGGCAACATTAGATAGGTGGAGAAAGGCCATTTGAGGATTTACCCTCCATCTGAGCTGAAAAGGGTATTCTAAGTGCATTAACACCACCCACACAGGTTACAACCAGTATCCCTTCTGCCTCTGTAGCTCCTCGCTACTGCTATCTACGGGAAAAAGTGCTACAGCCCTCTGACAGAACATGGCACCAAGTTCCACCTGTCTGTAACAGCTTTTATCCCACGGTTAGGGGTTGCAGAACTAAAAAGGGCTATGGCAAATGTGTCAAGAGAATTAGAAAAAGCCTTTAACGAAAGTACAGATAGTATTACAGCCCTACAGGGAGATATCAAATTATTATCACAAATGCTAATATAGACTCAATTAACCCTCGATCACCTTTTAGCAGCATAGGACAGAGTATGTGCATTATTGAATAACAGCTGCTGGGCTTTTTATGTAAATCAAGATGAGAAAAATGAAACTGATAGAAACAAGAGAAAGACTCATTTAAAAATATTACATGAAGTAAGGCAGGGATCTCCCCTAAATCTGTTTGAGTGGCTAACCTCTTGGCTCCCAGACTTAGGTAGAGGACTGTGGTTTGGGGCTGCTGTGTTCACTCTCTTGTTTTGCTTTATAAGTCTGTATGTGTGTGTACAGTGTTGTATTACCTTATGAATTCGACTTACGACTTAATGAGTAGTGTAGTGAGACCCTGGTGGTCAAAAGAAAGGGAGGGACTGTTAGGAAAATCTCATTCCCTAACTATTGTACCAATTAGTCTTTAGAGTATGAAACTGTATGAACTTTCTGAAGATACATCTAGTTGACATTGTATACTACCTAGCCGTGGTTCAGTCAGCATGACTAAAGGACCCAAGCCCATTGCACAGAGGAGAAGGACAGCCTCCACCCTCAAGAAGAAAGGATTCCCCTGGACTACCCAGATCGTGCCAGCATCCCAGCCCCTCCGACACCTCTGGGAAACCCTCCCACGATCTGCCATCAGAGATAAGGAACTGCAGCAAGACTGACTCCGGGGACGTCTAGATCAAGGAAGAAGCAGGTGGATGATGACGCCACAGAATTTGAGTTGCTTTGCAAAACAGCAGTGTGTGTGTATGTGTGTGTGTTAACAGCGATTGGTCAAATCAATTTGAATCTGAACACTTGAAAGGTATAAGAATTATAGGAAGCCTTCAGGTGAATACAGATTAGTTCAGGGTTTAAGGGCAATAGATCAGATAGTAAAAGACATTCATCCTGTAGTTGCGAATCCATATACACTTTTGACAACTTTAAGGGAAAGTCATCAGTGGTTTACAGTGCTTGATTTAAAAGATGCATTCTTTTGCATACCCCTGGAAAGGGAAAGTAGAAAATTGTTTGCCTTTGAGTGGGAGAATCCACAAACAGGATGAAGAACACAATTGACATGGACAAGACTACCACAAGGATTTACGAATAGCCCGACCATCTTCGGCAATCAACTGGCAAAAGAGCTCGAGATGTGGAAACAAAGTAATCCAGAGTTACCTGGTCATCTACTTTTGCAATACGTGGATGATATACTGATCGCCACCAAGGAAAGAGCAACCTGCATAAAGGTAACGATAGACCTTTTAAACTTTCCTGGACTTAATGGGTGCAAAGTATCCAGAAACAAAGCACAAGTAGCAAGTCAAGTTGTAATATATCTGGGCTTTGAAATTTTAAAAGGACAACGACAGTTGGGAACAAACCAAAAAGAAGCCATTTGTAGTATACCAGAACAGAAAAATGTTCATGAACTGAGGGCCTTTTTGGGAAGGACTGGATGGTGCAGGCTATGGATTGTGAACTATGGTCTAATAGCTAAGCCATTGTATGAGGCCCAGAAAGGGACACGTCCCTTTGAATGGGGCCCAGAACAACGAAGGCCCTTTAAAGATCTGAAACAGGCCCTGATGACTGCTCCTGCTTTGGGACTTCCGGATTTGACTAAAGATTTCCAGTTGTTTGTTCATGAAAGGCAGCATCTGGCACTGGGAGTGCTGACCCAACGGATGGGAAGCTGGAAGAGACCAGTGGGGTACTTTTGCAAGCAACTGGGCACAGTAAGTACAGGATGGCCTACCTGTCTAGAGATGAGCAGACAGCTTCTGGGTATGTGTTCTTTCCTCTCACACGGTAACTGGGTATTAACAGGCCTCTTAAATAGGGCACCCACGGGACAGTGCCGTCGTGGATGCCGCAACGCGTATTTTGCCTGCGCGGAACCAAAGCTGCGTCTGGACAGCAAGGGAAGAAGAGATTTCCGCACGCTCAACTACGGAGTTTCACCAAGGGTATTCCCCGTTGATTCCTTGATGGTTTTGCTCCCGGGAGTGGACAGGAACGTTGCTGATGCTGAGGTGGAAGCCCGGGGCTGCGAAGGGCCGGGACGGGCAGGAGGCCCAGGGCCCGGCTGGGGCTGCCGGCCCTGTCGCCTAGCAACGGGTGCCAGGGCGCTTGCCATTGGCCGCGCCCAGAGGTGTTGGGCCGCTGGCCCATGGGGTGGCGCTGTGCTGCGGGAGAGCGAGGCTGGGTGGTCAGCAGGGGCGCCACCGCCTGCCCTGTCGCCTAGCAACGGGTGCCAGGCCGCGGCGGGAGCACGCGCGGCTTCGGGAAGCTTCGGGCGGTAACGGCCGGCGCGAGGCGAGGGGGGGCGCTGAAGGCAACGGCCGCCGCCGCGGGGCGCTGCGCGTGGAGCTGCCGGCGGGGCCGGAGCGGCGCTGTCCGGAGGAGGAGGAGGAGGAGGGGGTGAGGGGGGCGTGTGCGGGGAGGGCGGGCGGGGGAGCGGAGCCCTCGTCCCGCGGTGCTGGCGAGGGGAGAGAGGCGCTTTCCTGCGGGGAGCGGGCGGCGGGCAGCCCGCCTGGAGGTGCGGAGCCGGTGCCCGGCCCTGCCGTGAGGACCGGCGCTGCAGCGGGTGCCGGGTGTGCTCCGGGCTGCGGAAGGGGGGTGTCACGCTGGGTGTTGGAAGCCGGGGGTCCCGGGGGTTCAGGGGCTGAGCGCTGCAGTCGGAGGATGGGGACCGCGGGTGCTGCCCGTTTCCACCTCACCCGGGACCGTTACGGCCCCCGCCCCCCTTTGGCACTGGGAAACTAAGGGAGTCGGTTATGGCGTTAGTATGGCCACGAGGGGCGGGGTAAGATGCAAGGACATCCAAAACCTTTCCTTCCCACAGAACTGTTTGTGTGGAATAAACGAAGCCTGGCCCATGCGCTGAGCTACAGCTGGGGGGTTGGGGGGGGCAGCAACCAGCCAAGGGCTTTGTGCTCAGGGAGCTCCAGTCGTGCTGTGCTGGACACGGGGAGAAGGGGCCTGGCTTGGGAAATGGCCATGGGGAGAAGGGGCCTGGCTTGGGAAATGGCCATGGACATCACCCCCGAGCCAAGCAGGAGCTGCCCGAGCAGGCTTAATTGTAGCGCTGCCCAGCTTTGTGGAGCCTGACTGAAAAGGTGGTGTGGAATCATCTTTTCAGAGCAGTGTCACAAATGTGTCTTTGCTCATGGTGCTTGTTACCCTTCCATCCCTCCTCCACCCGTGAGCAGCGGGGGACTCGCTTTCCGAGAGGCCCCGCTGCCCTCATGCTTGCTAAAGTCTCATAGGGTCTAGTTTAAAGTGCGCTGGCTTGCGCGTTGCTTTCCCTGCTAAGTACCTGTTTGCAGAATTTGTTGCATTCTGGTGTTTGGCAGCCCAGGAATGAGTCGCTCTGCTTTATTTTTTTTCTGTATCGCAGCATAGTAACGCTGCTTGTCTCTTGCAGCATCTTCTGATGAGCTTGAAACTAAGGTGAGGAGACTAGAGCAGACTGGCCACCACATCGGCTTCTCTGCGATACAGAGCGGGGACCCGTTCTTAGATGTCTTTCAAGCTTGATGGTAAGAAACTCGAGTTGCAAAGCAAGAGTATTGTGGAGGTGCAAAGTTGAACGGAAGCAAAACTTGGTAGAAAGGAATGCCTCGTTTAGCTGACACCTAGTCCAGATTTTACAAGCTAGTGTAGCGGTAGCTCGTGTTCACACTTGCGCTCAGTGACAATGCGGGATGCTTTGACCCGACTGAAAGCCACGTGTGGCCCGTTCTCCCTTCTCCTAGCTTTTCCTATATGCACGTCCTCCAAGTACCGGTACCTGACAGCTCCGGTCTGTCTGTCTGACAGGTCTGCTTGCACCCAGCCACAGGAAATGGGGACATGTAGCAGCAGCAGCAGCACCTCAGATTATTCTGGAACAGCCTTTGCTTTGAAAGGCATTACTTCTTGCTAGAAAGTGGGAAAGGGCCAAAATACCTTCCGCTTGACGTGTTTCCTAGAAACTAATCTCTGTCCTTAGATCAGCCTATTCTGTGCGAGGCTTATTGCATTCTTGAAGGGCCATCTCCTTGGTTCCTTCCTCTCTGCCTTCCCAAAGTGAATTGACTTGGTAGGGTGTTGGGATTCCCCTTTCTGCTTGGTAAAGACAGTGTCATATCTGGTGCTGGTGGTAGCCTCTTGCATTTGGGGAAAGCAAGTGAGGAACACTTGTTCCCTGTGGGGCGGCCAGGAGCAAGGTCTGTAGTTGTTGTGGACTCTCGCAAAGCAATATGGCACCTGAGTCGTCCTGCGATAGCTGTCGTGGGTGAACATGCTTTCCTTTCGCTGTATGTGGTTGTCTGTGCTTGAAGCGTGGTCCTGCCCGCACGTATATTTAAATGGGAATGTGTTTAGGAATGCTATTTCTGTAAAAGGACTGATATATTCTAAGTCTGTAAATACTGGTATCTGTATGTAGATTTCTGTGAAATACACCTAAAGACTTTTCTATTTAGCGTGAAGGGGGATGTCTCTGTATCAGATACTGCCCAAGAGTCTGAGCAGTTGATTGAGTTCCTGGGTGCCCTCCACAAGAGGGTGAAAGCGAGTTTAGCTGAATTGGTTCCTTCTTCCTCCCTGGGGGGAGAGAAAGGTGCGGGGAGGAACTTGAGCTGAACACGGCCAGCTTTCCACAGGAGGAGCGGTCCTGTGTCTTCTCATGTGCCTGCCAGCCCTGTGCTTTCTAGAACTGTTTTACTTACCCCCATCTGGCCTCAGATGGGAAGACCTAGCCATTAACCTCTGCCTTCGTTTCTGTTACCTGTCCGCAATGGCTTTAGTGTGCCCTAGGTTTGCTGCGCTTCAGTTGTCTGGAAGTGATGGAAGGTAAGGGTTGCTGTCTCCAGCAACTCCCCTGATGTCCTGGGAGCAAGTGTAGTGCTCCGCAGACACTTTTGTAGAGCTCTTAACAAGAGGGGTTGCTGGTGATGAATTGGGAGAATATTGGAGTGACATGAGAAATCTCTGGGGCTTCGCAGAATGGGGTAGGTCGGGGGGGTCCTCCCGCTGCCATCTGGTCTGATTTCCTGCTCAGAGCAGGTGCAGTCGGATCATGTTGCTCCGGGCTGTGTCCAGTTACATTTGGGGTATTTCCAAGGAGGGAGATTCAGCATCATCCCTGGCAACTTGTTCCAGTGCTTGGGCAGCCTTGTGGTGAGCAACTTTCCTTGTCTTGAGTCAGAATCTGCACCTTGTCCATTGCCCCTTGTCCTGCCAGTGTGCCCCTCAAGAAGAGTCTGGCTTTGCTTCCTCCAGTGAGGGAGAGGAGTAGGAGTGAGAAGTGGGGCAAACACCCCCCCAAAACACACACCCAGCCCCCCGCCCACACACCCCTGCCCTGTGGAGCATCTTCTCTAGCTTTTCCCTTGTCCTTTGCCAGTAAGTTCCCTTCCTGTTGAGCAGTGGCTTGCATTTTCCTTAGGCTTCCTTCTGCTTCCAGGAGCCTTCCAGAAGGACAACAGGAAGGGCTTCATCTCTTCCTAGTTTGCCTCCAGCTAAGCTGTGGCTTTCCCCAGTCCATCCCTGCATGCTTGCGCGATGTCTCTCTGTTCCTCCTGAGTATCCCATCTCTGCCTGCGCCTCGTGTGTTCTTCCTTTCTGGCATTTGAGGTGGCTCAGGAGTTTCCTGTCCATCAGTGCTGGCCTTCTGCTACTTGTGATGGACCCTGTGTTTTGGCACGGACCCTTCTGGTGCCTGGGGAGGTGGGGGCTGTTGTCCTTGAAGTTCAACCAGTTGCCCTGGGCCCCTTTGCCCTCCAGGCCAGTCTCCTGTAGGCTCCTGCCTAGAAGCTCTTCAGGAAGCGGCAGTCTGCTCCGCTGAAGTCCAGCGTTGAGGTTCTGCTGGTTTGCTCACTTCTCTCGGGTTTTTAAATTCTACAACCGAATGGTGGCTGCAGCCCAGCGTGCCCTTGACCTTTGCATACTTGATCGGTTTTTCCGTGTGTGTGGACAAGGAGTCCAGCGGGGAGTGGAGACGGGTGCCCCCTCATTCTGCTTTCACACATGGGGTGTGAGACGATGTTGCTCCGTGCTGCTGTCCCCTGGACGCCTCCTCGCTGCCCCCGACACCGTGCCTGCAGGGTCGGAGAAGGCTGTGGTGGTGTATGTGGTTGCAGGCCTTCCTCACTGGGTTAGCCAGCCTGCTCGCAGAGACTCTCTTGTGCGCTCAGTCGAGGAAGCCCTGTCCCTGGGCTGGCAGTCCTTATTCCTTGTGCTCCTCAAGGAAGGGTCCTGCGGTCATAGGAGCCGAAGCCCTGACTGTGCCCCCAGCCCGACGGTGCTAAGCAGCAGGATGTGTTTGCTCCTGCTTGAGCCTTCCTGAGGACAATCCTGCCAGAGCCCTGGGCTCTTCCCCCTGGATGTCGTGGGGATGAGGGCCTGATGAGCCTCCTCAGCCTCCCTGGAGCATCGTGGCCCTGAGCACCCAGTGAGCTGCAAGCCCCTGGAGACTTCAGGCCAGGTTGGCAGGAGGGTGCCTCTACCTAGCTGCAAGAGGAGGGCTCTGATAGCTGCCAGCCCCTCGGCAGCCTTGCCTTGCCTCACCCTTCTGCCTGTGCGCTACAGAGAGGGAATTGCCCGTGTACAGGCGGGAGCGCCCCACCGTCCCCTGCCTCTCTGGGTGTGTTGTGCAGATGAGCAGTGTATGTTCTAAGTCCAGAGTCATCTCCCTGCTCTCTAGACAGTCTGTATTCCACATACAGGCAGGAGAGCCCTGTCCTTATGTTATCGAAAATCATAATGAAGAGACCTCTCCAAACCAAACGATAGTTTAGAAAGCCGACATTGGTTTATTGTAGCGCCAGGTGCATGGGGGATTTCTCCTCCTAGCATGCACACTGGGTTAAAATCATGACAGGTATTTAAAACAGTTAACAAAGTTAGTTACGCCTACTGATCCTACCCCTAAATTAACTCCTGGTTAGTACCTTTCTTATTTCATCTTAAAGATACAGTTCTCTATTAATTCCCTACATGTGCTCAGAGAGTAGGGGGCTTATTTGGGTTGGGGGCTCTTCTAACTAGGAGGTGTGGTTTTTACCATTATACTGAGACTATAATGAGGCAGGTTAACTTTAGGGCACTATTTTGGCACTCTGTTCTATTTTTCTAGAATTCGTCCTTGCGTTAATCATTATTGCTAGTTAGTGGAGAGTTAGTGGAGACAGTTTTTATCTTTAATATGTCTAAATACCAGGTGCATTTGTTATGAAGTATGTTCTTTCCGTTCGTTCCGTTCGTTCCCACTTGTTTTTGGCCTTGTGTTTCGAGATGTTCTGTAACATTTCCCCTTTTGGACACTTATTGAGACGTAGAGAATTATAATATATATCCATCTCTCTTTTCTTAGGTTCCACCAGTTAGACAGAAGGTGGTGGTACTTGTCACTCTTCTAATTAGGCCTTTTCACACATTCTCAAATCTATCCCATCTTCTTACAACCTGGAAAAGAAATGGACATAAAAATAGAAAATATTTCAATTCTAACCCGATTACACAATACTACAGTCTTTAAGAGTCTTGTTGAAATGGTTCTCTTCTACGGAGAAGTTGGTTAACTGTCGTGGTTTAACCCCAGCTGGCAACTAAGCACCACACAGCCGCTCGCTCGCTCACTCCCCCCCTGCCCCAGTGGGATGGGGGAGAGAATCGGAAAAGTAAAAGCGAGAAAGCTCATGGGTTGAGATAAGAACAGTTTAATAAGTGAAATGAAATAAAATAATAATAAAAATTGTAATGAAAAGGAAAATAACAACAACAACAACAACCAAGAGAGGCAAGTGATGCAAATGAAGACAATTGCTCACCACCCTCCGACTGATGCCCAGCCCAAGCAGCGGTCCCCCGGCCAGCTTTCCCCCTAGTTTATATACTGAGCATGACATCATATGGTATGGAACATCCCCTTGATCAGGTGGGGTCGGCTGTCCCGGCTCTGTCCCCTCCCAGCTTCTTGTGTACCCCCAGCCTCCTGGCTGGTGGGGCGGTGTGAGAAGCAGAAAAGGCCTTGATGCTGTGCAAGCAATGCTCGGCAGTAATGAAAACACCTCTGTACTGTCAACACTGTTTTCAGCACAAATCCAAAACACGGCCCCATACTAGCTAGCGTGAAGAAAATTAACTCTGTCCCAGCCAAAACCAGCACATTAACTTATGCACAGTATATGCAGGACCTTTTCACTAGTTGAGAGATGAGTTTAGTCTGTGTTCTGGTATTATTCTTATATCAATTCAGCGATGTAGTTAGGGTCGTTAATTGTTCATACATGATTACAGCTTAGATTGGGCAATTTCCGTTTCTGTATAAGGTTTATACAAAAAGGGTTTGTCTTTTAGTTAAATTGTTTAAATCTTTGGTATCAAGCCCCCCTTTTGAAGTAGTTAGGTTTTCTTACTACTTCCATATATTTTTCTCAATGGTTCTCTTAGCACAACTTATGCCGATTCCTATAATAATCATGACCACAGAAATTAGTCCTTCCAACAATGCAGCTAACCGTCCTTTTAGAGACCATCCACCCAATTCTTGGAGGATTTTGTGGAGCCAGTTATTTTCTGCTGCCTCCCTGACCACTCTGCTGTCTTCTGCTACTTCTCTCATTTTGTCTAATTGTTCTTGCAGGTGATCAGTGATATTTGGCATGTGGACACAGCAGTGCTCTTTGTCTAACTTAAGATAGCCACTCACTCCTTGTTCTTTAACTAATAGCAAGTCTAAGGCCAGCCTATTTTGTAAAGTCATTTTAGTATTAGCCTGGATTTGTTTGTTGATAATCTGGAATCCTTTTTGAGTGGCTCTTGACAAGGCTTCCACCTGCCAAGTCAGATTTTCTAGTAATAGGTGATTTTCTAAAGCCATCAATCCTGGCAATAGGAAACTTTGGAATCCCCACTCAAGTTGTACTGCTGCGGAAGGCTCCGTCCAAACATCAGGGTCTTTTTCTGTCTCAGCATCTCTGTTAATTCGTCCCCAATATTGAGCTTTGATTGGACTCTTCTTCCATGTAGGACATAGGGTCAATAATCCTAAAGGTACTTGTCTAGTTATTGTACTAAGTCGTAGTCAGGCAGTCCAATATCCATCTGATGTAACGCATGTCGTGTAACCTGGGGACGGAATGTCTTGTTTACAATCGTCAGTCGAAAAATTTTGTTTGTTACCATGTTCCGTCATCATCAAAGTGGAGTTTAGGATTGATATCTCACTATAATTTAGGACATTGGGGCACCTCCCATTGGTTTGGCTGATATGATAAGTAGCCTTTGTTCCCCAATTGAAGCACCAGTCCACATTTCCTATCTACTTCCAATGTCCTTCCAAAGGTCTAGCCCAGGTTTTGAGTTTCGTCCTAAGGTTCGTACATTCTGGAGCGGTGGTTACATTAAGAACTGTGTTATTAATAACACAGAGTTTCGGTAATCCTGCCGCCTCTCCACCAGAGGCTGCCAATGCGATTTGCAGAAACTGGGCCTTTAAGGGTTGTGATCCTCTAGGACATTGTTCCTCTGAGCCCCTCCCAAATACTGTCCTGTTATCTCCTGATCTCCAAAAAGTAGCACCCTGTAAAACATCACTACCTCTTTGTCTACACTGGTTGTCTTTGTCCCAATAATAGGAAACATTGGCCTGTTTAAAGGCTTCTGTGATGTTATCGTCTTCCTCTCGTAAAGATGAATTTATTGGTGTAATACCCAATGGGATGGGCTGAGCAGCCGAATGAGGGACTGGGACACATGCTGTAACACTGGTGAGATTATGCATTTTGCCAAACCCTTCTATCAAAGTTAGAATTAGGTTTTCATCCAAATCTATGTTGACCTCTTCATGTGTATTGACCTCTGCACTTCTTGGCATCGCTGCAAGAGATATAACCCAGAACGTCACGATTCCCGAGTTAATTTTAAACGTAAAGGTCTCTCTTGCTTGATAGTCCATTGTGGTGATGTGGCTGGCTTGATCCTGCTGCGATGTATCCATGGAGTGACTCCTTCAAGCTTGACAGCAGTATAGGTGGTGAGTAAAATCTGGAGAGGTCCTTTCCACTTCTCTTTCAATGGTTTGTCTGACCATGTCCTCAGATACAGCCGGTCTCTGGGTTGGTATTGATGCACAGGCACGTCCAGGGATAGCGATGCGCTCACAGAGACATACCTGTGGAGAGAGGACAGAACCTTTCCCAGAGAGATAGCATATTCTTTCAGGTAATGTTTTCCTACAGTTTCAGGAGTGGCTCCAGCTTCTGTCACCTGATAAGGTTTACTGTATCTGATCTCAAAAGGACTAACCTTTTCTTTAGTTCTAGGCTGCATACATATCTGTAGCAAAGCTAAGGGTAAAGCATCCAGCCACTTTATCTGAGCAAATTTTCCTGGCAAATTTTACTTCTCTGTCTTTTTAGGCTTTGGTTCATTCTTTCAACTTTCCCACTTGATTGAGGTCTCCAATGGGGTGTGGAGATTCCATTTTACCCCTAATGCTTTAGCTAAACTTTGAACAGCTTCTGCTATAAAGAGTGGGCCCCTATCCAAAGATAGTCCAGTGGGTACCCCAAATCATGGTATTATTTCCTTAAGTAACACTGTTGCTACTTCTTTTGCCTTGTTGGTGCGACAAGGGAAAGCTTCTGGCCAGCCTGAGGAAGTATCTAATGTTACTAAAAGATCTCGGTATGCATTTTGCCGTGGTAATTCAGAAAAGTCTATTTGCCAGTAGTCTCCTGGACTGTTTCCTCTCTTTGTCACCCCTGGTAAAGGTCTTTGGGGTAAGTGAGGATTGTTCTTCAGGCATAACTCACATTTCTTCACTATGTTTTTAATTATTCCATTCATTCGTACACTTAGCACTTGTGTTTTTAATGCTTCCACCATTGTTTGAATTCCCCAGTGAGTTTCTTGGTGTTGCTTATTAGCCAATTCACGCATAATTTCCTGTGTAACTATTACTTGATGTGAAGGAGTCACCCGCCACCCCTCTTGGTTTTTAATCGCTTTCAGTAGATTAGCCAATGGATTGTCTTCTGGTGTATACTGCGGATTCTCAGGTCCCAACCTCTGAACCTTTTCCAGCAAAACTACAATATTTGACCTTCAGCTGCTTCTCTCGCAGCTTTATCTGCCATGCGGTTTCCTATATGCATTGGGCTATTTCCAGTTTGATGTGCCTTGCAATGCATAATTGCCACTAATCGGGGTAGATTAATTGTATGCAATAGTTGTTGGATTGTTGGCCCGTATTTGATGGGAGATCCTTGAGATCCCCAGGCATGATCCCCAAGCTCCATGAGCGTGGACCACTCCGAAGGCAAATTTTGAATCTGTCCATATATTAACAGTTTGGGCTTTTGAAAGTTGTAGTGCTCTCAGCAAGGCTACGAGCACTGCTTTCTGGGCCAGTGTTGGATGGCAGAGCTTTTGCCTCAGTTACTTCCTTAATGGTTACCACTGCGTAACCTGTTTTCCGTGTTCCGTTCCGCATAAAGCTGCTACCATGTCTGAACAGGTCCCAGTTTTGAAAAATAACCCACGGGTCTTTTCCAGGATCCCAGCTTCTGGGCCAGTACCCCTAGGGCAATATGCAATCTTTCATGCACAAATAATTTAAATGGTTTTTCCAAATTCGGAAGGCCTAGGGCTGGAGCATTCATTAAAGCTTGTTTCAATTTCATAAATGCATTTCTGCACTCCTGAGTCCAGACAAGGAGGTTTCCCTCCCCTTGTACAGCTTTGTATAGGGGTTCGACAGTGAGTCCAAAATTTATTATCCACAGGCGACGCCATCCGGCCATTCCGGGAAATGCTCTGAGCTCTTGTTTCGATTTCGGTTCGGGAATCTGGCAAATGGCCTCTTTTTCTCTCGGTTCCAA
Source organism: Gavia stellata (assembly GCF_030936135.1). Taxonomy (NCBI): domain Eukaryota; kingdom Metazoa; phylum Chordata; class Aves; order Gaviiformes; family Gaviidae; genus Gavia; species Gavia stellata. Next base: position 19,763,240 of record NC_082611.1, on the reverse strand, counting down.
GACTACGCTGGCCCTGGGAAATTGTGTACCCCAAATCTGTTACTTCCTGCTGGGCGATCTGTGTCTTTTTCGGGGACACCTTGTACCCTGCCAACCCCAAAAAGTTGAGGAGGTCTATTGTCATTTATATGGAATCTTTCTTGTCACTTGTTGCTAACACTATGTCATCTACGTACTCTGGCAAGGTGGTATTTTTATGCCTCTTTTGCCAGTCTTCTAATTCTTTGGCTAATTGATGTCCAAAGATCATGGGGCTATTCTTAAATCCTTGTGGTAATACTGTCCAGCACAAGTGAGTTTTTCTTCCGGTCTTAGGGCTTTCCCACTCAAAAGCGAACAGTTCCTGACTCTCAGCTAGTAGCGGAAGGCAAAAGAACGCATCTTTGAAGTCCAATACAGTAAACCGTTTGTGCGTTTCCTTCAGGGTGGTCAAGAGAGTATACGGGTTTGCCAGGTGAACGTCCTGCACGATTTGATTTATAGCCCTTAAGTCCTGGACCAACCTATGCTCTTCTGAGTGCGGCTTTTTAATTGGCAAGATCTCGGAGTGTTGTATTCTGATGGACATTCTGTTAATAATCCAAAATTTACAAATTGTTCTATTAATCATTCTAATCCTTTTCTTGCTTCTGATTTAATCGGGTACTGTTTCCATCTTACCGGTCTGGCATCCGGTTTCAGCTGGGTGATTACCGCTTCTGCTGCTCGGGATCGTCCTGGTGCTCCTTGAAGCCCATACTGGAGGTGTTACAGCCTTTTCAGCTTCTTCTGGTATTTCCTGTAACTCAGCTTCCTTCTGTAACATAAAAACTTGAGCATCCAAAGCTTTATTGTCAGGAATATGGATTTGGGTTTTTCCTTTTTCAAAAGTAGTTTGTGCATTCAATTTACTTCATATGTCTCATCCTAATTAGCGGCACAGGGCAATCTGGGATATAAAGAAATGGATGGGTTAACACCCTTTTCCCAATTGTAAACTTCAAAGGCTGGAAAAGTGGCCGATTTTCTTTCTGCCCCGTGGTACCAATAACTGATGTACTCTGGTTACTCAAATTAGCCTTGCATGTATTCAATACCAAATAAGTGGCCCCCGTATCTACTAAAAATTGTACTTTTTCATTCCCTGACTTTACTCTAACGAGGGGTTCTGTTGGGGAGGGTTCCGATTCTTCCCCCGGTCTCCCTCAGTCTGAATCTACTGTCATCATGTTAGCAGCCTGATTTGGTATTTCCTCCAGGCCTTGTCGTCTTAAGTGCGGATGCTCCCTTTTCCAGTGTCCTTTCTGCTTACAGTAAGCACACTGATTTTTCTCCAACGGTATTCCGGCCCTTTGTGTCCACCGGGAAACCTCCTCCCCTTTGGGCCTCGATAGCCCTGTCCTCTGAACGTACTAGTTTCCTGGGCTACGGCTACTGCCAGCATCCTGTTGTCCTTAAACTTCTCCTTTGCCTGCTTTTCCTCTTCCACCTTTTCTCTGTTGTTAGACACTTTCCAGGCATTTTCTAACATTTAATCCAATGAGCGGGCATCTGCCCCCTCTAACTTTTGTAATTTCCGTTTTATGTCTGCATTAGATTGTCCCATAAAACTGTGGACCGACGAGACAGGGAGGGAGTGCTGCACCGTTTGGAGTAACTTTTGGAGGGAGTCCTGCACCGTTTGGAGTAACTTTTGGAGGGAGTCCTGCACCTTTTGGAGTAACTTTTGGAGGGAGTCCTGCACCCTGGGACTTTTCTGGAGCTCTGTACCCTTGGCCTTGTTTTGCAAGGGTGACCGGCTTTTCTTTTTTTTTGGGTGCCCTTTCTGGTTTTGCTATTTTTTTGAATATAACAAAACCTGTTATTTCTGGAGTGCATCACCGCACTGCCCCCCCCATCCCGTGGAGAGCATCGCCGCGCTGCCCAGCCTTGGAGGAGAGCATCACCATTCCGCCTGCACCCCACAGAGGAGAGCATCACCAGTAGGGTTTTTTGGGAGTCTTGCACCCTTTGGAGTATTTCTTGGGGAGCCCTGCATGGTTTGGAGTAATTTTGGGGGAGTCCTGCACCATTTGGAGTAATTTTTGGGGAGTCCTGCACCATTTGAAGTAATTTTTGGGCAGAGCCCTGCACCGTTTGGAGTACTTCGGGGGAGCCCTGCACCGTTTGGAGTTTTTCTTGGGGAGCCCAGCAGGCTTTTGAGTAATTTTTGGAGGGAGTCATGCACAGTTTGGAGTATTTTTGGGGGAGTCCTGCACAGTTTGGAGTATTTTTTGGAAGGAATCCTGCACCCTGCGCCGGCACCCCCATCCCGTGGAGAGGATCACCTCACCGGCCCACCCACCCAGAGGAGAGCATCGACGCGCCGCCCCACCATGCCCCCGAGGAGAGTATCACCATGCCACCTGCACCCCCCGGAGGAGAGCATCACCATTTGGGGTTTTTTGGGAGTCCTGCACCATTTGGAATATTTATTGTTGAGTCCTGCACCCTTTGGAGTATTTCTTGGGGAGCTCTACACAGTTTGGACTAATTTTTTTGGAATATTACAAAGCCCGTTATTTCTGGAGTGCATCGCCACGACGACACCCCATCTCGTGGAGAGAATCGCCGCGCCGGCCCCCCGACGTGGAGGAGAGCATCGGAGAGCCGCCCTGCCAGAGGTGAGTATCACCGCGCAGCCCCTCCCCGGAGGGGAGCATCACCATTTGGGTTTTTTGGGAGTCTTGCATCATTTGGAGTATCTCTTGGGGAGTCCTGCACGGTTTGGAGTAATTTTTTTGCGAGTCCTGCACGGTTTGGAGTAATTTTTGGGGAGTCCTGCACCATATGGAATATTTTTTCTGTAAGTCCTGCACCATATGGAATATTTTTTGGGAGTCCTGCACTATATGGAATAGTTTTTGGGAGTCCTCCACCATATGGAATATTTTTTGGGAGTCCTGCACCATATGGAATATTTTTTGGGGAGTCCTGCACCATTTGGAGTAATTTTTGGAGGGAGGCCTGCACCGTTTGGAGTATTTCGGGGGATCCTTCCCCTGTTTTGAAGTTTTTCTTGGGGAGTCCTACACGGTTTGGAGTAATTTTTGGAGGGAGCCCTGCACCCTTTGGTGTATTTTTTGGAAGGACACCTGAACCCTGGGGCTTTTTTTGAACTCTGTACCCTTGGTCTTGTTTTGCAAGGGTCACTGTTTTGTTTTTTTGGGTGCCCTTTCTGGTTTTGCTTTTTTTTTGAATATTACAAAACGTGTGATTTCTGGAGTGCATCACCGCGCCAGCTCGCCCCGTCCCATGGAGAGGATCACCGCGCCAGCCCCCCACCCAGAGGAGAGCATCACCGTGCCGCCCCACCAGAGGAGAGCATCGCCGCACCGCCCCACCAGAGGAGAGCATCGCCGCACCGCCCCACCAGAGGAGAGCATCGCCATGCCGCCCTGCCATGCCCCGGAGGAGAGCATCACCATTCCGCCTGCACCCCCCAAAGGAGATCATCACCATTTGGGTTTTTTGGGAGTCCTGCACCATTTGGATTATTTCTTGGTGAGCCCTGCACGGTTTGGAGTAATTTTTGGGGAGTCCTGCACCATTTGGAGTAATTTGTGGACGGAGCCCTGCACCGTTTGGAGTTTTTCTTGGGGAGTCCTGCACGCTTTGGAGTATTATTGGGGGAGTCCAGCACCCTTTGGAGTATTTTTTGGAAGGAGTCCTGCACCCTGGGGCTTTTTTTGAGCTCTGTACCCTTAGCCTTGTTTTGCAAGGGTCACCGTTTTGGTTTTTGGGTGCGCTTTCTGGTTTGGCTGGTTTTTGGAATATTACAAAGCCCATTATTTCTGGAGTGCATCGCCGCGACGACCCCCCATCTCGTGGAGAGCATCGCTGCGCCGGACCCCACCTGGTAGAAAGGATCACCGCACCGGCCCCCCCACCCAGAGGAGAGCATCAGAGAGCCGCCCCGCCAGAGGTGAGTATCACCGCGCCGCCCCGCCCCGCAGGGGAGCATCACCATTTGGGTTTTGTGGGAGTCTTGCACCATTTGGAGTATCTTTTGGGGAGTCCTACACAGTTTGGAGTAATTTTCTGGGAGTCCTACACCATATGCAATATTTTTTGGGGAGTCCTGCACCATATGCAATATTTTTTGGGGAGTCCTGCTCCATTTGGAATATTTTTTTGGGAGTCCTGCTCCATTTGGAGTACTTTTTTGGGAGTCCTGCTCCATTTGGAGTAATTTTTGGAGGGAGTCTTGCTCCATTTGGAGTAATTTTTCAAGGGAGCCCAGCACCCTTTGGTGTATTTTTTGGAAGGAGTCCTGCACCCTGGGGCTTTTTTTGAGCTCTGTACCCTTGGCCTTGTTTTGCAAGGGTCACCGTTTTGTTTTTTGGGTGCCCTTTCTGGTTTGGCTGGTTTTTGGAATATTACAAAGCCCGTTATTTCTGGAGTGCATCGCCGCGCCATCCCACCCACCCAGAGGAGAGCATCGCCGCGCAGCCCCGCCATGCCCCCGAGGAGGGTATCACCATGACACCTGCACCCCCCGGAGGAGAGCATCATCATTTGGGTTTTTTTGGGAGTCCTGCACCATTTGGAATATTTTTGGGGGAGTCCTGCACCCTTTGGAGTATTTCTTGGGGAGCCCTACACGGTTTGGACTAATTTTTGGGGGAGTCCTGCACCATTTAGAGTAATTATTTGGGAGTCCTGCACAGTTTGGAGTATCTTTTTGCGAGTCCTGCACCATATGGAGTATCTTTTTGGGAGTCCTGCACCATATGGAGTATCTTTTTGGGAGTTCTGCACCATATGGAATATTTTTCTGGGAGTTCTGCACCATATGGAATATTATTTTTGGAGCCCTGCACCTTTTGGAGTAATTTCTGGAGGGAGCCCTGCATCGTTTGGAGCATTTTGGAGGGAGCCTTCCCTCGTTTGGAGTTTTTCTTGGGGAGTCCTCAACGGTTTGGAGTAATTTTTAGAGGGAGCCCAGCACCCTTTGGAGTATTTTTTGGAAGGAGTCCTGCACTCTGGGGCTTTTTTTGAGCTCTGTACCCTTGGTCTTGTTTTGCAAGGGTCACTGTTTTGGTTTTTGGGTGCGCTTTCTGGTTTTGCTGTTTTTTGGAATATTACAAAGCCCGTTATTTCTGGAGTGCATCGCCATGACGACCCCCTATCTCGTGGAGAGCATCACCGCACCGGACCCCACCTGGTAGAAAGGATCACCGCACCGGCCCCCCCACCCAGAGGAAAGCATCAGAGAGCCGCCCTGCCAGAGGTGAGTATCACCTCGCCGCCCCTCCCCGGAGGGGAGCATCACCATTTGGGTTTTGTGGGAGTCTTGCATCATTCGGAGTACCTCTTGGGGAGTCCTACACGGTCTGGAGTAATTTTTTGGGAGTCCTGCACCACATGGAATATTTTTTGGGGAGTCCTGCTCCATTTGGAATATTTTTTTGGGAGGCCTGCTCAATTTGGAGTAATTTTTGGAGGGAGCCCTGCTCCATTTGGAGTATTTTGGGGGAGCCTTGCCCCATTTGGAGTTTTTCTTGGGGAGTCCTACACGCTGTGGAGTAATTTTTGGAGGGAGCCCTGCACCCTTTGGTATATTTTTTGGAAGGCGTTCTGCACCCTGGGGCTTTTTTTGAGCTCTGTACCCTTGGTCTTGTTTTGCAAGGGTCACCGTTTTTTTGGGGGGTTTTGTATGCCCTTTCTGGTTTTGCTGGTTTTTGGAATATTACAAAGCCCATTATTTCTGGAGTGCATCGCCACGACGACCCCTCATCTCGTGGAGAGCATCGCCGCGCCGGCCCCCCCACCCAGAGGAGAGCATCGCAGAGCTGCCCCGCCAGAGGTGAGTATCATTTGGAGTATTTTGGGGGAGCCCTCCCCCGGTTGGAGTTTTTCTTGGGGAGTCCTCAATAGTTTGGAGTAATTTTTGGAGGGAGCCCTGCACCCTTTGGTGTATTTTTTGGAAGGAGTCCTGCACCCTGGGGCTTTTTTTGAGCTCTGTACCCTTAGTCTTGTTTTGCAAGGGTGACCGTTTTGTTTTTTGGGTGCCCTTTCTGGTTTTGCTGGTCTTTGGAATATTACAAAACCTGTGATTTCTGGAGTGCATCGCCGCACCGGCACCCCCATCCCGTGGAGAGCATCGCCGCACCACCGTGCCATGCCCCGGAGGAGAGTATCACCATGCCACCTGCACCCCCCGGAGGAGAGCATCACCATTTGGGGTTTTTTGGGAGTCCTGCACCATTTGGAATATTTCTGGGGAAGTCCTGCACCCTTTGGAGTATTTCTTGGGGAGCCCTACACAGTTTGGACTCATTTTTTTGGGAGTCCTCCACGGTTTGGAGTAATTTTTTGGGGAGTCCTGCACGGTTTGGAGCAATTTTTGGAGGGAGCCCTACCACGTTTGGAGTATTTTTGGAGGAAGTCCTGCAACTTTTGGAGACTTTTTTGGAAGGCGTCCTGCACCCTGGGGCTTTTTTTGAGCTCTGTACCCTTGGCCTCTTTTTGCAAGGGTCACCGTTTTGGTTTTTGGGTGCGCTTTCTGGTTTTGCTGGTTTTTGGACTATTACAAAGCCCATTATTTCTGGAGTGCATCGCCACGATGACCCCCCATGTCGTGGAGAGCATCGCCGTGCTGGCCCCCCCACCCAGAGGAGAGCATCACAGAGCCGCCCCGCCAGAGGTGAGTATCACCTTGCCGCCCCTCCCCGGAGGGGAGCATCACCATTTGGGTTTTTTGGGAATCTGGCATCATTTGGAGTATCTTTTGGGGAGTCCTGCACCGTTTAGAGTAATTTTTTGGGAGTCCTGCACGGTTTGGAGCAATTTTTGGGGGGAGTCCTGCACCATATGGAATATTTTTTCTGGGAGTCCTGCACCATATGGAATATTTTTTTGGGAGTCCTGCACCGTATGTAATACCTGCACCATATGGAATATTTTTTTGGGAGTCCTGCACCATTTGGAGTAATTTTTGGAGGGAGGACTGCACCGTTTGGAGTATTTCAGTAGATCCTTCCCATATTTGAAGTTTTTCTTGGGGAGTCCTACACGGTTTGGAGTAATTTTTGGAGGGAGCCCTGCACCCTTTGGTGTATTTTTTAGAAGGAGTCCTGCACCCTGGGGCTTTTTTTGAGCTCTGTACCCTTGGTCTTGTTTTGCAAGGGTGACCGTTTTGTTTTTTGGGTGCCCTTTCTGGATTTGCTTTTTTTTGGAATATTACAAAACCCGTTATTTCTGGAGTGCATCACTGTGCCAGCCCGCCCCATCCCATGGAGAGCATCGCCGCGCCGTCCCCCCCATCCCGTAGAGAGGATAACCATGCCGGCCCCCCCACCCAGAGGACTGCATCGCCACGCCGCCCCGCCAGAAGAGAGCATTGCCGCACTGCCCCGCCATGCCCCGGAGGAGAGTATCACCGTGACACGTGCACCGCCCCGGAGGAGTGCATCACCATTTGGGTTTTTTGGGAGTCCTGCACCATTTGGAATATTTCTGGGGGAGTCCTGCACCCTTTGGAGTATTCATTGGGGAGCCCTACACAGTTTGGAGTAATTTTTTGGGGAGTCCTGCACCCTTTGGAGTAATTTCTTGGGAGTCCTGCACCATTTAGAGTATTTTTTTTGGAAGGAGTCCTGCACCCTGGGGCTTTTTTTGAGCTCTGTGCCCTTGGTCTTGTTTTGCAAGGGTCACCGTTTTTTTTGGTTTTTCAGTGCCCTTTCTGGTTTTGCTATTTTTTGGAATATTACAAAACCCGTGATTTCTGGAGTGCATCACTGTGCCGGACCCGCACCCGGTGGAGAGCATTGCCAACCCCCCCCGCCAGAGGAGACCATCGCCGCCCCGCCCCGGAGGAGAGCATCACCATTCCGCCTGCACTCCCCAGAGGAGATCATCACCATTTGGGTTTTTTGGGAGCCCTGCACCATTTGGAGTATATCTTGGGGAGCCCTGCACGGTTTGGAGTAATTTTTGGGGAGTCCTGCACGGTTTGGAGTAATTTTTGGACAGAGCCCTGCACTGTTTGGAGTACTTCGGGGGAGCCCTGCACCGTTTGGAGTTTTTCCTGGGGAGTCCTGCACGCTTTGGAGTAATTTTTGAAGGAGTCCTGCAGAGTTTGGAGTATGTTTTGGAAGGAGTCCCGCACCCTGGGGCTTTTTTTGAGCTCTGTACCCTTGGCCTTGTTTTGCAAGGGTCACCGTTTTGCTTTTGGGTGCCCTTTCTGGATTTGCTGGTTTTTGGAATATTAAAAAACCCGTTATTTCTGGAGTACATCGCCACGACGACCCCCCATCTCGTGGAGAGCATCACCGCGCCGGACCCCACCTGGTAGAGAGGATCACCGCACCGGCCCCCCCACCCAGAGGAGAGCATCGGAGAGCCGCCCCGCCAGAGGTGAGTATCACCTTGCCGCCCCTCCCCGGAGGGGAGCATCACCATTTGGGTTTTTGCGGAGTCTTGCATCATTTGGATTATCTATATCGGAGTCCTGCACGGTTTGGAGTAATTTTTTGGGAGTCCTGCAGGGTTTGGTGTAATTTTTTGGGAGTCCTGCACCATATGGGATATTTTTTTCTGGCAGTCCTGCACCATATGGAATATTTTTTTCTGGGAGTCCTGCACCATATGGAATATTTTTTTTGGAGTCCTGCACCATTTGGAATAATTTTTGGAGGGAGGCCTGCACCGTTTGGAGTATTTCAGGGGATCATTCCCCTGTTTTGAAGTTCTTCTTGGGGAGTCCTACACGGTTTGAAATAATTTTTGGAGGGAGCCCTGCACCCTTTCGTGTATTTTTTGGAAGGAGTCCTGCACCCTGGGGCTTTTTTTGAGCTCTATACCCTTGGTCTTGTTTTGCAAGGGTCACTGTTTTGTTTTTTTGGGTGCCCTTTCTGGTTTTGCTTTTTTTTGGAATATTACAAAACCTGTGATTTCTGGAGTGCATCACCGCGCCAGCTCGCCCCGCCCCATGGAGAGGATCACCGCGCCGGCCCCCCCACCCAGAGGAGAGCATCGCCGTGCTGCCCCACCAGAAGAGAGCATCGCCGCACCGCCCCGCCATGCCCCGGAGGAGAGTATCACCGTGACACGTGCACCCCCCGGAGGAGAGCATCACCGTTTGGGTTTTTTTGGAGTCCTGCACCCTTTGGAGTATTTCTTGGGGAGCCCTACACAGTTTGGAGTAATGTTTAGGGGAGTCCTGCACCCTTTGGAGTAATTTCTTGGGCATCCTGCACCATTATAGTATTTTCTTTGGAAGGAGTCCTGCACCCTGGGGCTTTTTTTGAACTCTGTGCCCTTGGTCTTGTTTTGCAAGGGTCACCGGTTTTTTTGGTTTTTTGGTGCCCTTTCTGGTTTTGCTATTTTTTGGAATATTACAAAACCCGTGATTTCTGGAGTGCATCACCGTGCCGGCCCCCCCACCCGGTGGAGAGCATCGCCAACCCCCCCCGCCAGAGGAGACCATTGTCGCGCTGCCCTGCCCCGGAGGAGAGCATCATCATTCCGCCTGCACCCCCCAGAGGAGATCATCACCATTTGGGTTTTTTGGGAGTCCTGCACCATTTGGAGTATTTCTTGGGGAGCCCTGCACGGTTTGGAGTAATTTTTGGAGGGAGTCCTGCACAGTTTGGAGTATTTTTTTGAAGGAGTCCTGCACAGTTTGGAGTATTTTGGGGGGAGTCCTGCACAGTTTGGAGTATTTTTTGGAAGGAGTCCTGCACCCTGGGGCTTTTTTTGAGCTCTGTACCCTTGGCCTTGTTTTGCAAGGGTCACCGTTTTGTTTTTTGGGTGCCCCTTCTGGTTTTGCTGGTTTTTGGAATATTACAAAGCCCATTATTTCTGGAGTGCATCGCCATGACGACCCCCTATCTCGTGGAGAGCATTGCCGCGCCGGACCCCACCTGATAGAGAGGATCACCGCACCGGCCCCCCCACCCAGAGGAGAGCATCGGAGAGCCGCCCCGCCAGAGGTGAGTATCACTGCGCCGCCCCGCCCCACAGGGGAGCATCATCATTTGGGTTTTGTGGGAGTCTTGCATCATTCGGAGTACCTCTTGGGGAGTCCTACACGGTTTGGAGTAATTTTTTGGGAGTCCTGCACCACATCGAATATTTTTTGGGGAGTCCTGCTCCATTTGGAATATTTTTGGGGGAGTCCTGCTCCATTTGGAATATTTTTTTGGGAGGCCTGCTCCATTTGGAGTAATTTTTGGAGGGAGCCCTGCACCCTTTGGTGTATTTTTTGGAAGGCGTTCTGCACCCTGGGGCTTTTTTTTGAGCTCTGTACCCTTGGTCTTGTTTTGCAAGGGTCACCGTTTTTTGGGGGGGTTTTGGATGCCCTTTCTGGTTTTACTATTTTTTGGAATATTACAAAACCCGTGATTTCTGGATTGTATCGCCACGCCGACCTCCCAGAGGAATGCATCACCTTTTGGTTTTTTGGGAGCCGTTCTCCTTTAATTTTTTTGGATGGTCCTGCACCGTTTCGTTTTTGTGGGAGCTCTCCAAACCGGTTCTTTTTTGTACCTCTGTACCCTTGGGCTTCTTTGGAGTGTGTCACCATTTAGTATTTTGGGAGCCCTTTACGGCTTTTCACTTTTTTTTTGATATTCCAAAACACAGGTTTTCCGGAGGCCTTCACAGCGCTGCCCTGGAGGAGTGCATCACCGTTTTGGCTGTTGGGGCGGACTGGCACAGGTCCCCGGGGGTCTCCCGCCCTGTGCCGGACGGGGCCCGCTCGGAAAGGCTGCGGGCGCGCTGCTCCGCCGGGACGGAGCCTCCGCTCGCTGCGCGGCCGTGCGCGCCATAAAAGCGGAGCGTCGGTCTCCTCTGCCGCAGTTGCCGTCTGTGTCTCCTCTCTCCCGGTCGCGCTGCGAGAGCTTCTCCCCCTCGGGCCCCGCCGCTGCCTCCGCAGCCCCCCGCTCCCCCGGAGCGAGTCCCGCACGCTCCCCGCCCCCCGGCAGCTCCCCGCTCCGCCGTGACCCCCCCGCCGCCCCGCGGGAGCCCGGTTCTCGCCGCGGGACGTGGCCGACACGAGCCCTGCGCTCCGCCCGCCCTCCGCCCGCCGGGTCCCGCACCCCGGCCGCCCCCTTCCTCCTCCCCGCCGTCCCGCTCTGCTCCCGGGCAGCGCTCAGGCCCCGGGAGCGGACCACCCCCTCCGCCCCTTCCCCGGCAGAGAACCCGCCGGACGGGCCCCGCCCCTTCGCTCTGGCTCCGCCCCTTCGCTCCGGCTCTGCCCCTTCGCTCCGGCTCCGCCCCCCGCCCCGGCTCCGCCCCTTCGCTCCGGCTCCGCCCCTTCGCTCCGGCTCCGCCCCTTCGCTCCGGCTCCGCCCCTTCGCTCCGGCTCCGCCCCCCGTCCGCGTCCCCGCCCGCGGCCCCGTTATTACAAACTGCAGCGAAACGGCCGCGGGGAAAAGCAAATGCACACGCGGGTGCGCGCGCGCGCTGCCCACCCGGGACGTGGCGGGTCGCCGGCGGGACGCTCCCCACCCCGCTCCCCGCAGCGGGGCTCGGCGGCGGCGTCTCCCGTGGGAGCTGCTCCGCGTCCCGGGGCTGGAGCCAGCCGGGCGTCCCCGGCCAGGGCCCCCTCGCTCCGGGAGCTCCTGCGGGGGGGCGCGTTTGGGGTCGGCAGCCGGGGGCCTCTTCCACCCGCTTCGGTGCCGCCGCACGGGTGGGCGTGGGGCAGCAGCCCCGGGACAGCCGCTGCGGACCCCTCTGTCCCGGGAGGGGAGGGGCGGGGAGGGGCGGGCCGGGACCGCCGCGCCTCTGCCCTGCGCCCGCCGGGGTCTCTCGGTCCCGCCGGCTGCCGCCCAGCGAGGGGGGTTCGGCGGAGCTCGGCAGGGGTGTCCCGGGACCCGCCCGAGGAGAGCTCCTGCGTGGGCAGCGCCCGGGCCGGTTCGCCTGGGCGGGGGCTGCGGCACCGGCACCGGGCCCGGCCCAGACCCGCCCCGCCGAGTCCCGCCGAGTCCCGCCGGGCCGAGGGGATCGGAGCGGAGCCGAAATCACCCGAGCCCTGGCGAGTCTCGCCGAGCGGAGTCGAGCCGAGCCCAGAGCAGCCGAGCCGAAACGACCCGACCCGAGCCGAGCCGAGCCGGGCCGAGCCGAGCCCCCCCGGCCGGTCGGGGCGCAGCGGCAGGGGCGGGCGGGGCGGGCAGCGCGATGGCGGGCAGGAACCGGCCCCTCGGCACCGCGCACCGGGCGCTGCAGCTCCGCGTCCTGCCCCGCTCCGGCGGGGGTGGGGGGGCGGGACGCTGCCGGGGGCCGGGGAGCGCCCCGGGGGTCCCCGTGTCCCGGGCGGCGACGAGGACGCCGAGGCCGAGGGGCCGCGCCGGCTGCCGCCGTCCCGGCGCTCCCCGGAGGCGCACGGTGCCGGCCGGGACGAAGCCCGCGCCGGCCCTCGGCCGCACCCGCGGCAGACTGCGCCCGGTGCTCGGCGCTGCCGGCCGGCCCGGCCCCGCCGCCGCGCTCGGTAGCCAGCCGGGCTCGGTAGCCAGCCGGGCTCGGTAGCCAGCCGCGCCCGGGCTCGCCCCGCTGCCGGGGGCGCGCCCCGCTCGGGAAGCCCGGCCCGGGCCGGCCCCGGGAGGGGACCGGCTCGGGAGCGTTTTCCTGCTGCCGCCGCTCCCGCCTGTCCCCCGCGCAGGTCTCCGCCGGGCTCTGTGTGCCGGGACGGGACCCCTCGGGCTCCGTGTGCGCAGTCCTGCCCCGCACGCTGGGGACGGGCAGCAGCGCGATCCCGCTGCAGCTGCCGCGGGGACAGACCCGCGGGGGAGAAGGGGCGGGCGGGGGCGCGGGTGGGGGCCGCGGGAGGCGGCGGGGCCGGGCGGGCTGCGGGTGCGGTCCCGGTCCCTACACCGGGGCTCTTCGCCCGCTGTGCACATCGCCCGTCAGCACCGGGAGCCGAGACCTCGGTCCGTATCGCCGCTCTGCAGAGCGGGGTGCCGGGCACTGCCCATCAGCCAGCGCACCCCTGGGACACACGCGGGGTCCTTCGTACGGAACAGCCACAAAGACAGAATCACATCGCAGTCACGGACTGGTCGCTCACACCAAAGTCCGTCTGCGCCTGTCTTCATTTTAATGTCACTCGATACACTGAGGTGGACCTGTACTTGCACCTAAAATCTCCTCCGAGGGGGGTATTTTTACTATTAAAATCACTAACTGAGGTTAGTTTAGGATACGGGTCTTGATGAAATCCCAGACTCCTTCTCCACACCAACTCCCACGTCCCCACACGCCATCGCACACACTCAGTAGGTTGTTGCTGTTACAGGACATGTTGAAAAACAAGGGTTAAAAGTAAGTGAGAAGAATGTAAAGAAGATACTTCATAACAACTGCGCCTGGCACTTAGACATATTAGAGATAAAGACTGTCTTCACTAACTCTCTGCTAACTAGCAATAACGATTAGCACAAGGACGAATAGAATGGACTGCCAAAACAGTGCCCTAGAGTTAACTCGTCTCATTATAACCTCATTATAATGGTAAGGAACACACCTCCCAGCTAGAAATGCCCCAACCCAATTAAGCCCCCTACTCTCTCAGCATGCGTGGTGAATTAAAAGAGAACTGTAACTTTAAGATGAAGTAAGAAAAGTATTAACCAAGAGTTAATTAAGGGGTAGCACCAGGAGGCGTAACTAACTTTGTTAACTGTTTTAAATACCTGTCATGATTTTAACCCGGTGTGCAAGCTTTGAGGAGAAATCCCCTTGCACCCGGGACCGCAATAAACACGCCTGCTTTATAACTCTGTGAGTTGTGAAGTTTGTTTCCGCGTGTCAATTTTGGCACCCCAGGTGGGACCTTCTGCCCGGCTGCGGGACCGGCTGAGAGGGGGACATCCTCGGCGCGCCCCGAGATTTCTCGCAGGACCTCCCTCGCTCGCCCGATCACTGCAGGGACAGACACGGACCATCAGCGGACCCGGTGTGTAAAGGGAGGGGAACCTGTAAGTGGTGAGGAGACGTCCTACGGGAGGTAAAGAGTGTTGTGCTCGCCCCGGGTGGGATTCGAATCCAGTAGTGAGGGCGCAGGAATCCCTGGATAGGGAAGTACGTGGGCGTGGGAATCCCTGGATAGGGAAGTACGTGGGGGGTGCTCTTCGCTGAAATTGCAGGAGTATGGGATAGCTATGTGAACGCGGGAATCCCTGAATAAGGGAAGTACGCGGGGGTGCTATCATTTGTACCAACTATTATAACCCATGGGAACTGAAATTTGTATTATTGTGGCTCTAATTGGCATTTTATGATAGTCATTACAGTCTATACTTAGGAAGTTGTTTGTGCCCGGTACCGTGTATTCTGTGAAAAGTGCTTCATTATACAATTAATGTTGTTGTAAGTTGGGTGAGTGTTTGAGTGAGTGAGGCGCAGTCGGACTGCGGGGCGAGTGCGGAGTCCTGATCCGCGGTTCCGCGTTCTCCGCGAGGAGAGCGGCCGGAGACGGACGAAGCGTATGACGGACTGTGTTAATCGAACCGATTGTTAACCCTTATTGTCCTATACACAGATATCAGGAATTTTCATGCAACCCAATATATGTTTTTGAATGTTTTGGTTGTAAACAGAACGTTTGAGGACGGTTTGGGGACAAGATGATTTTTGGCGTAGTGAGTGTCAAGGAAATGAAATAAGATTGAGCGCTCAGGCCAGCTTAGGCAGGTGCTTTGTGGAAATATAAAAGGTATAAGGAATCAGTAGGAATGTCTCTGGTATGTGGGGGGGGGGAATGTAGATGTAGTGATGGGTTTATTTGGCGTGGAGGACGGACGAGTGCCTGTCTGATTTGCCATTGGTGTTGCCTGTTTGTTCGTGCTAAGTGTTTGGAGTGTCATAAGTACATTATTTCCTTTTCGACAGTTGTCTTGAATTTAGGTACATTTGCTGTGGGGCGAGTACGCCCTCGCGTCTTTTGCCTTGGATAGGGTAGTATTGCTGTCAGTTCAATCAGGTTGTGTTCTTAGGCTGAGGAATAAGCCCCTGCGGGCAGGGGGTTCATTATGGGAGGTAAACAAAGGGGCGGAATATTGAAAAGGAGCCCTCTAGGCTGTATTTTAGCTCACTGGGAGGAGGTAGGAGAGCTGCCAGGAGGAAGCGTGAACAGAAAGACTTTAATAAAATATTGTCATCAATGGTGGCCTTTGTATAAATCGGATGATGAGGAGAAATGGCCCTTCAATGGAACCTTGAATTAGAATACCTTGTTGCAATTGATGTGGTTTTTGAGGGGGAGCCGGTACCGCGGTTCCCGGATGGGGGGGAAGCAGGGAAACGTCCCCGCAGCCTCCCCCGTCTGGGGATGGAGCTGGAGCCCAAAAAAACCGCTGTGACGAGGCCCGAGCGCGGTGCTGCGTGGTGTGTGCCCCAACCAGCGCCCAAGGGGGCCCCTCCCGCCTCAACGGTGCTTCTCGGAGGCAGCAGCCCCGCTGCTCAGAATGACAGAGAAAGGGCAGACCCTGTCCTTGATTTTATTTTCTCAAGATGAAACCTATCAACCAAGCTTTAACACCTACGGATGATGGTTTTGTAACGGTAAAAGGAGCTACTGGCCAAAGTGAAAAGGGGTATTTTTTATAAACCTCCTTAATTTAGATTGGGAAAACAATTGGGAATACACAAATTCTTATCTGTGCCTAACTCGCCAAAACCTCTGTTGGGGTGAGACTTATTGGAACAACTAAAAGCGGAAATAAGATTTGAGAAAGGAATTAATTAAGGCACTAATTATAAATGCATTAGATGCGGCTCAAACTAATGTTTCTACAGCACTTAGTTGTATCCAAGCTCAATTATGGATACAGACAATAGCAGCTGCAATCATTAGGGAAGGTGAAGACGGAATCCTACCAAAAGAAAGCCGAAAGGTGATTTGGAATAACGCAACGGAATTTGAAAGGAGATTCCAATCGTGGTGGCATTTGGTTAATTTTACCTTTGACCCTACTAACAACACAGCTACAGCTTTTGTACTGACAATATATAAAGCTTTAGTATATAACATACACCCGATTGTTGCGCTAGGATTAAATTACCATGGGACTGTACTTTATCCCCCAGAACATAGGGTATGGGCTATGAAAAACAGGAATAAGTGGCAAACTATTGATGTCGAGGCCTGTGTCGTACGAGACCAGCAAGGATTTCTTTGGAGACACCATCAAAGGGCAAGATATTTGTCTTGACACTGACCAAAATGTTTGTCACTTTGAGGTGCATCCCAACGAGACCCTAAGAACCATCATAATTTACAGGGGTATGGGATGTGTTTGTCTGAGAAGTCAGTGTGATTTTGTACAAGTAGATGATCAAATGGTGGACACGAGCAACCATTCAAATAGTTGCATTTGCAACTTTGTTAGTCTTACAGGATGTGATTCTAACTACACGGCTCCTGTTACTACTTATCAATTGCTACAGTTTAATTATACATTGATTCAGGATATACAGCCCACCCCTGTTGGAATGAATCTCACTCTAATAAGAAAACTATTGCATCATGAAAATTTAAAAAGGTTGTTAAAACAAGTTGAAGAAAGCGGAAGAAAGACTTTAATTACTGTCCATCATGATGCAGAGGAAATACACCAAGCAGTGGAACGAGTGAGGTCAGAGGGAGAGCACAATTGGTGCGATGTGTTTAGGGGGTATTCCCCGCCAGCTACCAAAATCTTAAACATAATGACCCACCCAATATTGGTGTTACTAATAGCTACGACAACATTAGCAATAGTAAATCTTATCCTTTGGTGTAAACGCAAGGAACTTATTGGGCAAGTGTGGACACTAAAAATAATAATGAAACATAACGAACCACTTTTAAAAGCCAAAGAATTTGCTTAGGGGAAAGAAAAGGGGGAAATTGATACAGGACATCTTGAAAAATAAGTGTTAAAAGCAAGTAAGAAGAATTAGAAGAATGTAAAGAAGATAGTTCATAACAACTGCACCTGGCACTTAGACATATTAGAGATAAAGACTGTCTTCACTAACTCTCTGCTAACTAGCAATAACGATTAGCACAAGGAGGAATCGTAGAAAAATAAAATGAACTGCCAAAATAGTGCCCTAGAGTTAACTCGTCTCATTACAATCTCATTCGAATGCTAAGGAACACACTTCCTACCTAGAAAAGCCCCAACACAATTAAGCCCCCTACTCTCTGGGCATGCCTGGTGAATTAAAAGAGAACTGTACCTTTAAGACGAAGTAAGAAAAGTATTAACCAAGAGTTAATTTAGGGGTAGAACCAGTAGGCGTAACTAACTTTGTTAACTGTTTTAAATACCTGTCATGATTTTAACCCGGTGTGCATGCCAAGAGCAGAAATCCCCCATGCAACCGGCTCTGCAATAAACCAGTGTCGGCTTTCTAAACTATCATTTGGTTTGGAGAGTTTTCTTCGTTACAATTTTCGGTAACAGCTTTAGTAGGGAAAAAAGATCATCTAGTTAAACTACTGTCCTCTTCAAGTAAGAGAAATCTACAGAAATTGCAGCTACACGGGGTTTCTTTGTTCACCTTTTTTATTTTCCTCACAGGAGAAAGGTATTATAGATAGGAAGAGTGCTGGGTGGAAATGGCCCCTCTCTCCCAAGGACCAAGGTCCACCCCCAGGACACATTTCAGGGCTGCACCACCCTCCTGGGGAACCAGTTCTCCCCAAGGCCCAACCAGAGCCCGCCCAAGCTGCAAGTCTGGTTTTGCGCCTTCTTTTACACAGGCTGCCACAACCCAGAGGAGTCCGGCTCCACTGTCCTTGCAACGGCCCTTAAGTAGCTGTAAACTACTACCAGGTCACTCCTGGGACTCCACAAGCCCAGACACCTCAACCTCTTACCTTAACTTCTCCTCAGTAAAAGGCATTGATTTGGAAAATACTCAGGGGAACAGTGCCCAGAAATTAACAACAGCCCTTGTATTTCCACTTGTTCAAGGTAAATGCAGGTTAAGGGGGTTTTTTTTTGAGAAAATGCAGAAAAAGCTCCCATCAGTTTGTTAGTCTAAAACATACAACACACCATTGAAATGACAAACTACACATCTCCCTTCACCTTTGCTAAATTCTTTTAAAACACAGAAACTTCAGCATACCTGCCAAGGAAGTATTTTGGCAACCGCTCCACTACAACCACAAGAAACTCTCAAACTGAAGCTAAGCTGCTCACTCGCAACAGGCTTCTCCCCGCTGCTTTTGGAAGGGACTTTGAAGGAAGCCTTGCTTTCAGTCCGGCAGTCCCGATCGCTCTTTCTCTCTGGTACCACACACCTCTCTTCAGCTTCCCCTTGACATTCCTCAGACACAGCCTCTCTCACTTGGTCTGCTTTCTGTCTTTCACTTGCAATATTTGTCTCTTTGTCAGAGAGGAAGAGACAAAAGATCTCTTGCCTCTTCAGAGGCAATGGGTTTTCTTGAGAAACATCACCTTTTTTCCCCCTCACGCCCAGGAAGGTTTCTCCAGATAGAGAGAACATCCAGCAGATGCTTTGGCTCCTCAGTGACAAGGCTTTTACTCTCGTGCAGCATTTTCCCTGGAAGAAAAAGCAGGTTCAGGTTAAGTAGCTCAGTCTCAGCATTTGATTCTCCTACGGACAGAGAACAGCTGTAACAGAGACTGTGTTCAGATTTCATCCACGTGTGAATCCAGGAACCGCAGCAGCAGCAGCAATCACAGGCACAGCCGAGCTCTCAGCACCCACCCACCCACCCCACCAGCAGAGACCCAGGCACCCCTCTGATTACCAGCTCTGCAGAACCAAGATTGAATCGTGCAGGGGCTGAATTCTGCACAAGAATTCAGCAGCTCTAGAAAACCAGACCAGTCATTCCCAGGGACGGAGGACCAGCCCACCATGCCATCCTCCCCAGAAAGCACTTGGTCCAGGATTGGAGCTGTGGGACACCTGCCAGGGTTGAAAGACAGACATGAACATGAACCACTTTAATTCAGCTCAGAATAAAAGCCACAAGTTTACAAAGGAAACATCTCCTTGCTGGTCATCAACCTGCCCTCAATCCTGCAAAGTCTCCGACACACATCTGAACTTACACCCGTGGGGAGTCCTCTTGACCCAGCGACAGCATGAGAGGGACGAGGAATACAGAGGCCAATTCACTTAAAAACCTTAAAGCTGGTGAATTGGGGAGACTTGGGACAAGGTATTTCTACTTCTTGTTTAGACTCATGGTTACATTTGATCCTCAAAGCTGAAGGCCATCTGTGATCTCCCAAATACAATCCCCGCAGCACGCAGACATCAATCTGTCTTACCTGAAATTCTTATTCCGACACCGACAGAGGATGTGACCTGAGCAGCTGAGGTTTACAAGAAGTCTGTGCGCTCAACAGTGAAGTGACACAGGATATACATCTGGATCCACGTCGCCTAAAAGAAAATGACTCCCCGCTAAAAGGCACAGAAGGGGTCCAGAACTGGACTTCAGGTTCAGGGGGGAGTGGGTTTTTTTTGGGGGTGGTGGTGTTACACAAAGACATACTTGTCCAGTGCCAGCAGAACACAAGCTGTCGAGATCTCTGTTTTAAAAAGTTTTTAAAGCCATTTTCAGCACTAAACGCGCATCGCAAACACACGTCGCTGAAGGATCCACAGCCGTCAGTAACTAAACGGAGTAAATCAGACACGAATTTCACACTTGGGACTTGAACTGGGGCTCCTCGCCGCACCCCCCCCGCGAGCCAACCCGAGGGGTGGCCCGAGGGAAGGAGGCAGGGCCCCCCTTCTCTCCAGCACCTCCAGCCGGGGGTTCTGCCGCAGCCGCTCCCCAGCCCCGCGTCTGCTCCGCCCGCCCGCCCCGCTCCGTGCCGGAGAAGACCTTTCCCCGACGCCGTTCCCCCCCGGGAAGAAGCGGAGCCGAACCCCCGCGGGAAGGCGCCGCCCCCCCCCACCTCCGCCGAGCCGCGCCCGCCCCTCCCGCGCCAGGGAGGGCTCCGGCAGCGCCCCGCCGCCCTCAGCGCGGGCCGGGGGGCCCGGCGGGACCGGCCCTCCGCGGCGGGGCCCCTCCTCGGGGGCGGCTCTCCCCCCTCGTCGGGGCCGGCGGGAGGCGCTCGGCAGCGCCCGGCCTGCGGGAGGGCAGTCTGCGGACCCCCCGCGAGGGGCTCCGCGGCCCGGGGGGAAGCGCCGGGAGGGCAGCCGGCAGCCGGCAGCTCCCCCCCGCCGCCCCCCCGGGTCTGCAGCGCCGGGGGCCGAGCGCGGAGCGCAGACGGGGCGAGCGGGCGCCCGCGCTGCCGCCTCCCGCGGGGCCCTGCCGGGGTTTCCCCGGGGACCACCGGCGGCTCGAGAGGCGAAGGAGCAGCCGCCCGTACAGCGGGAGGGAAAGCACCGTCCCTGGGGCCAGACCCAGCCCTGCCGCGGCGGCAGAGCTTGGCGAGGGGCGAACCCGCTCCCTTGGCCAAGGGGGGAGTGGGGCGTGAAGGGGCGCGCTGGGTCACCCCTCCTCCCCTGTCTTCAATGCAGCTTTAACTCCCTTCCCCGTACCCAGCTCCGCCTGAGCTTCACCAGAGGTTGATCCCAGCGATTAGATCTCTTGTTGTCCGGGCACTCGTGTGCAGGAACTCTTATTCTCTTCTTTAGGAACTCTGCTTTAATCTGGTGGGGTTTATCCCATGCTCCATTCCACCCTGAGCTGAGAGACTGTGGTCACAGAATTTTATTTTAAAAAGAAAGGGAAATCATCCATAGAACACCGAGGAGTTCAGAGCTTGTGAAGTGTGGAGCACGGTGGCGAACTGAGCTTTTCCTGTTTTCTTCTTTGCAGGAAGAATCCGCAGCACAAGCTGGAACACAAGCGCCGTGCACCTCCAGGTAAGCCAAGTTTAATACAGCTCAAAGTGGGAGGGGGAAACCAACCCCAACCCAGCAACGGATCGAAAAAATGGGAATGAAATGCTTTCAGCTACTGTAAGTGAAGAACACTAGATTTGCAGCTTGCTGCGTATTACGCTGCGCTCTCGCAAATTAAACATGGTATAGTGTGGTATTACCGGATCTCTGTATTCTGCTTCCTCCCTTCAGAGCTGGAGTCTCACAGTGAAAACAGGGAATATATTCAGGTGTTACTGAAGTGTTTCTCAGCATTTCCAATGGACACTTTGCCTTTTTTGGTGCTTTTTCTTGATGATTGGACTTGGAGGTTTTTTCCGCTTGAAATCCCGATGCAGTAAACAATTCAGAGCGGAGCAGAGCCGTCATGGCAATTTAATGATAATGTGCTTTACTGCAAAGAATCGGGATTATGACATTATTAAGGAGAAATTGCACCCCGCCCGCGGCCCCGTTATTATAAACTGCTGCGAAACGAGGAAAAGCAAATGCACACGCGGGTGCCGAAACGACCCGAGCTTAGCCGAGTCCCGCCGAGCCGAAACGACCCGAGCCCAGCCCAGCTAGCGAGCCGGGACGAGCCGAGCCGGGCCGGTCGGGCAGCGCTGCCCACGGGCTCCTCCCGCCGCAGGCGGTGGCGGGCAGGAACCGGCCCCTCGGCACCGCGCACCGGGCGCTGCAGCTCCGCGTCCTGCCCCGCTCCGGCAGGGGTGGGGGGGTGGGGGGGCGGGACGCTGCCGGGGGCCGGGGAGCGCCCCGGGGGTCCCCGTGTCCCGGGCGGCGACGAGGACGCCGAGGCCGAGGGACCGAACCGGCTGCCGCCGTCCCGGCGCTCCCCGGAGGCGCACGGTGCCGGCCGGGACGAAGCCCGCGCCGGCCCTCGGCCGCACCCGCGGCAGACCGCGCCCGGTGCTCGGCGCTGCCCGCCGGCCCGGCCCCGCCGCCGCGCTCGGTAGCCAGCCGGGCTCGGTAGCCAGCCGGGCTCGGTAGCCAGCCGCGCCCGGGCTCGCCCCGCTCCCGGGGGCGCGCCCCGCTCGGGAAGCCCGGCCCGGGCCGGCCCCGGGAGGGGACCGGCTCGGGAGCGTTTTCCTGCTGCCGCCGCTCCCGCCCGTCCCCCGCGCAGGTCTCCGCCGGGCTCTGCCCGACGGGACGGGACCCCTCGGGCTCCGTGTGCGCAGCCCTGCCCCGCACGCTGGGGACGGGCAGCAGCGCCATCCCGCTGCAGCTGCCGCGGGGACAGAGCCGCGGGGGAGAAGGGGCGGGCGGGGGCGCGGGTGGGGGCCGCGGGAGGCGGCGGGGCCGGGCGGGCTGCGGGTGCGGTCCCGGTCCCTACACCGGGGCTCTTCGCCCGCTGTGCACAACGCCCGTCAGCACCGGGAGCCGAGACCTCGGTCCGTATCGCCGCTCTGCAGAGCGGGGTGCCGGGCACTGCCCATCAGCCAGCGCACCCCTGGGACACACGCGGGGTCCTTCGTACGGAACAGCGACAAGGACAGAGTCACATCGCAGTCACGGACTGGTCGCTCACACCAAAGTCCGTCTGCGCCTGTCTTCATTTTAATGTCACTCGTTACACTGAGGTGGACCTGTGTTTGCATCTAAAATCTCCTCCGAGGGGTCCATTTTTTACTATTAAAATCACCTGAGGTTAGTCTTGATTAAATTCCAGTCTACTTCTCTACGACAAATCCTATATCCCTACACACCATCGCACACACTCAGTAGGTTTTTGCCCACTCAAAGGCCCTCGCACAGTACCATTGTCTTTGCCAGGACACATATCCCAGTGACCAGGGTGAGTCTCCGTCCCCGTCCTCAGGGATACCTGAATTCCATTGCTATAATCTCGTTCCAGATACAGCAATTTCCCCCCTTTTGAGACTTATGGATATGTTTTACAATTCCCACAAGTCTCAGCCTTCATAATTTCCATTTCCTTCCGTTCTACCTTGTCAACAAAGGGGTTAATTTCCTTTTTCATCATTAAACTACTTTTTGAAGGTTTTTTCTTACGAGATTATTTCAGCCAATTAGAACATAAAGGTAAGCATTGTATCATGCAACAGCTGATCAGAATCCTAAATATTAGGAGGAGGCCAGCTATAAACAGCTGCTTTAACCATCCAAATCTGGGCAACCAGGACATCAGCCAAGAAAAATCCAAGCCTTCTCTCTCTTTGGTGTTTTCCGCTAATTCTTTCAACTGTTGGATCTTTTCTTCTATGATCTGAGAATTGTCTGTCAAATTAAAACAACACATTCCTTTAAATTCCTCACATCCATGGTTATGTCTTAAAAGCAGAGAGTCAACAGCTGCTCGGTTTTCCGACGTGGCTTCTCTAATCTGTGTCATCTCTTCTCCTAAGGCAGCGAGCGCCTGGGAAGTCAAGTTAGTATCTTTAACCAACTCACAAGCCAATTTTTTAATGGTATGATAATTCATAGCTACTCCAACCCCTGGGGCCAAGATTGCAGCTGCTGACATTTCACGGTGACTCCACAAAGGCAATTGAGAATCACACTCTGGAGACAGAGCAGAGACTTGTCTCTTCTCTCTAGCGGTTTTCTTTTCATGTGAGCCTTCCTTTTTTGGTAACATTGCTGTTAACCTTCCCATGGCGCGTGGTCCTCCAGTGACATTTGCAGGGATATAGGTATATGCTCTCTTTCCACAGAGAAGAAACTGTCCGAGCGGCAATTTAGTATGAGCCCAAGCATAACTCATTACTTCAGTTTTACCACATTTCAACGGGGGCTCGAATCTTGAAAGATTTTCACATTTAGACCGTGGAGTGCAGTTCACAAACTGAACGCAACTTTCAGCTGGAAACATGCCCTTAACTTTCACTCTTAGCATACCTTTTCCCCTGATTTTAGTTGGTTTTCCCCAACTATACATGCTGCTGTATGTCATACTGATGTTAAAAGATCTTAAAATAGTATAATTTTCCAAAAGCGTCGGAGGAGTAGGTACTCCTAACAGGCAGGAGGTGAAAACTTCCTCTACCGAGGTTCCACCGGCTAGACAGAAGGTGGTGGTATTTATTAGTTTTCTTGCCAAGCTTTCCCAAACATTTCCAGATCGGTCCCATTTTGGGAAAAACACATTCGTACCTCCAACCTGGAAAAGAAACAAAACCAGATAGCTTTTCATTTTGCAACCTGATTACGCAATAGTACAGTTTTCAAGGGTCCTGCCGGAACGGCTCTCCACTTGTTTTCGGGTTCTGGTGGAGGAGCTGGTTCAACTCGCGTGTAGTGGATCCAGGAGTTGATTCCTTCTACCTTCACAGCACTCTAGGTGGTCAGTAGGGTTGTAGAGGGTCCTTTCCACTTCTCTCTCAGCAGCTCATCCTTCCAGGTGCGAATATAAACCAAGTCTCCAGGTTGAAAATTGTGTACTGGTGAATCCAGGGGCAAAGGAGCTCCCTGACTGAAGTACCTGTGTAAGGATGATAAAACGTGCAAAAGGGACAGCGAATCATTTCTCAACATTCCTTCCCCTATAACATGCATTTGGTCACTTCGGTTACCTGTGCTTCTGACCGTATGGGGTTTTCCCTTAATATTTCAAAAGGGCTTACTCCTTCCCTTGCTCGAGGGGTAATTGTAATTCTCCTTAAAGCGATTGGTCAAACATCCACCCACTTACGCTGAGTTTCTTGACATAATTTTAAGATGTGCCCCTTAAGGATCTGGTTCATTTTTTCTACTTTCCCACTAGGCTGTGGTCTCCATGGGCTATGTAAATTCCATTTACATTGGAGAAATTTTGACACTCCCCGAACCACTTCTGAAACAAAATGAGGCCCATTGTCAGAAGATATCCCTTCAGGAATTCCAAATCCAAATTCCAAATTCCAATTTATCTGTGATTTAATCATAAACTAACTGCTGAACAATGTAGCATTGTGAATAGGTAGGATTTGCTTGTCAAGAGAATGATAAGTTGTAGGTCTGGTCAGTAAACGGAGAAAAAGTTAGGAAGATTCCAAGAATGGAATTTTGCAACCAACCTGAGCATGCGCAAAGATGGGGTTCAACTAAAGGACACCATGAGGAAGACTATGGATGACCACCAGAGGACCTTGGACGACCACCTGTGTACCTGGAGGCGCATGCGTCACGAGCATTTACATATATTAATGAGTTCTCGGAAACGGTATGAGTATGTTAATTGTTTCTTGGAAATGTGATCAATATGTATACTTTGATTGTATATAACTTCTGTAGTGGAGAAACTAATCACGCACACAAGGTGGAGCGATCCCCTGTGCGTCCAGCGCTGCAATAAAGAAGTGCCTGATCACCTACATACATTGTGCAGATGAGTTTTCCTATTACAGGTTTGTAACATGTTTAACGGTCACGTAACCCAAATGCATGTTAAATGTACAAGTTTTGCCCTTGTTCCTGATCTGTCTGGGAGATAATTCTCAGGAGGTCATAAACGGTATGTTCTGCTGTGCTTTAAAATGACCTGTCGCCAGAAACGTCTTCCTTAGTGCCTGCACAGAGCGAGAACCTCCAGTAGCGAGGGCGTGCTGACCCTCGGGCAGCTTCAAAGCAACGAATACTTGTAAAGAGGTTAAAAATCCAGTCCCCTGGTAGCAGCGTGTCTAAGTCCACCTGACTCCACATTACTCAGCACTCAGTCAGAAGTTTTTGTGGGTAGGGGTGGATGAAATCAATATACTCTAGAGGCAGGTGCTAAAACTGGCCAGGCAGTTTATGTAAATAAATCAAAATTTACCTTTGAATGGAGTGTCATGCCTTTAGATGTGGGGGGGTGTAGTGCTTTTTCCTTCCTTGGTCTGAGCACAGCTCAGTGAGAGGTGTTTCCACCTGGGGGAGGGAAACTCATCCAACAGCCATCATCAGCCTCAGGGCTTGTGGTCCTTGATGGAGGCCTAAGTGCTTGGGATAGCTTTAGCTGTGTGGTGCTTCTCATTCTGCTCCCAGGTTTTCCCATTAACGTTTGCTCTTTGGTTAATTTGTCTGTGCAGTGTTTAGTAAACATTCTCCATTCAGAGCTCTGAGTCCCTTTTTTTTTTTTTTTAAAGGCAGGTAAACTACATGTGCCTTTCTTTGAAACCCCATGAATAGCTCTGGAGTTTACCTTGGGGGCAGGGAAAATAGGGACCCTTTAGAGTAGAGAAGAGAATTTAATAGGGGAAGCACTTCAGTGATATGCTGCTTGTGAAGAGGAAAGTACCTGCTTCAACTTCTTTTGGTAGCTTCTGCATTGTTTAGCAATGACTACTTAAAAGACTGATTACTTCAGCGAAAGCAGAAGAAATCACTTCTGGTTTCTGTGTCTGACTGAAAGAACTAACCTGAACATACAGAAAACTGATGTGAAGAGCCATTTTTGGTCATTATTGGGTAAGGGCCTGTGGGTGCTCTGCTGCATGTAGGCGTAAAGGTTGTTCAGGATTTTTGGCACCTGAATGGAAGAAGAGGAGAAAGAAGGGCTCGGTGCATCCTTTACCCCCTCCTGCGGGGCCCAGACACAGTCATTCAGCACATGAGCAGTGCCTGCTCCCGTGACACAGGGTCCAGACCTGGCTCGAAACCTCACCCCTTCCACCCTGCCTGACCCTGGCTCACGTCTGGAGCTGGGTGTGCTCTTGGCAACTGTGCGCACGGACACATGCACGCACGCACGCATGCACGCACTCCCATGCACAGTCTCAGTCACGGCATGTCCCTGGGCCCAACCGTACGAGCAGCTGCGTGCCCTTGTGCACACAGAGGACACGGACATATTTCACACCCAACGCTTGAATAACTCTCGCCACGTCTCTGTAGCGATGAAAGAGCAAAACCAAACACACTCTTTGAGACCCTGAAGATGCCTTGCAGGGCCTCTGCAAGGGCTCGTGACTCCTTCTAGAGGAACCCAGTTCTCCAGGGACACTGCTCCTTGCCTCTACCCTCCTTTCCCAAAGCACCAACCCCTTCCCCACACAGAGGACCTTCCCCCGAAGGAAGGGGTGTTTGTTTGAGCCTTTCACAGCTAGAAGCCGTGGCCATGATAAGGTGAGTCGTGAAGTTTGTTTCCACGTGTCAATTTTGGCACCCCAGGTGGGACCCTCTGCCCGGCTGCGGGACCGGCTGAGAAGGGGGACATCCTCGGCGCGCCCCGAGATTTCTCGCAGGACCTCCCTCGCTCGCCCGATCACTGCAGGGACAGACACGGACCATCAGCGGACCCGGTGTGTAAAGGGAGGGGAACCTGTAAGTGGTGAGGAGACGTCCTACGGGAGGTAAAGAGCGTTGTGCTCGCCCCGGGTGGGATTCGAATCCAGCAGTGAGGGCGCGGGAACCCCTGGATAGGGAAGTATGCGGGCGCGGGAATCCCTGATTAAGGGAAGTACTTGGGGGGTGCTCTTCGCTGAAATTGCGGGAGTGCGGGATAGCCATGTGAACGCGGGAATCCCTGAATAAGGGAAGTACGCGGGGGTGCTGTCGTTTGTACCAACTATTATAACCCATGGGAACTGAAATTTGTATTATTGTGGCTATAATTGGCATTTTATGATAGTCATTACAATCTATATACTTAGGAAGTTTTGTGCCTGGTACCGTGTATTCTGTGAAAAGTGCTTCATTATACAATTAATGTTGTTGTAAGTTGGGTGTGTGTTTGAGTGAGTGAGGCACAGTCGGACTGCGGGGCGAGTGCGGAGTCCTGATCCACGGTTCTGTGTTCTCCGTGAGGAGACAGATGAAGCATATGACAGACTGTGTTAATCGAACCGATTGTTATCCCTTATTGTCCTTTGTTTGTTCGTGCTAAGTGTTTGCAGTGTCATAAGTACATTATTTCCTTTTTGATAATTGTCTTGAATTTCGGTGCATTCGCTGTACGAGTACGCCCTCGCGTCTTTTGCCTTGGATAGGGTAGTATTGCTGTCAGTTCAATCAGGTTGTGTTCTTAGGCTGAGGAATAAGCCCCTGCGGGCAGGGGGTTCATTATGGGAGGTAAACAAAGGGGCGGAATATTGAAAAGGAGCCCTCTAGGCTGTATTTTAGCTCACTGGGAGGAGGTAGGAGAGCTGCCAGGAGGAAGAGTGAGCAGAAAGACTTTAATAAAATATTGTCATCAATGGTGGCCTTTGTATAAATTGGATGATGAGGAGAAATAGCCCTTCAATGGAACCTTGAATTAGAATACCTTGTTGCAATTGATGTGGTTTTTGAGGGGGAGCCAGTACCGCGTTTCCTGGATGGGGGGGAAGCAGGGAAACGTCCCCGCAGCCTCCCCCGTCTGGGGATGGAGCTGGAGCCCAAAAAAACCACTGTGACGAGGCCCGAGCGCAGTGCTGCGTGGTGTGTGCCCCAACCAGCGCCCAAGGGGGCCCCTCCCGCCTCAACGGTGCTTCTCGGAGGCAGCAGCCCCGCTGCTCAGAATCACAGAGAAAGGGCACACCCTGTCCTTGATTTTATTTGCTGAAGATGAAACCTATCAACCAAGCTTTAACACCTACGGATGATGATTTTGTAACGGTACAGGGAGCTACTGGCCAAAGTGAAAAGGCGTACTTTTTAAAAACCTCTTTAATTTAGATTGGGAAAACAATTGGGAATACACAAATTCTTATCTGTGCCTAACTCACCAAAACCTCTGTTGGGGTGAGACTTATTGGAACAACTATAAGTGGAGATAAAATTTGAGAAAGGAAAAATAGAACTTCGAGTGGGGGATGACCAGCTAATTGAACTTCTGAGTCTGGCCCTCAGAGATACTCCTGTTAGCTCAGAAGTACCTGAGGAAATCCAGAACCAAGTATATCCAGGGGTATGGGCCTCAGAAATACCAGGAAAAGCAAAAAATGCCTCCCCAGTAATGGTCAGGCTCAAATCAGGGGCGCGGCCTGTAAGAATTAAGCAATATCCCCTCAGAACTGAAGATAGGGAAGGAATCCGACCAATAATCAATCAATTTCTCAAATATGGGCTACTAACAGAATGTGAATCGGAATATAACACTCCCATTCTACCTGTCAAAAAGCCGGACGGTAATTATCGAATAGTACAGGATCTCAGAGCCATTAATAAAATTGTTGAGGATCTGCATCCTGTCGTGGCAAACCCATATACATTATTAACTAAATTGACACTTGAATTGGCCTGGTTTACTGTACTGGACCTGAAAGACGCCTTCTTTTGCCTACCTTTGAGTCCAGAGAGCCAGTTGCTGTTTGCATTTGAGGGGGAAAACCTGGACTCCGGGAGAAAGACACAACTAACTTGGACTGTGTTACCACAGGGGTTTAAAAAGAGCCCCACTCTTTTTGGGAACCAACTAGCCAAAGACTTGGAACAGTGGGAGCAACTGCATGGAGATGGAATAATGTTACAATATGTAGATGATCTATTGACAGCCACTAAAACAAAAGAACTATGTATACTATGGACAGTCAGTCTCCTGACTTTCCTTGGACTTAATGGCTATCGAGTCTCTTCACAGAAAGCCCAAATAGCTCAGCGGCAGGTAACTTACCTCGGATACGAGATAACTGCTGGCCAAAGTGTTACAAATCTGTAATATAGAAACTCACCTACACAATGTACGTAGGTGAGCAGGCACTTCTTTATTGCAGCGCTGGACGCACAGGGGATCGCTCCACCTCGTGTGCATGCTTAGTTCTTCTGCTACAGAAGTTATATACAATCAAAGTATACATATTGATCACATTTCCAAGAAACAATTAACATACTCATACAATTTCTGAGAACTCATTAATATATGTAAATGCTCGTGACGCATGCGCCTCCAGGGACACAGGTACTGCCTGCTTAGGAAAAGAAGGGTGATGCTCTTCTTGGATTCTACTCCATAAGTTAACTTCAGCAACCAAAAGTTCGGGAACATGCCAGAGTTGTATAAGGTATGGCATAAAAAGTAGCTTCTTCAACAGTGTGCAGCAGCCACCCTGCAGGTAAGTGATCCCTCAGCACTGTGGCGAGCTCCACAAGCACTGTCAGCACTGCACACACAGCTTCAGTGCACTCCCCAAATAGTAAGACAAGTCCGACATTTCCCTACTTTGGGCCCTCGATACAAAGCATGTATTGTATTGCTGTACTTTCCAGCCTGACTGACAGTCCCAGAGAGCAAGTACATGGGTGTGCTGCTGCCGGTACGGCCGGCCCTGGCTGGCAGCAGTTGTCGACTTTTCCTGCCTCATGGGACACAACCCACACAGTGTTGAGGGCTCTTGTAACACCCTAAACTCCCCAGAGAGAGTCTACCAGGGCCCGCACCTTCCCTGCACTTGCTTGTGCCCATATGTTCCTAGCTACAAGGCTAGGAAGGGTCACTTGTCCAGCCTTCTACCTGCTTTGGGGTTGAGTACATGCTTGGAGAACTTGGGGCACGAATCTTCTCATTCCCAAAGCACAGAAGGGAAATACGACACAAGTACAGAAGAGATAGGAGGCATTTTTTGCATGCCCGGTTGCCTCCAAATGCCTGGGTAATCATGTTTGTTTATGAGAAATTTGCTCTTCTTACATCAACTATGGCAGCAGTTGAGATTAAGGAAAGACATCAAAAAGAGTATAAGTGACATTAGGATCTGGAACTGCTCTTTCATTAGCAATTGTACTTTCTTACACAGCACTGAGTTTATGCCATGCATTAAAGAGCACGGCATCTCTGCTGTTAGCATGAGCTCTTACTGATCTGATTGCTGGACTTAAAGCTATGTTCATGAGTACTATTGTTTGCTATTTAACACAACAGGTGAAGAGGTAGGATTTTCTCTACTGCTCTTGGAGCACCTCTCTGCCATATCTGAAGAAATTGTCAATGGTACAAGTACAGAGAAATATTCACCAAGATGATTCTTGCAAGGTGATGTACATTAACTGAGCACAGAAACAGAGCAGATCAGAGCAAAAATGCACTTATCTTAGCATCCTATCTCCAACAGTGGACAACACAAGACACTTAAGGGACAGCATAATAACAAAGCGGTATTTCCCTGCTGTGATATTTTCCTGCCAGCTTTCAGCAATCTCTGGTAGATCAGAGCCTGCCTCAAGTAATTATATACTAGAGTGTTTTCTTGGGAAACAGAGAGACCCAGAAATGTAACATTTCTTCTCCAGGGGCTTGCAAAGAAAATGAATCACACCCAGTGCCTTAGAGAAAGTAACATTCCATGAAACATTGCACTTCCCTTTAGAGAAATCCACAAGGAGAGTCGCCACGCTGGTTCTTCTGGGGCAGACAGTATCCATCTCACAGGAAAGGCATGTGATAATGTTAAGCCAAAGAAACATACCACTACTCTGTAGGGCCAGCCCTACTCTGTGTTTCTCTCTCACTTTGCACAGTAGGTTCCCAACATGGTTAGCTGCTAGGATTGGCTTCTAACAGGCAAGATTTCTCAGGATTCATTTAAGAATTGTCAGGGAAGGACTTGCTTCATTTATCAATCTATCTTCTAGGTTAACCATTCCCAGTGGATGCCATACAGGGTAAACCAACACTAAATAAGAGGACAAAAATATTTCAGAGTGGTTGGAGAGCTCTGAGTACTAAAAAACAGTAGCTGGGGCCTTAAGAACTTTCAGCTTTACAAAAGGTCAAGATGAATTTTAGTCTGAAAAGCTGTATAAAACTATCAGTCCCACCATATAAGTCTCTACTGATTTCCTCCAGACTTCTCAAAGCTTTGATATTGCAGGCTGTTTCTTCTCCAACTGCACCAAATAAATCTCCAGCTGTGTTAGTCTCTAATTCTGACTTGGGTAAGAAAAGGTGAACATCACTATTTATCCCTGCATGAAACAGGTATATACTTTCCCTGCATAGCTGGACTTCTCTACAGGACAATGCAAAACAAACAAAAAAAACCCCAAAAACCCCCAAAAAACCCCAAAACAACCACATTGGTTTCTTTGTTTCCAGGTCATCTAACACATTTTTCATTCTGATTCCATTCTATGACCCTAAGCACCTTCACACACATGCATTCACACCCACTCCCTCTTTTTATCCAGCTGTCACAATCCAGTGTTGCAAGACACTGACCTTGCATTGAATCCAAGGTCTGCTCTTGTTGGTTTACTGCCTTTGTTGATCTGCCGTCATAGCCAGCACAAATCCTCTCTTCTTTTGAGAAGATCCATCATCAAAGAGTTCATGCTGTCATGCATCATTCTCATGAATTGGTAAGAGTGAGGTCTGTGCATGACAGACTCCAGAGGTTCCTGCAAGACGCAGATGAAGTGAATACTCTAGTTCAGATAGTACCACATCAATTAGCAGATCAGCTAGTATTCAAAAGGGAAGTTTAAAGTCTCCTGTGAAAGGGAAGATAAAGCTTTTTCTGTCAGTTATTGCAGGCTGTCTGAGAGGTTTCATCAGCTGGAACACTGCACTTAGGTTGGGTGCTATGTACTGCCAGTTTCTACCCCTGCTCACACAAAAAAGGATTTGTTTCTTTATGGAGCCACATGTGTCTGCCAAGCCACTCATCACAGCCCTGAAGGGCCTGAATATTACTGGCGTGGTAGCATCCTGTTAACCAGACAGACTAAGACTGAGAAAACAAGGCACAGCAATGACTGGAAATTTATCAGAGATAACAGGAGTGTGGATGGAAACACAAAACTGTTCAAACCCTGTGCTGTAGTAAAACATCCACTGAGGGGCATGCATGCACATAGAATTTAATTCATGCTTCCTACCCAGGAGGACAGCATTGTTGAGAAAGGTGCGACGAGAGCTTTGTTTGCAATAAATGCAACAACACATTTAGTATCAGGAAAAAATCATGGAGCACATTCAGCAGCCATGCAATCAAAACTTGAAGAAGGATAACCTACCTGAAAATGAGTTACCAATCTATAACATATGCAAGTTCTAAATCTTGAAAACGGGGATTTAGCAGCCTAAAAACCGCAGCATAAAGAAACTGTATTCCAGTTCAGCAATTTCAGAGTTGCATTCAAAGGAATTACATAGAAGAGCTGAATTCTACTTATGCTTAAGCGCTCTCTAGAACTGGGTCACAAAACTTTGCTTTGCCTTTATTGTTTCTGCAAAGAGTTTGATCTGTACTCAAGCTTTGGGTCCTAGAAGCTCTTCCCAGGCTTGCTCTAAAACGACTTTTCTTTTCCCTGGATAAAATAGTTTGAGTGTCGTAGGGTAATGGGTGACTTTAAAGAGGAAAACACAAGACCTACTGTATGTGGTTTAAGTGCCATTTTCTACTTACCAGTGTCTTCGGTCTTTTCTGTGCAGGCGTTCACCGTTCAACATGGCTCCAGAGTGAACCAACTCTCTTCTTCCTATTCATGACCCAGAACAACAGATTAGTGATCATCCTGAACCCTGACAAAAATAGTTTACATCTATTTCATAATTTAGTAAATAATTACTTCAAAAGTATTTTGATTGCATCTTTATATTTTAATCTTTTATCACAGAGAAAGACCACGTTATTCAAAACCACATTCAAGCTGCCCATAAAAACACCACTAGCCCATGCCTGACAAATCAGGACCATGGCCAACAAAAGCATGAGTCCTCATACAGCCCTTCCTTTGTCTAGACTACACACTTCCAGGATTTACACTACATCTAGGCTTTTCATGATTGTAGAGATGGCAAAAAGAATTAGATTAGGTAGACAGAGCCTCACAGTTCTATAATGGCTCCCACAGTACTGGGGCATAATGGGATTACATTTTATTTTGCATACATGTCCAGCATTTGTAGTTTTGGAAAAAAGCTTGAAGTTGTTCACATGCACAACAGTTTAAAAATGAGGCAAGTAGATCCACCACCTGGAGTCTTGAACTTTTTAACACAATCTCAAGATTTTTGCAACAGCTTTCTAAGAAATAGAACAAGGATTTAGGTGGAGGAGGGCCTTTGGAAAACACGAGGGCTTTGTCAGTGATGGTTCCACACTCAGCATACGCTTCCTCTGTTTCTGAAGAGAGAAATCTTTCCTCCGCTCCAGGGCCTTACATTAATTTTGTGGTACTAAGCCAGTAGAGAAGGATGTTATAAAAATAGATGCAGTTTGATCCTCTAAACATTTCACAAATGGAAAGTTTTGTTACCTCCTACAAAAGACTTCGGCCTTTGTGACATGCCAAAGTGCAGTGTTGCTGTGGGTATTTCCATAGTTGTTCTATGCTGCAGACAGACATTTTGTGGCAAGGCAGGTTCCAAACTCTGCAAACTTTCTGAGATGTGTGGCTACAGGAAGCTTCCACTTACAGCCCCATGGACTCCATCTAAAGTCCAGTGCACTCAATGGGGATCCTTCAGTGAACTCTCGCTCTGACTAAATCCTATGAGCTAAAGTGCAGCACAGGCACTAAGGCAGTCCTCCCTGTTTCTGAGAGCAACAGGTAACATTTCCTGGACCCTACTATTCTGTTTCAACTCCTACGCTCACGAAACCCATTTCCTAAAAAGTTTTCATCTACGTTTTCTGACTGACTTCCCATGGCAGAATCTCCCTCTAACATCCATAGTTCTTTCCTAAAATGTTCAACAGGCACAGTTGTGTATAGAACACTAAATATGAGGGAGCTAGGACACTACACAAAAACTGTACTTCTTTATTTCAGCTTTTTCCACTGTTAAAACCCCTCATTTAAACTGCTTTCAAGCACTACATTCAGTAGCCCTACTGCACACCTGTAATCTCAGCTCTCACCACAAGAATTGCATTGTTCACCTGCTATCATTCACTTGACCATCTATACTACTTTTTGTCACAGCAGCAGTTTGCGATGCTAATTAAAAGCAAATTTACATATGTCAAACTACTTACAGTTCTTTTTTAACACAGCAGTAATTCACTCCTCTGCATGAATTTAAAGTCTTGTCTACCTGCATCGCCTTTTTTTTTAATCTTCTTCCTCAGCTATCTGGTCGCTCAGCTCTAAAATAAGCTCTGGAAATACTATCAGGAGATGTCATGTGCACATTGTAAAGAGTATTTTCATGGTTTGAATAGACAACATCCTGATTTATTTCCTACTTTATTTAAATACTATGACCAGTTCACTGACAAAGTTCCAACTACTGTACTGTAAAAAAAGAGATAACATGAGGAAAACCTGTTAAATTTCATCCAGGGTTCATTTCATCCAGGAAAATATTTAACTTTTACTGATTCTTACTGGTAGTACAACGTCCTAAAACCTGGCCCTGTTAAAGACTGAGGAATGGATGGACTTTTGTTCTCCTCATGCTGCATGCACTTTTGAAACGGCCTGGGTCTCATGGTCTGAGGACAGAGTGGTAGGAGCAGAAGCAGTGACCTCCTTTTGCAGATGAGATGGAAATAATTTCCAGTTCATCTAGGTCTCTTTTCTTTGTCCAGCACCTTGAAGAACCAGACAATTTGCTTTTAAAAATCAAACTGGTGCATCTTTCTTTTTTTTTTTTTTTGTTTTTTCCAAGTCAGATTGGGTAAAATTGATTTTGACACAACCTTTATTACAGTAACGGAAAATTTAGAGGCATTAGCTGATGACCATGGAAACCATGCTATATATCACAAAACAGATATTCTTGGTACTCTGGTGACTAGTAGAAGCTCTGATGACAACACCATATTTCTTTTTTTGCCACTAGGGAATTTAATGGTTGAACATTTGTTGCCAAAATTATTTGCAACTAGAATTTATGGTGACAGTTACATCCCTGGGGGTATTGCAGGGTGCATGTCAATATCTAGTTGAAGAGATGGATATATGACAAGCAAATCACTTCATTCCTCTGAAAATACAGTTTCACACCAGTCATTTTAATATAGTAGTATGCAAGTTGCATTTGGCTTCTAAGGGTGTCATCGGCAAGGAAATAGTCATTCAGAGCTACACAAACTCATACCCTGGAAGACTTAAAACCTTGTGTCTAAAGGCTGACTTGCAATGAGAGCAATCCTGGTGGACAGCATGGTGGTAAGAGTTTTCTGTCTCCTGTGTTTGGAAGGGAGGGTCAAACCTCAACAATCTGAATGCAAATCTCGCCTGCAAGCATGTTTTCTGCACTTTTCCCCCCCCTAACAACCAGCTCCCACAAGACACTCAGTATAGGACCTAACCATGTCATCTACAAACTGTAACAAATGCATCATCATGCTCAGTGGTGTACAGCATTTCTCTTAAGAAACCTGAAGCACATGGCTCTACACCAGCTCCCGGGTGACACGACAGCAGGATTAATTTTGACTTCATGTAAGTCTGTGCTTGGAGACTGGCTGAAGACCAATTGATATACAAAATATATCTCCCCATGTGATGGCATATAATGAAACTGCTGTAATGAATAATGGGTATAGTGGAAACAAAACTAAGAGTACTCTCACCTTTTTTCATTCATTTGCCATATGGTTTTGATGTATTTCACCACTCTACGTCTGCTTACCTAATCTAAAATTACCATGAAGCACATACTGAGAAGCACTGAGAGGTTTCATTAACATTGGTCAAGTTATCCGAGATGTTTGAAGGAAATAGGTCAGAGGTGAGCACTGTAACTGAGTGCTGCTTATTAGAGCGTTCAGCGATGCTTTGTTATAAGATGAGCTTTTGTATCCCAAGCAGATTTAGCAACAGGACCACTTGTGATGGGCAGAAGGTGTTTAAGACATCCACATTTGTCTAATTTTACTGAAATGAGATCTAGTGTTGTATTGCAAAAGAGAAAAGGAAGTGCTCAGGATCCACAGTGTGAGAGAGAAGCAATGGGTGGTTGTTGTCATAGACTACCCCAGGTATCTCCCAATCTTCAGAAAGCAAGCTGGAATAACCTAAACTCAGGCTGGTAAAAGTTAAACCTGGAAAATTGCATGGCTTGCTTTTCTGAGCCAGATCTCCACCTGAAAAATCTCCTTTCATGAGTGTCCCCTGTCTACTTTGCCATAGTGGAAAGTTCCACAGAAATTAAATTGTTTAAGGAAACAGGACACCCAGTTGCTATTTATGAGAACAGGACCAGGACTGTCAGATTCCAGAAGGGGATCTTCTGTTAGAGTGCTACGAAGTCTAACATAAATAGAATTCTCTGGTCCAAAATACAAATATTTCTAAACAAACACTTTCCAATTATTCATCCTAAGGGCTAAAAGCCTGACTCTGAAAGCATTCCAGATATGGTGTGATTACAAGCCCTTCCCATTAAAAGAAAAAACTCTAAACAGATGGAAAGTATTGCATCTGAACCAGCAACTCAGTTCCTGAAGTTATGCTTATTCAGTCAGGGACCAGAGACTTTTCTCATCTTTCTCAGGGATTTATGGGTGTAAGGTACTGAGGACAGCAGCTTAGGAGGTCTCAAAAAAAAAAAGGATATGAGAAATTAGGACACCCAGTTATATTAGTGTCATAGAAGAAATTTGATTTAACTGTATTCTTCTCTCTGAATAGTGTCATTCAGCATTAGTAGCTTAGCACTAGAGGCTAAAGTAGTTGAAGCCTTAGGCCACAAGAGCTGACCAAGAGTAAATTTTTTGATAAAACTAATGCTGCTAACACAGAACTAGCTGAATACGGCAGATGCGAGTGGAATGAAGAGAATAAGGACCAAGGAGACAATTCCAATAGAATGAGATAACTTCAGAAGGCCAGCCCAGCAACAGTGAAAACCAATCAGAAATCAAGAGGCCTCCGACCAGAATTACAACTTGGGGATCAGGTGATGGGTTGTACGGGTATAATTGAGGGGCATGATCTGTGGTAGGGGTCCCTCTCTGGAGGCACCCAGCTTGAGCTGTCACCTGAGAACTAATGAAAGAGGAGTTGGAAACCTTCACTCAGACTCTGCATAATCAGCAGGATCCTGGGGTTGGACCCCGTTATGGTGGCAGGCGTGCGTAAATCCATAACAGTTTGTCAACCCCGGTGGGACCCTAGGCAACCACCATTGGAACCTCTCATCTCCAAACGTTTGATTGGCACCAACGGGTGAGTTCACCTGGGATCTTTGGCAGTGGGAGGTACCAAACCTGGCGAGTCTTAAATTCCCACTTCAAAAGTTTAAATTCTGGTAAAATAGCGCACTAAAGGAGGATTGCGCAGCCTGATCAGCATAAGATGCTGGGAGAATTGCGAATCAGACTGCCTGGCCTCAGAGTGATGCTAATTTGGATTATAATAATCAAACAAATAGAGATAATTGCTGAACGGGGGTTAGAAATCTGATAAATGCGATTAGAACTTGCGAGGAGATAAGCGTAAATTGAACTAAAATACAGGAATGTAGACAGAGGCCCAGGGAACACGCCAGCGACTACTGGGGAAGATTGCAACAGGCTTTGTTGATGTATGGGGGAATGACTCTCCAGAATTTTAATAATGAATTGGCAGCAATTGTGTTTGTGGACCAAACCACCTCTGATATTTGCAACTATTTTAAGGATCACATGTTGGGGTGGCAAGGAGAAAATTTGAAACATACTGTATTAGCTGGAGGTTCTATACTTGTACAATATGTAGAAGATTTGTTACTTGCCAGCAAGACACATGAAGATTGCTTGAAAGATACTATTTGCCTATGTACTGCTTTAGCGAAAAAAGGTCACCGTGCATCTCTTCCCAAGCTGCACTTGTGTCAGCAGGAAGTAAAATATTAAGGATTCCTATTAAAAGAAGGGCAAAGATTAGTAGACCTAGAACAGGTCCAGGCTATTGTAGAAATACCTCGACTGGCAACAAAGAAAACAATTGCGAGGATTTTTAGGCGCAGTAGGATGCTGCAGACCCTGGATACCGGGGCTAGGGGAGTTAAGTAAGGCATTCACAGAAGCTACCAGGGCAGAGGAAGTGGAGCCTATACAGTGGAGTCCAGAGAAGCTTTCCAAGGTACAAAAGGAGCTTTAGTTTCTGCTCCGGCATTGGGATTGCCAGATTACTCAAAGCCCTTTTAACTATTTGTGCATGAGAACAAGGGAGTAGCCAGCAAAGTCCTTACTCAAAAGCTGGGTCCACATGACTGCCCTGTGGCTTATTACTCTACTCAACTGGATCCTTGTAGCAGCGGTGGCCAGCATGCGTAAATTTGTAACAGTACACCATTAGTTGTGAGGAGACAGAGCTGGAACAGCTGAACCAAATAACCAAAGGGATATTCCATATCATATGACGGTGTGCTCAGCAATAAAACTGGGGAATGGAGGTTGGCAGGGGCGTGAAGGTTGGCAACAATCTTGTGTTGTAGCTGTCAAGGCGGTGAATGGTGGTGTTTAAGACACTTCCTCACATTCTCTGAATCATAGAATCACAGAATAGTTTGGGTTGGAAGGGGCCTTTAAAAGATCATCTAATTCCAACCCCACTGCCATGTGCAAGGACACCTTCCACTAGATCAGTTTGATCAAAGCCCCATCCAACCCGACCTTGAATACTTCCAGTGATAAGGCATCCACAACCTCACTGGGCAACTCCTTATACCTAATCTAGATCCACCCTCTGTCAGTTTAAAACCATTACCCCTTGCCCTATCAGTACAGGCCCTGGTAAAAAGTCTCCCTCCATCTGTATGTATTGAAAGGCCATAAGGTCTCCCTGGAGCCTTCTCTTCTCCAGGCTGAACAGCCCCAACTCTCTCAGCCTTCTGTCATGGGAGAGGTTCTTCCAACCCTTGATTCATTTTCATGGCCCTTCTCTGGGCCTTCTCTAACAGGTCCGTGTCTTTCTTGTGCTAGGACCCCCAGAGGCTGACACAGTACTGGAGGTGGGGTCTCACCAGAGCAGATTAGAGGGGGAGAATCACCTCCCTCAACCTGCTGGCCATGCTTCTTTTGATACAGACCAGGATACAATTGACTTTTCTGGGCTGCAAGCACACATTGTCATCTCGTGTCCAATTTTTCATCCACCAGTATCCCCAATTCCTTCTCCACAGGGCTGTTCTCAATCCATTCATTCCCCAGTCTTTACTGATATTGGGGATTGCCCCAACCCAGACGCAGGACCTTGCACTTGGCCTTGTTGAACTTCACGAGGTTCACATGGGCCCACTTCTTAAGCCAGTCAAGGTCCTTCTAGATGGCATCCCTTCCCTCTAGCATATCAACTGCACCACTCAGGTTGCCGTCATCCACAAACTTGCTGAGGGTGCACTCAATCCCATTGTCTATGTCATTAATGAAGATACTGAACTGCATTGGTCCCAACACAGACCCCTGAGGGACACCACTTGCTTCTGATCTCCATTTCAACATAGATCTGTTGACTGCAACTCTTTGGATGCGCCCATCCAGCCAATTCCTTATCCATCTAATAGTCGATCCATCAAGTCCGTATCTCTCCAATTTAGAGACAAGAATGTGGTGGGGGACTGTATCAAGGGCCTTACAGAAGTCCAGGTAGATGACATCAGTTGTTCTTCCCTTGTCCACTGATGCAGTCACTCCACCATAGAAGGCCACCAGATTCGTCAGGCAACATAAGGCAAAGGATTATGGAGCATCAGGCCCTGTATGGAGCAGGTAGCAGCCGTCAGCAGCAAGAAGGGAAAACTGTCATGCTTTCAAGCCCATTGCGGAAGTGCACCTTTTTTTCCACCAAGAACAAGCCAAAAACAATGAATGCTAATTGAACATCTGGCTCATGACAAGTATGTCATTCAGCAGTGTATTTCCTTCATATATTACCACATGAAATATTTCTGGTCTGTCCCCACTAGAATATCATGGCTAGCAGATGGGCTGCATGACTACACTGGCTGGTCCCCTAAACTTCAGTGGTGAGGAGACTGGCATTCACCTTTGGGGCAGGTAATGTGTTTTTCCTAGCAACTGCCACTGAGCTGAGTGGAAAAATCTGAGCCCACAGCCTTTGAGGGTAAACTCAAAAGCATCTCTTTGAAAGGGAACTCTTCTTGCTTAGCAGGATGTTGAACATTTTTCAGAAGCTTACCATAAAAAGGTATTTTTTAATGTCACCCATGATGTGATGCAAAATCACAGAATCACACAGAATCACAGTTGGAATAGGCCTGTAAGATCATCAAGTCCAACCATCAACCAACCCCACCATGCCCACTAAACCATGTCCCACAATGCCTCGTCCACACATTCCTTGAATGCCTCCAGGGAGGGTGACTCCACCACTTCCCTGGGCAGTCTATTCCAGTGCCTCACCACTCCCTCAGTAAAGAAATTTTTCCTAATATCCAGCCTGAACCTCCCCTGGCACAACTTGACGCCATTTCCTCTTGTCCTGTCACTTGTCACTTGGGAGAAGAGACCAACACCCACCTCACCACAACCCCCTTTCAGGCAGTTGTAGAGAGCGATGAGGTCTCCCCTCAGCCTCCTCTTCTCCAGACTGAACAACCCCAGCTCCCTCAGCCGCTCCTCATCAGACTTGTGCTCCAGACCCCTCACCAGCTCCATCGCCCTTCTCTGGACACGCTCCAGAACCTCAATGTCCTCCTTGTAGGGAGGGGCCCAACACCGAACACAGCATTCGAGGTGCGGCCTCACCAGCACCGAGTACAGGGGCACGATCACCTCCCTACTCCTGCTGCCACACTGTTTCTGATACAGGCCAGGATGCCATTGGCCTTCTTGGCCACCCGGGCACACTGCTGGCTCATATTCAGCCGGCTGTCAATCAACAGCCCCAGGTCCTTTTCCATGGGGCAGCTTTCCAGCCACTTGTCCCCAAGCCTGTAGCGTTGCATGGGGTTGCTGTGACCCAAGTGCAGGACTCAGCACTTGGCCTTGTTGAACCTCATACAATTGGCCTCAGCCCATCGATCCAGCCTGTCCAGATCCCTCTCAAGATCCTTCCTACCCTCGAGCAGATCAACACTTCCACCCAACTTGGTGTCATCTGCAAACTTACTGAGGGTGCACTCGATCCCCTCATCCAGATCATTGATAAAGATATTAAACAAGACCGGCCACAAGACTGAGCCCTGAGGGACACCACTTGTGACCGGCCACCAACTGGATTTAACTCCATTCACCACAACCCTTTGGGCCCGGCCAGCCAGCCAGTTTTTTTACCCAGTGAAGAGTGTGCCCATCCAAGCCATGAGCAGCCAGTTTCTCCAGGAGAATGCTGTGGGAAATGGTGTCACAGGCTTTACTAAAGGCTAGGTCGACAACATCCACAGCCTTTCCCTCGTCCGCTGTGCGGGTCACCTTGTCATAGAAGGAGATCAGGTTAGTCAGGCAGGACCTGCCTTTCATAAACCCATGCTGACTGGGCCTGATCTCCTGATTATCCTGTACATGGGCTGCCATCCAGAGTGACTGGGACAGCAGGGAGGGACCCTGTGCAGCTCATGGGCTGCCCCAGCAGTGGTGCAGAAGGGCTTGGGAGTGGAACAGGGCCCTGCCGTGAACCAGGCAGTAGTGAGGGCAGCAGCAAGGGGCTGGGGCGGTGTGAGCAGGAGGGAGGATTTAAAAAAATAGGGACAGGGAGCCAGACAGAGAGGGATGGAGAAAGAAAAAAACAGCATCAGAATATATGGCAAAGAGGAAGGGGAAAAAAAAAAAATAAAAAGAGGGACAGGGAGCAGGACAGAGGGACAGTGATTAAAGGAAAGGGATAGGTAGGATGACAGAGACGGAGATGGACTTGGAGAACGAGAGGGAGAAGGAGCAGGACACAGGAACAGAGAGAAGAGGAGAGGTGCAGGAGGGAAGCAAAAAAAATTACAGCAGTGAGGGGAAGGGGTTGGGGGAAGGGAAGGACCAGGATGAAGAAGAGGGGGACGCAGTCCCAAGGGCCTGGGACTTAGCGCAGCTCCTTGGCAGAATTCGAGTGTTCTGACACTTTTTTCTCTGGTTCTTTCTCTCCCCTTTCCTCTGCTGTACCTCTGGTTGCTTGACTAGCAACCACCCAAGAGAAAACATTGGTGTCTTACAATATGAGGTTTCCTATATATGCAGCTTCACGTGCACACACTACATGGCCGTACCATACTTTTGGTTACACGTGCAGACCCTGCAGCGGATATTGGTGACCTGGTCTGCTGAGAACTACTAAGAGAGACCCTTCCTCACCCGGGGAGACAGGCTGTCTCTTGTCTGCAGCTGGAGGCAGCTTCTGCCTGGATCCCCTTCCTTTCATTCTCCAGCTGCTTTACCTTTTTCTGGTCTGTTGAACTTCAGCCACAGCAGCTCCTCTCCGGAGCCGGTCAGTGGCCCCTCTCCCCCCGGAGCACCACTGAACTGCGGTAGCGATTCGCGGCCGCTGGGTGGCAGCAGCGAGGGCGCCAGGGTCACCGCGCATGCGCTTCCCGCCCACCGCAGCCGCTCAGTTCCTTGCCGAGACGCTATGGCGCATGCGCGGCACCCAACACGCAACACCGACTTTCGGTCACCAGGGGGCAGCGGTGAGTGAGAGGGCGCCATTGCGCATGCGCGGCACTCGAGGGTGGTGCTACCCCTCACTCCCGCGGGGTGGGGGGGGGGGGGGCAGTGCCGCCGCGCACGCGCCTTCCGTGCGCTGCAGTACCGCGTTTCCACGAATGGGCGCAGCACGGGCCCGCAGAAAGCGCCACGAAGCTGGCGGGAAACTACAACTCCCGGCATGCAGCGGGGACCGCGGCTGCGGGAAAGGCTACACTGCCCCGCATGCACCGGGGAATAAATACGGCCGACTGGCAGCCCAGCGCCAGGAGACTACAGCTCCCAGCATGCCCAGCGGCCATCGGGCGCCCAAAGACTCCAGCTCCCGGCATGCCCCGGCGTTGTCCGAGCAGTGGCCCTGCAGGGACGCCGTACCCCCCGGCGCTGCCCCCGCCTGACACAGAAGGCCCGAGCGTGGCCCCACCGCTCCCCCGCCGCCACTTCGCTTCGTGTTTGCCACGTTGCGGCCCCCTCGTGCCCCCCGCCCCATACTTCCAGCATGGCTCCAACCAGCACCACCGCACCCTGAGCCTTTCCGTGGGACCCGCGCTTCGCGTGACCTCCGGCCGGACCCAGAGCCCCCGGAGGGCCACTGCCGCCCAGGCAGTCCCGCACGCCCGGCGGGCAGCCCCTCGGTGCCAGGACACATCTGTCCCGGCCCTGTCCCGACACTCCCCCACTCCTCCCAGCGTTTAGTGCCACAGCGCCTGGAGCTTTCGCAGTCCAGGGGACACCCGGCCCCGCTCACCTTCTCCAGGGGCCCAGGCAATGCTGAGAGACAGTTCGACTGTCCCGGAGTGGCCCTGCTGCCACAGCCCCCTTTCACAGAGGGCTGTCCCTGCCATCACTCTCCCCGGGCACACCTGGGGCTCCTCCGGCCCTGGCCCACAGCTGCAGCCCGTCAGCAACATGGGGCCATCACCTGAACCCACTCCCCTAATAAGTAACCTGCTTAGCTGGACACTGTAAAAGCCACCGACCAAGTGCAAAGGGACTGCAGACACAAGTGCAAACAAAAGAGCAATCATTTCTTTTTCAATGCACATAGGTCGCGGGACTGAATCTGCTCTAGGGCTCTGTGCCTGTATACTCTCCCTTCCCTTGGGGCACCCATTACTGTAGCAGCACTTGTCGGCCGGTGAGGAATGGTCAGCTCCTGCAGGTATGGGGTGCAGGGCAGCGATGACAGAATAACTAATAGGGCTGGGCATCAGGACAGAGATAGAGGAAAAAAG
Source organism: Gavia stellata (assembly GCF_030936135.1). Taxonomy (NCBI): domain Eukaryota; kingdom Metazoa; phylum Chordata; class Aves; order Gaviiformes; family Gaviidae; genus Gavia; species Gavia stellata. The sequence goes on along the minus strand of NC_082611.1, from coordinate 19,718,812 downwards.
GGACAGCCAGCTGGACAGAGGGATATAGCAAGAAATAATGGGACAGGCAGCGGTACAGAGAGAAAAAAAAAGAGGGACGGGGGCACGACAAAAAGATACATGGAAAAAGAGGGACAGGGAGCAGGAAGACAGAAAGGGAAAGAAAAAAACAATGATAGGGAGGAGGACAGAGGGATAGAGAGGCAAGGAGAGGGATGGGGAGCAGGACAGTGGGGAACAGACACAGAAGAACAGGGAGCGGCACACAAGAATACAGATAAAAACAGAGGTACAGGGAAGCAGAAGGAATGACAGGAACAGAGAGATGGAGAAAGAAAAAAGGAACAGGGGAGGACAGAGGGATAGAGAGAAAAAGAATGGGACAGGGAGCAGGGCAGCGAGCTGGAGAAAAAACCTACTGATGGGAAGCAGAATCGTAGAATCATAGAATAGAGTCAGAGAATCATAGAATCATTTAGGTTGGAAAAGACCTTTAAGATCATCAAGTCCAAGCGTAAACCTAACACTGCCAAGTCCACCACTTAACCATGTCCCTAAGCGCCTCATCCACATGTCTTTTAAATACCTCCAGGGATGGTGACTCCACCACCTCCCTGGGCAGCCTGTTCCAACGTCTGACAACCCATTCAGTGAAAAGGTTTTTCCTAATATCCAATCTAAATCTCCCCCGGCGCAACTTGAGGCCATTTCCTCTTGTCCTGTCACTTGTCACTTGGGAGAAGAGACCAACACCCACCTGGCTACAACCTCCCTTCAGGTAGTTGGAGAGAGCAATAAGGTCTCCCCTCAGCCTCCTCTTCTCCAGACTGAACAACCCCAGCTCCCTCAGCCGCTCCTCATCAGACTTGTGCTCCAGAGCCCTCACCAGCTTCGTCGCCCTTCTGTGGACACGCTCCAGCACCTCAAGGTCCTTCTTGGAGTGAGGGGCCCAAAACTGAACACAGCATTCGAGGTGCGGCCTCACCAGCGCCGAGTACAGGGGCACAATCCCCTCCCTACTCCTGCTGGCCACACTATTTCTGATACAGGCCAGGATGCCGTTGGCCTTCTTGGCCACCCGGGCACACTGCTGGCTCATCTTCAGCTGGCTGTCAATCAACACCCCCAGGTCCTTTTCTGTGGGGCAGCTTTCCAGCCACTCATCCCCAAGCCTGTAGCGTTGCATGGGGTTGTTGTGACCCAAGTGCAGGACTCAGCACTTGGCCTTGTTGAACCTCATACAATTGGCCTCAGCCCATCGATCCAGCCTGTCCAGATCCCTCTGCAGAGCCTTCCTACCCTCGAGCAGATCAACACTTCCGCCCAACTTGGTGTCGTTTGCAAACTTACTGAGGGTGCACTCAATCGCCCCATCCAGATCATTGATAAAGATATTAAACAAGACCGGCCACAAGACTGAGCCCTGAGGGACACCACTTGTGACCGGCCACCAACTGGATTTAACTCCATTCACCACAACCCTTTGGGCCCGGCCAGCCAGCCAGCTTTTTACCCAGTGAACAGTGTGCCCATCCAAGCCATGAGCAGCCAGTTTCTCCAGGAGAATGCTGTGGGAAACGATGTCAAAGGCTTTACTAAAGGCTAGGTCGACAACATCCACAGCCTTTCCCTCGTCCGCTGTGCGGGTCACCTTGTCATAGAAGGAGATCAGGTTAGTCAGGCAGGACCTGCCTTTCATAAACCCATGCTGACTGGGCCTGATCGCCTGGTTGTCCTGTACAAGCTGTGTGATGGCACTCAAGATGATCTGCTCCATAATCTTCCCGAGCACCGAGGTCAGGCTGACAGGCCTGTAGTTCCCCAGATCCTCTTTCCAGCCCTTCTTGAAGATGGGCGTCACATTCGCTAACCTCCAGTCATCTGGGACCTCCCCCGTTAGCCACGACTGCTGGTAGACGATGGGAAGTGGTTTGGCGAGCACTTCCGCCAGCTCCCTCAGAACCCTTGGGTGGATCCCATCCGGTCCCATAGACCTGTGGGTGTCTAAGTGGTGTAGCAGGTCACTAACCATTTCCCCTTGGATTGTGGGTGCTCCACTCTGCTCCCCATCCCTGTCTTCCAGCTCAGGGGGCTGGGTACCCGGAGAACAACTGGTCTTGCTATTAAAGACTGAGGCAAAGGCGGCATTAAGTACCTCAGAAGAAGATAGGGATCAGGCAAGTAAGATGAATGGGAAGGAGGGCAGTGGGATGCAGAAGAAAAATGGTGATAGGCAACAGGACACACGGTTAGCAAAAAAAAAGGATGGGAAGAATGACAGGGATTAACAGAGAAAGCCAGGGACAGACAGCAGGACAGAGGGATGGAGAAAAAAATACTGATGGGGAGAAGGACAGAGGGATCGAGAGAAGAAGGAGAGGAAGAAGAAAGGAGAGCTAGAGAAAGAGGGAGAGAACAGGACATACAGACAGAAAAAGAAGGACAGGGATTGAGAAAAGGGAGGGATGGAGATCAGGATAAAGAGAGGGAGAAGGGGAAAACAGTCATGGGCTGAGGGACAGACATGGAGGAAGGAAAAATAGGGATGGGGAGCAGGACAGAAGAATAGAGACAAGAAAATGGGGACAGCCAGTTGGAGAGAGGGGTGTAGCAAGAATTGAAAACCAGTAGGACTGGGAGCAGGACACAGTGGCAGAGGGGAGAAAAAGCAGAGGGAGCAGGACAGAAAGATTGAGAGAAGAGACAAGGCAGGGACCAGGACAGAGGGACTGACAGAAAAAGACAGGGACAGGGAGGAGAACAGAGAGATGGAGCACAGGACAGAGGGACAGAGAGACAAACATGAATGGGAAGAAGGATGGGATATAGAAAGATAAAATAGTGACAGTGTGCAGGATGGAGGGATAGAGACAGAACAACAGGAAGTAGGACAGGGTTGAAGAGAGAAAGACCACAACAAAGAGTGGGAAATGCAGACAGGATGAGAAGAGTAAGTACAGGGAACAAGTCAGAGGGATAGAGGGAAAAAAAGAGAGGTATACAGATCAGGACAAAGTGATGGAGAAATGAAAAAATAGCAATGGGCTGCAGGACAGAGATGGAGGAAGAAGAAGCAGGGACAGGGAGCAGGACAGTGACAGAGAAAAAAGGGACAGGGAGCAGGACAGAGGGATAGTGAGAAAAAGTGAGGGACATGCAGCAGCACATTGGGATGAGAGAGAGAGAGGGACAGGAAGCAGGACACAGAAGGAGGAAAAAAATAGTGGTGGGCAGAGGACAGATGGAGCATGACAAAATAGGGATGGGGAGCAGGACAGAGGGAGAGAAACAAGGAGAATGACATAGAAAAAGAATGAGACAGGGAGCAGAGGGGATAGGCAGAGAGAAAGAAAAGGGGCAGGAAGAAGAACAGTGACAGAAAAAAGGGACAGAGAGCAGGACAGAAAAACAGGCAACAAAATAGGAGAGGGAGAATGACAAAGGAATGGAAAGAGGGGCATGGAGCGGGACACTGGGATAGAATAAGAAAAAGGGACAGGGAGCAGGGCAGGGATGAAGAAAGAAGGGCAGAGTGACAGAAAAATAAGGGACAGAGCAAGACAGAGATAGAGAAAGAAAGAACTGTGATGGGCAGCAGGACAGAGAGATAAAGAAGCAAAAAATAGCAGTGGGCTTCAGGACAGATGGAGAAAGAAAACGTATGGATGGGGAACAGGACGGAGAGAAAGGGAGGGGGACAAGGAGCACAACAGAGAGATGCAGGAAAAAATACCGATGGGAACAGGACAGAGGAATAGAGCAAGAAAGAAAGGGTCAGGCAGAAGGACAAAGGGATAGAAAAAGGGACAGGGAATGGGACATACAGACAGAAAAAATAGGTAGAAGAAGGATCCAGACAAGATGTTGGAAAAAAGGAATGCTGATCAGGACGAAGAGAAAACAGCATTTGGATGCAGGACAGAGATGGAGGAAGAAAAAAAAATATGGGGAACAGGACAGAGCAATAGAAGGAAAAAGGGACAGCCAGCTGGGCAGAGGTATATAGTGAGAAAGGATGGGACAAGGAGCTGGACAGAGAGATAGAGAAAAAATAGGGACAGGAAGGTGGACAGAGTGACAGTACCAGGACAGAGAGATGGAGAAAGAAAAAACAGTGAGGGGCAGCAGGACAGAGGGAGAGAGAAGGAAAAAGAAGGACAGAGGGATAAACAAAAGAGTTGAGGGACAGAATGCCAGAAAATGGGATACAGAGAAAAAGACAGGAATAAGGAGCAGGACACTGGGATAGAGAAATAGAGGGATGGGGAGAACAACAGATAATTAGAGAAAGAAAGGACAGGGAACAGCACAGAGGGCTAGAGACAGAGATAGAGGGATGAGGAGCAGAACAGAGGGACAGACAGAAAAAAGGAGGGACAGGGAGCAGGTCAGAGGGATGAAGTAAGGAAAAAAAAGTGATGGGGAGCAAGACAGAGAGATGGAGCAAGAAAAACTAGGGATGCAGAGAAGGACAGAGAGAGCAACAGGGATCAGGACTGAGGGATAGAGGAAGAGAGGGAATGAGTGGGATGGAGAACAGAGAGAACAGTCGTACAAGGAAGCGGAAAAAAATACAGAGGGAAGGAGAGGATTGGGAAGCCAGACAGAGGTACAGGGGGCCAGGCAGATGGATGGATAGGCAGAGGGATGGGGGGACAAAGAACAGCACAATAGATGAGGCAGGGACAGAGAGAGAGGAGGGCAGGGATCTGGAGGCGTGGGGGATGCAGAATGGGGCAGGGAGGGACTGGGACGCAGAAGATGGGGTCATGGCCCCAGGGGCCTGGGACTTAGTGCAGCTCCTGCTGTTGGTGCCACCCAGAGAATTTACAATTCAGATGCTTCTCCCTCCCTCTCTCTTTCTTTCCTGTAGCTCTGGTTGCTTGACTGTCATCCACCTACAAGAATACCTTGGTGTCTTAAAGCTCTTAAAATACAAGGCTTTATAGATACATAGTGTAACCCACACACAATACATGGACCTACTGTACTTCTGGTTACACATACAGAGCCTGTGTTATATCTTGGTGATCTGGTCTGCTGAGGATAGGGATGGGGAGCCAAACAGAAATAGAGAGAAAAAGAGGGACAAGGAGCAGTGAAGAGGAAAGAGAAGGACAGGGAGACAGTGAGATGGAGAAAGAAACATAAGGATGGGGAGCAGGACAGAGGAATGGAGAAGAGGAGGAGCAGGGAACTGGACCAAGCCCTGGGGCTACTCTGGAGCACACGTTCCAGGAACTCCACAGCTGTGTCCTGGGGATCACCACCCTCTTACCCTCTATGCCAGGGAAATGGCACCCCACCCTCCCTGCCACCCCGCACAGGCACCAGGGGAAGGTGCCTCCCTGCAGGGGCTAAGAGCCCGGGCAGCGAGGGGGCAGGAGGGAGGGCGGGCAAGAGGCTGGTACAGGTCTTGGGACAGACACAGCAGCAGCGTAGGGTGCCCAGGAGATGAGGCCAGGCCTGGTCTTGAGGGGCCATGGTGGTCAGCACATGTGGCAAGCCCCTGCCCCTCGGGCCTGACCAAACGTTCCCAGCAACATGGAGCTGGGAACAGAAGATGTTTTATTCAGAGTTCACCCTGTGGGCTCAGGGAGGCCAAGTCCTGCAGAGACTTCAGGGTTTGTCAGGGACGTCTGTCAGGAGAGCAGCAACCCCTTGCTGACCAAGGCCAGGGTCTGTCCCTGTTGGCGTGCCAGGCAGGCATAGCTCTGCACTGGTAACACCCGCAGCCACACGCAGTAGAAGAGCTCGGGGTCATGTCATGAGCCGTGGAGCACCACAGCACCCAGCACCAAGCTGACAGCCAGCTGCAGGTGGGCAGAGAGGAGGCAGAAGGTCCTGGGGGACAGCGCCGGGAAAACCCACCCCAGGGAGTTCCCATCTGCAAAGCCCACAAAGGGCCAGCAGCTCCCCAGCAGCCTGGGCCCACCAGTGCAGCTGGAACAGGCATCCAGCCCACCCCACCCATCACGGGAGCCTAGGCGCAGGCCCTGGGGTGCAGGGGACCCAAGGGGACAATCGCTGCATCTCCTCGCCAGCGCATCCCTCTGCTGTGGTCCAACAGAGAGTGAGGACACATGTTGGGTCCTGGACCACTGTTGATGACTCCAGGATGCGGGCTCTGCTTGGGACTGCACGATGTCCCTCTGCCTCCACCCTGCACAGGCACACAGTCCTGGCCTCGGTCAGGTGCTGCGTGGACCCCTTTTGCCAGTGAGACCCTGCCAGCTGGGGCAGGGCTGGCATGGGCTTGCCCCCTTACCAGCTGCGTTTCTACCACCTCTGGCAGCACAGGCACCTCAGCCTCCTGCTCCATCTGTGGTTTATTGCAGGCAAAAGGGCTCAGCTAGATGAGTGCACACCTCCATCGTACCTCCCTCAGGGCCCGGGCAGAGGTGTCCTGTCATGCCTTCTGCTGCACAGACCCCCGCACCCCCTTCCCCAGCGGTACTATTGCTCTGGGTGCTGCAGCAGCCCACAGCACACCACAGTGGCCACAGGGAGCAGGGAGGGAAGAGGAATAGCCATGAGGGTGCCCGGGTGCCCCCCAGGAGAGGGGCTGGCTGCAGCCCTGCTATGACCCTGTGGCTGCCAGTGGCTTGCTGCTGTGCCCCAGTGGCCTGAAGCATCTCTGTGTGTGTCCTCCCGAGGAGCTGGTACCTCCCTGGGTTCTCTTAGGGCCATCCAGCCTCTGCCAAGCGCTCAAGACCCCGTCGGGGGGAGCTGCTGGGGGGGTCCAGCTGCCCCTCCGGTCCCCGGGAGCACCTGGAGCCTCCCCTGGTGCCTGCCTGGGACAGGGGAGTGGTGGCGGGTGCTGAGGGGTGTGCGTGTGGATGTAAGTACCTGTGCAGGTGTGTTGGGGGTTGTGTGTGCGAGGGGAGGTGCGCGTCAGGTTGTGCTCGGTGTCAGCGTTCAAGAGGCTTGTGCTTGCTGGTGGATTTGATAAGCGTGGTTTTTTTGGGGGGAAGCGTGCTCTTGGTGCGAGTGCTGAGTGTGTTCTGCGTGCGGGGCGGGGGGGGGGGGGCGCGTGTTGCGGGGTGCAAGTGTTCACACACGCGTGTGCCGGAGCGGGAGTGCTGCCACCAGCGCTGCGGGTGCGCCCGTACCCGTGCGTGTGTCCCGCAGCGTGTGCGTGCAGAAAGTGCGCGTCCCTGGCCGGGGTGCGCGGGGCAGGGGCGGAGCCGCCGCCGGTCGCGGGCTCTGCCCGAGCGGCACCGGGCAGCAGGAGCGGCACCGGGCAGCGGCCCCGGCAGCGGGAGCGGCAGTGGTAGCGGCAGCAGCACCGGCAGCGGGCAGCTGCCTTCGGCGGGGCCAGGTAGGGTCCCGCCGGCGCGGGCGGAGCGCCGGGTCCGGCCGGTGCCCCACGGTGGGCAGAGGGGCCGGGAGCGGAGCGGGGCTCGGGGGGCGGCGGACCCTGCGCCAGGCTGAGCCGCGGCCCCCCGCGGGCAGGGCGAGGGTGGGCAGGGAGGGGCAGGGCGGGGCGGCGAGGGGGGGGGTGGCTCCGCGGGACAGGCAGCCCCGACGGGGCGCCGGGGCCGTGCCTGCTGCTGGACGGGGCGGTGCTGGGGCTGCCCGAGCCTGCCCGGTGCCAGGGGCTGTGGCCAGGCTGGGCGCAGGCGGGATGGGGGGCCTGGCACGGTGCTGGAGGGCAGCGGTGGTTCCCAGGCTGAGCCCCCGAGCTGGCCAAGCAAGGTGGGGGGCTCTGCCTTGTGCCCCCGCAGAGCGAATGAGGCGCCTGACTGCAGGTTTGCTGCGCAAATGGGGAAGTGGAGGCACGCCGTGGCAATGGCAGCAGCAGAATGAGCCCGGGGGAGTGGGCTCCCAAGCCCACTGAAACAGGGAGTTCAAACTGCCTGCTGTCTGTCGCCCCTCTCCCCTCCCTGCTCCTGTCCGGCCAGACCAGCAGGACCTGTGTTGTCCCCCCCCAGCACTGCTGCATCTGTCCCGTTACCCTGCCTCCTCCTGCCCTTCTTGGCCTTCCCTGGACACAGGAGCTGTCTATGCTGGCTTGCAGGCATCCCTGGCATGACGTGCTGCCTGCCCCCACCAAGGCTCTGTGTTGGTCCTTTCGTTACCCCCACCAGATGGGTACCGGGAACCATTCTCCCTGCCAATCCTTTACCAAACCCTCATTAGAAAAATCAGGTCTCTTGAGTCCCAGCTTTGGCACTGATTGGGTTCTCGTCCCTGGGAATGTTACCTCCTCCATCACACCGCCTGTGCCCCTGCTAACCCTGAGTAGCAGATGTGGGAAAGGAACCTTATTGCCCACACTCTCCATTTTCCATCTGCTCAGAGCAGCTGTCCCTCTCACTGCTCGTCAAGGCTATTCAGAACCAAGTGAAACTCAGAAGCATTGTCATAAACCCATTTACAAAATGTGTGAGTGTGAAATGGTTGCAAAATGCTTCCAAGTGACAACAGAGCCACGAGGGTGCGCAGCAGCTTCCTGAGAAGATGCTAAATAGGGACTTGGAAATGTCCCACTCTGCCAGAGATGCTCTGAATGACTCCATGAGAGTCTCTTAGCATCTCAGTGCCCCAGCATCAGTGTCACAGTTCGTATATGTCACTTACTTAAGAGACCCTGCTTTCACTCTGTGCCTGTTCTATCGCTGTCCTGTCTGCAGACAGGACTCCACACGGAGGGGTGGATCAGAGCTAACCCAGTAAAGATAAAGATTTGTTTCTCTGCTGCATCAGTGAGTTCCCTGATCCAACCAGTTAAAAAGCCACCTCTTAATGCTCGCTGTGTCTCAACTCCTACCTGTAAAGGGGACTGAAGCACTATTTTGCCTTCATGTAGATGGGTCATGAGCCACGGGTGACCAGGGAGAGCCTCAAAGCTGTTGCAAGGGTACATTTACCAACCTGCCACCACATCCTTCCTGGCACTCTGTTCCTGGCCACTGGCTGTCCCTGAAAAGAACTCACCAAGCTCCCCAAATTCCCATTCCTACAGGCTCAAGAAATAAGCTTGGAGCTGAGTGGTGAATGAAAACAGTAGTGACTCCCTGACAGCCAGAAACAGTTTTTCCAAGTAAAGCATGAGCTGCTCACGTGCGCATCAAGGGATGTCACATTTGGACTGCAACTAGGCTATGCGATGTGACAGTACTCCAAAGTGATTTCACTGCACGTAGCACCAGTGAGGGGGAAGTTTGCAGGGTTGCCTTCCTTGATTTGCAGGGGGGTGAGCAGCTATTCCCTGTCTTTTTGTTCTCTTTAGAGCAGTCTTTGAGGAGGGCTGACTAGCAGCTCGTCTGCCTTGTGAGAGAGAGCAAAGAAAGGATGCTCGGCAATGAGAAGGATGGGTGGGAGATGCAGGGTGAAGCAGCCAGAGACTCTACCAGGCAACACAGGCACTATGTGGGTGGATGATAAGATGAAGTTGGCTTCTGGCTGAGCTGTCAGCTCTTCTCCAGCTTTGCTAATACCTTTCTCAGCCCCGTGGAAGAAGGATCTCAGTGCCACAGCCTTGCATGGGGTATAATCCCAAGCACAGCCTAAGCCAGTGCAATCAACTAGAGGTAAGACTAAAACACCAGTGGCAGCCTGAGTTGCTCTCCCCTGCATACAGGGAAGCTCCCTGGTCCCAGAGGAGTTAGGCAGCATGAGAAGAGACCAAGGTCCTCAACCAGACTCTGGCACCAGACCCACCCGCAGGCTCCCATCCACCTCTCTCTCCCACTCCTGCCAGGGCCTGTGTAAGCTCCCCTGCTTCCCGCACATCCATACTGCATGGGGTACTCTCTTCTTCAGGTGGCTGCAGGGGGACTTTTGCCTGTATTGACAGCTGACACTGCCATTTGAATTGACTTTGTTTGAGCACTGAGGCTGAGCTAGCAAAAATAAGTAGCACGCACTTCATTACTGGCTATCCCAGCTTTCCAAAGGAAAGCTCATCCCTTTGCCACACGAGCAGCATTCATGGAGCTCAAGGTTACTATAAAACAGAAGAGTCTAAGCCAGACATAAAATTTCTGTGCTGCACCTGCCACAAGGCAAATTCACACCCAGAGCAACTGAAGCCCTCCCTGTGAAATCCCCTCTGCCTTGGGATGGGTGGGTGCTATGGGAGCAACCCACATGTTTGCAAATGAGGTGCCGTGACCTCTGGGGTCCCAAAGAGCAGAGTCCAGCTCCCAGGCAGCAGCATGAGCTTCCTGCTGCCCAGACAGAGGAGAGGCTGCCCTGCCAAGTGGCGTATTTGACTTATACCAACTCTTGGGCAGTGCACAACAGGCCAACCAAAAGACCTTATCCTGCTTCCTAGGCTTTCCGAGCCTTTGGCACTTGCCTCTGGGGATACTTGCAACTGTATGGGAATGGTCTCATTACAGCTGTGGTAGTGTTGAACAGGGCTCGGTGTGATTCCAGGCAGCTTGCTGGCATCCCCAAATCTGGACTGATAACAGGAACACTTGGACTCATGCTCACATGCCCCTTGCAGTGCTTCTGCTTCAGGCACTCGCGCTGCCAGTGCTCCCCGGGGAGCACTTGCTAATTCTCCAGCCTGAAAGAGAATGCACAAAGAGAATGATAGAGGTTGGTTTCCTGCACAGATTCTGCGATCTCCATACTCATGGTGCGCTGGCCTTGGGCCACACTCTGGTAACCGCAGCATATCCCTACAGACACTGCAGAGAGGAAAAGAACCCAAACCATGTGTTTATTCAAGGGAAGCTGTGCCTGTATCTGTATGAGATGTTCCCCCAGCTCCAGAACTCAAAAACATGCAGACGGATTTCTAAGCCTGTGACAGAGAAACTAGTGTTTCTATGCGCAACTTCACCTTCTGCTTTCAGTCCAAATGCCTATTTTGGGGGCAGGGCAATGATACAAAATGCCCAAGTCCTGGGGAAAGCTTCCCCGTGAGACATAGAAAGGAAATATATATCTGGGTCACTGAAACCAAAGCAGGAGTGGTCCCATCAGAGCTGTCCTCCTCAGAAAGTCCCCACCTGGGCACAACTACTGTGTAGTAGCTGTCACTGCCAAAAGCATTTCCAGCCCTGTGCCTAGTGTGCAAGATTTATTCTAGGAGCAGGTACCAAAAGAGCTGAGAACATGGAAGGGATAAGACTCTGCATGTCAGTGTCAAGGGAGAACACATCTTGGCTTGTCCAGCTGGTTGGTTTGGGGCTGGACCCCCACTGCTGGGAAGAAACATCACACCCCTCCTGCCATCAGCTGGACCAGCTGGGAGGCGGAGATCCTGGCTCCAGTCTCCCACAGAGGAGGAAGCTGGGGACGGATGCCATCCTCTGCTCTCCCCCAAACCTCACCTCCAGCATCATCAGTCCAAGCCAGCATCTGGACATGGGCTGTGGATTCATTCCAGGGCCAGAATGAGGGAGCATGGCACCCCTTACCCCCAACCTAACCCTACCTGTCCTCCAGGCCAGCAGTGTCCAGAGGAACCTGCTGAAAAGTATGTGGGTCACAGAGCTGAAAACAGGGCTTTGTGTCTCCAGTGAGCCAAGAGGCCCACCAGCCAAGCTAACAGGCTAAGCAGTGTTTCTCCAGTCTCTCACATCTTTCCCTGTGTTGCCCCAGGCTCCAACATCTCGCCACGCCACAGAATGACAGAGCATGAGGACTTCGCGAGCTTGGCTAAATACTGGAACTCCTCCGACAGTTACCAGTTCAGCCCTGCCAGTGTCATTGTCCCTGTGGTCTTCTCCCTTATCTTCCTCCTGGGCACAGTGGGCAATAGCCTGGTGCTGGCAGTGCTGCTACGTAACGGGCAAATGGGCCACAACACTACCAACCTCTTCATTCTCAACCTCAGCCTGGCTGACTTCTTCTTCATTGTCTTCTGCGTGCCTTTCCAGGCCACCATCTACTCCCTTGAGGGCTGGGTCTTCGGCTCCTTCATCTGCAAGGCTGTCCATTTCTTCATCTACCTCACCATGTATGCTAGCAGCTTTACCCTGGCTGCTGTCTCTGTGGACAGGTAACAGTCTAAAGATGCCTTTGGGTAGGGGAAGGAGGGCAATCTGAGAAGCTGGGCTGAGTGAGGGCATGGGAAGATCGTGGCCCACCACCATTAGGCAGATGGTTCAAACCCCAGTGGTATCAATCCATGCCAAAAGCAGTTTGAGGACCAGTTGTGTTTCCCTTGCCCTAACAACCCCCAAGCAGCACTTCCAGATCTCTCAAGTGCAGAGCTGGTGCTGCTCCTGTCTGCGCCAGTCCTCTGGGATTCCAGTGGTTATACAGTTTGGCTGCTGTCACGAGGAAGACCTGAGATTTCTTGTGGTCTAAGCCTCTTGCTTCCCTGCACCTACATCACGTGAGTGCGGTCTGCCTCTCCAGCCAGCTCAGAACCGGGGGTAGTATCTCAAAGAATAGGACATTTTGGCAAGGTGCTAGTGTCTGTGTTCTCTCCGTTTCTGGTGGCACTTGTGTGCTGTAGTGCAGTGCTCAACCCAAGAGGTAGCTGCATTTTTCAGCGTGACGTGAAGCGATTCTCGCAGAGCTGCCGGCAGCTTTCAGGATGACAGGACCGGCAAGCAACAAGGGTTTGTCACACACATGACCCTTCACACCAATTGCATGTTCTATCTGCCTGCTCTTTGGGCCTTAGAGTGCATCAAATGAGCATCTTTCTGTGGATGCTGGCAGGCTGAGGCTGCAGCAGGTGCACTCCTGTCTGAGCTGACAGCTCCTCTCCATCCCCTACCCAAAAGCACCAAGCCACCTTGCCTCCTGCTGACATCTACATCTTTGCCCTATGGCGTTGCCTGGAGGTGGGGGAGCAGAGCTGGCCATCACACCATATCTGGCCACTGTTACGGGAGGGAGCAGACAGACCATCACTGCCTGCTTTGGGCTGGCCTGAGGAAGCAGACAGTACCAAAAGGCAAGGGCCCACCTGGTCCCTTTGGTAACAAGGTGGAGGCAGCCACAGCTCCAGTGACCAAATCTACCCCCCTGCCAGGCTGATCTGAAAGCCGGAGAAGTCTGGAAATACGCCCTCAGTGGGCAGGAGCCTCCATGGTGAAGCTTCCCCAGGTCTTGAATCCTCAGTTCAGACCTCTTTCTGCTGGATAAATTCTGCCAAGCAGTACGTATCTGCATGGTTTCCACAGCACGATCTCTCTGGCCCTAGCTCAGGGACATAACCCACCCCACCACGTACGGAGGGGTGAGCCAGTCTAAGCCTGTGGGAGGAGCAGCATCCTTGCTAGAAAGAGCAAAGCTGCTTTACCCAGGACTGTATCTCAAAGAGGGTGTGAGATAACGCATAGGGGATAAAGGAAACTCTCTTGTCCCTGGAGTTTATATGGCCAGCCAGAGCTTGGCTGAAATCTCAGTGCTGGTTGCTTTGCTCTCTCCTCCAGGTACCTGGCCATCCGCTATCCACTGCGCTCCCGGGAGCTGCGGACCCCCCACAATGCAGTGGCTGCCATGGCTGTGATCTGGGGCCTCTCTGTGGTCTTTGCTGGGCCCTACCTGAGCTACTATGACCTGATTGAGTGGGAGTCCAGCTACATCTGCATGCCTGGCTGGGAGGAGTGGAGACGCAAGGTCATGGACACCAGCACATTTGCCTTCGGCTATGTCATCCCAGTGCTAGTCATCAGCCTCTCCTACACCAGGACCATCAAGTACCTGTGGACAGCAGTGGACCCCCTGGAGGACATATCAGAGTCCAAGAAGGCCAAGCGGAAGGTAACCAAGATGATCATCATTGTAACCATCCTTTTCTGCCTCTGCTGGCTGCCCTACCACGTAGTCATCCTCCGATACCTCTACGGAGACTTCCCCTTCAACCAGGCCACCTACGCCTTCCGCCTGCTTTCCCACTGCATGGCCTATGCCAACTCCTGCCTCAACCCCATCGTCTACGCCCTGGTCTCCAAGCACTTTCGCAAGGGCTTCAAAAAAGTTTTCAGCTGTCTCTTGAGGAAAAAGCACCGCAACAAGGTGCATGTGGTGCACGCTGCCCACGTTGTGCCTGGATTTGAGGCAGGCTCCACCGAAGTGTCCCAGATGCGTGAGGAGAATAACAGGTGTGAGCTGAACCCAGCCTCCATGGCAGTCCCCTCCAGTTCCTCCAAGCCCCCTCATACTTCTTAGTGGCTAAGCTCCACACCATCTGCCAGCTCAGCTGTGTCACCAGCTTCAGGCCACCCTTTCCCACTGGGTGAGAGAGGATGCTGGAAAGGCAAGCCAGAAACTGCTGTACACTGCTTCTGGCCTTGTCGTTCCTTCCCATTCCATGCACCAACTGTTCTCCTGAGCCACCTCCCCACAACATGTTGCATGCAAGGGAAGGAATGGACCCAGACTTGCTCCTGATCCTCAGACCACCTGGACTCCAAGGACTAAAGCTCCAGCTCCTCTGTTGGCTCTCATCCTTCCAACTCCTCTGCTCCATGGCCCCACTGCTCTGGACACATTGGTTAGTTGTCAAAGAGTCTCTTCTGCCTCCCAGTGTCCCTCCCATCTGGCCAGACGGGCTCCCACAGGAGGAATGGCAAGGAGATGGGCAGTGCAGGCAGGGCCAGGCAAGCAAAGGTGGTGTGGAAAGCAGTCCAGCACAGCCTGTGGATGGTTGCAGTGATGGCTTTGGTGCTGGCTGTGCTGCTCTCCCAGTGACTGGGTCTTCCCCTGGGATGTGGGGCGGGCTGTTTGCTCTCTGCATGTGCGGGATGTTGCTGCTGTACATACTAAAGAAATGTCTTTCTTACCCAGAGCAAATAAATGCACTTCCCTCATCCAGGCAATAGTGGGGCCTGCGGTGGTCATCTGGGGTGGGGATGGGCTACCCCATACCACAGCGGAGCCTGTTTCCTAACTGGTATAAATCACAGCGCACCATGAAAACCAGCACTGAGCAAAGTCTGCAGCGCCAAACCCTGCTGGTGTCCCCACTCCTTTCTCCACCTCCACAGCCGTGTTTGCTGACACAGTCGCCAGGTCCCCGTGCAGGCCAGTGCGTAGCTGATATTTTTCTCCCAAGATAAATGACCTCCACCCTCCACAGTTAGGAGTCTACTGTCAGTGCATAAAAGCAGCGCTATCTGACCACCATGCTTCAGAGGTCCCCTGGGCAGGCAAGGAGCTCATGGGCTGAGGCAGGGTTAAGTGGTTAGTTCAGTTATGTTTCTTCCTGCCTACATGGCACAGTCTTTGCACAGGGGATTGAGAAGGCTCGCTCTCCATAGTGGAGCAGATGCTCTTCAAGGCATGCTGTATCTCAGGATCTAAGCATGCACTCAACCCACTGGAGCTTCAGGAATGAAAACTCTCATCTCCCTTACCAGGGCTGATTAGATGCAAGTGGGTGCCTTTCTGCCATTGCTAAATCACCGGAGATCATAGAATATCTCAAGTTGGAAGGGACCCATAAGGATCATCAAGTCCAACTCCTTGGTCCTCGTAGGACTACCTAGAATTAAACCATATGACTAAGAGTGTTGTCCAGATGCTCCTTGAACTCTAACAGGCTTGGTGCCGTGACCACTTCCCTGGGGAGCCTGTTCTAGGGACCAACCACCCTCTCAGTGAAGAACCTTTTCCTAACGTCCAGTCTAAACTTCCCCTGATGCAGCTTCATTCCATTTTCTCGTGTCCTGTCGCTGGTCACCAGAGAGAGGAGATCAGCGCCTCCCCCTCCGCTGCCCCCCTTGAGGAAGGTGTAGACTGTGATGAGGTCACCCCTCAGTGATGAGGTCACCCCTCAGCCTTCTCTTCTCCAAGCTGAACAAGCCAAGTGACCTCATCCGCTCCTTGTAAGTCTCGCCCTTGAGACCTTTCGCCGTCTTGGTTGCCCTCCCCTGAGCACACTCTCACAGTTTGATGTCCTCCTGGTATTGAGGCGCCCAAAACTGCACCCAGTACTCGAGGTGGGGCTGCACCAGTGCAGTGCAGAGTGGGACAATCACCTCCCTTGACCGGCTAGCTATGCTGTGCTTGATGCACCCAAGACACGGGTGGCCCTTTTGGCTGCCAGGACATACTGTTGACTCCTATTCAACTTCCCATCAACCCAAACACCCAGAGCTCTTTCCGTGGGGCTGCTCTGCAGCCCCTCGTCCCCCGATTTGTACGTATACCCAGGATTACCCCATCCCAGTTGCAGAATTTGGCACTTGCTCCTGATAAATTTCACACGCCTGGTGACTGCCCAGCTCTCTAGCCTATCCAGATCTCTCTGTAAGGCCTCTCTACCCTCGAGGGAGTCCACAGCTCCTCCTACTTTAGTATCGTCGGCGAACTTACTTAAAGTACATTCGATTCCTGCGTCCAGATCATTTATAAAAACATCAAAGAACGCTGGCCCTAAAACTGAGTCCTGGGGAACCCCACTGGTGACTGGTCGCCAGCCTGACGTAACCTCATTCACTGTAACTCTTTGAGCCCGACCCGTCAGCCAATTGCTCACCCAACGCATTATGGACTTGTCTAGCTGTGTGCTGGCACTTTATCCAGAAGGATACTGCGAGGGACAGTATCAAAAGCTTTGCTAAAGTCCAAACCCACCACATCTGCTGGCTTCCCTTGGTCAGCTTGATGGGTCACCTTGTCACAAATGGAAATTAAGTTGGTTAAGCAGGACTTTCCCCTCGTTAACCCATGCTGGCTGTGACCAATGACTGCGTTGTCTCTCAAGGGTTTTTCAGTAACTCCCAGAATAACCTTCTCCATAATTTTACCAGGCACTAAGTGAGACTGACAGGCCTGTAATTACCAGGGTCTTCCTTCTAACCCTTCTTAAAAACTGGGACAATGTTTGCCAGCTTCCAGTAGACTGGGACCTCTCCAGACTCCCAAGACTATTGAAAAATAATGGAGAGAGATCCCGCGATGACATCGGCCAGCTCTTTCGGTACCCTGGGATGCATCCCATCGGGCCCCATAGGTTTATGCACATCCACTGGAGCAGCAAGTCTCGAACAAGTTCAGGGTCAGCTGGGAGTTTATCATCCCCCCAGTCACGGTCTTCCAACACAGGACTCAGGGGGTCCCAGGGCCCATCGTCGGTGTTAAAGGCAGAGGCAAAGAAGGCATTAAACATCTCCACTTTGTGCACATCCCTATTTGTGAGGTGACTGACCTCATCAATGTTATCTCTGGTCCTCCTTTTGCTGTTAACATATTTAAAAAAGCCCTTTTTGTTGTCCTTCACAGCGCTGGCCAGTTTGAACTCTAATTGAGCTTTGGCTGGACTAATTTTCTCCCTACAGTGGCGAACAGCATCCCTGCAGTCCTCCCATGTCACCTGTCCTTGCTTGCAATGCCCGTACACTTTTCTTTTCTGCCTAAGTTCTGGAGGAAGATCCCTGCTCAGCCAAGTCGGCCTTCTGCGCCGCTTGCTTGGCTTTCAACCCTTTGGAATTGCCTGCTCCTGCACACTTAAGAGATGGCTCTTAAAAAGTGACCAGCCTTCATGGATCCCAATACCTTCAAAAGCAGATTTCCAGGGGACCTTGCTAACTAGCTCCTGCAGCAGCCCAAAGTCCGCTCTCCCCATATCCAGGGTCAAAGTTTTGGTGGCAGTTTTTCTCCTATCGCCAACGATTTGAAGCTCAACTACTTCGTGGTCACTGTGACCAAGCCAGACACCAATCACCACCTCGCCCACGAGTCCCTCTCTGTTTACAAACTACAGAGCTAGGAGGGCACCTTTCCTAGTCGGCTCCCTCAGTACCTGCACCAAGAAGTTACCTTCAACGTGCTTCAGGAATTTCCTGGACCTGTTGGGATCTGCTGTAGTATATTCCCAGTTGATGTCTGGGAAGTTAAAATCACCCATAAGGCCAAGGGCAGTTGTTCTATATCCCTTAATTCCTTGTAGAATAATTCATTGGTGTCATTGTCCTGGCTGGGTGGTCAATAGTAGACTCCCACAACATCCATTTTATTTGCTTGCCCCTTCGTCCTTACCCAGAGGCTCTCAACCAAAAGCCACTCCAGCTGACTAAGAAGCCAAGGAATGCTTGATCTGAGAAACATAGTTCTCATTGTGACTGATGGTAACTCAAAACAGCCAAGTTTTCATAGAATCATAGAATCATTTAGGTTGGAAAAGACCTTTAAGATCATCAAGTCCAACCGTAAACCTAACCCTGCCAAGTCCACCACTTAACCCTGTCCCTAAGCGCCTCATCCACATGTCTTTTAAATACCTCCAGGGATGGTGACTCCACCACCTCCCTGGGCAGCCTGTTCCAACATCTGACAACCCTTTCAGTGAAGAAATTTTTCCTAATATCCAGTCTAAACCTCCCCTGGCACAACTTGAGGCCATTTCCTCTTGTTCTATCACTTGTCACTTGGGAACAGTCTAGCACCCACCTCTCTACAACCTCCTTTCAGGTAGGTCTCCCCTCAGCCTCCCCTTCTCCAGACTGAACACCCCCAGCTCCCTCAAACACCCCTCATCAGACTTGTGCTCCAGACCCCTCACCAGCTTCGTTGCCCTTCTGTGGACACGCTCCAGCACCTCAGTGTCCTTCTTGGAGTGAGGGGCCCAAAACTGAACACAGCATTCGAGGTGCGGCCTCACCAGCGCCAAGTACAGGGGCACAATCCCCTCCCTACTCCTGCTGGCCACACTATTTCTGATACAGGCCAGGATGCCGTTGGCCTTCTTGGCCACCTGGGCACACTGCTGGCTCATATTCAGACGGCTGTCAATCAACACCCCCAGGTCCTTTTCCGTGGGGGAGCTTTCCAGCCAGTCGTCCCCAAGCCTGTAGCATTGCATGGGGTTGCTGTGACCCAAGTGCAGGACCCGGCACTTGGCCTTGTTGAACCTCATACAATTGGCCTCAGCCCATCGATCCAGCCTGTCCAGATCCCTCTGCAGAGCCTTCCTACCCTCCAGCAGATCAACACTCCCGCCCAACTTGGTGTCGTCTGCAAACTTACTGAGGGTGCACTCGATCCCCTCATCCATATCATTGATAAAGATATGAAACGAGACCAGCCCCAATACCGAGCCCTGAGGGACACCACTTGTGACCGGCCGCCAACTGGATTTAACTCCATTCACCACAACCCTTTGGGCCCGGCCAGCCAGCCAGTTTTTTACCCAGTGAAGAGTGTGCCCGTCCAAGCCATGAGCAGCCAGTTTCTCCAGGAGAATGCTGTGGGAAATGGTGTCAAAGGCTTTACTAAAGGCTAGGTCGACAACATCCACAACCTTTCCCTCATCCGCTAAGTGGGTCACTTTGTCAGAGAAGGAGATCAGGTTGGTGAAACAGGACCTGCCTTTCATAAACCCATGCTGACTGGGCCTGATCTCCTGGTTGTCCTGTACAAGCCGCGTGATGGCACTCAAGATGATCTGCTCCATAATCTTCCCGAGCACCAAGGTCAGGCTGACAAGCCTGTAGTTCCCTGGATACCCATTCCAGCCCTTCCTGAAGATGGGCGTCACATTCACTAACATCCAGTGTGCTGGGACCTCCCTGGTTAGCCACGACTGCTGGTAGACGATGGAAAGTGGCTTTATGAGGCCAAAATCTGCAAGTGCAAGACACTTCCACATCAGAGGCTAGCACGTAGGTAGTCAAAACTTGGAATAACTTACCACTCCTTCCTTGCTGTGCTCAATATAGTCCAACCAACTCTCCTTGCTAACTCAGGGGCTACCCTACCTTTCCAAAAGATGATTCAAATGTTGTAGAGCTGGGCAAACACTGGGATAATGCATACCTTCCTTCCAGTTCTACTGGGACCACTGGGACCTGTACAGAGCAAGATATGTCTGGGCCTCAAAACCAGCCTGCTACATTCTCCACACACCTGCCCAGTTCCACTGGCAAAGCCCTGCCACTTGTCCAGCATTGCTACCAGCTCCATTGCAGGACAGATTGGAAATCCCAGCTATGGTCCCTCACTTCACAGGCACAATGCTGTAGAAACCCAGAGCAGAGGTGGTCCCTGTCCCAAAGACCCTACACTCCAACCAGAGCCAGGCAGCAAGAGTCTGGCTGGCAGAGCAGGGTACCCAGGACAGCAGCTTGCCCAGCAAGCATGGGTGCAGGACAGTGCAGAGCACTTCCAGCAATGGAATGCCCTCTCACAGGTGCTTCTGGCAAGTCCCCATCCTGAGTCTTAAGGAATCTTCTCAGATATGCATGCTGAAACCCCTGCCCCTGGTACAAGGTCTTACTTTCTTCTGTCCTCTGTGAAGAACACATTACTCTCCTATGCTTCCCCACTCCTCCACCATCAATCAGGGCAGCCTTTTGAGGTCCCTCTGGTAAGGCAAAGGGGATGAACAGTGATTTACTCTCCTTCATTCACAAAAGAGTTGGACTTAACGAACTGGAGAGCAATTTCCAGCCTGTTTGAAACTAATACAGGACTCTCAGGATTGCTCTTGGCTGCTGTAATAAATTCATCCAATGGTGAGTGCCATAAACAAACTACTTATTGGTTTGGCTCTTGCCAGGGAAGGAATCCCCTGGTGCCTCTGCCAGGCAGCTGTAATTAGTGACAGAGAGCTTCCCTCAGCCCAGAAATACTTAGTCAATACTCACAAAACAACAGAAATCCAGCAGCCACTCCAAGGTTTACAGCTCCCACCTCCGCCAGTCATACCATGCCTGGTGCATCAACACCACCAGACTCAGCTCAGGAGCAAACCAGGCAAAGGAAACCTTGGGCTCAGCAGAAGGGGAACCAGATGCTGCATGAGGCTGGTTCTTTGGTCCCACTGAGCCCTTGGTAACAAAAAATATCTTCCCCTTCCATTTTGAGCAGCTGCCTCCTTCCAGTCTGATCAACTGCAAAGGGCCTTGGCAGGAGATGGGGGCTCTTTGGGGCTCCTGATAGGCATTTTGTGTGATATCACCTTGCGGTGCCTGCTTTGAGACCAGTGTAACTCACGCGCAACAGGCAACCTCTCCTTTGGCTGATCCCCAAGGACTGCTGTTTCTAGTTCAGGCCCTGAGGTCATGAACACGTATGAGTTTTCCAGGAGACAACTCCAGCGCAGTCCCTCTGCATCCCATCCTTCATGAGTGTTAGTGAAGTTCTGCAGCTAACCACACTTCTGCAAATAACCACACAGCCTCCAGCTGCTCCATCCCACACCTCCTCTGCCTCACCTTCATCATTAAGGAACCAGTTTTGATTTTTCTCTGCTTGAATCAGACTCATAGCCGTGGCCTTTAGCAAAGCTCTAGTTACTGATAGAGCATTCTCAACAGAACTCTTCTCCTGGGTGAAAAAAAATAATCTGGGCAGGAGCCACCATAAAGAACTTACCAAACTGGGATGCATCTATCATTGCTCACGAGCCCTGCTGGTGAGCTCCAAGCATAGACAACAGTACAGGAAAGGCAGGTGCTGAGTGGTAGCTGTATTTTAGACTTCTTGCTCTCTGGAGGCAGGTGACTGCAGATTTTCCAAGGAGTTTATCTGGACTTGTTCTCCTGTGGGCTTCACTTCTCACCCCATCCCCAAAGGAGAATGTTGTGTCCCTAGATCTCATTCACCTAAGCCGGTTATCTGCATGGACCCTGAGGAGCACACACTGAGTTCAATTGCCAATGGCAATTTCAGACACTAGGTCAAGCTAGTGCTGGAAGTGATCTGGGAGTTGATGGGAGGAGACAAAGTGGGATGGATGAAGTTGGGGCCTGGGGTATCAATCCTGGCTGGGAAGAAAGCAGCCCCCTACTTACAGTGCACACAGATGGTTAACCTGTGTCTCACCTGCTCAAATAGAGAAAAATCTTTTCCTCTCAAAATAGAAAGCCACATTTGTTTGCAAAGATCAAAATAGAGCATTTCGGAAAGAGATCACAGCAAGATGGAGAAGACGCTTCATGAAAGTACCTAATTCTTTTTAAACACAGAAACACTCTTAAGACTCTCCCCAAACTGACTGAAAATTTAGCCTGCAGCACAGAGCTCCTGGTGTGCTCAGACCAGGAGAGGAATTCTAAAATGTGATTTGGATGGAGGAGTTCGATCTAAAGTAACTGTGGATTTGTTCCCACCCAAAGAAAACTGGATTTAGGTTGTTTGTTTTGCAGAAGGTAGATAATTTCCTCCCTCCCAAACTCAAAAGCCATCAGAAAACCTTCACTCCCCGTATAGATCTCAGCTCAGCTACAGTCACGCTCGCTTTTTGGAGAAAACCCAGTCACAGAAGTGCATTATCCCATGCAACTAGCCACACTGTCCCTTGCATAAAAACCTTTGCTGGCAGATGCAAGATTCGGAAAGGGGCACGTGCAGGGATTTCAGGAGCTCACCATACCTAGGCTGGGCTCCCCTCCAGAACTGCTGGCAGGTACGGATATGCCCTGCCATGTGCATGGTCTGGAGGGACTGAAAACAGCCCTGCGCCCCAACCCTGGTAATGCTGCTGAGCCAGGATGGTGGAGGGAGGGCAGGAGGCTACAGTGAGAAGCAGAGGCACGTGCTCTGGCTTGGACGGCCTTCTGCATCAGCTGCTGTAATAAATAAAGCAATTGTGCTTACTGCAAACTGGGCCCAGTCAGAGCACTTGAAAGTTCTCACTGAAGAGAAGCAGTTAAGCCCTACCTCCCACACACGTCTACAAGACAGCACAGGCCACCCCTTCGTGTTTTGCTTGGGGGGACAGCAGACCTGGTTACCCATATCCCTTGGTCACACACAGCTCTCTCAGGAAGCTCTAGAGATGACAAGAAAGAGCTGCCCCAGGTCCCTTGGGTGCATGACTGGCAAGGTTCTGCTGTCTTCCTAACAGGGACCATACAAGCAATTATGTCCAAATGCAAAGATTTTTCTCAGGGGTGAAAAATCCACAGGTATTCTGTAGGTATCATCTATAGCTCCTGTTACAAAGGTTCAGTGCTGGGCTGACAGGAGGCTTTGTACCTATTGAGTGCCTGCCATTCCTCTATTCTTGCTGTACCTGCCCTCCCTGGAGACAACCAGCTGCTTCAGCTCCTCTGTGCTGGGGAAGGAACACTGGAACGGGGGCCAGGGCCCAGCAGAAATGCGGAGGGGCAGCAGGTGAACTTGCTGTCATCAGGATTGATGCCATGGCTGTGCAATCACCTATTTTACACAGCACCCCCAAATTCAATCCCCATGTATGGAGCAATTGCAGTAAGGTGAGCTCCGTAATGACCAGGCTTGATTACCACTGAGCAGGCACTTACCTGTTGGCTCAGCAATTAGAACCAAATCAGACACTGACCCAGACAGAGGAAGGGGATGTGTCCCTCCTCGGGGCATCCCATGCAAAGACTTAAATCCTGCCAACCCCTGTGGCCCAAAGTACCTCTCTCCAGCGCACAGTCACCTGCACAAGTGAGGTCCCCACTCTGAGCCCAGGCACATGGACCACCAGTCAGCTCCATGTGGGGCTGGATCTGCCTACCAGCTACGGGGCAAACCTTACATGGTCCCGGGGGTCCAGATGTCAGCAACTGCAGAGACCTGTCCTGAGCGCGGCAGGGGATGACTAGCAAACCGCAGGTCAGAGTAGCCAGCAAGCAGGACAGGCAGAGCTGTGAAAGGGGCGTTCCAAGCATCGAGCTCTAAAATCAACATTATAAATCAGGATTTGAGAGTGCCAGCTAAGGTGCCCCCTCCTATCTGTACTAGTCTATCTGTGGCTGGGTGTATCTGTGCATACTTGTGCTCATTCCTGTGCAGATTCCTCATGGTTTTACCAACTATGAAGTTATTTTCTACTTGTTTTCTGGTCATTCAGTGGGGTTTTTTTAAGGAATGGAAGATACACAGGGTCTAGGGGAGGTCTGAAGGACTTTACTTTTGTCAGCAGAGAGGTTTTTCTCCTAGAATAAAATTCCTCCTCAAAGTGCCTCTGTGCCAGAGGTCGTGGGGTCAGAAGACCAGCAATCTTAAATTACAGAGAAACAGCCTCTTAGCTCTGCAAAACCTGCCCAGCACAGCCTCCGCCACCTCCAGCCAGGGCTCCCCAGCCAAGGGCAGCTTCCACTGCCTCCAATGCCTTCATCAGCTCTCTCCTTGCCTGCACGTCTCTCTCTTTGGTTTGAAGGATCAAACCAAATCAACAGGTCTCAGACTTGACTCTCTGTTCCCAGGGCAGCGCTGCCAGGTCTGGCCCGAGCGCCTCACCACCAGGAGAGATCACCGCCTTTCAGTGGGTTTTGGACCATGCTTTATCCCTGTGTTTGGTTCTCCTGTATCATTCCCACATTAGCCGAGGGAGAATTATCTTTCCATCAAGCAAGTAGTCTATGAGAGGATTAATCTCCCAAAGAACCGAGTTTGTTCACAATCCCAGCTCAGTTCCCACCAGAAAAGGGCATGCAGAAAGGTGACCATATTAATGTAGGATCTGTACAGAAGTCAGTGGTGGGTGCTAATGGTCTCCTACTACCCGTCTTGCGCATTCAGCTCAATTCACAGTTTCTTGAACTGCAGTAACACAATCATCAGCCCATTCAGGTGAAGAAAGTGGAAAAACACGTTAATAGCCATTAGAGACAAAAAGGGACAGAAATTGGTTAGGAGGAGAATAAATCAGGAGAGTAACAAGCTCTGAGATTTAAAAGGCTGTTCCTAATGGTGGAGAACACTTTGTACAGTCCATGAGTCATTTTATGTTTGGTTGTTTGTTCTGGCTGGTTTTCACTTATTTTTGTTTTTCTTTCTAAAGATGACAGAGAGCAAGATCAGACAGAACATCTGAAGTGAACAGAGCTCCAAGAAGCACCTGTATTTTGGGAATCCTGATAGAATTCAAACTAGATGCCTGCCCAAAGCCATGGCAAAGTGCCAGCGAAGGCCTGGCATGAAGGGGAGCCCCTGCGCATGGTGCCCCAGGGGAAAACACAAACAAGCTGGTTATAACAGGGCTTGACCGGCTTCCTCATTTGTATTGATTATTGGGGGTAGCTGGCTTAGAGCTGCGGCCAGAACAATGGGGAGCAAAACCGTGGAGAGGCCCCATATGCCTGGGCCAGTGAGAGTTGTTCTTCAGATCTTCCCACAAAGAGCTCCTCCAGCTTTTCCATCACAATTTCTTTTTAGTGCCTAATCTGTCCCTCAGCAAATTGAAGCCCATGGACTTCATCTCACTGACTGGAGGTGGAGAAAAGATATCACCTCCACACTGCAGCGATGATGGCGATATATGAAGACTTTAGCCTCAAGAGAACAAGGAGGACAGAAGCAGAAGAACCCTGGTTCAATCAATCTTCCCTCACATACCAGATTTTTTTTAGGCTTTTGCTTGTTCTACCTCTCTCCACCCTGACATGAGGTTTTAATGATACCCATCAAACAGGCATCTCACACACTTTTTTTCCTACAATGCCACAGCATCTGCCTGTTCACATACGGGTGCTGTCCTTGGCTCATGCGGCCAGTCAAAATAATTTTCTACATCTGATACAAAGGGTCATGTCTCAAATCTACATGCCCAAGTACACCACCCACTTTCACCTGGGCACAACAAACCAGGCACAAAGCAGCTTCCACCAATGACCTTCAAGATGCAGGGGTCCCTCCTGCTTTGTGCTGGGGAGAACATGATTCACTCTTCCTCTCCATAGCAGGCATCTTTCTATTCACTAGAAAGAGCCAGGAGTTCGAGTCTGGCAAGGTCTTTTAAGGTGAGGGGGGAAGGGGCAGGGGAGAGAGAGAGAGACTGAAAGGAAATAAATACAATTGTGGGAAAAAGCAACTGCAGTTTATTTGGACACGTTCAATTAAAAGTAAAGAAAATAACCCCACAAACAGCACAGCATTGCCAAGAGAAACCTTCAGGTAACACTTTAGGGTTCAACAGACAAATCTCAGCCACAACCGTTCAATCCCAAGGCAGCAGACGACTAAGACGCGTCCCTCCGCACAGCAGCACGTTGGGGCAGGGCTCCATGCATGCTTTCAGTCCAGGCAATAAGGACACAGAGAAGACAGTCATGCATAGCTCAATGTGCCTGAATTGCCTCGACTCCAGCGAGGCAAAACGCAGCTAACGGTGGGGCTCCCAAAACCAGAGCAACTACTCTAGGTCAGAGGTGCCTGCACGTGACACGAGGCAGCATCAGCAAAGGTCCCTCCAGCATCGCTGCAGTAGCAAAAGAGTGGTCAAGTGAAATCCCCTTTCAGTCCCAGGGTGTGTTTGCTTGACATGGAGATGTAGGAGCGATTTAAGAAGCAGATAGTGGTTCTTCCCTCCTGAGCTAGAAGCTGCCACAGCAGCACTCAGCAGTTAGGGAAGGTGTGCTAGTAACAGGAACAGGCAGGGAGCCCACAAAAGAGAGAATCTGGCACTGTTTAGCATATCATTCATTTCTGGGAGATTCCTGTACCCCGCAGGGAGTTCTACAGCTCTCCGAGGGAGATGAGGCTTGCTCTCCAGCCAAGGAGGACGGTACAGATTGCTCTGAGAAAGCCAGTAGCAGGGCAAAGAGCTGGGAGTGGATCTGGAAGCATTTATGTGCCCTGCCCTGAAAGCCATGAGCCCTTCACTGCAAGGCACGACAGCGTCATCCAGTATCAAGCACAACAGCCCCGATTCCCAGCTACTTCCTCACACTGCAGTGAGGGGCAGTGCCCACCTAGGGGCTCAGGACAAGTGTTGCCATCAGCAGGAGCCACCGGGAGCCCTGCTATCTGAGACACGGCAGGAGCAGAGGGAGGTGAATGCCTGGCCACAGGCGTCATCCCACAGTTGTCCATCTTAGCAGCACATCAGGTAAGCCCTACGCGTTAGGTAGGTGTCCTCTGTGGCAGCCGCTGGCCGTGCCTGGCAGTCACCCCCCTGTGACTCTTCACTCAACTCCTGCTCAGATTGTGGCTACCCCAGCTCATGCCAAGGCCTGATGTATGCTGGCAGCAGCGCCATTAGGTCAAAGCGAGAGCACCACATAGGCAGGACAGGTGGCCAGAAAGAGCTGAAGGGCCATGATGCAGCCATTATCACCTGCAGCTGGCTGTCTCCTGCAGCCATTCTCTTTTGTCCAGCAGTTTCCTCAGAATCCACTAACTTATGGAAATGGTATAGACCAAACCTCCAAGCTGGAGGGTATAAAACATCAGCTTACCCAAAAAGCTTTTGAAGCGGATCCGATAGCAGCCAGACTGCTGAGGCTTCCCGGAGTGGATGCTTACATCGTGACAGAGGAGAAAGGATGAGCACTCTCACCATAGGCTAGGGAACTAATTCTTTTTGTTTTGCTCATAGGTGTACGATATTAAGAGTTGTGGGTTGTGAGTTACGCAACCTTATGACTTGAATGGTGAATAAGTGAATTCACATGATAGACTAGTCTGGGCAAAAGGGGATTGAGACCCTGTTCGTTGTGTTTGTTTGCCGTATTTCTTAATAGGCTCATGAAATAAAGTTTAAATCACAGAGTACGTTGTCCTGTAAATTTGAGAGATCTGAACGGACCGTGACACCCCCCATAGCAGACTGCACCCCGGGCTCCCAACAAGCTCTGGAGTATGCAGCTTTCTGGAAGGCAGCTGTGGCACCCAGGAGCGCTGGGAAGGACGCTGCATTTGTCAAGTCATTTACAGACGTCTTACAGTTGTAAATAACTTGACAGATCTCATTTCTTCCTGATGTGCAGGAGAGTGAGCAATATTCTCGAGCTTCCTTGTCATCTGGATCTATTTTGCTGGACAGCATGAATTCCTTGTCATCCAGTGTTAACAGTAATGCCTCAAGATTTGCCGAGGCACCCAGACAGACGACCACAGCACCCTTTTCAACCCCAGCCCCAGGAATGAGCCATGGCAGAGCCAGGAGTCACCCCAATCTGAGGGGAGTGCTGGGAGCTCATCTGATCCTGGTGGTCGAGTTTTGGTTGTCCTGGGGACAGAGCCCACCAGCACTGTTGCCAGGGTTTCTCCTTGGGCTGACTGGAGATCTCTGGTTTTGCTCTGTGTTGTGATGGTTTGGGCAGACTAACACGCTGTGTTTTTCTCATATGAAAGACAGTTTGCTCTCCCTGACTGATACTGAATGGCTTGTAATTACCTTAATTATACCCTTCTCTCCTAACGTCAGACAGAGACCAGTACTAATTCAAGGCCATCGGCATAGGCATGCACCATCATTTAGCTGGGTGGCTTGTGCAGGGACCTGGCAGCACCCTTAATAAGTGCAATGGTAACACAGTCAAGGAGGAGATGCGAGTCCTGGAGATTTCATCTGGGGTCAGTAAAGACATGAGCAGGCAGACATCTCCCTTGAGCGTGGAGCCTGTCTCGCGCATGGGCTGGGCTGCATTCTCCCACGCCTGCTTCTCCATACTCCCAATATATCACTTATGTAAATGCTGTGATTAGGGAGCCTGTAGCATGACCTGGCATTAAAATGACATAGTCTGTGCTTCAGGACAGGAGTCACAACACTTCCCGATGCCTTCAGAGCAATGAGTATCAACCCAGGCAGAAATAAATGGCTCCATCTGCTCTTACGGCAAGTCCAACCTTCCCCGCTGACCAAGAGTATTCAACTCTCAGAGAACAATAATTTCATTTGGATGAATAATGCTCCAGTCAATGGAAAAAGAAGCTGTGCTGGGGACACCAGCGTTGTTATTCGGCTTGATGTTTCTGGGTGGACACATAATTTCTTTACAAAACTGCACTCAGTGGATGAGTTGTGTTTAGCTTCAAGGCCCACACGACTGCCGTATCCATAATCCTGTGTAAGTCACATCTGTTTTTGTCCCCATGTAGCCATAAAGCATCAGTGGAAATAGTCAAACCATTCCCAGATTGCCAAGTCTTGAACCAAGGCCAGGGAATATAACATGAGGCTTGGAGGGGACCTGTGGGCAGACATAATCCACTCAAGAGACAGTATGCTACCTGCTTTCCTCTGGGCTGGGTGGATGGAGGGGCTGCAGTGGGTATAAAGGTGGAATTACTGTATAGCAAAAAAGCATCAGAGTCTAAGTAGTCTAGGGGACAGCACAAAATGGGCAACAAAGGCTGGGGGCGGGTGGAAAGAAAAGAAGAGCTAATTTTCTCCTCTCGGTAGAGAAAATAATTCTTCAAGTCACAACCAAAGTGCAAGGCTTTAGCAAGAGTGAGGATTCATTAGGTCTGTCTGTAACAACTGTATAGCCAAGCACACCCAGGAGCTACCTGGGTTTCGCAGGAAATCAGCTCGGCCAGAGCATTCTTTTACAGTACTTGCACGCAGATTCCCATCACCCAGCCTATTCTTGGGGACAATTTGTCCCCTCCCCAGTGCCATCATCCACACACCATCTTCAAACAGTCCTCAAAAAAAAAAAAGGGGGGGGGGTGACTTCACTTCCCAAGGGCTGGCCCTTCAGAGAAGGGTCCGGAGAGGGAGATCTGCCAGATTCAGTGCCTGGGGGCTGCTCGCATTAGGCACGGGGTCCCTAGGGACAGCAGCCACAAGCACCACTCTTGCTCTGCAGTGGAGGAGATGGCTGGCCTTGGGCACTGCCACACACCAGTGGGGAGGATAGGACTCTGCCAGCCAGTCCTTGCTGCTGTTAGAAGTGGGGGCACTTCACAAGCGCAATTATTCTGTTTTATAAGCCAGCTTGAGGGAGCACCAGGCACATGGTGAGAGGGAAAATGCCCTGCCTCGGTGTTAGCAGAGGTGTGCCCTGCTAGCACAAGTTTTAGTTTGAAATGTCCCTCTCTCCTCACCCTTCCTTCCCGCATAGCCCACCTACTCCCCATCGGCACCCCAGGGACCTGGCACCCCTCCTCACATGCCCTTCTTCCCACCCCTCAAGAGGCCCATAAGCACCCATGGGTGCCTCACAGCAGGATGCTGCTGCCAGATTTACTGCAGCAGGCAGCTCTCTGAATTAGTCTAAAGGCACCAGGGCAAGCCAAGTCCTGGCACTGGGAGAGCGAGGTGAGGATTTACAGCTCTGGGAGCAGCTGTAGGGGAGGGAACTGTGAGCTCCTACTAGAGCTGGAGTCACAGATTTTTTGCCCTCCAGTCACCGATTTTAACTTATTCTTCAGACAAGCATGAGAGAGCTGGTCCTACATCTTCCATTTCTTCTGCCACTACCTGGGACCGAGCACAGAAGACACCAGCCGCCTCAAAGGATAAGGCCATCTCAACCCACCCATGCTCCTCTTCATCTCAGTAGCCACAGGTTAACATGGAACCTGCCCCTTCGTGGAAAGCCAGCAATGGTTAAGCTCATTCCTCATGCTGGGACCTCCAGACACAACTGTCCCTGCAAGACTGAGCAAAAACAATCCTCTCAGCCCTACAGTCCTGACATCCATTTGTTCTGTGGGCTGCGACTGCCTGGAAGTTCACACCAATTTGCACTACTGCATCAATAAAAGGATCCAAATGGAGTCCATTGGATAAGCTCCAATTTGCTGGGCTGGGTTCTGGATCAGGCCCTCCCAGAGAAAGGCGCATATTTCAAGCCATATTTAAGCACAAATTGTTTAGTGCTAATAGACTGATGCACTGTAATCAATTCATGCCAACAGCTTTGACACATGAGAGAGATTTTCCATTAGAGAGTATTCTCCATTAACAGAATTACTTCAGCCTGTGCTCAAGCCATCTCATCAACTGCTCTTGCCCAAAAACCTGAAACAGAAGACACTTGACAACCATAGAGAGACCTCACAAATTAGAGCAGCAGAACCCGAGGGGAATACGCAATGCAGGAACATGTGAGCACAAACCCCTGCGCAAGGCCCACGTGGAGCAGTCTGAAGGCTCTCCCATGTCGCACCTCCCCAGTATCTGTCAGTGCCACTGCCTCCAAATACTGTCCATCGGATCTCTGAGCAAAGGGACTGCGCCCCTTAGCACAGCCCCACAGTGCAGGGAGCTCTGCTAGCGGCAGCCCAGACCCCTGCACTCCCAGCCCGGCACACCGCCTGCCCCCGGCGCGGCCAGACACGTGGATGCCGTGCCGGAGCACAGCCTGTACAAAGGCTGCAGACAGAGCAAGCTGTTTGCAGATTTGCTAATATTAGAACATTACACAGCTTGCTTCTAATGAAGTGTTCATCCTGACTTTGTGCTAGACAGCAAAATCCTGGTACTGTGTCCTGTATGGTTTCCTGCCCACAACACCTACCCATGTCCTTCCTGCTCGTAATAATGACTCCCAGCTGGCTGTTGCCCCAGCCAATAGCTAAATCTAGAATAAGTCGATCTTAGCTTAAATTTTTCCCAGATGTTTGGTGCTGTTTTGTACGAAGCCGCTTGCATCTTTTCCTTGACGATTTTAATGAAAAAGCTTTCCTGGAGAGAGATGATTTTAAAGCAGGCGAAGAGCCAAATGCACACGGTTAAAACAACATGAGTTTCTCCCCTGTGCTTTGACTCCATCACGAGCTGCTGCGGTTGTGCACAGGACCCGGTGCGGAGAACGAGCGATCCCACTTGAACACCACGGCTTAGCAATGCTCAGATGACCTGACAGCTGGCAGCACGCTCCTGAAGGCTCTCCTTGGCCCTCAAACCCAAGCAGTAGCAAACATCTCTGCAGAGCAGGAGATCCAGCCGGGAGCACAGGTTTGCTCCCACCAGGGAAAACTACACTTCAATGGTTTCCTTCACCCTTCTGCCACAGGCTGAAGAACTGCACCATCAAAACCAGGTCTCAGTCCAATGCTCCCAGGAGAAGCTACGCCTCTGAGGTGGGGAGAAGGCTCCCAGCGATGCAAAAGAGATTGCCACAGAAGAGCTGGGACTTAAGGCCACACGCTCAAACCCCTCTTTTAGCTCTTCAGAAGTGCTGCCCTGCTCCCTGACGTACAACTTGTACTGCCCCAAAGGCCCTTGGTCACTCTTGACAACTTCAGAGCTTGATTTGAGGGCTGACGCTGACAGATATATGCATATGAAAGTCAGACCTTGTGATGCTCCTTAGAGAGACCAAGGAGAGAAAGCTCTTCCTTTCTCCCTGGGGAAGCGCTATGAGCCGAAAGCAGCACCTACCCTTGTGCAACCCCCAGTGCCACAGAACCATCTCAGTTCAGGGACTTGAGACTCTCCACAGAAGAGCTCAGCTGCACTGACCACAGGGTTAAATGTGCCTTTTATGTCTTCCCCTTGATAGAAAGAGCCCCGTTAGCTCCTGTAAGTGCTGGATCAGGCCTGTTTATTGTCTTCAGGCAGACAGACCCAGTGGACCAGCCACTTGACCAGGCCTAAGCAGCAGCATCACTTTGACTTACTTAGCACAAGTTAATGGCATGGGACAGAGCTGCTCCATTCCAATGACACAAATACTCCTTGGGATGGGAACTTCTACCTTCACTATGTATCAAGGCCAACAAGCACCAGCTTGCCCACAAGCCACTCTGACACAGCTCACCCCATTTGCTCTGCAGAGCCTGTTACTAGTCAAGTCCTCTGAGAGAGAGCTCAGGATGCTCTGCTGCCCCAGGGCTCCATTGGGATCACAGCTACCTTCCTCCAGAAGGCAGCATCTGTCACTCAGCCCCACAGGGCTTTGCAAACATCTCCCCAGGTGAAGCAGAGTTAAGGCAGAAAGGCTCACTCCAAGAAGGGTACAGGATTTTCAGGACTGCAGGTACTCATAGTTTAAGTCCTTCCAGGTTCCCGCTACCCAGTGCCTGCAGGAGTCTCCCAGGCAATAGCAAACCACACTTTGGACTCTTTTGGGGAGGGGGAAAAACAAAACAAGACCTAAACCAGTGCAGCCCTAGGACAGCTAAGACAAAGTTACAGGCCAAATCTACCTCCACACTTCTGCAAACTCTTGAGCCCTGCTGCTCACAGATGAGCTTGTAAAAGCTTGCCAGAGGGCTGCTCTGCATTCAGGGGTTATATCAACACATCACTTTTCCCAAGAAGGGGGGGCACAATATCTACAGTCATCACTCAAAAGGTTTAAGGCTTACCTGTAGCAATGCAGAGCTCTCCTTGACCAGCCCCAGCCTGGGGTCTACACCAGTCAGGGCCAGGCAGCATCATGAGTCCATTACCTCCTCCCATGCTACACCACTCAGCACAGGGAGCTTCCCAGCAAGGGCTGTGCATCCCCCCGCCTCTCCCCAGGAGACCCCTCAGCAGCGCAGCGCAGGCAAAGCTCCCCAGCAAGGAAGGAAATGGAAACCAGGGGTTTAGTTCAAGACTGCCCAGCTTTACCTTGTATTTTACTGGCCATGCTGCAGAAGAGAAACACTGTGCTTCCTGGGTGTCCTCTTCTGGGACTAAAGAGGACAGGTATGTCCGTTGAGACCCTCCACCAGCACACGCCAAGATCCTTCCAGCACTGCCCCATGGCAGCACTATTGATCTCAGCACCACTCAGGTCATTACAGAGTTTGCAGCTGCCTTTCCTGGTTTTTCCACCACTGGGCTTTCCCTATATATATACATATATGGGGAGCAAGGGGATGGGCACGGAGCTGAGGGAAGCAAGGGGATCCGGCTCTTCTGGTGGAGGAGATCCCAAGCACATCAGGCCCCCGAGCAGGCACCGTCAGAGATTGCAGAGAACGCTCCCATCCCTGGCTGGCTCTGGAGCAAGTGGGGAGCAGCCGTGGCTGCTGGGCCCTGCTCCAGCAAAAGTCAGCGTGTTAGCCCAAAGAGAGAGCATCAGGCAGGTGCAGAGCGCAACCGGGTCCAGCCCCAAAGGGAATGGGTTTGTGAATTAACCGCAGCACCAGCTAATGGCAGAGAGCAAGCGAACCAACACACCGGGCTCCTGCGAGCAAAAGTGAAATGAGATTGCTCAGCAACTGGTCATCCCCTAGTCCCAGTGCCACAAACCCTAAAACCGCTCAGGAGCAGCAGCGTCCTGGCCTTGGGGCAATGGCTTACCCTGGGCAAGGACTGGCGTGGGATTGCAGCTCTCCAGCATCTCATCCCAGCTGGCTTGGGAGGGACTTTGCTGGGAGAACTGGATTTTCCAAGATATCTTTTCCTCTGATTAATTTAAAGCAGTGTGAACAGGAGATTCTTGAGCAGTGTTTAACCCATGCAGCTGTGAATCCCCCTGTCTTGCCAACACCCGAAACAGCCACTGCATCACAGGAAATTTCTGCTCTGAGTGGCAGTGCTAGCATGATCTGCCTGCCGGGAGTCAAATATCCCTGGAATTTCTAAGAACAGGCAAAGATAGTTTCCTAAATTAAAGCACTGCATGAGTAGATTATACATCACACTTAAGCTTGACAGAGCAGCGTTCAGTCTTAGAAGACCTGTCAATCGCTTTGGTGTGTAGAAGTGTGAGGTGAGTATATTTATTACAGTGCAGCAGAAAAAGTTAAATGTAGTTAGATGTATAACCAGAAGACATCACCCATCTCCTCTGCACAGAGTCCTTACAGGTACCAGATCGACAGAGGGAAAGAGCAAAAGAACTGAAACAGAAAAATATAATAACTGGATTTTTTTTTCAGGATGTTTTACTGTTGGCTAAAAAATACACAGTTCCACAGTCAGGAAAGGAGACTACCTGAAGTAACATGAAAAACCAAGGGGAAAGAAAACAATCCACAAAACAGATCGGTTAGGAGAGAAAATGAAAGCAGTTAAGAATGAACCAATGTATAATAAATAACCAAAGCTAGAAAACTGATAAGGGAAGGAAGGAGGTTGCTATAGCCAACAGAAGTACCTTAAGGAGCTGCAATCCTAGCACAGACAGGACAGAAGAGTTAATGAATATTTCTGTTCCATCTCGGCAAGTGGACATAATGTGTTCCTATCACAGGATGCTGAAATAATCCCCAGCAGTAATGAAACCTGGCAATCAACAGAAACCCCAGAAACAGGCTTTAATCAGCAGAACCAGAAAACTTGCATCTAAATTTTCTAGGAAGTCTCAGGCCAGCCAACACCGGCTTTCAGTACATCTTCAAACTCCTCGGAAAGTCTCAGGGCTGGCAGAGAGATTTGCAAAAGGAACTGGGAGGACACAGGTAACTATAGAGCCATCAGCCTGATGCCAGCTCAGGAAAAAAATGGAAAAGCTGAAATGGGATTCATTAATTAATATGTCACATGATGGTAGGACAGAGCTTTTGCACATGTCTTTTTACGTGAAATACCCAATCGCATTGAAAAATATCAAGTAACTTTGATGAGAGCTATTTTCTATAACCCCACTTTGATTGGCACTGTCTACCAGACCATCCCTGAATGCTTGATTAACACACCAGAACAATACAAAATCAGAATAATGCACACTAAGTGGGTTAAAACCCCGTTAAAATGTCTGTACCACAAACCACAGCTAGCAAGGGAGAATCATTGCTGAGTGAGTACTACTAGTGATGTGGGATCCTTCATCACCCATCTTGTTTGGCAGGCTGGGAGAAGATAAGCATTTGGCATTTCAATCCGGCTGAATATTGCCTTGTTGTGCTAAGAAAAAAAGAGAAGCCCCATTTGCAGGCTGGGATCTCAGACCTAGCTGGAAACGGATGTTGCGCACACTCAGGCTGGAAGCAAAGCGTGCATTTCTTTTACCGGGCAGGATGCTAGTTGTTGGAATTGGCAGCAAATCCTCCACCCCAACAGTGGAGACGTTTGAGCTCAGGTCAAAGGCTTTCTCAAAGAAAAGCTAAAGGTCAGCCCCAATGATGGGCCTTCCAGGAGCTTGTGCAATCCTAGGTTCGCAGAGGAGCAGGGCACGCCGTCTGACTGCCCAGGCTCTCTGGGGTGAGCTTAGGGCTAGAAATACCCTCTGATGCGCAGCTCACCTGAGCAGAAAGTCACCAAGTGGCTCCGTTGGCCCCTCTCATGCATTGGTATGAGTGTTTGTATTCCCTCCCTGTCTCCTTCACTCATGGTCTGACTTCCTACATGGGATTTGAGCCCCAAATCTGTCTCACTAATGTGGGCTGATCACGCTGATAACCTGAGCGGCATCGCCCACACCCCCACAAAATACATGGAGCCTGGAGATCTACTTAAAGGAGAAATTGCTCTCACATCTACCTTGCACTTCCAAACACCCAGCAGTCATAGCTGCTGAAAGCACGCCACGGTCTCCTGGGGGTGCCCAGCGAGAGGGTGTCCCAGTCCCAAGGTTTAGTGGGGCAGAAGACAGCTCAGGGACAGTGAGAGCAGCTCAACCAGCAGTGGGAACACAGCAAAGGGGGAGCAGAATGAGCATAATGGGGAGATGCTGAGTGATTTTGGTGCTCGAGAACCAAGGACCACCTCCCACACTGGCTCCAGCATTTTGGAGACGGTCTTTTCTCCAGGACCACAAATTATTTTTGCACCCAAAGGCGTGTGAAACACAACCTCTCTATTTTCACCAGCTGCTTAACCTAGTTCTTCCTCATGTCTATTTGCACGTATCTAGCCACTCAGCAAATAAATGCAGCATTCTGCCTCTCACCCATTCAAGCTTTCAACCTCCCCAGCTAACTTTCCATCTGCCTGTAAACCCACTCAGTCATCTAGCTGGCCATGCGGGCACATTTAGCCAGCCACCATCTCCTCTAGTATCACTGCCCCCATCCCAGCTCTCACAAACAGCAGCCCAACAACGAGACATAAACGTCATTCCCGTCTCTGGGCAATAAATCAGTGCACATGAATATCTTTCAGGTGAATTATGGACCCTGCTGATAAGAAGCTGAGAGGTAAAACATTCATTTGCTTGAGTCGCCTGAAAATGCTTCTATTCTGACACCACGATTTGAGTGGTGGTGGAATTTGGCTCGAATTAGATTGGAGGAGAGAGAAGCAGGGACACATTGTATGTCCCGCTGTTCACAGCAATCAGGACAAGCGATTCCACCTTCTGCAAAGATTACCAGCAAACAGAACCGGTTCTGTCTCCCACCTCAAATAGGCCACCTGGGTGCCAGTGTTCTGCACACCCAGGTGCTCCCTGCTCCTAGGGTGTTGCACGTATGCAATGAACCACTGAGGGACAGCCGAGGGACAGGCTCCATGTGCACCCGTACACACCCTGGACAGAGAAGGCAAGCTTTTCTACCTGTGCGATATTATCTTATCCGTGACGGACCATGAGTTCTGCAGAGAACTCTTGCTCTACGCAGCAAGAGTTGTATCGATACTGTGGAAGTTCTCCTCATCCCAGATGGGACAAAATTTCCCCCCCAGATCTTACCCCAGGTAGACATGAAGCACCGGATTTCAGCTGGAGCCCCCACGCTCCCTCCTTCAGGGTGATGGTGTCCGTGGCAGCCTGGCCCAGCCTGCAGCAGGGAGCAGGGTGATACCACCCTGTGGGACACACAGCAAAGTTCCCTGCAGCAAGCGCAGCAGAGGCAAAACCGTGCTCTTGCTTCTGCCAATGATTTGTCCATGGGGAAAGATGTCACCAGAGCAGACAGGAGGAGGTGGAGGCAGGGCAAACCCAATTCTCACTGTGCAGCCGAGGCCAACCAATGAGATCTTCCCTCCTATTGCCCAAATCTGGGAAGGAAGTGGATGTCTCCAGGGGATTACAGCCCACCACATTTTGGGAATGGCGTAACTGAGGGACCTGCAGTGGTTAGGAGACTACAGCTACGGCTACCACAGCGAGCAGCCATCTGGGTATAAATTGCAAGGACCAACAAAGGAGTCGTGTTCAGTAAGTCTCTGTATGAAAAGTGCAGGGTACCTGGTTTTGAAGGATTCCTACCCCCTCTGACTTCACCCGAGCCCCTGGCTGATGGAAAGGATTGTTAGTCTGTGGGTCCTTGTGGAATGGTGCATCTGTCTCTTTTTCAGACCTCCCCAGACACAGGCAGGACCTAGAAGACTGCCCAAGCTTTCAAGGACTCAGCACCACATCTACACACAGCCTCACCCACTGCACGTGGCTCCTCTGCCTATTAACACGAGGACAGCAGCAGGACCAGCCAGCAATCCTTCCAGATCACTAGACAGCAAAGAAATCTGACCGTGCTGAGGCCTGAGCCTCTCCAGCAGAGCCTCTCCCACTCCACGCGTGCACCAAGGATCTTCATTGTTCCTCAGCTTCTCTCTTAACGAAAAAATAGCAGCAATAATATCACCAAAATAGCACCCATAACAGTCCCCTACCCACTTCGCTTGGGAGTGTTCAAGGTCTTGTTAACATTCCCTTTTGAACACTAATAATTTTCTTGAGTCAGAGCTCAGTCTGGAAACAGGTGTGCTTTATTAAAAATAGAAGGCAGCTGGGGATTTTCAAACCATAGAAGCAAGAAATCAATGCCTAATATTTTACCTAGTACATGCTCTGTCAGAGCATCCCCCACCCAAACAGACACTGCCTCTCACCAGCTGCCCCAAAAAGCTCCAGGCATCCAAGCACTCTTGGCAGGCTTTGCAGTGGGCCTTCCCTCTCCACCCAGCTCTTCCACTACTTTAACACTGCCTTCCTGGCTTGCTGAGACGCCAGTAGCTCCCTCCGGTCTAAGCCGTAGATTGAGGATGCAGCCCAGCACTGTCACATTCAAGCTGAGCACCTATGGATTCACGTATTCCGCCGGGATCGGATATTTAGAGGAACCAAGCCAATGCACATCTCAGCCCCACACCTCTCTCCTTCTGATGCCAGCAGGGCGCCTCCTGCACAGGCCTGTTGCTGATTGATGCTCCCTGGGAGCAGGGTACGCTGGGCTTTTGCCAGCTCCAGTCCCCAGGGACCTACATCCATCTTCCCCTGTATCCCAAAGCTGATTACACAGCCTTGCCGTGATGCCTTCATCCACTGGACTGCTCTACAAGAAGCAAGCAGGGACAGACTCCTGGAAATGAGCAACAAACCGAGGTTTCCCTCCCCAGTACCCCACCCCAGGAATGAGAGCCAGGTCCTGAAAAAGGGGGACACTAGCAGGAATAGCACCTCTGCTACAGCAAACACCTTGAGACCTGGGCGACAGCTCTGCCAAGCGAGTCGCCTTCAAAAGCAGGCGGCCATGCATCAACCTCTGCACCACCTCCTTCCTCCTGCTGAGGATCAGGGAGATGGGACCAGACAGGCGTGAAACTACACTTCACTGTGACTCTATGGAGCAAAAAGCCGACTGTCAAATCAGCTTGTCTGCTGCCATTTCAGATAACACAAGCACTGTCAAGCCTGGGGCGGGTGTGAGCAAAATCCTTGCCTCAGCCCCCAGGCTTTCTATAAGGAGTACAGACCCCATCCCAGGCATCACGGGAGACCGTGCCCAGGCAGTGCGGCTGCCAGCACTCAGCTCTGCGGCAGGCAGGCACCCCTGGGTGCCTCTCCTCATCGGCATCAGACCAGCACACGCTGCTGGGAAGTATCATCCCGCTTGCACTTCCACGGCACCAGCGCTGTTCCGACCCCACGCTGCCTTCCTGAGGAGCGTGCCATCCGTCTCCAGCTGCTGGGACGCACATCCAGAAAAATCACGCCAAAAACATTTTCAACACCATTAACTAAGGCTACGACAGTTACCACCAGCTGAACATCTATCCCCTGTAAACTGGAGTCAAAGCTTCAGCTAAACTCGCAAGATCT
Source organism: Gavia stellata (assembly GCF_030936135.1). Taxonomy (NCBI): domain Eukaryota; kingdom Metazoa; phylum Chordata; class Aves; order Gaviiformes; family Gaviidae; genus Gavia; species Gavia stellata. The sequence goes on along the minus strand of NC_082611.1, from coordinate 19,679,450 downwards.
CAGGACCGCTCAACTCAGCTCTAAACCCACATCTTCGCCTGACACAACTTGTCCTGCCCTATCCTTGCTCCTTCGGGATGGCTCGTTCTAGCAAACTGCTTTTGCGACGTGATTTTTTTGTTGTTGTGCAAAAATGAAAAGCAGCTCTCGGTATTAGACATTTCTGTCTGTGAGCAGCATTCCCTCAGGGCTACTGTACTGTTCAGTAACATGCACAAGGTTCTTATAAGGAATAGATTTTTATAGTCTCAGTGGAAAGCACTGTGGTCTGAATTTCAAAATTAGTTTTGCACCTTTTAATGCGAAACAACACGGAGCGGCAGTAAAGGCCGAAAACATTGTCAAGAAAGGGGAAAATAAATTGCAGCAGGTCCTGTGGGTGCTGCTCTCCGACCCTGCAAGAGAAGGGACATGGGGGTACAGGGGCTGACCAGCCGGAGCAAGGCCTCCCGCCTGGTCCCTCCAGCCTGGCCAGCAGCTGCTGATAATCCCAACCGGCACTAGAAAAAGCCCCTCCTTGGGAGCTGCTTTAGGACAGCTTTAAAGGCAGAGAGCCAGGGCCTGGAGAAGATCTCTGCCCAGGTACCTCACCCCCCAGTACAGTGGGGACCACGTAAATGGAAATCACGTCAGCAGCACGGTGGGAAGCCAAAGTGACTGCGTTTGGTGGAGGCAGGGGGGGAACGCTGCGAAGAGGTGCCCCTGGTCTCCACGAGCCTTTAGGGCAGCTGGGCTGCTCCCACTGACAGCGGTGCCTCCACCCAGGCCCCTGATATCACCAGCCCAGGGGGAAAAGTGCAACTTCTTCAACCACTTGCCACTGCCTGGCTGCTCCCCAGCAGCCTGCTAGTCCTGGCTGGTCCCCAGGCCAGGACTGTCCCTGCAAGCACGGCGGGACCCTGGGGCTGGTGAAGGACGAGGACCCCCCCACTAAGCTGATGTCTGAAACCAGGGTCTGCAGCCCCCACTCCAGCAGCACAGAAAGGAACCGACAGCAGGGTTTGCTGCGGCTCGAATTGCTTTCCTCCCGAGGTAGAAAGAAAAGGTGGCATGGTCTACGCAGAGCTCTCCCTCCACCATGCACCCAGGCTCCTTTATTCCCTCTTGGGACGCTGCTAATTGCAATCCCTCCTCACGTTGCTGGACACAGCAGCCTGGTCCCTGCTGCCCCAGGCTGGAGGACTACACTGGTGAACCATGGCATCAACCGCTCACTCTAGGGCCGTAAGCTGCCAAAAGAAGTCCCGTCCTCCTGGCTGGTTTTTGGCCTGTGCCCAGCTCCCCCTGCGCAGTCCTCCCAGCGACTGCTCTGATAAAGACACTTAAGACTCTGGAAGGGCATTTCTGCATCCACAGAGCAGGTTGGGGCCAAGGTTTTGAGCCAGGCAGGTGCAAGCAGCTCCCAGCGAGGGCTGTGGATCGCTGCTGGTGCCACAGACGGGTGAGAGCAGCGGGAACGGCATGTGCAAGGGCTCCTGAGCCTCCACGCTGGGCTCATCCCTTGCAGAATGTCACTCCTCATCCTCCTTGCTGCCACTGCAGTTCAGGAGACATGAGCCCTGCCTGGCTCAGACCTCCCCGGGCCCCGAGTCCAGCAGGCAGCTGGTGCCCAGATGCCTGGAAAGGGCTACCCGCAGTGGGGCCAGGAGTGGGGCCAGGACTTCCACTCCACAATAGGTGGGCCCCAGAGGCCCTGTCCCCCTCGCCCTGACCCACCCCATGAAATCTCTGCCAGTGCTGGCAAAGGACAGCTGGAGAGAGGCTGGTTTGCCGATGGGCCAGGGATAAGGTGAGCTGTGCAGTCGGTGCCCCCTTCCTCGGCCGGCTCCCAGGGACCCACCCTGGCACCCACAGACCCAGGTAGAAGGGTTATCCACCACTGCAGCACCCTCTGAAAGGCTCTTCTTTAAGACCATGTGCCTGGTCAACAATCACAAGGACCTGAAAGATCATTTTTAGGTCATCAGGGATTTGCTGCCCCACGGGGCACATACACACAGACATCCTTACATCGGGAGTGTGAGTGTGGCTACAATCCCTTTATGTAGAAGTGAATTTAGCAAGGAAAAGGGAAAGCAAATAGAATGCAACCACATAAAGGGAAACTGAGTCAGGCCAGTGGTGAGACATCCTCGCAGGACCTACGCAGGAGGGCTAGGCTCTTTCACAGCCTGTGAGACAAAAAGCAGGCATGATCACACCGTGCACCCCTGAACTACATAGAATCTTAGAGCATCTCAAAAGCTGGAAGGGATCCATAAGGATCACTGAGTCCAACTCCCTGCTCCTCGCAGGACTACCAGTTTAAAAATTGATCATAATTCATCAAAATAGGTTCATTCTACAATACGGTAGTTAAATGATTTGCCTCAAGCTGCTATTACTGTTCATTTTTAACTGTCATTATTAACAACTTGTGGAAAATAAATTTTCAGTATTCCATTTCTTTCAGTCATGTTGCTCTTCCATTTCACTCAAATGAGACAATGAAAGTAGCGTGCTTTACGGTCCCATCACTTCCCACTTTCTGAGTCCTTTTCACTAACGTGATACCTTTTGCTTCTCTGCACGGACGTTGTGGATCTGTCACGTCTCAGCCCTTCCAATCACAGTCTGGGCAGAGGAAAGCAAGGCAGGAGCGTCTGGAAGCCAGGTGAAACAGAGGGGCCTGGATCCACACTGACAGGTAGCCCAGGTACCACTGGAGGAGGAAGCCGAGCGCTGGGCTGGAGAGGTTTTCTTCCGAAGCAGCTCCTCCAGAACCCACAGGGACTGCCCCTGTGTGCTCCGGGACGGACAGCGCAACGATCGGCAATGGGGGGACCCACAAGCTGCCTGTGACCCCACCTGTGACCAAGTCCCTAGGGCCACAACCCCACAGCCCCCCCGGCATGGCTGCAAGCCTTCCCGTTCCTCCCCGCGCTGTGACGCACGGCAGAACATGGCCACGGTGCAGCAGAGCTGGGCGTCCCCATCATCCCTCCCCAGGTCCCCAACTCGCCCTGTCACTCCGGACCATGCCTGTGGCCGAGAGGCTGGGCACGGACACCTTGACCCCAGGGAGAGGGCCACCTTCTGGGGTGCCGCCGTGGGGCCAAGACAGGCCTGGCATCAGACTCCCCTCTCCTCAAGGCTGAGCCAGGAGGCAAGCCTGGCCAGGCCCCCAGGCCTTTGGTCCCCTGCGGGAGGGCAGGAGGGCTGGGCATCCACCTCCCCACGGGGCTGGCACCCACATCCGCCCAGCCGGGAAGCCAGGCCCTGGAGCCACCCTTGTCCTGAGCACCACACGGCTGCCAGAGGAGGAGGTTTTCTCCTGCTGCCCCCCTGCCAGCCCCTGCACCTCCCTGCCTGGCCAGAGGTGCTGTCTGGGATGAGGTGGGGGCCAGGCCATGGCAGCCAGCTCTGCCCTGGGCACCCGGGAAGGGGACACGGGGCAGAGCTGGGGCACAGGCATCAGGGTAAGGTCAGACCTGGCAAGAGGAAAAGGCGACACTGGGAGGGAGGGAGCGAGGGCAGGGGCTGGCCACAGCCCTGGGCCATTCCACCCCTCGCTCTGAGGCGTCGGGGCCGGGGAACCCGAAGCCAAGGCCCTGCTCTCCTGCCCTTTCCTCCCTGCAGGCAGGGCCCCGCTGCCCCGGCAGCCACGGGCACACGGGTTGGTACCTCCTTGCTGCCTTCTCCGCCCATTCCTCCTGCAGCAGAGGCAGTGTGGGCTTCCGAAAAGCTGGAAGTCCTTCCCGTTGCCACGCACCTGCTCTGCAGGCTGGGTCCCGCTTCTCCCTCCTGCTGACCAGGCTTGCAGAGGAGAGCAGGGTGCCACGCTGACTCGACAGCCTGCATCTACAGCAGTTGCATGAAATGCAGGCAGCTTTTTCCTGACAGAAGTCTTACCAAGCTCCTGCTCTAGCCTGGGCACAGTATTCCCCACCCTGCAAGGCCAGCCCTAAGTCAAGGCTCGCTGCCAGGGTTAGAAGGATCACCATGTCCCCCGGTGACGGCCTGCGTCCTCCGGTGAGGGACCAGCAGCGTGTGGCTGCATTTCTCTTCCAGTCCCCACTGCTAGCAGGGGCTGTCTCGCTGCCCAGCAGGCCCATAGGTCAGCCACCTGGATAAGCTCTGAGCAGAAATGGAAACGACAAGCCAAAGCCCAGGCCTGGAAAATGAGATCCGCGACTTCCTGGGCTGGCTGGCAAGAAAAAGTTTCTTTGAGATGGAGTGGGACATCGCTGCCTTTGCCATCTTCTTCACCTTCGTGGGTGAGCACATAGCTCAGCACAAGGCATGTGCCAGACAGCTTCTCTCGGTGCTGGGCTCGGCAGGCAGCTGCCCTAATCCCAGCAGCTCCCACAGCCCCCCAGCAACACAGCCCTGGAGGAACAATGGCAGAGTGCAGCCACTCCATTTACATTCAGCAGGCAAGGGCAGCAAAGTCAGCAAAGATACAGGGACCTGGAGGAAACATTCCCTGTGTAACCTCCCCTGGTTGCAAGACCACTTTCATAACCATGTCATCACCGTGCCTAACGCCAGCACAGTTCGCATCAACCTGGGCTCAGATGGTGTTTGTGGGGTTGCTACACCCTGTGTGATGTACAGCACTTCACGCAAAGTGCTGCGATGCTAACGGGGAAAAAAGGGGAGCAGACAGCCAAGAGCATACTTGCTGAAACGTGGGGTGCTAACAGGGAGACGTAGAGGCTGATGCTGATGTAACTGCTCACTTTTCTCCAGGGACTGTGCTTCTGCTGCTGCTTCTGGCACTTATCTGCTGCTGCTGCTATGACTGTGACTCCCCAAAACAACACAAGGTGATAAAACCCAGCCTGCTCACCCAAGAATGACCTGGGACACACAGGAGCTCCCACGGCTGAGGCCTGTCCTGCAGTATCTGTGTTGCCTGTCGAAATGGGGGGGCAGGGGAGGAAAGCAGGCAGAGCACCGGGCAGACCCCGCTCTCCCCTGCAGGGCCACACTCAGGCCACTGTCTTGGGAGAAACACAGCCCAAGCCACCAAGGGGGCACGTTCACACAGGGAAGGTGACAGGGAAGAGAGAGCAGGCTGGATGTGCTTGAGCAGGCACAGACGTGCTCAGGACCTTTGCACTGTTCTGGGGGAGGGAAGTGGTACCTGGGCTTGAACACGGACAAAGCATGGAAACTATTTTAATTTGTGTGTTCATGCGTGTGCCAACTCCTTCCCCTCCTCTTTACAATGACACATCCTTTTCCAAAACAACTAGATTCCCAGAAGAAAAGTGGGCGTAGACAACCTGGCAATGGACCCCTAAACCCCCCTCCACCTCATGGCTGGACAGAATGACTCTTCCTTTTTCTTCCCTCTGCTGCAGCTACAAATCAGACTCTATCTTCACCTTGAGTGCCAAGAGCTGCCCAGCCACTTCCATTCTCCTCTACAACCTCAGTGACTGCCCTTCCTATTCTCTGTACATAGATGAACATTGCATGGTACCTGCAATGCCATCCTAGGCCAATACACCCACTCGAGTCAGTTCACCCCACAATCCCCCTAAGATACAGTACCTTAAGGCAGACATTTCAGCTACGAGCCACAGACCATCCTCAGCTACTGCAGCCAAACTGGAGAACAGGTGCTCCCCCATGCAGAGCCAGCAGCCGTGGGAACTGCCAGGGAGCGAGGGCAAGGAGAAAATAGAAGAAACTATTGTTTCCCTCCAGCTAGAGGCTGGAATCCTTTTCCAAGCTCACATATGCTGATCACCAAAACATGCTGTGGAGTATCCTCGCACCAAGATCCCTTCTGGGATGACGGAATGGGAGGCCCAGCTATACTTCTTTTCAGGGTTTTGGGCTCCACCCCTTCCATTACAGGCTTAATATCCAGCAGGACTGAAAGCGAAGCATAGCACTGTCCCTGGCTGTGAACATCCATTAGAAGAGGCAGCACAAGGCTCTGAAGATGCTTCAAAGCACAGCCACAGCTTCTGGGAACCCTTTTAGTCCCTGCAGAGTCATTTGGAGCATGTTGTCAGTGAGCCAGCTTCCTTTATGTGCTGCATCAACTTCAGAAACAGTTTGCCTCACTCTTCCCAGCGGACAAAAATACATGTGAAGATGAAACAACTCTGTGCAAGGGAACAGTGGCTCCCTCCTCCCTATGGCCTCTGCAGAGGATGCTTGGGGCACCAAAGAGAAAGCTTGTTCTTCATCCTGAAGATCAGCAATGCCTCCAATGTGAAAAGCATCACCTCCTTACCTAGCACCCTTACAGTCCCAGGTGGAGCCAGGTTTTCAACTGGTATAGTCCCTCTACTTTAGGGTGATACTTTGTCCCCATATGTGATCCCATGATGGGGCAGGGTGACCCTTTTTGCTGGGGCACATATAGAAATGAAAGGTCGATTCTGTCCTGAGAACACCGAGTCCAGAAGGCGGCACCCTGAAAGGCAGTCAAGCACCTACTCATGAACGGGAGTGGTGGTACATGCCCTTCCAATGTTTCTACCACAGCTGGAAGGCAAGATGAGGCCAGGGATGTTAGATGCAATTCCAAGCAAGTCCTGGCAGTGGCAATACTTGATCAGACTGACATCAGCACACGCAAATACCTGTAGTTTCAACACCAACTCCAGGAAAAAATGATTGTATCTTTACAAATATTTAGCCTTAGCTGAGCTCAGCAAGGAGACGTTCTTGTCTGCTCAGTGCTGAGATGCTGGAAAGAGTTGCATGGGATTCTGCTCGCTGTCTGTCACTGCTCTGTGGACAATGCAGAAACAGCTGTTCAGATTCAGACAGACTAGAGGCAGCCATAAAATAAACTTTCTTCATTGCTCTCTTAGTCTGTGGTTCTGCTCTGTCACTAGCCTGCTGCAGTGCTGTTCTTGAAAGCTGCCCAGCAAGTGTCTTCTCCCTCTTAGTTCAGGCAACTCTAGTTCCTTTTCAAAGGGCATGCAGAAGCTCAGCAGCAGAGGCCCATGGATCAGTGTCTTCTGTGGTTCCAGAACCAGCAGCATCCAGGCAGCAGCAACTCAACTGCTAGACCCATCAAAAGCAGGCAGCCAGTGGATCTAAGCAGCAGACCTCTATCCCCTGAAGACTATTTATTTTTATCCCAGAGATTCCCTGGGCAAAAGGGAAAAAGAAAGGTGCCACCAGGAAAGGTTTTGCTCATGAGAACTATAGCTTCCCCAAAGGAAGCTAAAAAAAGAGAGTAAAAACCCAGCCCAGGAAAAGTCTGATTACTTCATTCTGCTCCAGTCGCACAGCAGCATTCATCAGTGCATGTACCGATCAAAAGCCCTTGCAGTATTGCAGAGCAGACCAAACTTCACACACACCTTGTGCTGCCAAGCACCTGCCAAAGACTGTGGCCCACAGCACGTTTGAGTCGCATTTGCAAAGGGAGGGGTGGGCTGCCAGTACCAACCTCACTGGGCTCCAAAAGCAGAGCACTTCGGGCCTTGTAAAATTTTCTTCTGTGCTCAAAGGTTTAGCAGGGAAAAGAAACAGACTGTTAAGTCTTTTAATTGCTGGACGCTTGTTTTATCTTTCAAGTCATGGGGTACCAGGCCAGGGCTCCGGGCCAGCCTCTCCTGTTGAATCCCACCTAGCTTGCTCTTACCCTGTTCTTCGCTAACAGTAACCTAGGCAGTGTCCTGTAGCAGCTACCACTGCCACCTAGCAGTCCTCACCACACCGCCACTGTACATCAGAGCTGCAATCAGGACAGGTATTCCGTTTTGCACGCTCCTGCCCTCCAGAACTGAAGACGACCATTTTCATCAGAAGAAAACAAGACACACTGGGTTGCATGTTACATCCTTATCAGCAGGAAGCTGAGTTGGAGAGGATATGGCAACATTGATTAGACTGCACACACTAGTGTGAATTAAAAAAGGAGCCTCCTCCACACACAGGGAAGGTTAAAGAAGAGCACAGACAGCTCCGGAGAGATTATTAATTATAAAAACACTCTCATCCAAGCAGCTGTTAATGGTGAGCAGTTCCACACATGCGCAATCACTTTCTAAGCAGAGAAGGGTCTGGAACAGAGCAAGGGTTGGTAAATGCATACCCAGGGTCATGACCGCAGCTAGTCATAAGGCTAATTGACTGGAATCAGTAATGAGTCTGCTATCGCGTCAGCCCATCCAGGCCTCTCTACCTTCCATCTTCCATTACTTAGTAACAAACACATTCACCGGTTACAGCCTGATAAGTCATTTGCAGGCTGTTACTGCCTGCAACCTGTAAGATTAGCATGCATTAGACCAAGCACAGCACCAAGTGTCAAGTCCTCAGAGAAGGAGGCTGCAGCAGTAACAAGGCTGGTACTAATCCACTCAGGATCCCAGGGATCTCACAAAGGGACAGAAAGGGAGGTCACAGACAAGGTAGGCCACACACTGGACATGGTCCTGGGAGACCGGCTTTGGGTGGCCCTGCTTGAGCAGGGGAATTGGACCAGATAGACCCCAGAGACCCTCTCCCAACCTCAACCGTTCCATGATTCTGTGATCTCTTCCTTTTGAGCACAGTGCTCTGGACAGCACTTGGAAAACACCGGGATCCTGGTGTTTTCCAATCACACTGTCAAGATAGGCTCCAATGGCCCTGACGTTCTGTAGGAACACCGGTGAGCCTGCAGTCTTCACCTCAGCACACACGTAGGCTCCTAAGTAAGGTACTCCAAGTGAGGAACGCCACCAGAAACACAAGCTGGACAGGGCTAGCTGGAGCCAAGCAGGAAACAGGTGATGCTTCCTCGTCACTTGACAGCCAGCTCCATGAGCCAACCCAACCCACTCTCAGTACCTACAGCCTCTTCCAAACATCACCCTCAAAGGAAGTTTGGAAAAGTACTTCAGGTAGTACTCGGGTGTCAGACAGCACTGGGCTGAGCCTACACAAACCAGGCCCAGCCTTCAAAGAGCTGCCCAGCTCTGCCCTCAGAGACCACTACCCTCCTCCCAGTAAGGCAAACAGTAATCCAGCATACATAACTAAGAACAGCCACTCACTTGTAAGAGAGCACATAATCTTTGATACTCTTTCATTCTCAGCACTGACAGCCCACAGGAGCATGGCAGGTCTGAGGATCTTTATTTCACAGTTATCAATGCTAGAGGAATGAGTTACATACTGTAGCATCCATAGGTAGGCAGCAAATTGTAGTAACAACGAGGTACTCACTTTGGATTTAATGACAGGATGTGAGACTGCACAGCTGTGCTCAAGGTACCGAGGCAGCTCCAAAGGCTGGCAGTGAAAACAAGATACTAAACCTGGAAAAAAACCAATTGGCCCAACTAGGGCTTAGGGAAAAAAAAATATATTATCACATTGATGCCAGGGAAAAAAAGAGTTCAAACAGCAGCAAGTAAGAATATCCCCAATGGGGAATCAGTAACATGGGCACAGACAGAACAGATAGGAGAGGGAAAAGCTCAGGGCTGGTCATAACCACAGCTGGACCAGATCATAGCAACATATTTCACTACGTGGAGCAGCATGCCCTACATTTTTTGTGGTGCGTTAAATTAGTCTGTCTTCATCCCTTCCCAGCCAGCTTACAGTCCAGCAGTTAGTTACAGCACTGTGTGCAAATACAGTTAGTGAGAGTGGTCCACAGCTCCCCATTCCTTGTAATGGACTAGTGTAATTCATCAGAGGCTTGGAAAGTGTAAACCACACAACCCACATGAGAACAAAGACAGGTGGAAGCTGCCACCAACCACACAGCATTGCTCGGTGCCCTGCTTATGCAGCAGTCCCAGACAAGGCTACTAAAGTCGTGTCTGGATACACTGACCCTACCCTATGGAGGGCCACATGGTAGTGAACCACGACACTCCTCAGGCTGACCTGGACTCAGCTGGCATGTCGAAAACAAACAGGGAGACACTGGAAGTACTGTAAGGGCTCGGACACTCCACAGATAATTAATATGGCCTGTAGTTCCAGTAACTGGAGAAAACAGAGATCTGGAAAGCAAGAAGAAAAGCAGGTAAGTTCCTGTATCCCTTGGGCCATAGAAAAAAGAGCATATAATGTGTGCGTGAAGATTGAGCTTTACAGCATTACGCACTCCAGCACTGCACTGCAGAAAGGTAGATTTGCTGCTGTCGTCACTGAAGAGGCTTGGAGCACAAAGTTACTTGCTCAAGGTGGCAGCCAGGTCAGCTGCAGAGCTGGAACTGAACATTGGTCTACTGGAATCTAGTTTGCTGAGGTCTCCATGCCTCCTCTCCAGCACCCTGGCATTTCCTCACATCCAGCTCATGACTGAGAACACAAAAGTGTCTACCTGCTCCTCTCCATCTAATCACTAGTTCAGCAAACACATCTGCCACACTACTACACTTATCCCAGCTGGCTATCTGCTAGGCAGTGCCAGCCAGCTCCCTGGCTCCACAGCATTGACTCATGGCTTGTTTTCAGTTTTTATGTAAGTTTTACAGAATAACATCACATCAGATTTGTAGGAGATCTGAGGTGCTCTCAAAATCCAGAGTTAAAAACAAAGCCCCTTCTCTAAGGCCATTACCTTGTCCTTCAATTGCTGGCAAAGCTGCAGTGAAACTGTGAAGAAGACAAGGGCATCGTTCAACCATGGTACAACACATTCCACTTTATGGACATGGCTGACTTCATATCGCTGGTTGCCAAACTCGCTGGAATGGGGGAAAAAAGAGCACAGCTTCACACACAACAGCACAGAACACAAAACTCAACTGTCCTCCATTCTCACAGAAGAGATCACTATGGTTTCTACTACATTTAAAACAGCACCTGGTAAAATTATAGAATGCAAACTCTCAGTCTGCCTCTGATCAGATTTAGAGTTAAGCTAAATCTAACAGGGTTAAGGTAGAAACTCTACCACTTTTCAGAGAGGCACAAAGGCAGGAAATGCAGATGGCAATGCCAATAACCTGATGTTCGTTTTGGTTGACAACTCTCATCTCTAGACAAACTCATGGCACTATATGGGTGGGTGTATCCTGAAAAGCCACATCTTTGGGTCTTTATGACCAAGTCATTAAAGAAACACTATTATGGGCACCTGTGCATTAACAGGCACAGCCACAGCAAGTGACTCAGTCCAGCTTCTCCACTTAACAGATGTTATAATCAAAACTGCGTACAGCCATTTGGATCTCATCCTCAGCATACTCCTACACCTGTTACACAGCCCTTGTAGTGACTGTACTTACAACATGGCTCCAGGGTTGTGTAAAATGGACCCTCCAGCAGGCTTGAAGTTCTAGAGGAGAAGGAAAAGGTCATTAGGATTTCGATGCAGTAAACAAACCACTCAGAAGGAGGATTTTTAAGGTTTGCACTTTCAGTAGCCTGACATCAAGAAATGCCTGTACTGTATCTGCCTGAATACACCATTCATATGGAATCCATGTCATTTGATCACCTCCTGCTCCCTCATGAAAAAGTTCTACACAGTGGCTGAGTCCAACTTAGCTCCAAAATTTTAGCACCACAAAAATAAGATGAGACGATCCAGAAGAAAAACAAAAGATAGATTTTAGGAAAAATATCCTTATGGAAGGACTGCATTTCATAAAGCTTAAGAGTTTAATTCTGTTTTTACAGGACATCAAGCTGACCCAAATGCAACAGGTGAAGCAGAAAAGTATCTATCAAAACTCCATTCAGAAAACCCAAGATGCTACTTCGATGTAAACTGCATTAATACAATTATTCCCTTCCAAAATTATGCAAAATTATCAAACTATACTGTAAGATAAAGCATTACTTGGCAAAAATAGTTACTGACTTTCTCCAGAGCACTGGTATTTTCTTCTGGGCTAAGTGGCCAAGCCCCAAACTAGATTTAGAGCCAGTGTTCTGTCTGCAGCAGATCTAAACACAGACACTTAAAACCAGTTAGAGTCATTTCTGCATTATCTTATGCATATAACATTGCACCATGTAGCAGTGTGATCTCCTCACAGTGGGACATAGGGAGAGAGGTAAATAAACAAGGCTCAAGAGATAGTAGGCATCACCTTGGTTGTGCTGGGCTGCAGCACATGGAGTTGGTAGACAGTCAGGCACAGCTTATTCAGGTTAATATAGAAATTCACAAGGATGTCTGGAGGCAGAGCAGGTGTGAACATTTTCTGGTGAGAAAATAAGTAGTTTCTTTGTCAGTGAAAGGACCATTATTTCTAATGCTGGGAAATCACTACCTTTTTCTAAGCCATACTACAGTTACCCCATAGTGAGAGTGACAGTAGAAAAGAAACAAAAGACTGAGCAGCTTGCAGGCAATGGTTGTTCCTCTTGCTGCACTTGATCAAACGGTGTGTGCACGATGGTGGCAAAAGAGGATGGAGCAGTGTTCACAAGGGCAAATCATCCCTGGACAAGATTCCTGGGCAGAGAACAGAACTTACTCTCTGAGAACCAGAGTCCTCATGCCCAAGTCATCTGCTTTCCCACAGGAAGATACAGAGCAGCTAAAAATGCTCAGGATTTGCACCTACTTCGGCTCTCTCTTGCTGCCTCAGGAGACACTTCAGAAATCCACTTCCACCAGGATGCAGCACAATATACTAACTGTTGCATGCTGCCAGGCTGTATGGAGATCTAGAGCACCACATACTTACTGTGAGACCACTGGAGGCAATCTCCGGTAGAGTCAGAGTGGCTGGAGTGGTAAGCCTATTTCGGGCTCTTGAGAGCTGTAACATCACAGCATCCATAAGCTATAAAATAACGTACAGTACACTGCTGAGTAGCGATCTTGGACAGCTCTGGATAGTGTGCTGCAGAACCCTACAGCCTTTTGCAAGTGTTACAACAACAACCACCCCCACCCCCCCCGCCTTGACCTTCCAGGAATTCAGGGACTTATTGGGAAGTGGTGGCTCCCACATAAATGCAGTCTAACTGTTACCACCGTCATAGCCACTTGCGAGACAGGCCAGGAGTGTTTAACACCAGGGACTGAAGAGAGAACAGCTATTCATTAGAAGAATAAGAAGAGAACATGAGATCAATTACTGATGCCACAGAAGCATGGACAAACATCATCAGCTCTTCTGAAGAGCAGGCACCAAGGAAAAACAACAAGCTGTGTTCTAGTTCTCCCCATTCCCACATCACGGGTACAACAACTGCGGAATGCCCCCCCTGACCCCGTTCATAACCATCTATGAGCTAGGGCACTAGAGAAAAGAACCAGCTCGTTATGAGTCCAGTCCTACCAGAAACCACAGTTCAAAGGCTGTTCAGGCAGACTTCCTTTTTCCAGAAAAAAAGTGGGAAGCAACGTATGTCTGTTATAGAGCTCACGACTGCTAAGATGAAGGCATTTTATATTATGACTGATTTCTCTCTGCTACTTCCACCCAAAAGTAAAAAGGAAATAGTTTTATTGCCTAGCTTCTTCCTATTAGCAGCCCTTGCCCATGTGGAGACTAAAAAGGTTGAGCTTTCTCATGTTTGATATTGTGATGGATTCTAATGTGGAAGTAGAAACTCTGGTAACTTCAGAGAGCATTTCCAGGCAGAGGGCTGAGCTTCATTGCCACGCAGCAGCTGGTCTGTATCAGACCACATCAACTACTATTAGCAAGTGAGAAGTCACTTTCAAATCATCAGTAAATCAGGAGTACTAAGTGCAATCTTTTGTTTGCTGATGACTGCCTCATTTCTTCTCTTGCCAAAAGCAATGACTGACAGGGAAGAGCATGAGCTGTGTAACCACATCATCCAAAAAAGATCAAGGCACATGCTCCCAGAATATCATTGCTGCACAACAGGGCACCGACTGCTCAGATTACCATCCACAATGGTGTACAACCCTGTTACTGATGCTAAACTGGTGTAGATACCTACCAAATATGCGGTCACATAGATACTCTTTGACACAGGTACATATGGGTACAACTGGGGAATCCATTTCCAGTAAGAGAGTCAAGACAGTAATGTGCATTAACTGTGTTTAAAACAACAAATGAAGGGAAGAAAAATGCACGTTCCTACCCAAGTAGAGAGAGCTTTCTCCTCACCTTGAGAACCTCCGAGCCTGTTTTGAACTTGTAGCTTACATCTCTGTTCATAAGCAGGTAAATGGCTTGGTTAACATGGTTTCTAGCATCCTGGATCTGCAAAGGTACAAATGCAGCCCTATTAAAGAAACACTCTCTGTAATACACACCAGGAAGCAGAGGTTTCCCTGATTACCTCGCTGGCCCTAAGAAAACGATGACTTCTCAAATGTTAAGGCCATTTTTCTCTGAGTACCAGACACTTGCTAAGACAAATCTACCACTGCTGCCCAGATGTTTTATTGGGTTCTTCACTCAAGGACTGCAGATGCAAAACAGTCTGATAGCTACAACCTGGATTGTCAATAAAAACATTGCTGCTGCCCTGAAGGAACAGTGGCATCCTGGCACTCTCATCCTGGAAGACCTCTGATCATGACTGTTCAGGTAGGAATTCACACTCTTGATGACGTATGGCAGTCAGGTCTAGCAACATGAATAATGATTTCTTCCTTAGGAACTATTAGAGCTAAAACCAATGATGTAAATTACACCAACAGCAGCAATGAGCAGCAAACACTGATTTCTAATGTAGTGGCTCCAGCAGTATTCCAGAGTCCTTCTAAACTATAACTGTTGGGGTTGAGAGTTATCTCCAGTATCAAGAAGCTGCCATGACGCCACTTGTGTGGAACTTGACCAGACTCAGGACAGAGCTAGCTCAAGCCCCTCGCAAGCAAGACCGCTTACACTCAGGAGACAATTATCAAAGCAAGGTCGATAGGTGTATCCCAGTGCTTTCATGGGAGTGAGTACAAACCAGAGGAAGAAGAAAATGGCCCTGGGAGAAAGTGAATTGTGTTCAGTTCCAGGCAGCAGCAGGAAAATTGAAAAAAAGGAAAGGGGTAAATCAGAGGGTGCAATAAATGGAAAAGGTAAGCAGGGAAGCCTGTATGAGAGGTGGCTGTTGGGAGACGGATAACACAGCTTGGGATATTTGTAGTTTGATACATTTACACTGCTCCTCAGCAACCCCAGATCCCAACTCAGCCTTGTAGAGGCTTCCCTGGCATAGATCTGGCCACTGGTTCCTTCTCACCCAGAGCTCAGGGATCACAGAACAGCCCTGCTCTTAGAAAGCACAAGGCACTGGAGGCTACAGAGAGAAGAGAGAGATAGAATCATAGAATTGTTTAGGTTGGAAAAGACCTTTACCATCATCAAGTCCAACCGTAAACCTAATACTGCCAAGTCCACCACTGAACCACGTCCCTAAGCGCCTCATCCACATGTCTTTTAAATACCTCCAGGGATGGTGACTCCACCACCTCCCTGGGCAGCCTGTTCCAGCGTCTGACAACCCTTTCAGTGAAAAAGTTTTTCCTAATATCCAATCTAAATCTCCCCTGGTGCAACTTGAGGCCATTTCCTCTTGTCCTATCACTTGTCACTTGGGAGAAGATACCAACACCCACCTCACCACAACACCCTTTCAGGTAGTTGTAGAGAGCAATAAAGTCTCCCCCCAGCCTCTTCAAACTTCGTCTGCAAACTTACTGAGGGTGCACTCGATCCCCTTGTCCAGATCATTGATAAAGATACTAAACAAGACCGGCCCCAATACCGAGCCCTGAGGGACACCACTTGTGACCGGCCGCCAACTGGATTTAACTCCATTCACCACAACCCTTTGGGCCCGGCCATCCAGCCAGTTTTTTACCCAGTGAAGAGTGTGCCCATCCAAGCCATGAGCAGCCAGTTTCTCCAGGAGAATGCTGTGGGAAACGATGTCAAAGGCTTTACTAAAGGCTAGGTCGACAACATCCACAGCCTTTCCCTCGTCCACTAAGCAGGTCACCTTGTCAGAGAAGGAGATCAGGTTAGTCAGGCAGGACCTGCCTTTCATAAACCCATGCTGACTGGGCCTGATCGCCTGGTTGTCCTGTACATGCTGCATGATGGCACTCAAGATGATCTGCTCCATAATCTTCCCAGCACCGAGCTCAAGCTGACAGGCCTGTAGTTCCCCGGATCCTCTTTCCAGCCCTTCTTGAAGATGGGCATCACATTTCACAGAATCACAGAATGACAGGGGTTGGAAGGGAATTCTGGAGATCATCTAGTCCAACCCCCCTGCCAGAGCAGGTTCACCCAGAGCAGATGGCACAGGAAGGCGTCCAGGCGAGTTTTGAATATCTCCAGGGAAGGAGACTCCGCAACCTCTCTGGGCAGCCTGTTCCAGCGCTCTGCCACCCTCAAAGGAAAGAAGTTCCTCTTCATGTTTAGATGGAACTTCCTATGACCAAGTTTGTGCCCGTTACCTCTTGTCCTGTCACTGGGCACCATGAAAAAAGAGTGGCCCCATCCTCCTGGCACCCATCCCTTCAGTAAGCATTAATAAGATCCCCCCTCAGTCTTCTCTTCTCCAGACTAAAAAGACCCAAGTCCCTCAGTCTTTCCTCATAAGAAAGATGTTCCAGTCTCCTGGGACCTCCCCGGTTAGCCACGACTGCTGGTAGACGATGGAAAGTGGCTTGGTGAGCACTTCCGCCAGCTCCCTCAGTACCCTTGGGTGGATCCCATCCGGTCCCATAGGCTTGTGGGTGTCTAAGTGGTGTAGCAGGTCACTAACCATTTCCCCTTGGATTGTGGGGGCTTCATTCTGCTCCCCGTCCCTATCTTCCGTCTCAGGGGGCTGGGTACCCGGAGAACAACTGCTCTTACTATTAAAGACTGAGGCAAAGGAGGCATTAAGTACCTCAGCCTTTCCCTCATCCTTTGTCATTATGACAAAGTCCACTATCAGACTGCAGAGAGACTCTGCGCATACTCGGGCTATGGCATCTCCAAACATCACCACCTCCAGCCTTTACATCTCCCAGATGCTTTCAAGCAACCTAAGTTACCCTGGCAGTGTTACCCAACCCAGCAACGCCAATCCTGCTACTTTAAGAATTTGCTTCATTCCTATTCCCCCTTGATTTTGCTCTGTTTTCTAATCAAGTTCCTCAAAACTTGTGTGCCTGCACCTGTGTTCCTCAAAAACGTGCCTATACTACAATTTCTTACCGATTACTTTACTTTGCACAGAGAAACAAAACTCCAGCTGGCACCACTCACTAAGATAAGAAACTCACAATACTTCGAGATGCTAATTTTTAATTCAGACAGGACAAAGGTCTCCACATAATCACTGTAAATGCTTCTGCACAGGCTCCTTTAGGCACTCACATTCCACAGCTGAACATTGGAACACAAAACTCTTGCAAGTAAATAAAGGAAGGTGTTCTCCATAAAAGCTCGTAGGAGCCTATCAACCAGGCAGCTGTACAAAACAGCCACAAAATAGGATGCCCGGCTGAGCGTTATCACAAAAACTTCCTTGCTTTATTGCAAGGCATAAATAAACTCAGTCGAGTTTGGCATTAACATTTCAAGCACACCATTTTCTAGATTTCTACGAAGTTACCAGGTAGAGCTTTCACTCAGCTGCCAAAGCAGCTGTTGGAAACTGCACTCAATACCAAATGCACTGATCACCTAGAAAAATCTGAGCCATGGCACAGTGAAGCACATGGAATACATCTTTCTCCAACCTACTCAGCTATGACCAAGTACCTGTGGGAAACTGTGTCTTCAGGATCAGGCACTAAAATCAGGTCCTGAAATCAGTTATCTCGCAGCAAAATGGTGGGAAAGAGATTCAACGTTCTGGATAGCCACATCCCCTTAACTCCTTAACTGAGGGAACTCAGGTACGCTACACGAGCACAATGCAGTGAGATTTGTTCTCAGCATAAAGAAATGCTTCCGTAAGAGAATGACAGCAAGCTGCTCAAAGCCTCTGAAGTTGCTCTTTGCCCTGCTGCCCTGGGTTTTACAAGCAGACACAAGGCCAGTACTGCACAGGCACCCTTTTAAAGGATTATGACTGCTATGCAGCCAGCCTTCAGCTTGCTGGTGTTTCAGGAACAAGCAGAACCCCCCTCTCTCTCCTAGCACCATAACTGAATTTAATTGCACCTCTTTCCTCCATTAGCTTTTACCACTGGAGCTAATGTGGGATGGTCATAACCTTCTCCCTCGGAAAGCGAGGGGCTACAGCTATTGCTTGGAGGGCGCAGATGCTACAGAGGGGCAGGCATCTAAAGTTAACAGTACCTGCTGTAATTTCCACTGCTTGTCTTCCCGAAAGGCAAAGTGCAGGAGCTGATTATTTCTGGGCATTTTCAGGTTAATGTCCTTGAAGAAAGAAACAAACATGTGAGAGCAAGCAATCCCCACATGCAGAACATGAAAACTGCCAGTCCCGCTCCATTCAGTCTCCCAGGCCATCTCGGCAAGCTGCTTTCAGCAGTCGTGGCATGGCCAGAACCTCAGTCCTCCCACAGGAAGATGCCAATACAAAGGGTAAGTTGAAAGGCATTTAGTGTATCCAGATCCAGGCAGGACATACGACCTCATCTCAGAAGGCCCCCAAGGAAATTTGATATTACACAACAAAGGCGGTAAAGGCAAGGAATCCCCTTGATAGTCCACTCCACCACTCACCACAGTGTGTGTGTGTGTAGAGGGGGGGTTAGATGCCAGATCTTGACAAATTTCAACGGCTGCTGAAATGTTAAGGATTTAAGGCCTATTAGGGAAGACTGACAAAGAATACTTATTGATCACTGGTAAAGCATAATAAGGATGACCTCTCCCTTGAGGTCATCAAAATGTAATAAGGATGACTCTCACCCCTTGATGGTAGTACAAAGCAAGAGCCACGGCAAGTACTCACAGCTTGACACAAGGCATCTCCCTGCAGTGTCAACACACCTTTCACCTGGTCTGTGCTGGAACGAGAAGAAAGATCTGGGCAAGACAAGTCACAGGAGGCAAGAGGCACCCACCGAAACTGCCAACCTGACACCGCCCCTCCCTGTCCCATGTAGCTAGCCAAGTTCCACTCCTTCCAGGGGTCAGCTGGGGGATGCAGATGAACTCCACACACACTTTCAAGTCCCCTGCTCTTGGCCTGTGGCCAGCTGCTGTCATATTATTTATGAGCCACCTCACCCTAACTGCCCTGCCTAAAACATTACGTTCATTTCTGATCCCATGCTCATTTCATGTATTACCTATCAACAATTTGGTTGCAGTTATAAACAGGTCTAGTAGACACAAGATATCAGGTGAATTACTGACATTGGAGTGCTACATGGTTCACATGGGATCTGAAAGCTACAAATCCCACCGGCCCAGAGCAGAATTCAGGTCTTTTAACTGCGACTTCCTGCACCCAGAATCAGAGAAATGCCCCTTGGCAAAAGTGCCAACAGCCGCACACTGATGCAACACACCAGCACACGGTCGGGAATCCATGGCTATATTATCCGTGTCAGTAGGACACAGTGCAAGTCTGGCTAAGGCAGCCCCTGGAACAAGGCTACAGACTGTTACATTAACCTGCCGTGAGAGTTTGTTCGTTTGTTTTCCTTAAGGCAAAATCTCATACTAAAGCAAACCCCTTTGCTCTGGGGGTGCCGCCGAGACCTTTGCTGCAGACCCTCAAGGAACAGCGCCCTTTGCTACCGAGGGAAGCCCCCGGCACAAACACAGGCACCGCCGGGAGCGGGGCCGGCAGCCCCCACCGGAGCGGCCTGGCAGAGGAGCAGCGACCCCCTGACCGCCATGACCACTTACCCCGCTGTGCTCAGCACAAAGTTCTCCTGCTTGACGGCTCCTCCCGAGCCACTGGTGGGTAGGGCGAACCGCTGAGAGGCCTCCTGCCCAAGAGAGGACACAGTGAGTGCTGGAGCGTCCACCTGGGCCCAGCGCACCGCAAGCCGGGAACAAAGACAAGGCAAGAGCAGAAACGCAGATACTGGAAAGCGGCCAAACGCGGAGCGGTCACCTTTGCAAGCCTCCTGCAACCCACCTAGCAGAGCAACAGATTTTTCCTCATCCTCCTGCAGGACAGGCGCAGCCCAGGAGAGGGCTCAGTGCATGTGGCTCATGGCAAAAGGCGTCGGAAATCCCGTGCTCCAGCTCTGCACCCCGGAGCCATGGCGAGGCGGCCAGCGCCCAGAAGGGTTGCCAAGCGGTTCGCAGCAGGGGTGGCACTCTGCACAGCTGGGCCCTGCATGACCTTGGGCGCCATGGCGCTGCCCCTTTCTCAGCGCGCTTGCCGCCCCGGGCTGCACAGTGCAAGCACCGCTGGTCCCTTACCCACATGGAAAGTCTGGTGCGAAAACCAGCCCTCCTGACTGGTTATACCGGCTGGTGACTGTCCTTTAATCACACTTCACCCTTAAAACTATTACAAATTCTTCAAAACGGATACAATACATACAGATAATGCAGGTTATTGTCACCTGCTACTGACTCACGTCCTGGTTCCGCACTACAGCACTCCTACCTCTGCTGGCACCCGTCCCTCACCTCCACATTTTTGGCCCTGCTCTTGCATCACCCGCTAACCCCCACCGAAACCTCAGAGCGTTAAGGGGCTGGGCCTGTTGAAAACTGACCTAGCAGGAGAGAGGTGAACTCTCAGGAACACAGTCCCCTCTGGCCAGTTCACCACTTGGCTGCCTGGAAAGAGTCGAAGACGGCAGCCCGCACTCAGGCTGGTGAAAGGTGCTGCAGGCCTGGTTCAGCTAAACACTTCACGCCTCTGAAAGGAGTGGGTACCGGCAGAGAAGTGGGTATATTGAGGGAAGGATGGTTTTGAATGAGGAGAGTGCATGCTACTAATTACTGCACAAGTAGCAGCTTGTCAGCTAAAGGCTATTGTGCTCATTTCCACCATCACATGACAGTTACAGGCAAATCCAGACTGTCTGTTCCAGAAAATATTCACATCTCAGGCAAATGCCTAGCAGACAGGTCTGGCTGCCTCCGTGTGCCTTTTCAAAGCAGTTCTCGCAGCAAAGAGGGTCAAGAACAGAGCAATCTAGGGGAAATCAGCTTTATTGTGAGTCCTCGAGACCAGGGGGCAAGGAAACACTTGGGACAGCACTGGACATGTGTGATGGACCTTTCAGTGCACCCTCTACCAACAAGTTTTTCCTCCAGGGGAAATCTATCATCATTCCTCACATGGTAGAGCAAACAAACTCACAACACAAAAAACAGATGAAGCAAATGAACCTTACCTTCAAAATATCCTGCAGCTGTTTCAAAACAGCATGGACCTCTTCTTGTAAAAGCCATTTAAATTCTTCTTCCTATGTTGTGGAAAGATAGAGGTGGAATCATTAGAAGTCAAACACTGGAAATAAATCTCTCAGACACATATGAAAATTATTTAAGTTCTAAGTATACTGCTATGTCCATGCCGTTTAAATCACATTCTAGTAGGAGAAAAAAAAGATTTCATCCTGGTTTGTCAAAAGGCCTTACTCTCCACTTCTCCGCCCCAGCCAAATGAATTGTCCTCGTTCTTGTTTTGACTTTGTTTAACAAAGCAGCATTTATACAAATCACTGTACCAATAATCACAGAATTAGGAAAGAACAGGCAGCACGGGATGTGAATTTCAGAGCAAAATACAGATCCTGCTGCTTCAAAATCTGGGGCATCTTTTTAAGATGCTGGGGTGGGCTGACCTTGACCAGTCGGCTGCCAGACACCCACCCAGCCTCTCCCACTCCTCCTCCTCAACAGGATGGGGGGAGGAAATAAGATGAAAAGCTCGCTGGTTGAGATAAAGACAGGGAGATCCCTTACCAGTTACCATCACGGGCAAAACAAACTCAACTTGCGGACAAGTTTGTTGCCAATTAGATGGTGAGAAACAAAGACAAAAATCTAAAATGCTCCTCCTCCCCCCCAGTGGCATTTTACCAAGCAAGAGCAGCCTAAAAATAAAGCAAGCTAAACTGAAAAGTGGGTGGGGGGAGAGAAAGGCTGAGGACTCCCAGTCATCTGGGCAAATTCAGTAACAAACAAGTTCAGATCTGATGACACACCGCCTCAGGCCTCCATCAGTTGTCGGCTACAGAGAAGCCTGTATAAAGCAGATCCTCAAACCACAGCTAGGCATTCCTGTTAAACCACAAGACCCTACGCAGAAGATCATCAGAGAAGTGGGGATGGAAGCAAGCAAGGGACAAAGAAGAGATTGACACTTGCTACCTTGTAAGAGAAGAGAAATTTTCCATGAGGAAAGTACTGGAAGTGAATGAATTGAGCAGGCTGCCCACAGAAAAATTGGAAAGGTGTGGTCAACTCAGAAACTTAAGCCTGTGGTTTCTCCGCTAGACAGTTCCTGTTCACCATGAGAAACACGAAATAACTACTCCCTGATGTGTCATCACCTTATGCAAGAGTTTTCTGAACAAAAAGTAGGACAAGGACAGTTTCATTTCAACAAACGTTCACCCAAAGCAGGTACACGCAACAAAACTATGTAGGATTCTCTGTCATCCTTGGAACCAGTGTGGGTGCAGGACCACTGACTTTCACCACTTAATCCTGGTTTGGGTTTCTGGGCATCGTATTGACATATTGGATTCCTTGCTCTTTTGTTCTCTGTAACACTTACGCTCCTCCAGGTTCCCAAAGGAACAGAAATCACGTAGGTAAAGCAGACACCTTTAGTGCCTCCACCACCTCTCTGTTGCCACGCAGATGTTTCTACTTCAAATCATCCTTGGTGTCTTCCCTCACCCTAGTGACAGCAAAAGACCTTCCCCCCCCCGCCCCGGTGTTACTTTCAAAGTCAAGTTCATTCACCATCTCTGTGCACTACACATCTGTATTTCTGGGGAACGCTAGTCACATCATTCCAAATCACATTAACTTTAGAAAAATCCGGTTTTCACATGCGGCTTTCCGCCTAGCCCAGATGCATCTCTAGAATTCCCTCCCTCGATAGGAAGTTTGCACTACTTCTTGAAGCTCATGTCCCCGGAGTTGTCTGCAATGTCAGCTGGTCTACGGCCTTCCCACCTTCACCAAGTCAGTAAGGCTGCTTTGACATGCCTGCCTGCTGTTTGCTAGGTCGGGTCTTCCATCGAGCCGCGCGTTGGACCGACTATGAAGAGATCAAGGTCATGTAACGCATTTCGTTGTTTACCGTGAGCCCGGCTGCCCCCGGCCCTGACCGGGCCCCGGGACTCACCCGAGGCCAACGCATGAGGTGGCGTCAACCGCGCCCCACACTCGTACTGCTCAGGGGGAGACCGCCAAGGCGCAGGCCAAGGCAAGGAAAGGGGGAATCTGGAGGAGGCCACGGCCTGCCGCTGGCCGCGGGCCCGAGGGCAGCAGGGCAACGGAACCCGGGGCCGGCCCGAAAGCCCCCGGCCACCGAGGCACGGCCCCCGCAGCGGTGCGCGGGCGGCCCTCACAGCGCGCCTCAGCCCGGGCAGGGAAGGGCCTCGCCGGCCGGGCCCGGGGCCAGCGGCGGCGTGCGACCCCCCCCCACCCGGAAGGGGCCTGAGGGGGTCCCGGTAGGGCCGCCCCCGCCCGGGGCCGGGCCGGTTGCCACGGCAACGGCGAGCCCTCCGCCCGCCTCGCCCCTCCTGACTCACCAGCACCGCCCGCTCCGCCGCGCTCGCCATCGCCGCCGCCATCCCGCCGCCGGCCCCGCCCCCTCGCCCCGCCCCAGTCGGCTACCGGCCCCGCCCTCGGCGGCACGGCCTCTGCCCGGCAACGCGGCCGAGACAGCGTCTGATTGGGCAGCACCGGCCGCCCTTCGCGAGGGGGGCGTGGCGAGGGCGGTGCCAGGAAGGCGCGACGCCGGGCGGAGGAAGGGCGAGAGGCCGGGGCCGCGCCCGGGGCCGCGGGGAGCGCTCGGGGCCGCCCCTCAAACGCCCCCAGCCCGCTGCGATTGCGGCCACAGCGGGGTTTTGAGCTGCACCGCTCACCGCCGCAGGTGACTGCATACCGGCGAAGATAAAAGCGAGCTACAGGTTAAAGAATCCTGAAGAACGGGTGAAGAGGGGGAAGTCTCATCCGTTTCTTCTCAAAACTTTGGAATTGAAATGAATTTATACCGGCACTGAAGTCTCTGCATTCCTTTTCACGCTGGATATACTGCAGGCGAGAAGCGGCCAACCCAGCATCATCTTCTCCAGCTGAACAGCATCATCTTCTTCACCGCATCAGCACGGCGGGTTCTGGACGGGAACGCGTTCACAGAGCAGGGAATGGTTCCACCAGTGCCAGGTTCTGCTGCGAGCACAACTCCGACGCCGTGGCCTTGCTCCATCATCACTTTCTGCATGGCTTTTAATCACAGTGCTGAGTTTTTCCTTACTTTAGCACCTGTAACTCATTCTAACTAAAGCACACCATCCGTCAGTTCTGGCCCCTTCCGCCTCAGTGCATGAACATCTACTGCTATTCGACAGCAACCGCTGCCTGGATCATCAAAAAGCAATATTCTGGAGCTGGCAAACACGTCAATTAAGGGATCTTGCCTTGGAAAACCCCACTCACTGCTGAGTTAGTGCTCAAAAAACCCCGAACGCTAGAAGGAAGGATACTCCAGAGAGAGCAATTGGGCTAGCAGGCTCCCAACGCTTAGACAACACAAGGCGACACCAACACCAAAAAGCTCCTGGACCTCCATCTCTCAGCATTCTTCGCTTTAAAACTAAGCCTTCATCCTCCTCTCAGTCCAGATGCACACAGTCCTCTGCACACCGAGGCTGGAATTTATCCAAATTCATCCTTTCGTGGTGCCTCACCGACAAGATGAGGCTTCTGCAATGACCAAAATGCCCTCAGGCATACTGCTCTTTTTCAGCGACTCTGATTTTTGAATGTTTTGAGGAACGCACATATTTCTTCAGTGCCACAGTACAGGTTTGATAGGCTTTAGAAACTGCCACAAGAACATTGTGTTACCAAGAAAGGTTTTATTCTTTTTGCCAGTAGCTTTGTTAATTGCACAAAAAAATCTTTTTGTTTTGCCATTTAAACATTTTCACACATCCTATTCTGAATGACAAACGTTAATTAAAAACAAGGCAAAAAAATAAAAATTCACAACCTTAATTAACTATAGGATCTATCATGGAGGAAAAAAGAAACTGCTTTTCTTACAAGCTTTTCACAAGTGTCACATTTTCTCTTTAAAAAGGAGGGAGTCAAAAAAAAGCAAATTGCTAAAACAGAAATCCTCATAAAAAGGAACTTTACAGAATTGTCAACAATATTAAGACAACATTGACTAGCCAGTTTTATTAGAGCATCTCTCAATCCACAGCTTCCCCCCCTTCCCTCCCCCAAATCTCAGGCCTAGGAACAGATTAAGATCCATGTTCAGAGGCTACAGACATAAATACAAGAATCAGAGTGAGACTGACACGAGTCAACCTCAAACGGCATCTGAAACAGTCCGGTTTTCACCATTTCCATCCCTCCTCCTCACTTCACATCCCCTTCAGAGCTCTCGGTCTCCTTCTGCTCCTCCCTGGCGCATCTGTGATTGTACAGCCGGCGGGGCAGCACCGCACCCTCCAGCCACTCCTCATCCACCTACCTCGCCAGAAAGCTGCAGTCAGACTTTCCCAGGATAAATTACAGTGTTTAACTAGTCTGCACCTGCCACTCCCACATAAACCACCATCTCCATTTTGAGAACTACAGTATTTCTGGAAAACAAAACCTGCAGCAGTGAGTTGCCTAGGGAGCGGTTCTCCCTCTCACAAATATAGTTCTTTGAATTCGCTATGAAATACAGGTCACAGGACTTGAGAGCTCCTTTTGTATTCTTGCTCTATCCAGAGGCACCATAAAATAAAAGAGGGAGCTCCTCCATTACCTTTGCTCGGACCTATTCACCTTCACTCTGGCCCGAGAGACCTCCGCAGGGACAGGTCGGGGACGCTGCTGCACTGGCTCAGCACAGTTCCACTCTCAACTGGACCCGAGACAGTACCTCCCTCTTCCTCCCAAAAGATTTCTTACACTACAAAACCTGTGGTCCTACCTCCTGCCCCCCAAAACACCATTTGCCCCAGGTGCCCTCAATACACAACTCATGGAAGTGATTTCTTAACTGCGGCGTGTTTAACCAAGGACTTCTGATGCTAATAGCCAAGTTGTTCTGGATGGGGGAAGCGCAAGTGTGTCAAAAGCAGGCTAATGGCTGGTTATCCTGGGTAGCTATATGTGCCTTTAATATGAATATCTACATGCAGGATGACAGTTGCACTGCCAAAGAAACATGTATGTATAACTAGTATTGTTCACATATACCACTGACAGAAGGGCAAAGTGATGTCTAACAGATCTATTACTAGGAGATGTTCACCACAGGACATAATGCATAACACAGTATTAGCCCACAAATAATAGTGATCACAGGAGGTGAAATATTCAACAAAGTAACATTTACAGCATTAGGCATTAGATGTCATGATTCATGAGTTATCTGATACGTTCCCTGTTTCTTAATAAGGTGCCCCTGAACCATATGCACGTGCTGCAGAAAGCAGGATTGGTAAGAAATCCTAACCCACAGGAAAAATTCCCTAGACAGCCATTAAGTTCCTAGAAAAAGAAGATGGTGGGAGGGGCAGACCTCGCAGATTTAAAGGTCTAATTTGAATTTGCTTGCTTTCCTTTCAGAATCCCAACCCAAGGGAGGAGATTGTGCCACTGAGAAGTGATTTTGGCCAATAAACTTTCTTACTGGCATTTTACTCTCAAATCTAAAATGCAAGAACCCTCCTAAAAGGCTAATACTGAGAACAATTAAAAAAAAAAAAACACGCTCTGTGCATTTTTAGAGGGACAGGCATCCTTTGGACTCTGGGTTGCTCTGCTATCAACACCGAGAGCATCTCTGCTCTCTAGCCTTGGCATCTGCAGTTCAAGTCCCACGTTTCTAGACTAAAGCTCAGCAGTGGGCTTAGCCTCCTGTTTTACCAAATAGTCTGGTCTTTCTAGAAGTTGGTATCCGGCCACAAGCAGAGTCACAGGTACAGGGAAAACTCTCATGCTGCGCTAGTGTTGTACCCAGAGTAGTAACACTAAGAACATGTATGGAAAATCTGACATGTATAAAGATCACTAATCAGTACAGAAAAAGATCCCTGTGAGGTAGGTAATCATCACCCACCTTTAAAGATGGGCAAACAGGCTAAGAGATATAATAACCATGCAAAGGCCAAAAAGAGCATGGAAAGGAGCTCAGGATTCTCAATCTCTTGGCTCTACAATCATTCTTCTCGCCCCTTTCAGACTCATCACTCTGCTTGTGACACTGCTACAATCCAAGACACCTTTGTAATTATTGACTACAGGGGTTAAAAAAAAGCAGGCAGTAAAGCAACATAAGCTAAGGCCAGGAGCAACCCTAAGGTTTGTTCCTCCCCCAAATAAAATATCCCTGGCCCAGTTTTACGCTATGTGTTTCTCTTGCAGTTTTCTATGCAAACATGTTGATCTCCGATGGTGTTTGTGGGACGGGCAGCTATGATTAGCCTTTTAGGAGGCTCATTTACACTGGCATTCTCTCATTTTCAGCAAGGTTTGTGTTCCCTAAGCTATAGTTGTCTGTACAGGGGAAGACACGGATGCAATCTGTTCTTCTTAACAATACAAGGAATTCCTCCATCAAGGTGCTGGGGAGGTGGAAGTTTAAAAAGAAACAGAATCAAGACAGCGTTGCATGCAACCCCGTTACCTTCTGGAACTGCCATTCTCCTCCATGGGAGGTGCTTTGTTGTCTAACAGTGGCCGATTAACAGGAATGCTCCTCACCTTACTTGGGACCAAGGACTTTAGTGATATTCACAGGTAGGCGGGATGTATGTCACCTGTCCCCTTGATGCAGAGTCCAACACAATGCATTATTTCACAGCAAAGGAGAAAAGGGATCGTTAGAAACAGCATCTTGGACAAGCATACAAAGAGGAAAATAAAAGCAGCCAAGCAGCAGATTTCTGGCAGAGTTGCCTCAGAGCTTCTGAACAAGCCGCCACTGTTCTGTTCCATGACTGTCAGTGCATGGCATGGATTTTTCTAATTAGACTGCAACAATCCGAGCCCCCTCCTCCCCCCCTTCTGCCACCAGGGGAAGGCTCACTGCAGCAGCTGCCTCCGTGGCAGATCTCAAAGTCTGTGTATAAAAGGAAATGGAGAGACAGAGATGGACTGGTCCAGAGTTAAAACCCAGTATCATAATAATATTAATCAATAATCATAGTATTAACAGTAAGAACGGTGCAGCCTAGTGGATGTAGGCCCTGTACACTGCAGACATGTCGTTGTCTGATTGGTCCAATGCTTTTGCTCGTTTATAGACCTAGAGAAGAAAAATTAGAAAAGGATCAGTGCCTGCTCTTGTGTGAAGCCTTTCCCCAGCAGAAAAATTACTTTGCTGACCACTGCAAACCAGAGAACTGCATAGTATGTCAAGGAATTAAAGCAGCGCAGACCAGAACACATCAGGTCTTGTTGAGGCCATCTGTGTTTACTGATGTGACATTCTAAGGGCTTCTACAACCAAAACAAATCCAATTCCATCCTAGTCAAAATACATTTCAATTGCTGTTCCCTCGTCTTAGAGATGATGTAATTCTTAGATTTTTGTCTCTTGTTGACAAATGGCTCTACTGAAGAAATGCTGAGTAACACACATCTGAACACTGAACAACTCTTACCTCGTTGGCAGCCGCTGCCATGGGAGTTGGGTGGTTGACAGAATCACCCAGTGCAATAGCTAATCTAAGATCCTTCTGTATGTATTTCAGGTAGAAATCAGGTTTAAAGTTTCCTTGCAAGATATCTGTCGAGAGGAATGCGTGCAAAAAATAAGCATGACGAAAGTCAATCAAGCCCACGCTGCAAGGGCATGCAATTCAACACCAAACTTCCCTTTCCCATGCTGATCACCAGGAACACTGCTTTTAGCTCTTCTGTTTCTCTGCTCTCTATCGTCATCTGGCCACAGCAGATAATGTCACTACTGCCCACTGACAAAGTGAGCTCAGATTTCTAAGCAGCTTGACCTCCATTTCACTTATTACCCTGCCCCAATGAAATCCTCACTGTGAACTCAAGTCCTAAGCAGGCTGTAGACAATGCAGAGCTTGGGGTGGATTCTCAGAAGCCCTGGCTATGAAGGGGAAGGAATGGAACTCAGCTCTTCATTTCCAGAATGCTTAAAATACCCAGAATCCCCAGCTGATGAAGATGGGACGGTTATTTTCTCCCTTCTGCCATTATCTGAAATGCTGCTAGGTTGTGGCAAATGTCCTATAATAAAACAATGTAAGAGAACTTTACTTTGGCACTTCTGGTCCAGGAAGATGCTGGCAAGTTGTCCCTGATTGAGGATATCCAGAAGGGTTTGTTGGGACTGGCCAGTCACTTGAGCCAAAGTCAGTCCTTCTGCTATCGTTGCCATGAAGCTGCCCTGGACCATGTTCACAATCAGCATCATCTTGGCAGCATTGCCTACTTCACCTGGGAGCGAGACATACCATTGGGCATTCCTTCAGAAGAGATACAGCAGCCTTGCTCCCCCATCCCACACAGTATTAACACTACTAGACTCTTCATATCAAGCACTTGGCAGCTCTCCCTTCCCCTGAAAGACTTCAGAAAACTTACCCATTTTCCAAGCACTCAAAGGAAGGGAGAAATCGTTAACAAAGTATGATTTAAAATAAAAAGCGTCACGAATCCTCTGAAATGAGCCAGTATTAAAAAAAAAAAACACCTCAGGCTGGAGGCTCTGAAATTGGCCAAGTTCCAGAAGAGCAGGCCAGTTTCTCATACTGCCCCAGGAGACAAGGAATAGATGACACATATGCCCCTCAGACTCCTTGCTGGAATTCCCAGTCCTTGCACTGACTAAGAAACCGCTATCATGCCCTCTGTGTTTCAATTACCTAGAAAAAAAGAGGTCTTCCCCATCGCTTGGAAACAGCTACTGCAGTCCTCATATAAACCCCTGTCGCCAGCTGCCAGGATCACAAGCATCCCATCATTAGATAGCTGCTGATTTCCTGAGACCGGTGCTTCCAAAAAGCGACCACCCCGGGACACTATCACCTGAAAAAAGAGCATCTCTGGTTAGCTGTGCATGAACAGCATGCATTGATGCCGAGTAGGCAGCACACCAAGATTGTTTAGGGCGTTCCTGTCCCTGAGGACAGAATTTTAAAGCAGAACAAATAGCTCAGACATATAAACAAGGAGAGGAAAGCACTAACACGTGATGTGCTCCATCCCACAAAGGGTTCTTGAGACCAAAAGTTGCCCTCATACTCCAGCAGCACTTTCCTGCACCCATCACTACTGCGCATGTTTTAAGCGGCTGAACTTACGTACTTTTGCCATGGCACCGTGTAATGGCCAAGGAACCAGTGCTGAAGTTGTAGATTTGGTGCAGGAATCTCAGAAGATTGACTGTTACGACATTTTCCCCCCTTTTGCCCAAAGAGGAAAGGCCTTCAACAGATCTCTTCAGCCAGAGGTTTACTAATACGTATGACTCTTCATTCTCCAAATTCGTGTTACACACTACTGCATCACCAATATGCCTGCTTAAAACTTCACCAAAACAAGCTCCCCTTCCTCGTGCAACACCACACACTGACTTTAGGGCAGAGGATAACAATCAAGACGCCAAAGAGGGAATCAAACGTACCGCATCAGAAATAACCAGAACACTTCTACAGAAATCCTCTCTATAATAGTATTTCTACAGAAGGAAACGTGAAGGCCTTCTTTTTCCCCAACCAGAACATTTAAAATAAGCAGATTATGCCTTTTATCAATTTAAGGACAGTTATTACTCCAGACAGCACCTTCTCCTCCAGTTTGCTACAGAATAGCAATCTGGCTATAAATACTTCCTAAGGGATCAAAATTTGGCTGGCTCTTTGCATTGGTGCCAGCTAACAACCCTGCCAAATCTACAGGATTTGCTATTATCACCAGGGAACATCTCATCCAACTTTGTTTGCTGGTCGACAAGATTTGTCTTATTTGCCTGGGACTTGAACGTCTCCTAGAAGAAACCCAAAAATCTTCAGAAGCTTTTTTATTATCAACAGCTTACCGCCTGAAGCAACAAGAACTGCAGTACTGCTGCTGAATCACAGATATTAGAAGTTCAGTTCAATGCGATTACCTGGGCCAACTCTGTGACTGTATCTGCATCCACAGTGGACATATCCACATAACACTTCCCTGGGCGAATCCCTTGCAACACTCCACTCGGACCAAGTACCAGCTGTGGGGAACAGAAGAGCGGTAAAGCAATAGGGTGTCTGCAAAGAAACTCCAATCCTGCAGGACAGCAGTTCAGGTGAGCCTGGCGCTGCAGTGGTAGACTCCTAGTGGGATATCAAAACCTACCCCCCAGGGATTACTTTTTAAAAAGGATGATTTTTATTGGGACATTTATTTTTAGACAGCTGCACTGCCCAGCATCTACACTGACCCAGGCTACCACAGTTAGTAGGAATCAGAACTGGCATTCAGTGACTGTATCTTGTAGTCTAGCTGGTGGAGGAAAAATAAGAGCTAATCCTTACATCCTTTGCTGCTTTTGGATCTGATACACAGGCAAAGGTGATGTCACAGGTGGAGACAACTTCAGCGGGGGTTCTTCCCAGTCGTGCCCCCTCCTGGATGAACAAATCACACTGCAAAAGTCACAAATCCAACGTAAGAAAAATTAAGTACAGAGCAAATGGTTTCTCTAGCATTTTGCCGAAACAAACTCTGCTGCTGGAGCCAACTTAAAAGGAGTCAGGCATATTAATTACATAGCAACTGGGTTGTCTTCTGTTGGTTTGTCCACACACACAGGGCTCTTTTGCAGCTTTTCTGAACGCCAAGTGAAGAACTTCAAAAGAAAGAGACAGGAAGAGAGAACGCTTAGGTGAAATGGTAAGAGATTGAACGTTGTGGGTTTTGGAGGAGAGATGAGGGAAAAAAAATTGGTAAACAGACATAGCAAAAGGTGTTACTGGACAGTAAACAGGAATATGCACAGCTGAGACCGATGTGTTTTAGTGGGCTGCTGCTTCAAAAATCTTAGCTCCTTCTTACCCTATCCCCTCATACCATGAATGTTTTGCAGTTAAAGAAGAAATCTTTTAATCCCTTTCAACAAAGTAACCACAGTGCCCTTCTTGGCTTTGATATTCCACAATATCATCTGAGTACCACATCTCCCCCAGTTACCTACTTTTTCTCCTCCACTACAAAGAATAACGCTGGCTAGAATATAAGTGTAATATAAGCTCAATTCTCACTTTGAATACACCTATAAAACCCTTCTCATCCTGATCTTATGACACAGCAGGTTTTCAACAGAACCTTTGCTACTGCAACATGAACAGCACAATAGATATGTCGATGAAGCTGTGGTCAAGCAGTGCATCCTACTGCACCACTCCCAGGATCAACTCCCCAGCACTTGGTCTTCTTGTCCAGCTCCACGACACAATGACTTGGCTATGTGCATCAGCAGTATTTCTAGAAGCACTTTACATTGCATTCCTCAACACACATACAAGGTTGTAATTTTTCTGGCAACTCTCTCATCTCATGCAAAATAGCAATGGGGTGGGGACTGTTCAAATAAAAGTGACCATACTAGGACAGACTACAGCTTCATCTAGTCAAAAGTGGCCACCAACAAGCACCTAGGAATAAGAATAGAACAAGGTGCCAAGCAAATACTTGTGTTTCTTTGGCATCCTCTCCCAGGCACCACCACTTGGTGACTCCAGGCCTCCCTGAGCTACAAGTGGTAACTACACGTTTAGAAAAGTATCATCTGTACCTTAATCACATGCCTACCTTCTCGGCGGTCCGGTTCCAGACAGTGACGGTGTGACCCATCTTCAGTAAGTTGGAGACAATGCCACTTCCCATCAGGCCAAGTCCCAGAAATCCTATCCTGAGGGGAAGGAATAAACATTAATGCAACAGAAAGCAATTGGTGTCAGCCTCTCATGGTCTTGGAAATGATAAAGAGCAAACCCTGGAGCATCACCAGCAAAAAAAAATAATCCCAAAACCACAACAAAACCAAGTATGTTCCACTGCAGCCAGCGCTAGAATGGGCAGATACTGAGCTTTAAAAGCAAGCTGGTATTTATTTTGCTTACCAAACATCCCCAACAATTTCCTGAAGAAAGTCTTTAGTCTGCTTCAGAAGACTACCTAAACATTAAAGGTTTGGGTGCTCTGGGGTTTTTTGTTTGTTTGTTTGTCGGGGGGGTGGGGTGGGGAAAGGTGTTGTTTGTTTGGGCTTTGTTTGTTTTGTTTTATTAAAATTGCTGTTCTTGTGCTTTCTGTTGCCAGCCATTGCCTTAATGAAGATAAAGGGAACATTTAGAGATCAGCAGGTGCTTCTCTAATCAATCGTCTGATTTTAAACTAAGTCACATGTACAATGAACTTGCTTATACTATTGAATGATACATTACAATCTTTATTTTAATAAAGCCTAGCAAGGACTACCAGGCTAAGCATCATACACAGACCAAAGACCTAGTCCCAGCTCTACAGCTGCGATTTTGGACACACACAGCAAGAAAGGAAGTAATAGGCCAGCACAGGTCACCGTGAGCGACAATACAATAGTCCCAGACACCAGCTGCCTTCCCCCATGCCTCCTCCCCTCCTCGAAGCTGGCAAGAGTTTTGCTCCCCCCCCTTCAAGAAAAAGACAACACGCTAAGAAGTTCCATCCCTACAATCACCTGCAACAAAAATTCCTTTGCAGTCATTGCTGCAAGGATCCTTTTATACATCACACAGCTAGCTTCATACCAAAACCACAATTCTCACAGGAGACTCTGAAGCGTTCAGTTACATGTCTGATGTAACTTCACAACGAAATCTGCCTGGCAATTCCCCAGTTAGTTCTTCAGAATTAGCCACGACAGATGCGCTGTGGCTTTCGCTAGCTACCTGCACTCTCCCAGCTAGCCATGCTGCCTTTTGTTAGAGCAAACTAATTAAGAGAGGTCAGAGCAAGTCACTATAGACTCCTTAAACAGCCCAAACAAGGGCCACCTATTTTCAAGTCTGTAAAACAGCGCAGATATTCTTTCTCTCCCAACCCACCTCTGAGCCACACTTATCCTGAGAGACCGTTTTACCTGAACAGCTTCATTGTTATTTTGGTTTCCCTGGAGTAGTTGAGAACTGACATCCCATGAGAACGACCCCAACGGCAAACAGCAAGCTGTGGCCTGAACTCAATTTGAACAGAGCGGAAGTTACAGAGTGAAACAGGAAGCTCAAGTTAGGCTTCTCTCACTCTAGAAAGGAGAAGGGGGACGTTAGAAGAAACCAGAAAGCTCACGTGCTGCACAGCAAAGCTCTTGTGCTGGGAGAACACGCCTCCCTCTTCCTCTTGTCTTCTACATGCTCAGGAGAGCAGTTAAACAACCCCAGTAAACTGCCAGGCACTACTGGAGGAAGATACCCCTTTATCTTTCTGCCTCATATAGCATTCAGAAATACTGCTGCTTAATGTTCTGCAGCATGGCCTACAGGAAAAGGGCAACTGCAGAAAAGCCCTGAATTGCAAATGTATCCAGGCCAGACCTTACTCTGAATTTTTCTACTGTACAGCCCCTGTTTGTTTTTAGCTGCCTCCCTCCCCTCCTGCCCCCCAAATCAGTTTCACACAAGGACAGAGGAGATCTGTAGTTAGAGGGAAACGTTAGGTTTATTTATTCTCAATGACAAGCTGGATAATGGCTGCATGTATGAGCTGGGAAGGAGAAAAAGGAAGGAAAATGGCTGAAGTGCGTTGGAGATCTTACTTTTTGTCTGTAGGCGTGATACTGCCATTGACTGCTGTGCTGTCTGCTGCCTGGATGGAGGTGGATCCTGTTTCCTGAGGGGGGCGTGGAGAGGAAAAATAAAAAAAAGTAGAGTGCACAGCTCTGGAGGAACTGCAAGTCCTCATGACAATAAGGAAAATCCATGAAAACCAATATTTGCCTTACCTCTTCACAAACCTTCAGCTTCTTTGTGATGGCTTGATAGCAGACAGCTGGCTGTATGAAGAAGACAAAGCATTCAGGGGAAGGACAGTGCTGATTTGCTCTGCTGAGCAAACAGACCATATCCTTAGTACATAGAAACAGGCAGCTCACCCACCCACCACCATCTGCAAAGCAGGAAAACTCTCAGGCTTCCCTCAATGGGAGAAAATAAAAACAAAAACCTAGTGCAACATATTAAGCTCTTCCCTTCCTACCCTGCCCCAGCAATTTCAGCCTGTCTTCTGATACAGGTACTGCAAACTCCTTTCTGTAGTTCATATGACAGGCTCCACTAGAGGCAACGATCCAGGGCATCCCTACTTTCACATCTAGACCAAAGAAAACAGAGATCTCTAAAGCCTGCCATAGAGCACCTTGCCTCATATCTACGCTCAGTATGTCAATGCAGCTGCAGAAGCAAAACCATCTTGTTAATATGAGAAGGCATGTGGCTTTCAAACGTTAAGAAGCATAGAATCATCATAGAATCGGTTAGGTTGGAAAAGACCTGTAAGATCATCCAACCATTAACCTAGCACTGCCAAGTCCACCACT
Organism: Gavia stellata; assembly: GCF_030936135.1. Taxonomy (NCBI): domain Eukaryota; kingdom Metazoa; phylum Chordata; class Aves; order Gaviiformes; family Gaviidae; genus Gavia; species Gavia stellata. The sequence goes on along the minus strand of NC_082611.1, from coordinate 19,643,921 downwards.
AAACCATGTCCCTAAGCACCTCATCCACACGTCCTTTAAATACCTCCAGGGATGGTGACTCCACCACCTCCCTGGGCAGCTTGTTCCAGTGCTTAAGAACCCTGTCGGTGAAGAATTTTTTCCTAATATCCAGCCTAAACCTCCCCAGGCACAACTTGAGGCCGTTTCCTCTTGTCCTATCGCTTGTTACTGGGGAGAAAAGACCAACACCCACCTCACCACAACCCCCTTTCAGGTAGGTGTAGAGAGCGTTAAGGTCTCCCCTCAGCCTCCTCTTCTCCAGACTGAACAACCCCAGCTCCCTCAGCCGCTCCTCATAAGACTTGTGCTCCAGACCCCTCACCAGCTTCGTTGCTCTTCCTTGGACATGATCCAGCACCTCGATGTTTTTCTTGTAGTGAGGGGCCCAAAACCCAACACAGTATTCGTCCTTAAGGTGAAGGCTGCTCCTTCCCATGCAGCTTATTGTGAGCTTGTCTAGATTAAAACTGTTAGCTGCTCGTAATCCTTCTGGCTCTGCCCAGATCCTCAGCTAGATAGAAATCCTTTTTCATTTAATTTGATCTTTCCTTTTCCTCCTGATGTTCACTGCTGAAGATAAAACCCTACAAGGCTTCTGACTCTCAGGAGATAAATTGGCTATATTTTACATGGAGCTTTTCTGGTCCTGGAAATTCTCCTGCCATATTCAGTTAATTGACAAGTTCGTCCAGATGAAGGAACTGGTAGGACAACCAGAGGCAATCAAACAACAGGGTTTTTAAACAGAAAAACAGCTTTTCCTACCCCTCAATGTTCAATCTACAGAATTTACTACAAAATCTGCCAAATCCTGGTGCCGTATAATCTTTCATTACTTAAACTGTTCGCTGTACTCAATGCTAAATCATTCTAAACCTTAAGGTTAGGAATTAATTAAACTACAAGATTGCACGTGAGAATCTAATTGCCGCTAGCCCCCAAAGAACAGAACTTTAGACCTCTTTACACATACTCCTTTTACTTAGTCCCAGCAAAGGGCAGGATGGCTAGCCAAGCTAGACAGACCAGCAGAATGATCCTGTCTGCCGAATCCTCACCTTCTCTGTCTGGCTCAGCAGGAAGTGATGAAAGTGTGGATCACTGTCCTTCACAGGCTACAAAGAGAGAAAGTACAGGCTCAGAAACATTCCCGGAGAGTCACCGAGCAACCACAGCACAATTCCCTTGTTCTCCCAAGCTGCAGGAGAACAATAGCTTAAGGTGGAAAATGTAAAATGTATCAGCTGTATCAAGCAGCCTGTTTCAATTAAGCAGTTTATATTGTGTTTCATTCTCACAACCAAAGCCATTCAAATCAAATTCCTCATTTTTGGACATCTGCAGGAAAACCAAAAAAGATTATGAGCAAGATTAACATGGGAAGAAGAGATCTCATATCCCACTTCTTCCTCCTCCCAAGGGAATAAACCCACTTATTTTCTAGCTTCCAAGGAACTCCTTAAAACAGCATTCTGGGAATTGGCTGGAGATTACACCTAGCACTGTCACCTGCTAGGCAAACCCATATTAACAGCAACAAGGACTGGAGGCCCAGGTACGTCACCTCCCTGATGAGCATCATATGCGCTAGCCTAGAGCCGCGCTGCTCTTACTCTGCTTTACTGACCACTTATTTATGCACAAAAGTGAAAGGCTTCCAAAAGCTGTTATGAGGGAAATCAAATGGAACCACCCCACACGATAATATCCGGATAGAGGGAAACTATCTGCATCATCTCCTCCAGTTTCGGGAAGTCAGTCCCAGAAATACTTTTGAAACAAGAAGTACAAAAATGAGTGCAGCAAGTTAAGTGTAAATCTGCAAACGGTTCCACAAAGACTGAAATCTCACTTCCCAGCATACTACTTAATTACCCAGGATACTGTCTAGCTTTGTTACACTACAGAATAACAGAACGGGAGCCTCTTATTTTGTTCCTACAGAAGGAAGAGAAGATCTCGCAATTTTACAGCCCAGGCAGAAGGTTCTAGATTTGCTTCCACAAACTCAGTTCCTAGATCGTATATGTTGTAAAAGTTTCTCACCTCGCTGACACTTGGCGGCCATTTAAATCCAGCCACTGTTCCAGTCATCACTCTCTTCACTGTACTTGACTCTGGAATTGTGAGGTCCTGAGGAGATAGAAGGAGGATCAGAAAGAGCTTACAGCCTGGCTCAGTGGCTGGCCACAGCACGCTGATCATATGCGCACACATACAGAGTTTTGAAAAGCACTACAAATGCCTTCCACTTCACATGCCTTTCCATGTAGAGTTCATATTTAAACAAACAGTGTATTATCAACACAGGTGAGGTGAAGAAAACATGAACTGCCCACGAAGGAATTCAATCACAGTTATGGCTTCTGCAGAATCCATTCTTCATGTTTAAGAGGAATCATTGCACTTGTGTAATCATGCAAAGAGCTGAGAAGCAAACGAACACACTTGATCCAGAATTTTCCTCTGGTGGATGCAAAAAGCTAAACAAATGGGTGAAGAACATCACCACAGTCGGAGGTCTGAATTCTTCTAATTCTCCACTGTCATAAAAAAGTAGTCTACCTGTTAACAGGAGAACCTTCAAAGCACGAGGCTGATTGTCACATCTGCTCAAGTTTGCAGAATCCATGAGACAGAAACTGGTACGTGGTCTGCCCCATTCGCTCAACAGGCCCTGATTTGTAATGTCATGATAATACTTAACGCATCAGGTTGGTTTTTTTACTGTTGAGCAGCTTAAAATTTATCTTTCTTATTTCCCCAAGGAAATAAGAGGTTAAAATAGGTTAATAATAGGTTAAAATAGGTCTTTATGCTATAGGTCATAGAAATATGCTATAGACATATAGGTCTTTATGCTATATGAAGAGAACGTGCAGGACTTCTGCATAGTATGTGTTATCTTCCTGAAATGAGGATTCAGAAATGGAATCACATTATCTCCCCTCCAAAATTATTTCCTGAAAATGCACAATATACCTTAGTGTCCACGCAGAACCACAAGAGAAGAGCAATGTTTGCAAAAAAGGTAAGAGCAAGACTCCTGGAGGTAACCCAGATTGATGCAACTGTTTCATCTGTTAGCAGGGACAATTCAGACATCAGTCACCAACCTTAAAGTGTCATTTCTGTGTAGGGAGAGCCTTGCACACTAAAATTCTCTCCTTAGAGACCATGCTGCTGTTTCAACTGGTAAAGCATGGATGAAGCCTGCTCTGATACCTATGAAGTCATGCTGGTCCTTTGAAAATATTCATATAAGCTTAAAACTGAGAGTATATGAAAGATCATGTATGCCTACAGAGCATTTCTAGATAGAGCACACCTCAGAAACACATGGATCCTCGAATTTTGTGCATCCTTATTACTTGGAAAGCCAGAATTTGAACTGACGGGGCAAAAACCCCCAAATCCCAACACTGCAATAATTCAGAACAGCGACATAAATGTTTTCTACCCTAGGGCTAAGAATTTGGGGAAATTATGAGAACCAGGCAAGATTTTAAAAATTATTTTATATGCTGAAAAATAGTATTAAGGCAGTACTGTTATATTTTCAGGGCAATTTCTTTAACTGTCAGTACATTACTTTCCAGAAGCTATAAGGCTACTTTCCTACATTAGCCTGCTTATTTTCATGGTCTGTGGCCAGACATTTATCACATAGCTGGCCACCTCTTTGCGATAAGCTGTTTAAAACCACTCCGCTTGCAATTTGCCAGTAAAATAATTTCTATTACCACAATTAACTCACTCAAAGCGCTCCGATGCCCTGAGGTAGCTAATACCGTAAAACCTAAGCATGTAATGTGTCAGCACGATCAGAATTCTCCCAGCCGTTAGTTTTGATCAATTTTGGAATGAATCTAGCTCAAAGACCCAAAAACATTTTGCAAGTGGAAAAAAAAGGCCCCGTGGCTTATTGTAACAGAAATACGTGAAGACACAACATGCTCATAGCAAGACATTTTGAAAGGTGAAAGTATGTTGCTGGTAAAGCGTTCTCCTACATCAGTCAAGTCACAAGTTCTGTAATTATTAGTAAGAATTCACAAATACGCATCCATTCCTCCCCTCCTCCAACTCCCCCAAAAGGAGAAACTGATGGGCTCTGCTGTACAGCCTGATTTACAGCTGGGTCTAAAAAAAAAAGCCAGTATTTCCTTCATAGCTAATATCTGAGATGATTTTACTACATCAAGAAAGAGTTTGCTGTTCAACCAGTGAAGGCCAATCCATTCACAATTTTGGAGATCAAAGACTACCATCTTGACTTGCATCATGAAGTGCACTGAAAGCAAAGCATAACGTGATCCCTTTGAAGCACAGGTGAGTAAGCAGACTGCCGCATGGTGTACCAGCTGAAGTCTCCCAATGGTCTTCAGGTGTAGTCTCTGATGGAGCACGTGCATCGTAATAATCCACTGAAATAATTATCCATTTGGAAAAGGAAGATCTGGACCACAACAGTGGGTTCCACAATAAATAAAAAGGCTGGAACTCTAGATGAGTGTAGACGAAGTATTGGTGGCTATCATTGCTGCCACAACATCCAGAAATAACAGGGAAGTAATGGGGATAAAATAATAATGCTCCAAGGTTGGACCTTTCTAACAGAGGATGGAAATACATCCTACAGCATAGAAGCCGAAATGAATACAATTAATTCTTCTGGTGGATTCCCCAGGCTACAAGAGTTTCTTCTTTAAGCCCTAACCCTTAAGAATACCCCACCCTCTGTAAGTATTGAAGGTGAAGTGGAATGACTACTAATCACTCAATCACACAAAGTAGATGAGATGGGAGAAGTCAGGAATCAGATGAAGACCCACATCTCTTCGCTAATCCTTCCCACACAAATTGAACTTGAGGGATGACAAGATGAAAGGTGGAGTCTCACGATACAGCTCTCAAAGCCCTCTCAAAGATAGGAATAGAGCCATTCAAAATAACTAACTGGTAAAAATTACAGAAGAATCAACAATATGCTTGCTAAAGGTATCAGGCAGCCAAATGGTTTAGAAGTAGTAACCTGGAACAGCTTAAAAAACCTGATACTGAACTGACTCTTCCTGCTGGCCTGTTAATCAAGGTGCCAGCCAACCCTAGAGTCCATCTGCAAAGTCCACAGGGCACTGGCGGACATGCACAACACAAACCTTCTCATCCTTGGGTGGACGCCCCCGTTTTCGGGGGCTCTGATCCTGGGCTCTTTTCAAAGGTGATTTTGATCCTCTCTCTGACGATACAGAAGAGACCCTCTTTTTTCCTTCCCCTGTGCCCTTCTTCAACTTCCCTTCAGACAAACTGGCTTTGCGTTTCTCTTCACCAGCAGATTGCTTGCCTCTTTCTTCACTGGAATTACGCCGATTCTTCTCTTCATTGGAGTTATGGGAAGACGCCTGAGAGATTACAGAATAGAAGACGGTAAGGAAAGAAGAGAAGAGCTGGAATGATTTTCATGCAAAACCAAGGATGTGAAGGACCCTGTGCTGATTACTATCAAGCAAAACAACAGCACGCTAACTTGAAAACTAGATATTTGTTAGCCCTTTGAAGTTGGTGAGTGAAGTTCCTGGTTAGTTCTCCTGCAAAAACACATCAGTTTAAGTAAGCGAGTAACAGAACAGGCCACTTGAAGACTTGCTGGGAGTGTGTGCGCACATATGCGCTTCCAATATACTAAAGATAAGATTAGTAGATATCAAATTCTAGCCCAAGACTTAAGACTGATTTATCAAATCATCATAAGCAGATCAATTAGCCTCTTCAGTTTCTCCATCAGTTTCACAACACTTTTTTCCCACCAAACAAGACTGAATGGGGAAGAAGAGAGAATAGGAAAAAAAAAAGGAATGAAAATAAACCCCTCCTCAAGTTGCCAGAGGCAACAAACTCCTTTCACATAAAAATGCATCTGACCGTCACTCATGCCAAGACTTGTTTTGATGCACACAGTAAAAAAGAACTCACTCACCTGGTCCTTGCCTTTGGTTTTTCTAAGAAACTCCTCTACAGCATCCACGGCTTGCTGGAAGCGCTTACCCTTGTTAATCTTTATCATTTCCTCTTTGTGAGGGTGATAAGGCTTCAGCTGCTCCACTTTGATCCACGCACTAGAACAAAACAAAACAAAAGTTAGTTATAGTCTCCAAACAGCAACCTTCTCAAGCATCCCACTTTTAGGAACATACAGATACACTTTTTTCCTCCAGAGTAACTGATGATAGCAGCCCAAATTCACTTCCTTTCTACAACCTGAAGGGCTGTGATTTCTGCATTCATGGAGAACTTTCTTCTGACACTTTTGCTTGGTTTGTCTCTGAAGTGTTATATCCTCTCATGCTAGCAGTGCTCCACTCTAAGCATTATTCATATTCTCTATCAGCAACACAGCTTTTGGATGTGATCATAGGTACTTGTTTAGAACACAGGCAGTCTAGTGACCGCTCTTGTATCACCAGGAGGAACACTCATAATCTCATGCCTCCACATAAGGTAGTCAATAACATGAATCTGCTCCAGAGGTTGTTGAAAGTGGAGGCCACAAAACAATTCTAAGGCATCAATCCCTTGCTCAAACACACTGTGCACACACAAGTGTCTGCAAAAACTGGAGAAAAACCCCAAAATTACATATCTCACGACAGAGCTGACCACAAATAAGGTGAGCGCAAACGCCACAGCTCATTGCTGAACATATTTCTGATGTACTTTGATATTCTGCATGAAAACATTTTCACTTTTGAGGAAAACAAACCGTTTTCTTCACTGCTGATATTTTAAGATAAACTGGCACAGTAACAGAGTATTTACCTGACTGCAGTCCTACGAGGAAACTCAAATGACGTCCCTCTTTCCACTGCTGCTAAATAGGATTTCTTGACATTTACCAAATGGTTAAGTGGTCAAGCACAGGGTGACAACTCCACTTTCCTTCAGGTTGGCAAACTCTTCCACCACACCTTCTCTGAGGCTTAGGGGAATGCCTTCGCTTTCAACATTCCTTGTGGCTCTCGCAGAGATTAGACTACCTTCCTCTCTCCCCAAATTCAAGCCCAGACTTCTCAACCACACTGTTACAAATCTATTTCCATCCTACTGAAAACAGTCCTAAGTTTTAGAAAAGCTTTTCCTGAGCTAGGATGGCCAACAGTGCTTCTTAGCATACAGCAGCCCAGCACAGAGTAAAAACCAGTCAAACTGATTTTCTCTGGTCCCAAAACATGTCTATGTTGCAAACACTGAGTAGCCATGATTATAGGTTTTAAACATTCTCCAGTGCGGTCTAGCTCCTGCAAGCAGGTGACGTGGTTTAATAGCTGCCTTTTCACACTGTGAGCATCATGTCATACAGCTAAACTGAACATAAAGGTGAAAATAACAATAATAATGCTTTGCTGGATCTTGCTTGTCCTCTCTTCACGAAGTAGTAAAGCCCAGTGAACTTTAAAACTTCATGGAGATCTTTCTCCTCACCAGCATTAGCCATTGTTTGTAGTCAGGAATCAACTTGCTTAAGGCTTTTTGGGTTGCATATGGAAAGAAGAGGCCTCCTGCTAGAACTGACTGCAAAAAATGCCAGCATCCTTTCTACACCACCAGTACAGCCTACACCATGATTCCACCACAACCTGGAAGCAGAAGGCAGAACGCTTTTGCACGCAAAGCTGAATCCTTTTGCTTAGTTTACATCTTCTTCATAATAAGGGACTTAACGTAATATAACAAGTCAAATCATTACTTTCAGACTACAGCCCGCTGTCCAGCAGCTATTCAGAGAACCCCTCCTAGCTGCCCAGACGTTACAGTGAAACATATCTTAAAATTCTCTTATACTGTAAAGCTCTTCTGTGTGGCACTCAGAGACAAAGCATCCCTAGGTACTAGACAACATCAGCTCATGAGAAGCCTTTCCATTATGTACACAAAGGAAACAAAATTTTGGAGTACATTAAAATCATGTTGGAAAGTGAAAAGATGTAAAAGAGGTACATGTTATTAATGGGTTTCTCTGCTCAATTCTCCATACCATTCCTCATCCCCTCCAAAATATTATTCTTATAAAACCACTACTCATGTAAAATCCATGATACATTCATGAGCAATAATCAAAACTTAGAATGCTTGTAAAGCAGAGGCAAGTATGAACGTGAACTGGAGCCACATGGAAAACAGTGGCACAGAAGAGATGCAACCAGAGATACCAGATTCAAGTCCATGATACGAGCTTAGCACAGGCAAGGAGACCTTAAAACCTCCAACTTTCTAGCCACCCTCTTCCAGACTAAAGATATCAAATCCTAATGATAAATTGAAGAAATGGAAGTGGAGGAATATCCACAAATACTCACTTTTTGCAAACCTTACAGTTAAAGATGGAAAACAGTGGCACTGTATCTCCAAACTTCTATTACTTACTAGGGTCTAGGAAAAATGTCATGAAGTTTTACACTGTAGCAGTTTAGATGCCCACACTAAATGCTAACACAACCAATTTTGAAAGTCAAAAGAAAATTGCATGGTTATTTACAAGCCCAATGCGTGTGAGCACACAACAGGGAAATCAAGATGGGTTTCTTGCTGTTAAAAGGGAATGCCCCAATTTTCATCAGCAAAACAACTCAAATGGAATTTGATAAGTAAACTTCTTAATGGAAGAAAAAATACAAAAATGACCACACTAAATCAGAATAAACGTCCATGCAGCTAAAAGGAGGGGATACTTAGCAAAAGAAAACAAGCAGCAGGGCAATACTGAAAGAAATTCTAAGTATCAGATTTTTCATATTTGTGCAATAAAAAAATTTTGCAGAGTACTTACACGTCCAAAGGTATCAGTAAGAGGTGGAAAAGTTTTGACTATAGCAATTTTCAGCTATGGCACTCTGCCTGCAGAAATGTCCAACAACATTCCAGCCAGCTCTGCTATACAGCAGTCTGGCTACAGCAACACAGAGCTCTGCACGGGACAATTTGCCTAACTGAGAAACACCAGCAATGCAAGCTAACCCCGTCAGCTCAGTCTATACCCTCTGGCTCCTCAGATTGCCAAAAAGTACCACGTCCAACACCTGGCAAACTTTAAGCAAGTGTTTTCTGACATGAGGACCTGAAAGAACATTTAGGAAAGACTATGTCCAGAAATTTCTCTCTCCTTGAAAATCAGGGAGAACAGTGGCAGAAGAGGGTAGGTGTTTGCATCCCAAGAGGATATGGAGGATGGAAAGGCACTGAATGCTGTGCTAAGATCACTGTGCCTGATGGAAATAGGCTGCAGATTATTATCCTTACCTTGGATTGCAAGCTTCCTCCCATTTTCCCTTAATGTATCAAGTCAGGAAGTGCCCCTTGACCCCACCACATTTAGTGAGACTATTTAGTTTTGTACTGATGCTTCAAGAAGGTGCTATGAGTAAGAATGGACTGCTCCAGCTTCCTCTTAAGACTTTGATACACGTGACTTGCAAGACCATTTGGCTATTAGAGAATATCTATGGGGGAAGCGGGTGGGATGGTGAATATGTGTGTTTGTACACACATCTCTGATGACCGCAGGACTCTCCCTAGTACTTCTATGAAACAGTAGAATGATACCTTCAAAGCAATAATTGTTTTAGACAATGTCATAATGAATTCCTGAGTAGGCCATGAAAGGTAAGAATATTTTGAACTGGATGCAGCACACCAAGAAAGACTTGTAGGCTATGGGCCAGCCAGTCTATTAATTCGAACTACTAGAAGCAATAAATGCACGTATAGAGCAATGTATAAGTTCTTATACTTTAGTACTTGACTACTGGATTGATCTATAAAGATTTCCTATGACAAGACTGTAGCTTGGGAAATAAAAGGGGATCTTAAAAACTACCTGAAAAGCACAGTCAGAAACACAGCTAAGAGCTCAAAGTTCGACTGCTATTTAGAAAGACTAAATTAAAATTGTTGTTTATACTCCCATAATCGGATGTTGTTGTACGCTTGCCAGGTCTACGGGCAGGAAACATCAACCCTTCTTGATTTTAGATGAAGAATCCTTTTAAAGTGACTTACTCTGAGAAGAGTCACTCAGAAAAAGAACTCCTAGGCAAACTAGGAAAATCTCCTTATCAATTTGGAGAACAAGTTAATAAGGGACATTACATGAGTATGTGCATCACAATTAAGGCAATCCCTTCAAATAGGACATGGTTATTATATTACTACTATGAACATCTAGGTGGCTTTCACTGTGGTAAAGCACAGGTGTACTTCACAGTTTAAACAAATAAACAAATTCTTCTTCCATGGGTAGAGAATCCTTATCTTCCAGAAAACTTACTACTTTGGAAGTGACAGAAGCAACTAACTCCACCAACACAATAAACAAAACGAGCACAGAGCTCAGTAGAAACTTTATCAAAAGCCAGGTCTTGGAGCACAGTCCGAATGCACTCATGCTCTCAGTTCTGTGTCTTTGGCCAAAACTACTTACAGCCTTCCAGTTAACGTATTTCCTTGGTCACTGCAGCATTGCTCTGGGTCAGCAAGTACTAGTATTCAATTCACAGGTAAAGAAAAATGCATTTTCTTCTGTGCTGTATCCTAAGCTATTCAGGATTCCACAAATAACCAAAACCTATCTGTACACTACACCAAAACCACTTCCAAACTCATCAGTATGTTTTTATTCACCCATCCGCTCTGCTCAGATGCATGCACACCAGTTCTTACTTCTAAGCAGCTTTCTCCTTAATTTTTGGTATGGCAAACTGGAGCCACATAAGTCAGGAGGAAACAATTTTTAACTAGCCTGACACGGTGACATTTCTGGCCACAGCAGTCACCTGGGAATCCTCAGAAGAAAATAAGACTATCAAGTCTGAGATTGCCTACCCATCAACAAACTGGCTGGCAACCACCCTCAGAAGTCTGTGAAAGCGACTCTACCCAGCAACTAGCATCACCTTCACCTTACACACACGGACAATAGACAAATAGCTTATAGCCAGATCCTCACCTGTTAAACCGTGACAGAGTAAGGCAATAATAGAAGCGCTGTAAAAATGGATCAGTGGTATAGTAACGTCACCTTACAAACTTCAAAGTGGCAGAAAGAGCGAAGTGCTAGAAAACAGAAGCAACGTGCACTAGCATATCAGTATGAGTCAGTGTACTCATCACACCACGGACTACAGACAGTGATGGAGCTTTGCATCCTCCTATTCGTCATGCTGTTCATTATGTAGAGTAGTGACATTTTGTCAGTTACGTATTTCCACTTACTGTTTATACACACCTAGAAAAAAGTATTTGCAAAACACATTAGTTTACTTGCACAAAATAAGTAAAGGGATTTTCTCTTCACGCTCACATTTTAGGTGAAATAATTTAAGATTTTCCTGATTTGGTTCACTTATTATGCTCAAAGATAAGGATTTTCTCAAGCAGCACACTGCTTAGAACAGCACAGTTCTAACCAGCACGCTCTTTTAAAAGTTCCAAGTCAGGACAGAACAGGCACACAAACTTCTCTCTCTTCCGTCTATCAATACTATTTTAAAAGAAGAACCAAGGGGACAGCATTTATTTCTATTTAATTTTCAGGTAGGGCATGCCACTCAAAGCAAACATATTTCTACAGCATTATTATCTAGCAGGAAATGACTAAATTTCACAAGCTGAGACCGGGGCGGGGGAGGGGGAGACACAACAACAACCACACTACCTTCCTGTGCCAGATGACTGGATTTTCCCTAGCCAGAGCTCTAGAATCGTGTAATAAATCCTGATTATTTTGCAGCTCTGAACTCTTCATTCGCAATCGTGCTGCTAATCTCAGCTACAGTACCCCAGACATATGACCACTTTTTCCAAATTTGTCTTAATACAAAACATCTCCATATTTGATTCAGTAATGTGAAATACAAGAATTAATTGAGAACAAACAATCAGGATAAAAAGTCAACCTCCTCAACTTTTAGAACTTCGTAGCTCAAATAACCAGGATTAACAAGAACGCCACCACCAAAAACCACTATCTGCCCTCAAACCAACCTTCACCTGCCTTACAGTACTAGAGATCCAACAAACGTTCCTATTAGTATGCCGCGTTCAGTTCTACTTCATCAAGTTTAGACCTCAGTTCTTAAGGAAAATTATTTTTAAATATTGAGCAAATTTAGCAGTCGAAAATATTTTCCTTAAGAAACATCCATTAAATGGTCTCAGTTCTTACTACCTTTTTTCCAAAAAGTAAACGCTTTTCTAGTCTTCCGCAGATATTTGTCATTTTCTCCCTTACTGCGTGACTTAATGCAAAATTGCAGAAAATAAAGGGAAAACCTGAAAAATTAGTGAAATAATATTCAGTTTCATGAAATACCCAAGTTCTCAGGTTTGGGTTTTTTTTTTCCCTGGTTTGTAAGTATCTAAGACAACTATGATTTTCTACACGTTTGGAATCAATAAATTCTGCCTTGCAAAAAGGTAGTCCACAATAGTTTTGGCTTTTCTATACTGTAAAGTCTTCCCAAAGCACAGCAAGAACGTTTTCAGTCATCAGGTATGACAGTATATTCTTTTACATATGGGAAGTATAGAGCTGTTTTATTTTTCTGGCAGAAAAACAAATGAATACTCTTAGCTGTATCTTTCTCACACACGGTTGCACGCTAAAATCTAACCCAGTCATGTCACACCTACTCCCCTAAAAATGGCAAGCTACCAAGAACTTTCCTTCACAGCGGCAACTAAAATCCTAACATGATTGAGTACGTAAGTCTTTAACAGTCTTCATACACACATGAGAGGCTGTAGCATGCAATAATAGCAGAATTTGTTTTTTGCATGTAGATGAAAGACAATCCTTTGCAAAGCTACATTGCACTGTGTTAGTAAACATTTCTTCCATGAAAGATCCGTATTATATGGCACAGTATTTTCACCAGATGAAAACAAGCAGGTACATACTGATCTTCTGTTCCAAAAAACTTCACAAAGAAGCACTTTTTTCCACGAGGTTTCTTCAGATCTTTAGGTGGATTAACAATCTGAAGGTGATTAGAAGTGAAAGTTAAAAAGCACATAATGAAAATTCATACTCTGTGATTTTACTGTCATGTGTTACAGCTATTATAGGTTGCTTTTTTTTTTTTAATCTGACTAGGAAGAGAACTTGAATCCGTTAAAAGTCTTTCAAGTTAATATGTAACCCATGTATTTCCTTAGATATGTGTATGCTGCAGCCAAGTGAAAAAGTACCCAAACTCCACTGACACATCACTTAGTGAGGTTTTCTTCTCCCTATCCCCAATAGATAAGCTAGCAGTCTTTTTTAAAATTTAGAAAGCCAAAGGGCCTTCATAAAAGTTTGTTCCACTTAGGTAACTTTTAAAATTTACATTTAAAGCTTTGCCTTTAGTCCCAGAATAGATTGCTTATAAAGTTTAAAATATTAGTAAATAGAAAAGCTGTCATTCAGTTACACAGGTGACACCTGAAAGACTTCAAGGCAGCCTGGACTGAACTTCATCCAATAACCAGACTGAAACCAAACATTCATGGTTGTCAGCCACATTGACAACCCTTTTCCCTGCCGCATGCTGTTATCTCGGCATGCTTAGTCCTCATAACTACACTAAAACCAAAGTTCTTTCAGAGAAGCAGAAATAATAAAACTGGTACATATAATTACTGTTTTAAAAAATCTTTTTGGCCTTTCATCAGAAAAAAACTAACCAAACCAGAAGAGAAAGTTTAACTACTCCCTACCCCCAGAATTATTACTCAAAAAACACAGCTCTAAAACAGTATCTTGAGAAGCCAGACTCTTTATTTCTATTATTTAACACAGTGCATTTAACCAATTTACTATGGCAGGAAAGAAACCTGTGCTGCAGAAAGTGATAGGGATTAAATAACTAAATCTGGGAAACACAATCAGTTCCAGAGGTGGATGAACTGCTCTCTGTTGCTTTTCATTCGATCTCAGCTAACAGCTGTTAGTGACAGGCTGAACTTCTAGATCAAGTAAAGCCCTAAACTGGTTCAGAGTTCAGATTTGTGGGGTATGTATTTAAAAAAAACCAAAACAGTATTAATCTTTAACTGAAATGCTTTCAGGCAAAGCAGAAGGAAAAAGCAAGAACAAACTAACAAAAACCAAGAAAGCAAAACCTTACCTTTCCTGGCCATGGAGGATACCGGCCCAGCTTTCCCCTAGAGAAAAAAGAAAATATTAGGCACTAGAACCAGAGAAAAAACAATTATCCCATGTCTACCTTTTTGCGTTACACCATATTTTTCATATTAAGAGAGTTACAACTTACAGTCAAAACCTACCGTGAAAGGCAAGACGCGCAGTTGACACACAAGCATTATATTGTTAGATACCTGCACCTAAACTAAGCCTCTAAACAGTCTGTATGGACTTGCTGCACTATGAGAATTTAAGTGAACAGAACAGCAGCAGCATAGCTACTGCCTGGAAGACACAGTGCTATAGTGCTTATTACTCTTGTAAGACTGGATATTCCCTCACGAGGAACTGAAAAAAGTATTGATGCAGGTAATCAAACCAAAGTTCAGGTTGGTAACTTATATCCATCCGCACAGAACAATCTAGCGAGCAGAGCAGCCACGGATTTCCAGCTCATAGAGCTGAGATTCTTAGTTCTCAAAGGAAAGCATTAATGGCAGAATCCCCTGAACAGGTGTTCCATTATCACTTTCTTCAGGTGCTCGCCACCACAATAAGATGTGCTAAAGATATAAAAGAGCCATAAGAAAGGCAGAAAAGTTTATTTCCTACGCTTGCAAATGCTTCCATTATGAAAAGTACACAGAACTATTTCTTCACAGAGGAGGAAGAGAGACGTTAGTCTTAGCCCTCAGTATAGTGGCTTTATCGTTATCTTACCCTCGTCACTTACTTAGGCTGCAGTACTCTCACAAAACCTTATCAGTCATTGTCTTGCAAGAGACTGGCAAAGAACCTGTGGAGCCCACCAGCTCCTGAACCAAAAAATCTCAGCAATTGGCACTGCAAGCCCCTCCTGAGATGGCAATGCTACACAGACGATTCAGTAGCGATGGTCAGGCAGGAACACTGCCAAGAGCTCTAACCGTGTCTCATATTCGATGCTTCCATTCTTGTACTGAATAAGACATTCATCAAAGCCTTTCATATCTTTCTGTCTTATTGTTACAGTTCTTCCGCGATGGCTCTAGGGATAGTACCTGTCTAGGCTGTCATGTACAAAACTAAAGCAGGATAATCTGCATTCCAACACTGAGAGCCGTGCACTCCCCAAATCCTCATTTGAAAAAAAGAAAATTGCTAAAAGGAACCAATCTTTACTTACTTTGCTATATAAATTAGACAACTTCACAGCACTGTCAATTTTTCGGATGAGAAACTGCAGTTGTCACAGCCTGGAGCACGCGCTTCTTTTTATCTGGGATATAAATATAAATGCATGCACTTGCGTGTTGGGGATTAGCTATTTCTTGCAAGCCCTAGCAGGACACCGTAGCCTGTCAAGTACAGTAGAGGCTATGCACTTAAAAATCAGCGTTTACAGGGTGCGATGGAATCCCCTCAGTTCTCCTGATCAGGAAATACAAAATCAGAGCCTTCTGACTATTTAAGGGTAAAACTGGAGTGACAAGGGGAAATGGCTTCTGTGAGCTTCAACAGGGACATGCTAACCTGCAAAAAACTGCAGTTTTCCCGGATTGTTGTGCTGCTTCATTAAAGCACCGCCAAGAAACGGTATCGCTGCTCTCCCTAAACACCTACCAACTTACCCGTGTCCCTTCTCACCTCCCTTGGGATGAGACCGTATCGCCAACCGAGCCCCGCAGCGATCGCCCCTCTGTCCCGCTCCCCTCACCCCCCTCCATCTTACACAGGTTCCTTTATGCGCCGCCTCCCGCTAGCCTCCGGTGCCGGCCCGGCTAAGAGCCGAGCCTGCCTCCCCTCGGGCCGCTCCGGCCCAGTCCCGAGGCCCCAGACTGCCGCCCGCCGCCGCCCCTCCTCACACCGCCCCCGAGGGATGGCGGCGGCGAGACCCGCCGCCCGGGCCGCGGCCCCGCCGCCGCCTGCCCTGCCCTGCCAAGCCCCTCCCTCCCCACAGCCGCACCCTGGAGGCCCCCGCGGCTACGGGGTGACAGCGCTCGGCCCGGCCCGTCTCGACTCCCGCCGCGCCGCGCTCCCCCGGGCCGGGCACAGCCCCGCCGCCGCCCCGCCTGCGCCTCCGCTGCCACAGGCGAAGCCTCAGCTTCGTTCCACAAGAGGTGTCTGCTCCGCCGTCTACCGCCGCCCGCCCGGCGACCGCGGCCGCCGCCCCGCTCTGCCCCGCCGCCGCCCGGCCTGCAACGCCACTCACCACACCAGGTCTCCGAGCCTCAGACTCACGGCCGCCATCTTACCGACAGAGCCGCCAGCCGCACCGCGCAAGGCCTGCCGGGACAGGACGGCACCCGCCGCGGGCGGCGGGGGGGTGGGGGGGGGGTGGCAGCGGCAGCGTGGATTGGGCAGCCTCTGTCACGTGGGCCGACGGGCTGTCACCAGCGGCTCCCCCGAGGCGTGACTGCGGCTGCTGCGCCGATTGGACGCGCGGGACCGGCAGGACGTGGGGCACGGCGGGGGCGGCGGAGTGGGGCCTGCCCCGACCCCAGCCCCAGCCCCAGCCCCGGGGGGCCTCTCAGCGGTTCGCCCTGCCCGCCAGTGGCTCGGGAGGAGCCGTCAAGCAGGAGAACTTTGTGCTGAGCACAGCGGGGTAAGTGGTCGTGGCGGTCAGGGGGTCGCTGCTCCTCCGCCAGGCCGCTCCGGTGGGGGCTGCCGGCCCCGCTCCCGGCGGTGCCTGTGTTTGTGCCGGGGGCTTCCCTCGGTAGCAAAGGGCGCTGTTCCTTGAGGGTCTGCAGCAAAGGTCTCGGCGGCACCCCCAGAGCAAAGGGGTTTGCTTTAGTATGAGATTTTGCCTTAAGGGAAGGCGAGTGGGAGATGCTGGCGCTACCCAAGACAACCCGCCCTCAGGCCGCCGACTCCTCAGGCCGTCTGGATACCAGAAGCCGCTTCCGACCTGCACTTGTGCCTCCCGGTGACCCCCCTCCGGCCAAATCAGGAGGCGGTATGTTTTAGAAGAGGGTTTGCGCTCGCTCTCCTGCTGTAGCAGCCGGGAGATGCTGTCTCCAGCTGGCTGTTGCGGAGTTGCATCAGTTTTTCCTGATGAATTGCTGTGTTTGGTGTTACCCTTTCTTTCTGTGTGTCTGCCTAAGCCAATTTCACAATTTTTCAAGCATACTGAGGTGTTTTTCCTCTCTGTGCATGGTCACAAACCTGAATGTAGGTGCCTGAAAGGGCACGAGCTTGATACCCGTGCTGCATAGCCCTAGACACAAGCTATCCACTCTGCACCCTGTAATAAGTGGTTTAATTGTTCTGCTTTTCCCCCCAAATTTGGGTACATTGAGGTTGAGTATCTTATTCTAAACCGGTGTTTGTCAACTTAATCAGGTACATCCTCCTTGTTCCAACTCCCCTGTCCTTTTTCAAGAGATGCACCACATTAGGAGAAAACGTCCTATTTTAAGAGCATTAACAGCCTTTAAAATGGGTGGTTTATTTGTTTTGTTGTGTAGCATGCACCCCCTGCCCCCCACTTTTCCTCCGCACATTGACCTTGGCTGCTGACAAACCCCAGTCCCTGTATGCCTGAATGCCTTCAGTAAAGGACTCTACAGCAATGCTGGAGTGGATGTGTTTCCTTCAACGTAAGGTACGGGTTTGAAAAGAATAAAACCCTTTCTCCTGACAGGTTTAATTTACCAGTCTGTAGCCAAAATCTAGGGGCTAAGATACCCAGACCTACGCAGTTTTCTACTCCTTAAATCTGTGCTGCAGGCAGCGGTTCCTGCCCACCCAGCCGGAACGGTTCGTGCAAGGGGGACTTTGTCTCATCCCAGGGAACGGAGTTACGAGACCCGGCTTCTGCTCTTGGCTCAGCTTCCGACCCTCACCTCGGGCAGACCTTCAGCATGGCTTGGAACTCCCTAAAACCCACCTGAGCGATTGCCTCTCTGGCTTTGAAAGTTCCCTTCTCCAGGCCCTGAAAGAGGGGATATCAAATAGATTTTTCCATCCCAGGCTTTCAGCTCCATCCCAGGCTTTCAGCTCCATCTCACTACAAGAAAGACATTGAGGTGCTGGAGCGTGTCCAGAGAAGGGCGACGGAGCTGGTGAGGGGTCTGGAGCACGAGTCTGATGAGGAGTGGCTGAGGGAGCTGGGGTTGTTCAGTCTGGAGAAGAGGAGGCTGAGGGGAGACCTCATCGCTCTCTCCAACTCCCTGAAAGGGGGTTGTGGTGAGGTGGGTGTTGGTCTCTTCTCCCAAGTGACAAGGGACAGGACAAGAGGAAACGGCCTCAAGTTGCGCCAGGGGAGGTTCAGGCTGGATATTAGGAAAAAGTTCTTTACTGAGAGAGTAGTGAAACATTGGAATAGGCTGCCCAGGGAGGTGGTGGAGTCACCCTCCCTGGAGGTATTCAAGGAGCGTGTGGATGTGGCATTGTGGGATGTGGCTTGATGGGCATGGAGCTGTGTGGTGTTGGGTGGGTTGGTTTTTGGTGTGTTGTGGTGGGGTTTTTTGGGGTTTTTTTTTGTTTTTTTTGGTGGTGTTTTTTTTTTTTTAGGTTGGACTCGATGACCTTACAGGTCCTTTCCAACCTTAGTGATTCTGTGATCTCAGCAACCGGAGCCTGCGGCTCCAAAGAGGCTGCCCAGCACGTCAGGACGGCGGGCGGTGCTGAGCTCTGCCTCCCCAAAGCCCGACCGCTGCCGCCGCGGCTCAGGCCCGCCACCCACAGCGAGAGGCCCGCCGGCCCCTCGGGGCGCGCTCCGCCGCCAGGAGCGGGCGGCCCTCCCCGCCCCGGCCCGCTGCCCGGCGGGGCGCGGAGCCGCCTCGGCTGCCCGCCGCGAGGGCGCCCCCCAGCGGAGCGGCGGGGCCGCCGCGCAAGCGGGCCGCCGCGGGAGCGGCGCCGGGGGGGGGGGGGCGGCTTCCGGGCCACACGGGAAGCGGCGCGGCGGGGTCCCGGCGGAGCGGCCCGCGCTGTCGGCCGGCGCCATGGCTCGTAAAAAGCTGCACCGGCCCATCGCCGCTATGGCCAAGAAGATCCGCGAGTACCGGGCGCTGAAGAACCGGCCGCGGGAATCGCAGCGCTTCGCCCTGGACTACGAGACCATGCGGCGGCCCCTGACGCAGAAACGGCTGCCGGTGCGGGCCTGGGAGGACGCGCGGAGCGAGAACCGGCTCTTCGCTCTGCTCTGCCGCCTGCCGCGCTTCGGTGTGGGCCGCACCGTCACCCGCAAGTCCTGGCTGTGGGCGCACGACGAGCCCTGCTACTGGGTCATCGCCAGGGTGAAGGCGGACTACACGGCCGAGGTAAGGGCCGGCCCCCGGCCGCGCTCCCCGCCGCCGCCCCGGCCCTGCCGCCCTCAGCGGGCCCTTGTTTTCTTTGCAGAACATGGACCACGGAAGAGCCTGGGGCTACCTGACCTTCCGAGGTAAAGCCGGCTTCTCTTCCTGCGGAGGAGGTTTGGAGAGAGCCCCGGGGAACAGCGTGCGCGGGGTTGGGGCGGGAGGGCTGCAGCCGTCCCGTTGGGAATCGGTTTTTCTCGGCTCTGCTCGTCGGAGAAGCAGCTCTCCCCTTCTTAGTTTCAAACGCTGGCAGCTGGCCCTCGCAGAACGCCTTTCTAAGGAAGGTTGCGGCAGAGCCAGCGTAGGCCGACGGCGCGCTGAGAGGGGATGAGGTGAGGCGACAGACTGCTCGGGACTTGGAAATCGAGACAGAGAACCAACACCTCAGGGTATTCCAGGTAAAATGGTCAGTCAAGCAGCAGTGAGGGCAAGTAAACTTAGGTAACCGGGATTTTACATCAATGCTCGAGTGAGTGAATGTCCCTTTTTAAAGCCGCTTTATGTTAGGCATGTGATTGTCGCTTACTAGAGTTTCGGAAACATTTCTCATTCAAAGGTTTTAAAGTTGTTGGGTATTTTTAACGTTAAATTTCCCATGGAACTCCCGTCAGTGTAGAGAGAAATTACTTTTGCTCCTTAGCCGTGGAAACTGAACCAGAGAGAGATGAAGTGACATTTTAAATGAAGAGAGGGAGTCGACCACAGAATTGGAACGACTTGCCTGTAGTCCCTTCAGCCTGTTTCTGTTTTGATTTCCAAGGACAGAAGTGGGATCCCGTAGTATAGCGGGGAAGATACTGTCCAAACCTTTGAAAACTTCCTTTACTAGTGCCAGTTGTAGCATCTTTGATACCAGGGAGTTGACACTCGCTGCATTTCCCAGATGAAGTTTGTTTGTCGATAGCGTTGTCCACTGGTGTTCATCATCTTTTCTCAGGCAAAACCGAAGAAGAAGTGAGAGAGATCGACAAAGTCATGTACCATGACTGGCGTATGGTGCCCAAGCATGAGGAGGAGGCCTTCAAGAAATTCACCCCAGTGCCGGAGGAGACCGTTCGCTACCTCCCGTACCCGCCTCTGCTGCGAGCCATGATCCTTGCACAGTGGCAGAAAGAGGGAAAACCAATCACAGAGGAGCCAATGATTGACCTGAAGAAGGCCGTGGCCTCTCCCCATCAGGGTGCGAAGGAAAAAGCTGCAGGGACACCAGTATAAGGACGTGTTCTATGTCCTGACCTTCCCACGTGCTCTCACTGTGTGTTAGACGCACGTTGTCTTACAGAACCCCCCGTGTCCGCTGTGGTATGGTGTACCCAGGTTTCCTAGCTTTCTCCCCAGCCCTGTACAGTGACCTCACCTGAAATGAAAGATGCAGATGCATTCAGATATTTTTTTTTTTCCCATAATTTTGGACTCAGTCAGCAGAGGAACCTTCCTGGTTCCCTGTATAGTCTCTGAATGCATAGCTCCCATCATTCAGCTACAATTCTTTGGAGCACAATTTCCTTTACAGCCTGAAAATTAGGTTTTTATGAACATTTTGCAGATAGTTTGGGTCCTACATAAATCACAGAAAAATGACTGAGACTATCACATTATTTCACAGAGCTGTGTACAAATGTATCTACTCACAAAAATAAATGTTCTCTTGTTTCTGCAGCACGGTTCTAAGAAAACTTGGGGGTTTTTTTTCAGCACGTGGAGATCATTGTGAGTTCCAAATGCAGAGCCATTAGCTTACCAAATACAGGCACAGCACCGGATTCCTCTTAACTGCTGCGGAATCTGCTGGTTTCCTTACATACGATGGCAACGAACAACAGGGGAGGAACCCAACTTGGCTTTGGATCCTAAGCTTATCCAAAGCTATCCATCTCTTATTGCCAGAGATGGCTGTCAGGAGATAGGAGAAACCATTTTAATTCTGATAATGCAAAGTATACACGGTTGGCTCTTACTGTTTGAAGCCAATCACAAATTACCGCCTGTTCCAGTGCGGTGTGTTGTGGTGAACATCATCACAAAAATGCAACTCCTTGGTGCAGTTCTTCGCATTTCATTTTCCCTCGCGGTGGCTGTGAATTCTGCTGCTGTGTCAGGAACTGTTGGAGGGTGTAGTCTGGGTGTGGGTAATGGGTACAAGAGCTGTTGTGGTCTGTAACCCCACAGATCAGCTCCCTGCAGAAACAGCTATTCGGTTCTTTTGTCTTGTAGGGGATAGGCAAGAGGTGCTGTTCCGTTTGCTGCGGTGTCCTGAAATCACAACTAGCCTGAAGGGATTTGCTGAGGGAAGGCAAAAACTGGACTCCGTGCCCTGCCCAGGGTGCAGGGCAGGCCTGGGTGGGACAGGGGATCGTGTGGCCCCCGGCACCAGGAAAAACGCTGTCGTCAGGCAGGAGCAAAGGGATCGACATCAGCTGCCTGGACCTCCCTGGGGTTCCTCACCAGCGGCTCCTATGGGATAAGAGGGAAGGTTTTTCTCATGACTTAAAAGCTGGTCCTATGGCAAGGCGCAAAGGCTGGGAGGAGCTGGGCTCTCGTCCCTCGGCTGTGGCAGAAGCGCTGCAAGGGCACATGCCAGGGCCGGTTCAGTGGCTTCAGAAGCAAAGGAACAATCCAGGGGAGGGAAAATCCAGAGTGTTGCTAAAGGCACAGACTGTTTGAGCCTGTGAGACTGCAGCTGCTGGGATGGAAAAACAGCTTCTCTGGTTTCCATAGCCTGCGCTGCCGGGTGCTGGGCTGAGCTGGTGCCTTGTCCTTACTGTGACTGAGGTGCTACTGAACCAGCACACAAACCGAGGACGAGCGAGGTGGGAAAGGAGGCGTAGATGTGAGTTAGATGGGAGGAGGAGAACAATCTAGTCCTCTGTCCTGCACAAGCAGGAGCTGAACACAACCCTAGCACAGGCAGTGCCCTCCCTGACGGGGCACAGGCCCGTGGAGTCACAGGCCCATGGAGTCTGACCACAGTGGGCAGAGCCAAGCGCTGGCGCTGGTTCACAGTGTCCACCAACAGCCCCAGCCAAGGCAAGAAGTGACCCATGATGAGGGTCCACCCAGGGAGCCCAGCCAGGAGCAAAAGCAGATGGCAGGTAATACCCTGCAAGGCACAGAATGATACAATGGCCAGGGTTGGAAGGGACCTTTGAAGATCATCTAGTCCAAACCCCCACGTCCAAGGGGTCCATCTAGGAGCAGCTGGAGATAGGCACAGCTACAGCACAGCTCAGGCAAAGACTGAAGGCCCCATCCAGTGCTTAGATCAGACTCCAGGGCCATGGGTGGAAAGAGCCCATGCATGGGTGGGGGCCCGGGGTGGGGCGATCAGGACAATCACGGCCTGCTGGTGACCTCAGGGGCTTAGCACTTGGGGCAGGCGTGTCTTCCCACAGAGCCCTGGGCCGCGTGTGAAGGTCCCCTTCTGGAAAGCCGCACAGCCCCAGTTTGCCGTGTGTTGGAGTCAATGCCTAGAACTCTCCGGGAGCTCTGCCGGGACTCTCAAACCTGGGCATTAACCCCTGGATCCTTTAACAGCACGGGGGGGGGGTGGTTGGCTGAAGGATGACGGTTGTGAGCCCCTTCCTCAGCCACTCAGGTGGGTGCCAGACATGGCTGCACTTCACCCAGTGCCTTGCTCAAACTGCTCCTGGCCGCATCGAAGGGTGCAGCCCCAGGGGTGCAGGACGGGACCCAGGGCCCGTTTCCTAGCCCCCATAGTTGAGGTGCTTCTAGTAATCTATGAGGCACTGCCCGTTGTACTTCACCCTGGCCTGCAGAGGACCGACCGCGGGTGTTGGTCATGGAGGCGACTCACCTCAGGGACCCCTGCTCAGGCCAGAAGCCACTCTGGGCGTTAAAGAGGTGGCTCCCTTCTCTATTATTGCTATGTACAGCCCTTGAATTAATGCAGTTCTACAAAACAAGTATGACCGTGTCTAAGTGCTGCTGGGACTAAGAGGAACTCGCTTCCTGCAGTGCTGAGTGTCACCGATTCCTATGGGACTTTGTGAAGTACCACCCTGTATTGACAGGGGACATCAGCAAATCGAGTGTCGAAAGCTGAGCCTGATGTGTTAACCCTGGCAGCCGCCCTGAAGGGGACACCACGAGACGCGACGGCTGCAGCTAGCCAGCAGCTAACGGTTGCCTTTTCCGCCTTTCATTTCTGGTGCTAGGAGAAGCTACACACCAGCCCCTTCTGCTCTGACCCAGCGAGCAACCCACATCTCATTTCTTGCGCTAAATTGCTCAACGGTGAACACTTGAGCTGCCGTTCCCACCCTTTT
The DNA here is from genome assembly GCF_030936135.1 of Gavia stellata. Taxonomy (NCBI): domain Eukaryota; kingdom Metazoa; phylum Chordata; class Aves; order Gaviiformes; family Gaviidae; genus Gavia; species Gavia stellata. The sequence continues at coordinate 19,620,153 of NC_082611.1, read as the reverse complement.
AAGTGCCTTGCTGTTACTGAAGACGGAGCAGAAATCCCAGTGCCTTTATAGGAACAAGAGGCCCTACACTTGCTGATGTTAACACATTTATTACATACAGAACAGATATGGTTTGTTGTTTGATAGCGTAGGGGACAAAGCATGGGAACGTATTCATACAGCAGTCTCTTTACAGAATGCCATCTTCAGACCAAATAGCGGAGTTTACAGGCCTTAAGACACTTTTTAAAATCCTTTTGTAACATACAAGATACTTTACATACATCACAGTGGAGATATGACAGGGAAGTGTGTTGAAGCCAGTCAATTCTCACCTTGCTGCCCAGCAGCCACCAAACGCCCACAGGAGCTGACAGCAGAGGTTGGTTCTACTTAGCTGTAGCTGCCTCTCTTAGACATGTGCTTCTCTTGGAGGAAAAACATGCACTGAGCTGGAAAGGAACCTGTTGGTAGTGGCCCGAGACCGGTTTCCCTTATGTTGCCAGGGCCCAGTGGGTGACAGGAGACCGAGTACTGTCACTTCGACTGCTAAAACCAGATAGAGAACAAACAGTAGGAGGTAAGAACGTTGCAATTCTGTATTTTCCTATGGAAGAGTTGATAGAGCTAAGGAACTGGGCCTACTAGGTTGGGGTTTTATCCTTCAATTAGCCCAAATCATGAAGTTTACCTGGCCCTAACTGATGAACTGTTACATGTCTGTAGAATCTGTGGTCTAAATGTCGCTCTTGTTAACTTTAATGCACTCTGTGTTGTGATCCAAAGAGCTCTTCCTAGCAGAAAGCATTTTGGGCAAGTGAAGAAGAAGTCTGGCACGGTCAGCAGTGCCCGGTGAAGGGTCCCCCCACATGCAGGTGGCTGCTCCAAGCATCCCTCAGCCAAATGCCAGCCACAGAGCCTGGTGTGCCAACGGCTGGAGGACACCGGCCAGCTGGTTTCCTACCTCGGTGAAGAGTGGTGTGGTTGTGCGTGTCACCAGCACCGCTCACAGGCAGTGTGGGCACCACTGTGGCTCCGTACTCGGGTGGCTGAGGCCTCTGTTCTCCAGAGACATCCTCTTGCCTCCTTGCAGGGGAAACGCGTGCCCCAGCCTTTTCTGAACTGCGGATCCAAAAAGCATTTCAGCGCTGCTGCATCAGGCCAGGTGCCGCATGTTAGAACTCCCCCTGGGAATGCTGCATCCCTGCAGCACATGAGAAGCTTTAGACCACAAGCCTTGGTGTCAGCCTGGTCCGTGGCAACAAGCACAGGACACAGCTGGGAGCTTCCCGGAAGATGGAGGCTTCCCCCAGCAGCTCCCATACCACCACGCTGGCACGAGGACATCCCTGTGAACCCCGAGTGTTTCTTTCACGGAAGAAACAAGATGATGACCAGGAGCTTCCCAATTCATCGCTAACAACTGCTACTCGCTCTAGTCCTGCGCATCCAGGAGGGAGTGTTGGAAGGAAACAAAACTTACCCTTGTGGAGACAGGGCTGTCAGAAAGGGAGGACAAACCATTGCCTCTACATCTGGAGCTGCCATGTTCTGCATCTGGAGCTCAAAACTGTTCTCCCCGGCCCCATTTTTTGCTGCTTCTCTTGTAAGCAGGACGTACCTTTGCAATCCCCCAGCATTGCTTACACAAGGAGGGCCATCAGAATTTTTCTCAGGGCTTGTCAATTCTTTTCAGGAGTCAGAAATTTCCATCTTTTCAAACTACTTAGCAACAAAGTCAGTGCTCGCCACGTTAGGTAAAAGAGGTCGGGAGATCTGGCCTCAATTCCTTTTTCGGTGTGAGCTCAGGCGAGATACAGCCTTTCTATACCTTCCCTGCACCTACACAGTCTTTCCTAACCGACTGCCACAGCGTGAAGGAAAACAGACATCTCCTTCCAGCAGTTCCCGGGATGGGGACACAGCCTTATGACTCAAGGTAATCTCAATGTGTTAATGCAGAATCCACAGCAGACCAACATCATCCGCCCTCGCCTGTGCTTTAAAAGCCAACAAATGCTATGCAGAGATAGCTTTCTCCTACACCTTCCAGAATGAACTCAAGAGTTCTTTTCTGCCAGGCATTTTTGGAAGGGGGAGTTAAAAGTATTGCTGCCTTTTCTGCTCTTAGAAAAGCAAGGTTCCCGTACCCCTTTGCTACCACAGTTTCCAAAGGCCCTGTGGCCTCCACGTTCAAACACCCGTCTCCCATCTGAGGCTACCAAACAATCCTCTCCGGACACACACAGCCACTCAGCGCACGACTGCTGAGACAGCAACAGCAGCAGCGAAGGGAGACTTTCCATCTGCAAGTACGGAGGATGTGTTCCCCCCAGTAATGGCACTGCTGCCTTCTCCAGCCAAACAGCAGAAGTGCTGCCCGAACCCTGACACTCCTTTCTATTGAGGGTTCCTTGGACCTGGCTGCTCTTAGTCTGGGGGACATTATTCTGTGCTTAAGGGTGGATAAGGTGGAGAGTCCACCGGTGAACTAGAAAGGATTTCTTCTAGGGTGCTGCAGAAGTTGTGATTCACCGTCACTGCTTTGGCGGGGGACGTACTTCTTCTCATGCAGGTGGGAGTGAGGCAACCTGCCGGAGAACCTGAGCCACCACCCATCCAGCTGCCAGCTCCCACGTGCTGGGCAAAGGCTTTGCGCAGTTGTAGCTCCAAGCTTCACTTCGTAGACGCGCTGCCATTTCTCTCCTTGTAGATGCCAGCTCCAGAGCAGAACAATAATCCAACCACGCAGAAAGCGGATGGGCCCAAGATGAAAGCTGCAAGTTCAGAGGTTAGAAGGGGGGTCACAGTCCGAGGCAGGAGCCATTGCAGTTGTCTGGGGTCGGTTTCCAGCAGTAGGTATAATGCAGGCGTTCTGTATGTACATCTTGGCATTCAGGCGGGAGGAGGGACACTTACATTGGTGGGAAAGGAGAAATCCTCACTCGGGGATATATGATACCTGCCACACAATAATGTGGCTCCTTTCAGCCTTGGAAAGTACTGGCTTCACCTGGGTGGCATCTCCTGCATTCTCCTCTGTCTCATCATCTTCTCCATCCCCTGAAGAGAGGAAACAGAGAGTAAAAAAGGCAAGAAAGAAAATCCCAAATTGCACTGCTCTGGAGTACGTCCAGAGAGGCTAATATCCCTGCTACAGTCTCGGCAGTCTGACAACAGACGGCATGAGCTGAGACTTCCCTTTATGCCTGAAGAACTTTTACAGCAACGTGATGCTTTTCTGAAGCAGGACTGTATGGCTGGAACAAACTGTCTCCAGCAGTAGGGAAAACCACCCTTCTTCCTTTTGGGGAAGCCAGTGTTTACAACACAGAGCGCCCTCGCGCAGCACAGGCGACCACAGTGGGACAGCAATGTTTGGAGCCAGTGGCACAGACGGTTTAATTCTTTCCAGGGCCATTAGCGCAGACTGTGTGGCACCGCAGGCCCAGGCAGGGGCAGGGTTTGGCAGCCTTGTGCTGTGCAAGGAAGACGCTTGCCATCTCCCCTCACGGCCAGAGGCAGGAGAAACAGAGAGCAGTCCTTTTCAGATTTTGCTCCCCACAGCAGTGATCCCTCTCTCCACAACCACAGCCCTGCACCCCATCCCGTTGCAGATGCCTCCCACCACAGGTGCTCACCGATCCGGAAATCGATGTACCCTTCTCCTCCGCTCAGCACCAGGACATTCTTCAGCTTCTGCCCCTCGGTCTCTGTGGCCGCTGTGCTGGGATTCTCCGAAGGGCTGTCCAGCACACTCCCATTCAGGGTTGCTAGGACATTGCCTGGGAGAGGACAGAGGTGCCGTCAGTGCCGCTGCTCAGCCCCCATGCAGTTAACACACACAAACACAACTGGGCAGGCCAATTCCTTCTGCTGGGGAGATCTGGAAGTCACTGCAGTTTAAACTACTGATGTCTGAGCCACAGTGATCTGCAAGCACTAGAAATGGCATGGACAGCCATCTGCTGCAGATGGGCTCAAACTCCTGCCGCAGAATGGACGGTGAGACAAGACCCTCGCAAGGGCGGGCTGTGGTCCTTACCAGGCACAGAGACGAAGAACTTGACAGCATCACGGTGGCCGTGGAAACAAAGCTGTGCCTGAGCCATGGAGCAGTAGGGAATGAAACTGCTGGCCGATTTGTCGCTGTTGTCATCGCCATACACATGGATGACCCCGCCAGAGCGGCTGCCCTCTCCAGAGGTTGGTGAGGTCTTGTTGGCTGGGGACAGGGCAGAGGAATATTGTCAGCGATGGCTTTGAGTCCCACTTACAGAAGGGACTCACTCAAAAAGAAAAATCACGAGCCATGAGGGAAAGCCTTTAAAGGCGCAGGTCTCTGTAAAGGTCTTGTGTAAAGGATGTGATGGAGCAGACCACACTAGACTATCTCTTAGGCTGGTAACAATCCACTCATGATAACTAACTTCATTTTCTCATCAAATCTAGTATTTGGCTACTAACGAGGCACACATCCCTGGAGGTGCTGGGCAAGAGTGACCCTAGGGCAAGCTAGACAAGGTCTCTGACGTGTCCCAAGGAAGGCCTCTTCACTAGCAGCAATCCTGTCCAGCCTCCAGAAATTACCTACAGTCCTAGGAACAACCTTGGTCTTTTGTACTGGCAGGGTATCCGAAGGTGTCCACTGTACCCATAAACATTACGGGCACGTGGAGGAGAATTACTGTTTTCTGGATTGGTGAAGTTGCTCAGTTTCCACGTCAAGTCCTTTGCTCACGCCAAGCTGTGAGCACACAGGCTGCTGAAACCAGTCTCTGGGTCTGGTGAAGGCCTCTCAGCCCAGTAAGTGTCACAGCACTTAGTCCTTGATTTAGCCGTGACACCACAAGTTCAGCTACTCAAGCGATGAACATCTGAAAGATGTTCACCATCCACAGCTTCCAAGGATTTCAAGGTGGGCTGAGGGGCTGGCATCCTTCATGTCCAGGCTCTGAGAATGTGAATTCTTCCACTCACCACGGAACAGAGGCCAGTGCTCAGAGCTCGGGCTGGGAGATGCTTTCCTTCCGCGTGCACCCACATCAGTAAAACAGTACTAAAATCAGAGGGCTTTCACTTCCTGTGAGAGAACTGAATTGCTTGCTTAATTATCTGAAGTTCTCTATTTTGGTTTGGGCTGGATTTCAATTATTAAGTGCCTTGGACAAAGGAGACTTTTAGCTATCAGGCTCAAGCCAGGATGGCGAGACAAGTACAAATATTTTGATGGAAGAATGAGAATCAGTGCATGCAGGGGGAAGATCCCCAAGATGAAGGCTCTCTGCCCCTCTGTGCTTTGGTTTGCTGTGAGCAGCTACAACTGGATGAGCTCATGTGTTTGACAGACAGGGCTGGTACTAGCACTTCTCGCTCAGCATCTGGCTTCTTACTGCAACCAATATCAGATGCTTTAAAAGGAGGAGACGTAGACGATACTGCTTCTGGAGAGCCACAGAAATGTCTTACAATGAGAAAAAAATACTCCTTTCTGACCCTGGAAAGGCTAAGGGAAGCATAAATCTGAATTCAGACCCCGCCTTAACTGGCACAAACCCAAACAACTCTTTATGTTTGTCAAAGTCCCCTCTGGTTAAAAGTCTTGGTTGATGACTTGCAGCTGGCAGGTGCCACAGCACCTACTGCCATTGGCCTGGAACTGATGAGAGAAGCATCCTTGGAAAACCAAGGATGACCAAGGAAGACCCTGGAAGAACAGTCTACTCCTGCTTCCTGGAACTCTCTGACTGAATGAACCTTTACAGTCCCCATTTCAAACCTGGCCTACCACAGTAAGGGAACTACTGATGAAGAATAAAGTACTCTTGACGCAAAAAAACCAGAGGGATGGCTGATGAGATGGATGAAAAGGTTTTTAGCCATGGGGAATGAGGATATTTACATTATTGTCTCTGGTCGCTTTTCTCAGGTGCAACTTAAAATGAAAAAGTGATGAGGCAAAATGGATGGAGAGAGCTGGATGGCAGGATGGAACGGTGGGAAAGTGACCGCAAAGGTGAATGAATGCAAAAGGAGAGAAAGCTGTGGGAAGGAGGCAATGGACTTACCCCGGAGCCCAAGGAGTTGGCCTCGGTGGAGGACTACAGCTAGGCACAGGCAAGGAGTGGGAACACAGAGGGGCATGGGAAGAGACAGGCAAGACAGGAGAGAAGAAAAAGGTGGTTACTGGGAGAAAATTCAGGGAGCAACAGAAACGTATAAAATCTAGAGAAACCGCAACAGGAGCTACAAGCTCCGATCAGTTTATACCAACGCTGTTCTTACTCACTTTGCTCTTATCGTAAAAGGACAAATGTAGTATCTGAGATGGGAGAGGAATGATGGTCACAAGGATCCATTGCTAAAGTTTCTAGTGAGACCTTACTGCTTACCACATTTTTACCGAAACACCAAAAGATAATGCGACTGGTTTACAGCAGGGAACAAGCTTAATTCAGAATTAGGACAGCAGCCCCAAGAAAGAATGGACTTTGAAACAGGGATTCAGAAATGAGATCGAGATTGCAATGCGCAAAGACGACTGTGTCACTGGCTTCCTGGTGTCAGCCCCGGGCATATTCACCTCCGCTAGCCATAGAGGAGACCATCTCAGCCCGGACTTCCAGGAGGATTACAACAGGTTTGCTCCTCTCATACAAGAGCCATTGGCTTCTCAGCTTTCCTGCAAGCAGTGGTGAGAAAATGTAAATTTGGCTGCTTTCTGTTGAAAGCAATTGCCATCAGCCTCAAATCCTGCTCCCCCATTGTAAGCCAGAACAGACCTTCAAAATAAGATGCTGACTGGCAGGTACAGAACAGGATTACTTAAGAGCTTCAACTAAACTTCCAGGTCCGGAGATGCACCTATTAACTACTACTGCTCGGTCTCCTCACCAGGTTGGATTTGGCGCAGGATACTGATTTCTACTTGACTGATAAAGCCGAGCCCTAATTTGAATAAATGAAGCTTTTCCAAGGTCAGTTTCTGGAAAATACTGTTAGGGAGACGTTTAGAAGTCTATGCCAAAACAAAATTTCCAGGGAGATCTTCCTGGTGACTTCTCATCCCATGGCCTCCTTTTGGAGACTTACTACAATTCCCAAAGCTTTGTTTCTCCTGCTTTCCAGTAGCTACAGAATCAGTTCACATCAGTCTGCTCTGTCAAGGTCACATGCAAAAAAGATGACTGTACAGATGGTAGAGATGTCACTGGTCCCCCCAAGAAGGAAACGGCTTCAACTGAACCGAAAGGGACAGTAACAAATACCTGTCTGGTTTTAAACAGGTTAAATCCATTCAACCGAACACTTAATTCCTTAATAAGGAAGAGTTAAACCAAGTTCAGGGTTGCTCTTACTCAGGGCTCTTCTCTCTGAACACTGCTATCATCAAAGGTGTGTCAGGTTCAGAGTAAAATGTCCGGAAAGCGTTAGCCTGCCAGGGCCACCTGCCGTGCTGCACAAATAACAGGCAAAATGTTCTTTTTTTAGGGGGGGCACACAGAAGTATTTCCAATAAATGTCACTTACTCTCAGTCAATGGAATGGAGATGACGACACCGTTCCCTGTCCCTACCCAGAGGCGGTTGCCAGCAATGAGCAGGGCTGTAATCCGCACGAACGAGAAGCCGAGCTTTCCAGTGCCTAGTAAGCATGCATAAGAATCGGAGAGTCAGTTATGACTTTGGGCAAGGTCTGCTAATGAATTTGGATTTCTCTCTGATCTCAGTAAGCAACAGACCATTTACTGACAGTCCCTACTGCCTCACCTAGCATCTTGCTGACGTAAGGCTCGATGTCGACATCTTGCAGATGTTGATGGCTGTGCGCATGGTAAAGCCTCAGAGTGGAGTCCAGACGGATAGAAACCCATACTCCGTCTCCAATCCATGCCAGCTGTCGCACCTGACTCTCCCGCCGAGGGTGGGCATCAAAGGATTTCTGAAATGTCAAAGAGGTGGACCAACGTGAGTTCAGCAAAAGGTTTGCAATTATCTACACATATACCCCATTTTCTTCAACTGAGATATTACTTGTTTGGGTTTCAAAGCTCTTGGAGAAAATGTGTTAATGCCAGCTGACCGCAGAAGTTCCCTACAGCATACAGAAACTCCCTCGCTTGAAATGATGAGTTGTATAGCAGCTCTGCAGAGGTTATGGTCTTTGCAGACTACTTCAGGAGCAAGAACATTTAGAAACCAAGAGCTTTCAATGTGCTTGGTAGAAAAGGAAAACACATAACTCCAGTATAAATTCCAAAGATCAAACTGCCTTGGCTCACTGATGTGAACTTCAGATTCAGCACTTCTTCTCCCTTTGATTAGAATTATCCCAAGCACTGCCAAACAGGTTTGTACCAACACCACTGTATTGAATTTCAACCAAAAGGCTCTAGATGTCATTTTTTTCTTAGGCAAGTGGGATCGCTGGGGCTTGCTAACTGTACTCCTCCTTTGTGCCACAATGCCTACAGATGGAGAAGTCTTAGACCATATATGAAGGGTAGCTGTAAAGCACACATGTACGTTTGTACCGTACATGGCCTCACACACTCACTAGTAAAGGCAAAGAAAGTGCTCAGGTTGGACTTATCGAAAGATTTAAGCTCTGCAAAGGGAGGAAGGAATGAATATCCTCCTGGCTGACTGGGTCATAACATGACCCAGACTCACAGTTTGGGTCCTACAATCAGCAATGACGATACAAAGGTTCTGCATTTCCATACAATGCAACATAAAACAGCTGTAAGAATAAAAACAACACAAGCATGTGCATGCATACACACACACATTTGCTCTCTTACCTCAATCTGCATTGTCTTAGGCTGGATAACGTGGATTTTGTTCTTGTAGCCACACCAGACTCTATCATACACGACAGCCATGCAGCGGATGGAATGGTGAGTGTGACCGAGGTCCATTAGGTGGTAATTACTGAGATCCCACTGACCATCTAAGGTGAAAAACAACCACGGAAAGATGCATCTCCTTCATGACATGTCAGTATACAATAGAATCATCTACCTTTCCATGTGCATCTATCAAGGTATACAGACTTAGCTAACACTCAAATGCTCATTTTGCTTACGATTGTGAAATTCCCATGAATCCATACTACTACTTTGGGCACAGCCTTATACTAATGAAACACATGACAATAAAGTTGATTTTGGTGGACTGAAAGCTCTCCAAATCAGGCTAATTTAAACATCCTTTTATTGTAGTGAAGTGAACAGGCTTCTCTAACAAGTACAACAAAAACAACAGGGAAAGAACAAAGACAGCCTAACAAGACTGCGGAAACTTAAAAGGAAATGGACAGTATAGTCCTTGTGGTGAGGCTTCCTTGTATCACAGATGGACAACATAAATTCCCCGAAATGTCAAATCCAGAATAAGGCATCAGATCTCTACAACTACCTGAAAGGGGGCTGTGGGGAGGTGGGTGTTGGTCTCTTCTCCCAAGTGACAGGACAAGAGGAAACGGCCTCAAGTTGCACCAGGGGAGGTTCAGGCTGGATATTAGGAAAAATGTCTTTCCTGAGAGAGTGGTGAAGCATTGGAAGAGGCTGCCCAGGGAGGTGGTGGAGTCACCATCACTGGAGGTGTTCAAGGAATGTGTGGATGTGGCACTGTGGGACATGGTTTAGTGGGCATGGTGGGGTTGGGTTGGTGGTTGGACTTGATGATCTTACAGGTCTTTTCCAACCGTAGTGATTCTGTGATTCTGTGGTCTCCCTTCCCTTTGTATCAGAAATAGTGTGGCCAGCAGGAGTAGGGAGGTGATCGTGCCCCTGTACTCGGCACTGGTGAGGCCGCACCTCGAATGCTGTGTTCAGTTTTGGGCCCCTCACTACAAGAAGGACACTGAGGTGCTGGAGAGTGTCCAGAGAAGGGCGACGGAGCTGGTGAGGGGTCTGGAGCACAAGTCTGATGAGGAGCGGCTGAGGGAGCTGGGGTTGTTCAGTCTGGAGAAGAGGAGGCTGAGGGGAGACCTCATCGCTCTCTCCAACTCCCTGAAAGGGGGTTGTGGTGAGGTGGGTGTTGGTCTCTTCTCCCAAGTGACAAGTGATAGGACAAGAGGAAATGGCCTCAAGTTGTGCCAGGGAAGGTTTAGATTGGGTATTAGGAAAAAATTCTTCACCAAAAGGGTTATCAAGCATTGGAACAGGCTGCCCAGGGAGGTGGTGGAGTCACCATCCCTGGAGGTATTTAAAAGACATGTGGATGAGGAGCTTAGGGACATGGTTTAGTGGTGGACTCAGCAGTGTTAGGTTTATGGTTGGACCCAATGATCGTAAAGGTGTTTTCCAACCTAAACGGTTATATAAGTCTATGATTCTATTCTCTCATGCTTATTTTCTAACTAATCAGGCAGATACTGTGTCCTTCACAGACAGGTGGCCTCTATGCCATGAAACTTTATCCTGTTTCTGATAGGAACAATTTTATGTGTCAATGGTCAGGCTTGAACTCACGACAAAGGCTGAATCAAAATTTAGATTGCACAAAACCAGAAATCTCTATATTTCAGCTTGCTGGGTAAACTGCTACTCAATGAATAACTAAGTTCTTAACATGCAAACATTAGTCACAGTTAGCAAATTCTCATGTGCTTTCAGGTATGAACACAGCTCAGGAACTGCTCAAGTCGTAAGAAAACAAAACCTACAACAGTGAAGAGGACAAGAAATACAAAATTCGAAAAATATCTTGAAGTGACAAGATTAAGGCACGTCAGATTACTCAGACATCTCTTTTTCGCAACAAGAAAAAACGACCAAGTGTAATGCAAAGGCTCCATTTGTTTGGGATTTCCAGACTTCCAGGGAATCCCAGCTCTGCCTGCTGTGTATGCAGTGATCAATTCCACTAATACAGAGTCCAACTTCTCTGGGAAGCAGCCGGCCTATTTGCAACGGCAGAGATGATCTGCTCAGGTACAGCCTGAGCCGCGTGGAGCTCCCTGGGCATGCCCTGTTACAGCTGATTTGTGAATGCACAGTAACACCAGTATGATCCAAATGCATTAAACTTACCAAGCATGCCTCAAACAACTGCACAGTGAATGTATTCCTAAAAGTGTTGCATTCACTCCGCATGTGCTACACAGCACATACACACATGATTTTGTTCAGAAAAGCTCAGGAAATGGTGTTAAAGTATGCCTTAGATGTTTTAGGATAAGGATTACATGTGTATGATAGCTATGCATTTTAACCGTGTGTTTGTACTCTGGCAAGCCAGCACCCTTCCTTCTTGACTCAGAATAGCATTTAATCCATTGCTACACTTTTGGCCAAGTTTGGTTTTTTCTTCTTACGTTGATTCTTACCTTCTCCCCGGTGGAATATGGCTAGTGTTCCATCTGCCAGAGCAACAAGGACCCTCCCTTTCACGTGCCTGAAATCACAGAAAAGTAAATAGTTACAAAAATCTGTAGAAGTAAGGGAGTAACAAATCCTTTCCGACGTCCACGCACACCATCTTTATGTTCTCTCGACAATTCCCGTTCAGTTTAGCATTTGCAGGAACATCCTGCAAGGGCCGAGGGTCATACCTCTTACCTTCCTTGTAGTAAGATCATCCATAAAATTCCTGCTAGGTTAACTTCTCCTTCACACTACAAACTCCATCAAGTTCAACAAACTCCACCTAATTTACACCCCAGTGAAATTTTGCCTTTCTCCTCCCCACTTATTTCCTCCCGATACTGCTGATCTCATTTAGTACCTTATGCACTGAATTGGGTCAGGTCTGCAGTTGAGCAGGAAAATGGCTCAGTATGAGGCTTTCCAATAACAAAAACCTTGGGAAACTTTCCTCACAAACCAGTGCAGTTAGAAAAGCAAAGAAAAAGATGACTGACAAAGAGCTGCTACCACCATCTAAAATATTGCTTAGGCACTGAACCTTCTCCTTCAGCGTCCCTTGGCACGCACACTTACACTAGACTCAGTACCGAGTCCTTCAGCTTTATCGAGTGCAGACACTTCTTCCAGTTGGATACAGCCGAGTGCACGTAAAGCCTGTGAGAAAGGACAAATCGCAGAGGGTTAGCAGCAAGGCCCCACACCTTCAGCCTGACTAGGCTCGAGTCTTTTCTTCTGGTAGGAAAGGTGGAGGTTAGGTAAGAAGGTGAGGTTAAACCCCTGTGCCCACGATGAGCTGAGGGCTCAGAACAACAATGGGCAATGAAAATCTACTCCAGAAACAAGAAGTGAACTAAAGGTGTGAGGACATGAAAAGTGGAGCCCAGAGGAGAATGGAGGTGAGAGGGAGATCTGCCCACCCAAGAGGAACCTACCAGCCGTTCTGTGCTCCCAGCCACATGGTGGGGGCAGCACTGGTGCAAGTCCCAGCCGCATCCCCATTCAACTCCTGATCTGGCAGTGTTGTGCTTGACTCTGTCTTCAGCTGCCCATTCTCCCTGAAGAGGCAGAAGAACATTGTTAGAGGCTTTTATTAGCAGCAATGCACACAATGCCCATCTACGCTCACAGTCTGGCATTCACAAGCAGATAAGGGCACTTGTATACACAAATCGCTTCCTTCCCTTCAGTGTTTTTTAACTGCTTGACTCCTGAATCTGCAATTTGCAAAACTTCCTTTTTTCCCCACCAATACAAATAGCAAGTACTTCAAATCTATAGAACTTAACTTAGTGTTTACATAAACAGTATCTTCTCTGTTCACTTCCAACTTCAACAGAAACAACTGAGAACAACTTGGTCATTTAGGAACAATTTCTATCCAAGACTCCCACCTTGCTCCTCTGGCCATCACATCAGACTCATTTGTCTTAAGACTTTTCCAGTGGTGAATATGCTTCTTCACTACCTTTACAGCACATTAGAGGTACTACTAGAATAAATCAATCGTCTTTTTCACATGTGAATCAACAAGCTCCTTCAGTAAGAACATTAAGTGTACATGTACTTTGGAAGATCTGTCTTAACAGCAGATCTAAATTCATACTGAGAGATCAAATATTTGTGCTTAAACAGCTGACACAGTCTGCTGCAGGCTGAAGCATGTTTATTTTCATTTCATTTCTTTCTCTCCCTCTCATCCCATCCGTAATACCATTTGGGCACAAAACTGAAAAAAGTTTGACACTTTATCAGAAGATTAGGCTGGCTCTCCTATCAAAAAGCTTATGAAAACAGAGCTGATAAAGAACCGAACTGGCACTTTGGCCCCAGACTGCCTACCCGTTCTGCCTAAGAGGTGCCTGTGCAGGGACTGGATCTGTAAACACGTGCTCCGTGAGGGGCCCAGGCCGGGCCTGAGCAGGTTCTGCCTCGCTTGTACCGTTCTCTGGTACCTCCACAGCTTCCGTTGCCTCCTCAGTAGACTGGGACTGGTTGATCTTCCCATTGCAGACAGCAGCCACCTCACCTAAAAGACGCAGAACAGGGTGAGACATACTGGAGAATGACCTGGTAAGTCAGCTATACACAAATCAGGCTGTCAATTTTTTAATTTATCCTTTCTTGCCAAATTCAGTCAAGCCCTGAGCCTGCACCACAGACAGCAGCTCATCCAGTGTTTTCCGCTTGGCTGGCGAACAGAGGCTATTTTAAAGTGAGGCACAATCTGTGACTAGCACAACACCAGAAGTTCTCAAGGGCTGCCCACTGCAGTATGGAGTCAGCAAGGGCATCGTTATGGTTTTCATATGGGCTTAACTGACTTCCCAAGAAGACATGGTTCAGAAGAGCAATCGTAACAGGGCAAACGTATCACCTGTCCAAATACTCTGCTATACGACCCCCGCAAGCAGGCTGCAGGATGTGGGTCACTCGGAGAGAAAAGGAAGGCTCTGAAGAGAAATGTACCAAAAGGGCCTTTGGTCCTCCTGTACCGCATTAAGAAACTTCTCGAGGCCTCTGAAGTAGTTAACTCAGGGACAGGAGGATGCAGCTGTAAGATGGGAAGCTCATACGGGGACTAGCTATAATTGGACTGCCGTTAAGTTTTATGGCCCCAAACTCACTCTGTCCCTTGTCCAGCACAGGTGTGTCACCACGCGAGGAACAGTTGCTTCGTGGCACATTGCAGCGGGTCGCACAGCCCACCAGAGTGATTCCTGCCAAGACACCATCTGTTCCAGACGACTCTTCGGGATTTACATCTCCCTCCAGAAAGATTTCGCCTGGAGGATAATCACTCTCACTGGCCGCTGAAGGGCAAAGAACAGATTCTCCCATAAATCTAGCTGTCACTGCTAATTCAAATGTAGCAGTACTCCTGAGGTAAGCACATGGGTGGAAGATGCTGACCCTCACCGGGGAGGCACCACAGCATCAGTCAACATCACGGTGAATCCCCTCATGCCTAGCATCAACATCCAGGCCAGCTACAGAGCCCTCCCAACCTGGGCAGGCTCACTCTTGCTCCCAAGAACCATCCTTTACGTGCCAAAGGAACCACTTACTAAACGTTCAACAGTGAGGGGTCTCCACGGAAAGGCCCTACAAGAAGGCAAGAGCTGAGTTACGGTTTTGAGGGACAATTTACAGAATGCAGCAGGGTCCGAGGGTTAGTTCTGAAGTGAGGACGCTACATTTGTCACTCCTCGGTGGAGCAGGTGACCCTGTGCAGACCACAGCCAGTGCCTGGGCCCCACTTACCAGGGATGCTGGAGATGCAGAGCACGTGAGCATTGCAGACAGTGAACTGGTCCACCACTGTGCCAGGCTGATTGGCATCAATAATTACAACTTTACTTGTCGACAGTGTACTGGTGAGGATCCAGACACGACTGGATGTGGCATCCATTTCATGGAGCTCCTTTGCCTTCAGGAGAGCAAACACACGGGCAGAATCAGTGCTCCTCTCAGATCAGATTGAGCGTCTTAGTGCTTGGCAACATTTACACGTGCAAATACCACAATGCCGGCTTCGAAGAGCCAAGTCTCTTCCTAGCTGATGCAAATAAACAATATGAGCTATGCAAATTTCGTTCACGTTGCCGCCAAAGAGCCTATCTGGCTCCTTAGGGCAAGAGGAGTTTGGCCATTAATTTATCTTCTGAGATGTCTGACTAATGTATCACTGAACATTCACTTTAGACAGAATACCGTGGAGCTGGGATGCACTCAACCTACCAGGTTAAGCAAGCTGATCTCAGAATACTATAGGGCAGCAGTGTAAGAGAGATGTGGGAAAAAAACCCACAAACCAGAAAGGATAAACCGCTGTATTATTATCTGCAAATTACAGCTTGGGTCTTAACAAAAAACCCACTTAAGACTATTAAAAAACAGAGCTGGAATAAATCTTCTGAACCAAATGGACTCATGGACTCTGCTATGTCTATGTTCTTTTTAACAAAGCTTTGCCTGTATTTATTTATTTATTTTTAATTTACAGTGGTGAGGACTCCATAATCTTCCCAGTAACCTCATCAAGCACTTAATTGCACTTATTACTAGGAATTGTTTCAAAATTCCAAATGTTTCAGAATTAGAAGTTGGAAAATTTTATCCTGGATGATTTATTCCAAATCACACAGAAAGTTACTGAAGGGGAAGAACACCACAACCCTGCCCCACAAGACGATGCCTCAGGAGTACAAGTTAGAGCATTATATAGCATAGTACAAAGGTATTGAGAGAGGGGACATGTCAGGGCTGGAATGAGAAAAAAACACCAGAGGGGGAAAAAAAAAAAATCCATTTCCTTTTCTGACCTTTTTCTTTTCAGGAGATGTATGGTTACTTTTGTTGTTCTCGCCTTCCACTTCCCTATCACAGGTGAGGGGATCACGTCCAGGATCCAGTTTCTGCCCGTTCCCAGACTCCTGCTCCAAAGGTCTCCATCCCGTGAGATTGACTCCAGCTGCACACCACAGCTAAGTAACAGAAACAGGAATCTTAAACTAAGAATTCTGGAAGCTCCAGGGTCTCTTGAAATTCAGGCACTTTTGTAGAGAACTGCGGACACATCTCAAACACCTAAAATACTTAGTTGGAAACAAGAGATCTTGTTGATTTCTACTAGAAGACATAGAGTCAGATTTGATGGAGGTAAGATGAAAGTTCTCTGTAACTCTAGCAAAAATCACTGCTTTTTTAACAGATGTGACTAACCGATTTAAAGAAAATAAAGGTAATAAATCAGGTGCGTAACTGAAAACAGGCTTCTGGAACGTCCTCAGTTTTTATGACTCTGGGGTTCCCAAGTCACTGTAGCAAAGCAAGCAGGACGTGGCAGATGTTACTAGCTCAGGGTACAAGAAGCACGACCGCTTAACCCAAACTGGCAATGACTGCTTGGCTGAGGACACCCCTGTTCCCTATCCCCCTCCCAGCCCTTGCACTCTTCTGCTTCCTCACACACTCCTTTGACCAAAAATCGATGTTTGTCTGATCTCAGAGAGCTATTTAAAGAATTAAGACAGCAAAAACTGAAGTCACAAAAAAAAGAGAAAAAAAAAAAAGAAAACATCTGCTGGTTTAGCTCCCCACATAACAAGTGTAGAGTGAAAGAAGCACACTGCGTATTTTCTGAAATCAAATTTAGCTAACCTCCTATGAGCTACTTCCAGATAGCTTTTTAGGAGAATGCTGGGCAGAGGACTACAGAAACAAATACTGGATTTATCCAAAATCATAAAGGAAAGATGTCGAACAGACTATTATCCAAAGATCGCACCAACCTTCTAGAAACAGCTAATAGCGTAACAGTTTTCTTACAACTTAAAACATCAGGATGACATCTAAAAATCAGCTCTGAATGAAGTTAATGACAGACTGCCTGGTTCAAAACAACTAGTTATAGGAGATAAATGTGCTACCTGCAGAGAGATGACCATCTATTCTCAACCGCAACTCTACTCAAAATATTCTAGTATTGATAGACACAGCTTCACAAAAATCTGCTCTAGATAATTTTGGCCTTTACCAGTGAATCCCGGTCAACAGTGGAATCTAAACAGGCGTGATGAAATGCATTTTTACTTTCACCTCCTCGTTTTCATGAATTTTTATATTGTTTTGTATTACAACGTAAGAAGTTTTAGCAAAAGCCTTATAAGCATAAAACATTGCTGATATTATGTAAGAGTTGTCTCAAAAAAGCAATGGCAACCGGAATCAGCTGAGAATTACGTCGTTACAGAGGTACTTTTCCCTCCATACACTAGAAAACACCATGCAAAAAAAAGAAGCAGAAGACAGACTTTGGAATACATAATGTAAAAAAAATACAGATTGTTACAAAAATTGCACATTTAGTGACCAAAATTCTTTGTTTATTCCACGTCCCCTTTCTGGACTGGAACGGTATGAAGAGACAACATACCTTCATGGTTGGGTCCTTCTCTACTAGTGGGCGACAATATACAGGCACGGGGACGTTTTTCATGCGGGTGTCTTCCTGACCACCATTGGGGCTCAGCTGTGGGGGAAGAGAAGACGAAAAAGACAGTACAAAGCTGTAAACACCAGGCTATGGTAAGAGAGATGTAACCAATAGGGCAGAACCAAACTTAGTAGCCTCAGAGGTGGGTGCTGCTGAGGCTTCATCTCACATCGTGTACGAAGCAGAGTCCCTACAGGGATGGGAGCAGCCTACCCGCAAGGCTGCCTCTCTCACCATGATACGGTGCCCCGGTTATGGCCAACAGAGGCCATACGCTGCATTGCTGACAAAGAAGGGGTCGTTAACGGATGCTGCCTGCAAAGAAGTCAAAACAGTGGCGTTCCCTTCCACCGTGGCCTGAAACTCATCCGCTTTCAAGCCATGCTGCAAAACTCCTTCCTTTCAGGCGGTCTTTCACCAGTTAAATGAGTCGTAGGCCAACAAATGAGGCTGATGACATTTGATTTTGCGTTACTGCTGGGGAGAAGCGGGAGCAAACTGCACTGCATTGGGTTTTCATACTAAACGACTGGTAAAGTTCTCAGAGTATAAATAAAATATCCAATGTTCAAGCCCAATTACAATAACAAAGGAAATAAAAACAAGTACTGGGCTCTGGACAAAGAAGATTAATTACTTTTGGTTTAGGATAGGTTCTTTCGGCACCTGCATGCCGAGGAATGCCCCCTCCATCGACTTTGGTGGAGATACAGAAAAGATTAATTTAATCTGTGCCTACAATTATCACAGAAATAAAACATGCATGTGATACCTCTAAATGAAATATTTAAGGACTAAGGCTAAAGTTACCAGTGGGAGAGTTAGGTCTTCACTGGTTTCACTGTGAGGGACGATGTCCCCTCAGCCTGTCCGGAGAGTGGTCCCTACCTGCTTGTACTTGGCCGGGAGGCTCCAGCCGCAGGCCTGCAGTCGCCCGTCATCATTCCGCACGTGCTCCCGGACCTGGCGGTACTGCTCCCGTTTCTGCTCACGACGTGCTGAGGACGTACAGTCACTGAGGAGAGAAGCAACAGCGTTACTTCTCAATCTATGGTTAAAAACAGAAGCTGAAGGTTAAGGGAGTGTCGCCATAGCAGGGGGAGGAAACACAAAGCAAACCAAATCCATCTTTGAAAACAGATGTAGGAAATCAGAGAGAGAAAAACCCTATTATGAAGCAGACATAGGCATCCCTCATCTCTAACTCCCCGTTACCTGAGCCAAATCATTGTCATCCCCATTTTAATGCTCCAAGAGCCCTTCAGAAACAGGGAATCAACCTTCCCTAAGATCTATGAATCCATGAGATTACAGCAATTTTTGCTTAGCTGTTACAATTTACTGATCTCGTGTCTCCATCAGGAAGGCATTTTGAGTTCTTCCCTTCTTCATTATAGTCAATTATTTTTCTGTCCGTTTTAAAGCTTTCTCTGCTGACAAGGAAAATACGCACTAACTGCTGTTGAAACTGCTGGTTTCAACAGAACAACTCCAGCTTTGCACTGGCAAAGGTTAAAAGCAAAATTGATCTGTGAGCTCTTAAGATAAGTTTTAATGTAAACAAAGGCTGTTTGAATATCAGTTCCAGCTCTCAATAGGTTTTTAAAGTATCATCCCAAGGTACGAACAACATCAGCAAAAAATGATGACATATATACTTAAAACAAAAACAACCCCCTGCTAAAACAAAACACTTCCCTGCACATGCTTCCTCCCCTGGGGAGAGGATGAGAGAACAAACAGCTTCTGCCAGCGGCTACTCGCATCGTTTAATGCACTGCTGAAAAGCACTCAGACATCACACAATGCCTATGATATTGTAATCACATAAAAAGAATAGAATAAAGGCAGTGGGGTATCTATAAAATACAAAGTTACCCTTCTAAAGACAATCTCTCTTCTCCTGATCTAGTGCCTTTCCAACAAATCCTTATTGCAGAAGTTACACCACCTTACCATCACATTCTCCAAAGTCCTTCCACAAAAACATACCACATATGAAACTGTACAACCTCGTAACGGTAGAACACACGCATTTTCAAGTCAAGTAAAGCACAGAAGAGTTTTCTCCCTTCATGTCAGAGACATAAAGGATAGGGAGAAGACTCTGCAGTAGCAACGCTCAGAGGCTCTTTTTTAGCACGGTTAGGATTAAAACAAAATAATGTAACCTAAACGTGCTGTTGAGAACTTTTGTCTTCACCTAAACTCCTTGTCAAGAGGGTTGGGCAAAACACTCCATCCTGCCATCCCAATGCTGCCACCGCACTCTGCCGCACAAGCCCTACTTCATTCTATCATGCAGACTGCAAACACGAGCGCAGAACCAGGGCTGAAGCCAACCCAAGCCTACAGTGGCCCCTGCTGAGATGAACCATCATGGCCTAGAAAGCCACGGCAGCAACATGTTTGGGAGGACGAAGTTTGCTGAGCCCATCCACCTGGCAACTGATGAGTTAAAGACCAGGGAGATAAACCACAAGAGACAGAAACATATTAACACCACACAGACTTTTTCTTAAAGCTGAAACCAGCTTATCTTAAGAAAAGCTGCTATTTGGGAGAGCTGCAGGGGGACCTGGCTTGGCACACAGCACGCGACTCACTCTTCGGGGAAGAACTCCAGGGTGCGGCTGCCGGAGGAGATCTGGCACATGGTGTGACTGCGACGCTGGCTGAACCCTGCTGTTGTTGGAGACTTGTAGTGGATGTTCACAGATGGGTAGGTCCTCTTTGCTGGTGGGGGACTCGAGGAAGAGCTGAACAGGCGGCTGAAGCTAGGGACAGAAAAAGGCCAAGAAATATGAGGAAAGGTGCCTGGGAAGACAACACACCATAGATTCACAACAGGGGAAGCAACAGGTAAGCAATCAGGGGCTGTAAGTCCTTCATGAAAACTGCCCTACTTCAAACAGAGCTAAGTCTTCAGTGTGACTGACATAAGGTGTTTTTAGCTTCCAGAAAGAGACATCTTCTGAAAACAGCCCTTTATGAAAACTGATTGTGAGGGTGGGTATGTTTCCATTCCAAGATAATCGTGATCTTTTTCAGCTTGTAAAACAAAACCAATCCAGATGTTCAGATCTGACTTTAATTTCACTAAGGACAAAGGAAGCCCTTGGAGGCAAAAGGGTTCAGCTAACAACGCTTCTAGTTGACGTTTCATTAATGTCAGAGTCTATTAGGTTGCTGCGTAAAGTAGAAATGGCAACTCTTCCCCTTAATCTTACACAAACCACAAAGAACTTACAACTGCCAAATGGTGGATTTCTTCTTCTCCTGGACGGATGGGTGCTCACGGGAAGCTCTAAGGATGAACACAGCAGAAGCAAGTTAATTTCAGCATCTCTTACCCAAGTTTCTGCCAACCAGCAGGCCATTTCCACCACGGAAGCCACGTCAAAATTCAGAATTCATTCTAACGTGTTTCAAAACACAACAGAGGAAGTGACATGCACTGGTCTTTAATGTCAGCACACTCGACCACTTTATGTTTCAACGTTGTCATGAAGTGCAAGGAAGCGTGTTCAACTGGAAGTTTTATCAACTCCCTGCAACGCTATCATTGCCACAGTACTAGTCTGTAACTACAAACCCCAGCATTATATTCACTTCAAGTCATAGCCCTTAGAATTCATTAATTAGAAGCAACCCTCTTCCCTACAGCTTCTCCTAGCTTAACTAGCACACAAGAAACAAGCAAGACAAACAACTGCCCGGTGTCTCCAAATAACGATGGCAACTCGAGATTTGCAGCCCAGGTTCAGGAATAAGAGAGAAGCATTAGGAGAGAAGGAGAGAAGTATTAGGAGAGAAGCATCTACAGTTTGGAAGACTTTCAGCACCTCTCAACCCCTATCTTGGTAGGGGGTTCCATCGACCACAAGCTCAAACATGGCCAGGTTCTGTCCTAAATAGGAATGTTCACCAACACGCAGTCTCACCTGATCATCTCTGTCCACCTGACAGCCTCCTGGAGCTCCATCAACCTCTCTTTGTATTGATTGCGCTCCATCAGAACCCGGGCCATTTCCACGCGGGTGAAACGGCGGCGCTGAGCTATGGGAATGTTGTCCTGCAGGGGGGAGGAGCACTGCTTCAGCCAACAAAAGATGGAAGGGGATTGATGTTAGTGCAGGGCAAGTCAGGAGACAGAAAGACATGTTTGTTAGTTCTCCTCCTTTTCTGTTTGATTATCCCCTGATTTCCCCGTATGAGGTGCTAATTCTAGACAAGTGATCTCCAAACTATGGCCCACAGACCTCTGGCGTGTTCTGCAAACCCACGGAAATTAGAATTAGAACCACCACCAAATTGAAAACCCCACCCAGGGACTATTGCCAGCAAGGTGCTTTGATAGTTTGCAAGGAATTATGAGAGTTGACAGTGGTCTGTTGGTCCAGAAAGTTTGGAAACCAAAGATTTAGTTCATTAGTAGGTCCAGTCACAAGCACCAGGGAGTACCACGCAATGCCATCTGTCCCCTCAAGAGGACTAGGAAGGAGGCATTCTGCGAGTACACACTGATAAATGAAGGCGAAGGGCACAAGAAACTTAAGAAAGGCCTTTTCCTCTTTGGTGACACAACTTGGTCTTCCAATGAGGGCACAGGTGTCTTTGGGTTAGGAGGCGATAGGAATGAGACTCTGTTTGCCTCTTTTGAGGAGTGGAAAATGAGAACAACATGGCTAAGTTGGGGAAAATATCTGCCCAAAAAGAAATCATAACAATTTTGGGAAGTCATTACTAGGAAGTGGCACTGGGTTGTGCCTAGACTGTGGCAACTCCCAAGCTCAGCCGGGCTGGTGAGTGCTGCTGAGAGCTGGAATAGCACAAATTAACCAAGTCCCTCTCCAGCCTCCCTGGACTTGGAATAAACCTGTATGACCAGTCAAAACAAGAAGTGTATAAATGAAAAGGAATGTTACAAACCTTTTTTTTTTTTTCATTTAAAAAACCAGACCTCCTGTCAGTTCAGCTTAAGAGAAACGCAGTCCTCTTCAGCATTTCACAAGCACAGCTTGAAAATTTTCCTATCTACCTAAATTCTCAACAAACCAAATTCCCCCCAGTTAAGTCAAGAGAATTAGCTAGACTTGAACCTGCTCCAGTACCTTTTACAAAGTAAGAACACAGTAATATTGAAAAGAAGCGTATGTAATTCCCTGTCCTAGCAGAGTTACAAGGAAAATCTCTGTTACCGCTTTGGTTTGCCTTTTTTTTTTGGCTACATTTGGGTTTTGTTGAAAAGCCTCTACCTCAGCCAAAACAGTTTGAAGAGCTGCCACAGAAGAATAGTCCATGAGCCTCCTCTGCCTGTATCCTGCAACAGGCAGTACTGGCTTACATAAAAGGAACAATGAAAAAAACAATGCCGCAAGATTGAGACTACAGAACTAATAAAAGAAGGCAGTTACTGCTGCAAAGCTATCTGTATAACCTGGATTTCACCGCACCATGTCCTCACGGCTTACAGTTTCATTGCCAATGTGGAGACAAGCTCTTCTGGACAAGCTTGACTATCACAAGACCCCCGAGAGAAACCACCCTGCACACTAGACTGTAATTCAAAACTAGGGAGGACCAGATGAAACGGGAAGGTGCTGAGCAGGGCACCGCTCTAGCACCGGTCTGCAGAAACCACACGGTGCACGGTATTGCCGCTGTGTCGGCTGCTCGTCTTTGCCAAACTATGGTTTCAAACGCATATGAAGAGGTGATCTCATGGCATCTATTAGCAATGCTCATCAGCCACAACCCGCTGTTCATCAGCTTCGCCCTCATCATTAATGAAGGCAGATCATCTGCGTCTCAGGACCCATACATATAAAGTAATATAGAGTAAGTATATAAACCCCCTTTCCCCGCAGGCATTTTAGTAATGTAATATACCAATTCTGTACAGAGATAGCTGCTTACATCCTCCACCTCCTCTTTGGGTTCTCGTCGGGCAACAATCGCTTCAGATTTCACTCTAGGAAACAGGAAGAAAGGCATCAAACCAGCAAACGTTTTCAACGTCAAGCAGAGACGCTTCTCTGATATTTTTCCCTGTCTCTTGCAGCATGTTACTCTGAGCAGCTTCATCGACATCACCCCGTTTCTTTGGAACATTTGATGTAAGCACCAAAATACTGACCGCTGGAAGAGTCCAGCCAATTTCTATTTCAGAGCCATAATCTATGTTCAAATGTTTGATGAGATCTTAACCATGAGAAAACTGAGCCATTATCAGCAGTGCAAATGCTGGCTTAAATTCTTCTTTTGGGCTGCTTCCATTTTCAATGCAGTGAAAAAAGCCTCTATCATGAAGGACAGTTTGCCGTAACAGTAAAGAAGAGAACACCAAATCCGTGCTAATAAAATACTTAAAGTGTTTATCTGAGTGCTTTTAATTTCTTTAAACTCCATACTGAGGTGCAGCCGTGCAGTCCCATTTGAATTACAAGCAATTTTACTAACAGCAAAGACACTGCGGAAAAAAAAAATGCCGTCTCCATCTCCTAAAACGGCACACTTACACTTAAAAGTCCATGTCCCTACTGCATTATATATTAAATATATTATGTATATTACAAGAGACTCAAAAAGGCTTTTTAAAAAATCAGACCTATGCCACTGCTTGTGAGACTACTTTCATTTCAGATGTTTTTAACAACGAAGAGACCAGTCGGTGTTATTCTCGGTGATTCTGTGCTCAGATTACAGAGGCAACCTTCCAGATGCCAGCTGCAAAATCAACACTGTCCTCTGAATTGCGATACCCCAGTGCAATGCACAGCTAGTCAAAATGTAATTATGTTGCTTTGAGCCCCGTGGGGCATCTTTAGTTTTATGGATGTGAAATCATCACAGGCTTTGCTAGGCATTCAGGCTTCAGTTTCTCTAGTCTGAGTGGGAAATAAGAAGTGGGATCTCTCCAAATGCTACCTGCGTAGGGCTTGAAAATCTCTTCTGCCTCTTCTTCTCATTCTTAACATGAACAATGAAACAATTAACAATACTGGCATTTTAAATACTGTTTGTGGGAATCTGTATTAGCTCTTTCATTAAATGAATGGGCATTCACTTCTCTCAGCTGCCTTGGCTGCTGCGAGGATCAAGCTCTTGACAGTTTCCTTCAAAACTATTGGGTTTGAAATTCCCTTTGTTTTTTTTTTTAATTGCAAATTGAAACTCCGAATGCTTCACGCCAGGGAGCCTGGATTTGCAGTTGCTGCTGCAGAATCCTAGTCCTGGGGAGGAAAATTCTGCGGGTTTTCTAAGGTTCAATAACCATAAGGTTCAATAAAAACATCTCAGCCACCTACCATCAGCCTTGAAGTGTTCTGTAAGGTACCTTTGAATTCCAATGCTAACCTTCAAGAGGGGAACAGAGTAAAACTAACAGAGGAGGCAGCTTTATCACTCATGCCCTCCCAGCTCCCTGGGGCAGGCTGTGAATCACTCACCTTTTCAGCTCCTCCTCCAGCTCCTTGACTCTGGTTTCCATTTTGGCTTTGGCCTGCTTTGTTGCTTCAAGCTCTCCCTTCAGCACTTCTTGCTCTCCAGACAGCTGATCCACCTTGGCAATCAAATCATTCTTCACAACGTTCAAAGCATTTCTTAAAGGTGTGAAAGGGACAATAAGCAAAAATGCCCAAAACCAGCAGCTGTCCATAAGAGAGACCTGAGACTAAAGTCACAGGCACTACAACGAGAGTTGAAACGAGTGTGTTTAAACAATGCAGGACAGCTATAACTCATGGAAAAGTAGGTTTGGCAAGAAGGAGCTGCAGAAGAACACAGAAATCACCACAACTGGTCAGGATGAGGTTTGTCCAGTCCTGTATCCCGACTGACATACCACCATCTCCTTAAGAAGATGGCAGAGTACCGCAGAAAGCAGGTGAAGGGCAACCTATCACCTGCGTCAGGTTCAAAGCTATTTTTAACAGAACTAAGACCTGAAACACGTCTTTCAGACCTGCTGTTATCTCTGATTGTGGTTAATTGTGGATGATGGTGATATACATAAGCATTTCCAATCAGCTCCAAAATATCTTAAAATCTTTAACACCAGCAGCTCCCTATCATAGTAAGTACATAGTAAGAATTCTATGACTCTATAGTAAGTACTCCAACTCTCCTCTGGGAATACTTTGCCTTCCTCTTCCCAGCTGCTTAGCTTTAGTATCTGGTTTGCCAGCCTTTCTTAAAAAATAAGTCCATTACATTGTCTGCTTCTCCTTTATCAGCTACCCCATCTTCTTTGAAAAACTTCTTTTCTGAAAAACTTTCTTTTCTGAAAAATTTCTTTCCAAATAGCAAACTTTGCAAATAAAAACTTATACACAGCAATATCCTCACAGAGGCTCGGACCCATATCTGGATCCCCACTGAAGTTAATTAAAAGCTTGCCATTGATTTCAGTTGGGATCAAACCCTACCAGCACACGCCCAGAGACTTCACCCAAGCACCTGCAGAAAGTAAACAGTTAGGAACGTTGCTCAAAAGAGCAATTCCTCTTCTACAATTGAAGGAAAAACAAGGTATTCAAGAGAACCTGTTAGATAAATGAGCAAGCCCCTGTGAGGCAGGAGTTCTGGCCAAGACCTGCTTCAAGACGACATCTCATTTATAACTAGGCAGGCAGTTCAGAGCACGCAACAGTTCCTTACTTGGTCTCCAGGAGCTGCGAGTTCTCCAACAGCAGATTCCCCACTTCTTTGCCCATTCCTGAAAAGAAAGGCCAGGCAGTTTTCACCTGATCTCCTAGAAATATGAAGCTTGTGTGGCACTGCCTGACTCATGCTTGAGGAAGAGAAATCACTTTTATTAGGCTTCCCTAGGCTTCTGTGTCCTGCTGCGGAGAGCGGAGTGCCTCCTGCTAAAAGACCATGCAGCACAAGCAAAGACACCCATGGGTCCTTCTGTAAAGAGCCCAAATGCAGACCTAGCTTCTCACCGACTCCCTTGAGAGGGACAGAGAGGAGAGCTTCACTGACGCCAGTTAGGGGAAGTCAAGTCAGGAACTCCTGGTTCACCCATGAGCTATTGCAACCATTTTTTATCATCACTCATACAGAAAGAAGGTAGGAGTTCATGGGTTTTTCAAAGAGGATGGCAGAACACTGTCCAAATTGCCAGCCAGCTCTGCACATCAGTGATTTTCTTTCTTAGTATGAGCCAAATTTTCTGTTTCTCAGTACAGATTTGGGATCATGGTTGTGACCAGTTGCATGCACATGAAAGGCTTCCCATTATCAGCCTTCCACCAGAGCAATTTTAAGAGGACTTTAGATCGTCCATTGCTCTATCTACCTTTAACAGTTTTCTCACAGACGTTTAAAATCTGAATTCTCAGTCCCATCACTGAAGGCCCACACTCAGGAAAACATCTACGTCAGACACACTGCACTGGCACTCGGGCATCGACGTAAGACAACTGCAATACGCAGATTGGGCTGCGAGCGCTCTGAAAAATCTGGGGCTAAGAGTGGAGGTCGAATTCAGTATTTCATAAAACCAAATGGCAAAGAATTTAGGGACCAAAAGCACATCTGGATTGTTTCCTGCTGCCAGAGATTTGCTGGCTCCCAGGCTCAGCTTCTGTCTTACAGTGGGGAATAGAGGCCACCCGAGAACTGAAGGCAAAGAGACCTCTCCCTGCCGGGGGACAGTGCTGAGGGTTGCAACTCATTTCTCACCACAGGTCCCAGAGCATGAAGAAGTCTCAGAACCATCAGTGTTTGTGCTGAAGTGCTCCTTGTCCTGCCCTCTGAACTACCTCTTCCTTTACAGCAAAGGTATCGACAGTTTTCATGATCCGTTATTTGCTGATTAATTAATATTTGCAATAAAATAAAAACAACACAAACTTGAAGTAAATGGAAGTTAGAGAAACATGGTAGCACACAAGAAGTGAGAACACATCACAACACTCCAACATACAGATCCTCTTCCCACAGTTAAATGGGATGAATTTATGATGGCAAAAGCAAACTCCCAGCAAGAATGAGTAAGAAGCAGCATTTTCAAATAACTTTTGAAAAATCAGTAGACAGATAATTAATCACTTTGATGTTTCAGGCAATGTGTTCTTTGGATGCTGTGTCAAAGAATATTGCAAAGGAAGTGAGAGACACTAACTGCAGTGTAAACAGCAGTGTATTTTTGGCTTGGTAAGGTGAATGACCCATAGCCCTTTCTTTCGTGGCATGCCGTATGTTGATCGGAAGACCAAGAAGTCATCTGTTTATTAAATTATTTTCTTGTTCCTTTTTAGTGATTCTACAAATGATCAAATAAATATTTAGCCAGTAAGACATTAAAATGGCATAGGGATGTTACAGGTGCTGAGGGGCATCAAAGGAAAAAGTTCGTCCCCAGATTTTTTGGAGTGCATCTTTTTCCTTCCCATTCTTGAGTCATCTATCCCTCTTTGCGGCTGTTTTTGGGAGAGAAAGGAACTCTGGTGAAGTGGGTGAGCTATCATGCCAGAACTAAAAGCCATAGAGCATCCCAAACATCAGTATCCTCACCACAGCTTCTACCCTATTTGTGTGTGACACCGTCGCAGCCCAGTGCTTTAACCAGCGAGAGGTCTGAAGGGTTGGTCTCGCAGTAACGAAATGGATGAAGCCATCCCGGAGCCAGAGAACTGGCACTATGAGATAACCTGACGCAGGCTGTAACAGGAAAGCCCTGCTCATGGGAAAAAAAAAACACTGTGGAGTGACTAAAAGGAGATCTCTTCACCCCTTTGTGGCGTGGAGCGAAGGGAAGAGAGGTCTGGACAGAGCCCTGCCTGGGAGAACCCATCCTCCACTGTCCCCCTCCCACAGCCAGGCAAATAGTGTGAAGCATCAAAGTGGATAATCAACTACAAGAAACAGAGGAGAATCCCCAAACCACCGCTACTGACCAGCTGCGTCCTGCTTCGTGGAGAGGTGATACCACCATCACAAAAAAACAAACCAAGGGAATGCAAGACACATGGAGGGATGTTGAGTGAATGGAAGAAATTTAGAAAAAAATGCACATAAAAAAAGAAAAAAAAAGAAAAAAAAAAAGAAAAAAGGCCTTCGCCTTACCAAAGAAATCATCCCGTACTATGAGAGCCATCCCATACGAGAAAGGGAACAGAAAGAGATGGGGACAAAGGGGAAGAAAGGAAGAGAAAAAAAAGCAGCCATTAAATACCAGTCTGTAAACAGCAAACAGAGCAGCTCATCAGCGTGTGTACATCTGTGTGTGGCGCCAGCATACGTGATGCTCAGCAGTAACTAATCTACGCCTCGTTCCGCTGCAGCCCGAACTAGCAGGGACGGACACCTGAGGGGTCAGGACAAGCTCGCGACGAGCTCACCCGCTTCCTCCACCTTCATCGCTTCCCCTGGACTACACGTCTTCGGGTTTCCCATCCCCACAACAAAGGCAGCTCAACAGACGTTACGAATAGGGTGAGGGAAGGACAGAGGCAGGAGGAAAAACAAAAAGGGGGGGGGGGGGTATCGGAGCTCTCATCTGGCCTTTTTGCACAGTCCCAAATCCACCTCCACACTGCGACCAACTCCAGCTCAACTTCAGCGGGAGGTTTTCTGAGAAAGGACCACAAAAAAGTGACTTAGAGTCAAAACGGTTTGAAGTAAAAGAAAGGATGATGCCATCCCTTTCTTTTGTAACCTCACAGAGCCAACGCCAAGAGGTGCCGGGTAAAGGACCGTGACAGAGCTCATCGCCGCACGGCGTTACACTATGGCGCTGCGTCAGTCACCTGCCTTTACTACAGGGAAAACTTCATCCAATTGGCACTGAAATCAAGAGAGATCCCCTTGACTTCATCCGAAATGGCATCAGGACCCAAGTGCGTTTTATGGAAAGGCGCAAACCTTCTGACGACAGAGCGTGGCCCTAAGGCAGTGAGCCTCCCTCACGAAACAAAAGGCAGAGCTCTCACTTGAACTCCTGCCAGAAAGCCAAAGTTTCAAGGAAAGACAGAGGCTTTGCCGCTCCAATCCGTAAGAAAGTGTCTTTAACGTCACTACAGCTATTCCAGAAGAGGGCCAGTATGCATCAACCCACAGCGGCCATTCCTCACAGCGAGGTTCGCCGAGAGGGGAGCGGGAACCTAACCCAGTCCTACGCCCACCCGAGCCCTGCTCCAAGCACAGCACCCGTCCTGACAGAAAAAAAAAAAGGCACTTTGAGCCCCAAGACCTTGAGTGACGGGCCAGTGTAACGCAGTGGAGCAAACCTGCAGAAAGCCACGCAAGAAAAGCTTATTGGAAGGCAGGAGGTGTGGGAGCAGGGAGCTGGGATGTCCCGCTGCCCAGGGACCCACCGGCGCAGGCAAGCAAGCGAGGCAAAGGCGGGGAGAAGTCCGCAAAGCCAACCGTGTTTGGACAAGAGCAGGGGAGTATCACACGTGTATACCACGTCATTCGACCTCAACAAGGAAAAAAGAAAGAAGAAAGGAAACTGAGCAGAGGAGATACACACCTGAGAACTCCCCTATGGGCCATGTCCAGCGAAGCACAGAGAGACAAGGGAAAAAAGGAAGTGAAAAAAGGATCAATCAGTGACTGAAACCAACAAAATAAAAATTTTGTTCAAAAAAAATTAACAATGATTCAGCCATTTCAATGTCAAAAAGGCATGAAATAGTAAGGACAGGACCTGCCATGACTGTCGATGGCATGACTCTACATACAGGACATAAAAAAAATCAAGGGAAGGTAACCCGTGGTACGACTGCAACCACATGCCTCAGCTACCCCCAGTTTTCCAGACACGAATCTCAGGCAATTGCATCTTCCTGGACTGGATAAACCTTTATTTTCTCTGTATTTTCTCTTTATTTAGTTGTGTACCACTAAGTGCAGAACAGCTAGCTCCCACTACCTTCTCATTTCCCCTCCCCTTGTGATTTTAGCAGCTAGATCTTCTGATAATAAATGTGCCCTTCAACGATACTTCTGCTTGCAAAAGACAATTAGTTGCATTTTAAAACTTTCTTTTTTTTCTTTTTTACAGTGCAGTGCTGGGACTCAGTTTGATAAGCCCATTCCAACTTCTGTACAAAAAACTATACATAAACTTACCGCTAGTACGGCTGAATTTCTGTCTTCACCGCAAAACCCCTGTTACTTGAAGGGAGGTTTTAATCGCCAAAGCAAAACCAGTTGGGCATCCTAAAACTGAAAGGAAGGACCTGCCCACAGCGCACAACCAACATGCTAGCGCTCCCTCGCCTCCAGAATCTCTTGGGATAGTGAAGAGCGGGAAGGGGGAGATGGGAGAAGGGGAAGCCTACCCAGAATCAAGAGGTTAGGACCTGCGATTACCAAGTGAATACGCAGGAAAACAGCCAACTCGTGTTCCTAAGGCTGTAGTGAGAAAGAAGGGGATTTGGTCTACAATTACCACTAGTAAATAACTGTTCTCATTCCACATTTCTTTCCAGAATACTTCCTATACAAACTCATGTATGTAAAGTAGTATTAGAGGCAGGGGGGGAAACCCACGTATTTTATTTATTATTTTATATTCAAAAATTGCAATGAAGAGTGCCAATTTTGTACCAAGAGATGTTGGCCGCTTTGCAGATATCCAGAAGGCACGAGTGAGATTTTTCCATTCTAGAAACAGACTTGCCTGCCAGCTACTGCTCAAGGGTAATTTCTGTAAGATCCTTCTATTTTAAAGTCCTCTTTAATGAGATTCCTCTTTCTTTAAGAAACTGAGTCCAAAAGGAGAGAATATCCTTTGAAGATTGATTGCCAAGTTTTGAGAGGGACTAGAGGAAATATTCAAATTTCACTTAGGTGGGGTAAACGTCATTAATTCTTTTGATTTACAGAGAGAAGTCAGCTCTTTCTCCCAGAAAGAGAGAGAAGTCTTTTGGCTTGTGGATCTTGTTTCTTACATCACGTCCATAAAGCACAATTTCCTCTGTGGCTCTTCAGACTCAAAGGTACAGCAGGAAGAGAGAACAATTTATCTAACAAAAAAGGCAAAATTTTGAATAACGTTGACAGATTTGTCAGTACTAAGATCTAGCCTTTTGCTTCCACCTTTACCAGACTTTCTTAGTGCCTTCTATTGCGCAAAACCAAACAAAAAAAGTACTAATCTCATTTCTTGGTCAGAGACATGACCTCTAAGATTTCTCTCTGCCTTCCTCCCTTTGTACAATCCTGGCAACACGGGTGTTCATTTTAAAGAACACTTTTACGTGGACAGAGTCAGTAGCCAGAACTCAATAAAAGGATTAATTAGATTAATATTTCTCACAGGAAACTCACAGAACTACCTGATTTCATCACAGCTCATCTCCCAGGTTTGAAAAGGAACTAGGAGAAGCCTTCCTATTCTTCTAGCCCACCGTGCGATCACCTGCAAGAGATTTGTGGCTCTGCTCAAACCAGAAGATCGTCCCAGCACAGAAATGTTAAGCCATACTACGTGGTCTTCATCAGCCACACTTACACGGGCACTATTCAACGAAGTCTCTGTACATTTTTATTACAAGTGGTAACTGCCAAACAACAGACGTCTCGCAACCCAAAATCACTTGCTGGTCTTTGGGCAGCCTTATTACTGGAAGAAGTGAAGCAAATTTGACTTCAACTGAAACTGGTGATCAACCTTGCGAGGTTTGGGCAACTAAAATCTCTGGCCCTTTGAAAACAAGTTTGCATTTCTCACTGATCACTGGGTCAGACTAGAGGGTAATCCAAAGGGGAAGTGGATTCCCAGAAGGTAGGCTTCCAGAAGTGGGCAACACGTTGTCTGAAGCAGTTCATACACCAAGCAAAATCATTTTCCTGAATAGTAACTCTTCTAAGCCGACAAGCCCTGATGCCCCAGCCGTTTTGGGGAGAGAAGGGAAGAAGCAGTTGGCACAGTGATTAGTGGAAGGTAGCCATATAATCAACCATACACTCTCCTAGATAAGGAAGCACCTGAGGACCAAGATAAAATAGATGGGCAATGGCAAGATTGTCAGTGTTTTTAATGCTTTGATTCTGCTAGGAAGAGAGTTCCCAATAATGTATGGGAGCTGGCTAACCAAAATTCATTCCACAGCAGGTAGATGAAGCTTTAACCGTCACATGTAGTTCCTACTGTCATCTTCACTTGAAGCAGGAGTCCCAGCCCTCCTGCAATGACTGCTAAGATCCAGGTGATCCTCAAAGCTGGAAATCTTGTTTTCCTTCTAAATTCTTCATTTTGTAAGTATCCGCAGATGTTGGCTCCAATTGCAGGCAGAGAAAGCCTGTGCTTTCATCTTGACTATTCTGTAGATTTTTTTTCTTCTGGCAATCTTGAGTTGGAGGTGAAACAATAGATGTTTTAACACTTCAGGCAATGGTCATCAATCCATGCAGGAGAGCTCTCTTCCATGTTGCAGGGCTAGCACCATGCTTCTAAAAAAAAACCTATCCATAGCAAAAAGTTATTGCAAGCATTCTGATGATAGTCTGGAATGTGTTCTTACATTCCAGTCACACTATTGCCTATAATAGTAACAATTTCACAGATTTTTGTCTTTGATAAAGCAAGAAGTATTGCATTAACCTCCTCTCCAGTCTTCAGTCCATGTCTTCATGGTTAAGTCTTTGAAGAATAGAGTAAAATCGATCCTCTCTGCAGAAACATACCCTTTTAGAGGGTCCTGATATAAGACTCCTATTCAAAGGTGATATAGGTATCTTCCTAATTTAATTTCTGCAAAGGTGAGCTGCTGCAAATCTGTGACATGATTCAGCTCATCCTGTTCTGGACATACATGCAGAACCAAACTTACAAGATTATCCATAAGCAGCTCTTATATCAGTAATCACCAGAAAGGAAATGTACCCTTTCAGATCAGATCTCTTGCTACTAAATGCATAGAAGGCATATTGTTGGAGTCCTCTTGGCTCCTAAGGCTCCTTAAATCAAGCAGTAAAACGGAAGGTGAGCTACACAGTTATAAACTTTGTCAGCTGCCCGTGTTGTCTGAGTATTTAAAGACCACTCATATTGTCCTGATTCAGGCAAACAGTCAGCAGGACTTAAGAACATGCTTAAATTCTGTCATGAATTAAGGTCTAGATACTCAAGAGTCCAACAGCAGAAAGCATGGCAAGGGCTCAGACTGCTACCTGAGGCAAAGCTGCTTCTCTGACTGCTTCAAAGACCTGGTCAGGAATGCAGAATACAGCCAGACTTTGGGTATTACAAGCTCCTTCAAAACCAGCCTAGAAAGTGAATTAATTACTCCATCTCCTAGACTGACTATAAAAGGGTAAAACCTGCAATACAGAGCACAATATTTCCGTACCATTTAAACTTCAAAAACTTAACAAAAGGAGTTACTTTTTTGCAAATTTCAAACAAACTCTTTATTCCCAGTGAAAGTGCTAGTGTTTAAAATTACTGGGGGGGGGGGAGGAATTTGGGGGAGGAAGCAGAAGGAGCAAATTTTGTCTTCGAACCGTTTGCGTGAGAGAATCCTATCGAAAAATACCTTTAGGCACATAAAGACAACCCAAACAAAAGTTACCCAACAGTTTAAGTTATTTTCTAAGTAAGCATTACTGTACTGCAGGTACATATTTCAGTCACATAATGTCTCAATTTCCATACCATTTTTTTAAAAGCTAAACATCCAAGTTCTGAAAAAAACAGAGAATTTAAGTGCTTCTAGAAGCTTAATATAGTTGTCATTGTACCGCAGAAAACAGAATGGTTCTAAAGAAGTTTTTACCTAGCAGATCTGCTCCTTCATCAACATCTCCGATAACCTCGGACCCTGCGGTGGAAAGTTCATGATACAGAGAGTCTGTGTTGATGCCAAATGCTTTGTTCACAATCCCCTGTGTTGGGCTGTTGTTGGAAGAAAAAAAAACAAACCGAGGACTCTTGTTACTCGGCAACATTTAAGCTAGAACATTTCTCTCTGAAATCCTGAGCATCTCAGACTATTGCGATCAAAACCCTGAGAGCACATTCCACCTGTTCACCATGGGCTGATTCAGGGAACGTATTGAGTAAAGAAAAAAGCATGTTTTATTCCCTGTATCAAGGACAAGTACCTATCATGCACAACCTCAAAGCTCGCCCAGCTAACTTCCTTTTAAATCACAGTAGTTAATGACTATTCAATATTTGATAGAAAAATTCCAACTTGCAGAAGCTCTCAGCTCTGACTTTTCAGACTCTGCAAGGATTCCCACACTCCTATCAATTTAGATAACAACCTTAGACAGCGGTAAGTATCAAGTAAGGACTCAGATGTTGAAAACACCAATGGTTTTTTTTACTTCGCCAACCAGTAAGCGAAATCAGCCTGAAGGGTTAGCTGCTTCTTTGGGTGAGTCTACGCGCCGAAACGCTTCTTCACATGTCAGCAAAACATATCTCATTAAAGGTAAATCAAAGTTAACGTTTTTGAATCATATCATATAGGAGCACATTTCCACCTCTTAGTATCTTTGGTACCATCAAGAATCTTCTTGCATTTCTTGACAGTCTCACGGTTCAAACAGAAAAGAGCTGTTACAGGAGGTGAGGGTGAGGCAGCGTCTGGGATTGTCATCGCCTACTCTAAAAAATGCGGTCTTAATGTGGGTATAAACACTTTTAAGTGGTCTGCCTTATAGGAGGGGAATCAACCAGCATGAAGAGAGGCTGTGCAATTTTTCCAGCAGTCTAACAGAAAGGTCAGTACCTCTGGAGATTATCTCAAGTTGTGTGGCTTCATTCTTAGATAAATCAAGTCTCGGTGCTAAAGCCCAGAGGTTACAAATGGGGTGCAGTAGCTGCCTCTGATATTGCAGACTTAACAGCACATTGCAGAGAAAAGGAAAAAAAATAGTGGTTTTTTTTCAATTACAGAAAAATTACAGCTACCCAGACATCTGAGGGCACTGAGGAGCTACAAATGGGTGCCGTGACCGCACCAGAATTAATCAGTTCACGCAGTCTAATGGACAGCGTAAGTCACGAGAAGCAACCAGCACTCAGCATCTGACCTGAAGACCTAATTCAGCTTGAACCTACTTCTTCAGCACTCAACTTTCAGAAGCTGTCTGTATCTCAAAAGCATTCTGCTTTTAAAGCAGCAAGCACCCTGCTCAGCAGCCCCAGAGTTGGCTTCTGTCCCCTGCAGCTTTCAGTCTCATTACCTGGATCAGAGATCACTGCCCAAAGAGCTCCCAGTGCAGCAATCCTCTCCGTTCCTTTCTTCTCCTTGGGTTTGACCAATTTTCCATCTGATCTCATCAGTTACTTTTTGTCTTCCCCACACAGAGCTGTTTTGGATACCGAGACTCCTCCTGCATCTGACCCTAAAAATTGTCCATGCATCCTACATATTCGGAGGGCAGCTTAACTGTATGTGATTTCACAGTTGGGAAATGCATCTGTTGTTGCTGCTCACACCCTTCTCGATGCAGGTGCTCAAGAGGGAGAATCCAGTCCAGATCTGGACTGTGAGAAAACCTTGCCTTAACTTTGTTAATATCTTCTGCCTACCTGTAAGAGCTGGGGGGTTATTTTTGCTGGTGTAGTGCCAAATTACCCGCTGGACGAGGGGAAAAATTAATGAATCCTGTAAAATTAACCACCAGACCTTAGTAAAAATAAATCAAGGTACCTAGACTAATAATTCTAGACTAATACATGCCTCACAGAAACATGGTACCAAAATTAATAGACTTTAGGGAGCTAAATTAGGGAGCTAAATTAATAGCCTTTAGGGAACTAAACAGGATTAGCACAAAACAGGTGATGGATAGGAACCAGAGCAGCACAGTAGTTCGGTGTTAGGCTGCTCATTCAGAGAACTCTGTCCAAGTCCTGAGTACACTGATGGGTCAAAATTGCTCTGATCAGCCTCACCTGGGACCCGCACCTACCCACTGGTCGCAGGGCTCCCTTTAACCTCAGGCCGGTGCCTTCAGTCCTCCTCCGAGCTCCGCTGTAGGTGTACCTGTCTTAAGCCCTGTCTCCTGCTGCTCAGGGGTAGCAGCAGGACCCAATTCACCCTCTTGCCTTGTCTGAGGCTGCTGATGGAGCTCGTTACCAGTGCTCTGCCCTCTCTGCTCAGAACCTGCGGGACCGGGATCGCTGGGGTTGCTCCTGTTTGTCCTCCCTCGTGGAGCAGCCCTGCTTCTGCTCTTCAAACACTTGAAAAAATTAAAACTGAAAAAAGCTTGAGGTTTTAAAACTGGATTCAGAACTGAGCTCTTATTAGACAAATGCATCTTTTCCCTCCTGATAGCTTAATCCCATGGCCCCTTTGCCTGTCTTAAACCTTTTATTGCTCCGTCTCTCCGTCCTCCCTGACCCAGCAAGGCAAACAAGCCCAGTGCTGGGTCAGCTGGACCGATCCTTCTGCAGATTACCAGCAGACATTTGCCTTCGCTGGAAAACTCGGAGAACGTCAGGACCCCTCATATTCGCTCGAGGCAGAATATATGGACTTTCTCAAACAGCTGCATCTTGAACTCTGTGTGAGCCACAGCATCCTCACGCCTCATAAAACCAAGCAATAGAGCACACAGTGAAAAGTCACCATCAATACCTGTTACCAGTGCGTTCCAGGCGGGGGTCTTGACACATATCCAGCTCCGGAGTAGAGTCTATGATGTCTTGAACATCGGACCACTCATCACTGCTGCCCATTCCTAAGTAAGACAATACATATGATCTATAGGATCAGGACTTTCACAGGATGGTGTTCCTTGAAGGGGCTTTTGCAGCTTTGAGTATCGAGGTTTCAAAACTTCACGGTGTCATGTTCTAAGTCTTAAAACAGGAACAGAAAGTGGCTGATCATCTAGAGTCACAAACGCACCAGTGCTGGGAAGGTGCCCTCACAATTCCAGAGCGGGAAGACCATAAGCATCACCTCCCCGCCCCATACCAGAGTGTCAACGAGGTCATTGGCCTGAATCCTCATTAAAATGTGATAACCAAAAATACTTCATCCATTAAAATAAATTCCAAATAAACTTTTTACCCGTCAGTAAAAACTCTTCAATCACCATGCAGCTTTGGCCGAGATCAAAGACAACACAGTGATTTTCTGTATAGCTTCACAGAGATTACTGTCGTTATAAATTGGCACTATTTAGTTTTAATAGAAATAATTTTTCAATAGAAATTCTCAAGTCTACAACTGGTTTAGATACCCATCACAGGGAAATTTCACTTAAAAACTGATACATGAAATCTGCTCTGGTTTCTGCATGATCTACAGCCCAAAGTCAGTATTTAAAGAATAAGGAACTTCCTGCTCTTGACAAGTCACGTCTATTGGATACCAAACTGTTCAAAAACTCAGACTTGCACCTATTCCAAACAAGCAGTGTGAACATAGTGTCTGTTCACGCAAGAAATTCTTGAAGGATTAAAGACCTAATTCGTAAACTCCGCTAGTCCCTCAACAATGTCAGATGTGAAATTTTTGACCTTTCCGAATGGCCTCAGTAGCCAAATATACAAAGCCCATGACAACTTGAGTGTTGATTTTCTTCTTTTAGGCTGGCATTGTGCACCACTTGGCAACAAATGCCGTGTTTGAGGACAAAGCGTGATGTGTATCTGTTGCCAATGTAGGCATCCATACGCCAGTGGTTCTCAAGCTCACAGAAACGGAGGCTTCCTTTTCTTTATTTTTTCAAGCTGGGAAGCTTTCCTGCAAATATCTTTGAGTACCTTTTTTTGGTAGTTCAGCTCTAAGGCATTTGCATCACTGATAGACGTTTAAATTATAGATGCATAAAATACCTAATTAAAATTCAAGTATCTGTGTTTCTCCTCAGCATGGAGATCTGATTCTGCATTATGTGTGAGAAATAGCTGACAGGTTGAATATGCAGAGCACATAGGAAAGATACAGCTATCTGCCCTGAGCAGATTCCACAATACGATACTTCCACCAAGAAAAAAAGAAGCTTTCGCATGCACAATGACTTCAGAGTCGCACACATATAAAAGAGAGCAGACTTTGACCCAAGAAAGCTATGGATGGTAAATGAGCTTGTAAAGCAGCAACTGTAAAAGTAAGGGTAAGTATTTATAGGGCATTCGAACCACTGACATCTGCACTC
This sequence comes from Gavia stellata, assembly GCF_030936135.1. Lineage (NCBI taxonomy): Eukaryota > Metazoa > Chordata > Aves > Gaviiformes > Gaviidae > Gavia > Gavia stellata. The sequence goes on along the minus strand of NC_082611.1, from coordinate 19,581,715 downwards.
AATTTCTCTGATACCAATGCTTATTCTGACGTGCCTCAGCCAGGATCACCGAACAGATCACAATTTAAGTTAGCTATGCAGAAGCCATACGCCTTTATGGAGAACCACGCTAGTTTCTGGCAGATTGACATCTGTGACCGTGGGACCCCCTCAGCTGCTAACATAAATACAGAATGGGACCCAGTCACGACAATTCTCATTTAAATGCTACAACAAAAGATGTCACATGTTGGTTTATAGCCTTAATTTGTCAGGAACCAGCTTGTGAACGTTAGCAGAGGAATTTCCTCTGTATTACTTGGGAAAAAAGATGATCATCTGTTTCAGATGCTAACCTCGGAGACCTACGCTCATCCCCGTGCTCCCGCACAGACTTTCCTTATGCTCTTCAGCTCCTTTTACAGTCCTTTTGTAAGTTCATGACCTGTGAAACAGACCACTTCTCCTTTCTGAAGGCTGCTGCAAGTCTAAATACAATACAGGCTGGAACTCGCTCAGATACTACATTGGCAGAGCCATATTAAAAAGCACGGAAAGGGGCTTTTATCATGTTATTACAGCATTTTCTTTATCTTAGCCTGGTGCTAAAGGCTTAGGTGATGGCTTTCCTGACAAGAAATCATGAATTCCAATTACTAAAGGACTCTGGAAGTGGAGAGAAAATAACTGTCACTTCCAAAGATTTGGGGGGGTTCTTATGTGAGAAACAGACTAAAAGAAAACAGGTTATTTAGCTGAGAAAAACCAGCAGGATATAATTGCTATTTTTACACACATCAAGGTGTGGGAGAAACACACAGAAGGGAAAATAATTATTTAACCTGACTGACAAATTTGGCATATGAACAACCGGATAGAAAAGACTTACAAATAAACCCAGAGAGAAAACTAAATGGAAGCTTTTAACTATCATATTGATGAGGTCCAGAAACAGCTTTCCAAAAGCTCAGTTAGACTAAGATGGGGCTTGACTCTTCACGAAAGAGATTCTATGACGTGTGTGACGGCAACTGCAGGGCACTGAGCTCAATAACCTATTCCCACCCTGTGTGTTTGTGAAACTATGCATATTACTGACATTTTAAAAATTTGCTACCCAGAAACTGCTAAGATCCAATTAGCCCTGTCTCGCTCACGTATCTTTCTAAGCAAGGCTACCTCTAATTCCATACTTAGGAAGCTGATCATCCCTCAGGCTCCTAGCCTCCTCCTGTAACAGAGGGACACAAGCACTGGGAAGTCAATTGCTTTAACAACCAAGTACCCAAGCTCCCGCTTCCATACCTATGCTGACATTCCTCATCTCCTGGGTGACCTGGACTTCCATATTCCGGCTGTTCCGCTTTTCTCGTGCCCTCTTATTGCTCTTGGTCGTGCCATTGTATTCGCTGATGGGCTGGATGCTCTCGTTCAAGGGTGTGACGGCAGCAGAGGGCACAGATGACGTGGGAGTGTTGGACTTGGTTCCAGTGGTGCTCGGTGTGGCAGCTGCTGAGGACTGCCCAGATTCGGACATTTCATCTTGGGGGCACTAAGGCAATTCCAGGGTGGGGGAAGAACAGAAAGGGAAAAGCACAGCTATACATTTCAATTAATTTCCCATTTGTTGGTGTATGGCTGCCTTAAAGCATTATGGAGAATGAGTCTTGCTCGCTGTACCAGCTACACGGCCAGCGCTCGCTGGTGACGCTAGGCACTGCAATCACGATGAAGCAGTGAGTTCTCATGCTGAACTCAGCAAGCGAATCCCACCTGAAAGGACCGATATCCTTCCTCCTTTACTACCAAACATTGCTCTTCACATGTCACATCAGTATGTGATCTCTTCATCATGCATCTCGGGAAAGGTGGCCTTAGAAGTGGAAAGAACCTGCAGCTCCCACTGACTATAGTGGAAGCTGAAGGGCTCCGGCACTTGCGGTAAGCCAGGCCAGCCATTCCCAAGGTGGGAAGGCAACACGGATATTGCTTGGGAAGGAGCTGAAGTGGCCTCTAAGAGGTCTTGGATGATGTCATTACTGTAAGCCATCAACGCAACCGGGTTGAGAGAACAGCAAAGTGGTTTTGACACTGAACTGCAGAAGCAAAGCAGATACCGAGCTGGGAGGGTCTGCCTTTGCTAGGGCAGGAGACCTGCGTCCCCGTACCGCCTCATGCAGAAGCTAGCCAGGCGTGGGTCCAGCTTGGCAACACGGCAGGAACGGGTGTGGTCCCCCCCACTTCCAAAGGACGGGACGACAAGACCCAAGAATTGAAAAATCCGAAGCTGACAAATGAACATAGGAGATGGATTCCCCGGGTGAAATGCATACAAATGGCTCTCGGTTTTACAGAGATTACAGCCCCATTTCTTGTAATACCGCCTCTTGAAAAACATGGGAGGCTTTCAAGGCTCTGGCAGGACTTTATACTGTGACCCTTGTTTGTCAATTAAAACTGCTTCACAGTCAGCCAGTTAACCTCTTGACCAATGCTGTGATCGCTCCCAGACCCAAATGAGATCTCCCCATTCTTCACGGCAGCCCACTCTAATTACCGCCTGCAGGGAGATGACAAAATTAATGCTGAGAGTTCTGCGTGATAATGAGTTGCAATCGGGTGCAGTGACATTCAGCATCTGCACATCCAGACCCCGCTTTCACCTTTACTACTTCTCTCTCCCCTCCTGTGCAAGTACTAGAAAGATCCTGATTCTGCTCAGAGGCTGCTCTGAGCCTCCCCACCTTGGAGCTGTGACGCTGTTTCACTTCACTAATCTCGGTCTCTTGTTCTAATAATAACTTTACAAGATGACAAAAAAAATTCAAAATGGCATGAGAGAGAAGACTGAAAAAAACGGTGACTTAACCCTTTGCAGCCTTTTTTTTTTTTAAATCTGGAATCTTATTAAGATCTTCCTTTAATTAGACTGGCCTCTATACGTTATCTTAAAATACCCTGCTGTACATTGCACTGTGGAAGCCAAAGGTTTTACATTGCATCTGTGCATTTATATTGGAAAGTTAAGATTTTTTAAAACTGCGTTACCATTAAATACGATCCACATTTTGTGTATCGTTTCTGCATTGTCAGCCCAAACAGCACCCACATTCCCACATGGACATTCAAATCATCTCCCTGCACGTTCGCTGATTTTAGCATCAAGACTTGAGATGGGGACGTTTTCACTTAGGCTGCTACATGTGAAAACCACACTTCCCACCTCTATTTCATATTCCCGTCTCAGGAGCTACTTTCCTAATACGTAAATATAAAAAAATCAAACCAGGTTTTTGAGAACAAATATGAACCAGTAAGCCTTGCGCTAATCCAACTGCAGTTTGCCTGCTTTCTAATGTACAAAGGGACAAAGAGTATCAAGTGTAAAGTGCAACCATAAAAACCTCTTTCCCCAAACAAAAATTCCGTTGGATGAAAGGATTCAGAGATGTTCTTGTACCCGCTGTAAGTCTATGAGCATAACCAAAGTCCATGAGCATCTTAGCACTGTAAAAGAGACACCCAGGTGGGTCCACGTGTCATTCCTTAATCTTGGGAACTAGATGTCATGCAGAAAGCCTGTATCATCAGTGTCTGTAGGGCAGTATTTGTGTCAGAGATACCCTGTAACTTCTTGTTTATTGACATTATCTGCCCCTCACTCAGAACACACCAGTGAGTAAAGACCCTGGTCTTTCACTTACTCTTTGGTTATACATCTGAGTTTTATATTTACCTAGAAAACCTACTTTACCAACCTACCAGCCTGCGCTGGAGAAAACTCCTCCCAAACATAAATACTACTAAGAGAGTAGTAGGAGAGGCGTTCCTCTTCACAGTCCAGAAGCACTATTAATCTTTGCTAGTATCTTCCTCCTATTGTCCCGAGTGCTTCGTTAATGCTAAGTATTCCACTAAGTGTGCCTCCTGGGCTGCAGAGGAGAGCCGTATTCTCCGTAACCCATCGCTCACCCAAAGGATACTCTCCACAACCACCACTTACCTACAGCCATACCTGTCAACCTCCTAAACATCAAATGTGTAGTAGTGACCTCCAAAATGCATTGCAAAGGCCCAACATTCATAGCAGTCATATGTCACCATGAGAAGCCACAATTGTATGGTTATAACACTGAAAGCATAGTACATAAAAACAAAAATGTTAAGGACTTTCATCTCCAGAACATTATATAAAATAAATGTACAACTGAATGTAAAAATAAAATAATTATCATGACAGCAACTAAAACAGAAAATAGTAATAATAAGTATACAAGGACACTTAAAATATAACTACAATATGGCCCCATGAGGAAGGAAAACTAGTCAGAAGAGTCAGGATGTACATACTGGGAAGGTGAGTCATGTATGTGCAGTGGATGTCAGGGAAATACCAGAGCTGCTGAAGAAGAGGCGAGGAGTGCATGAGCAGTACTGCTGAGATTTCAGTCATGCAAAATAATTTAAGAAATAGCATTCCAGTCAGAGAGTGTGCAAGAAGCTTGCAGGAGGAAAATCTCCATTCCAAATTGCAAATCTAGTAAGTCAGTCAATCGCATCCTTTCATTATTCATAGGTTTCCTCCATACTCTTAGGAAATCCTCCGTAACACACTACCCCATCCAAGCCTTCCACAGCTTAAGCTCTTTAACTCCACCCTACAGCTAACCTCCTTAAACCCAGCACCCCACTCCTGAGTTTCCCTAACCACAAATCCCAGCACTACCCGTCAGCTACGTTTGGAGCAGCACCCTACTGCTCCCGCACAAAGCTTTCCTGTAACCAGAAACGGAGCTTTGTGCCTGACACCACCACTAACAAACCACTAAGAGATCCAGTCAGTAACCCTCCATTACCTCAACTTGGACATCAAAGCTTCCAATTTATCTGGGTTCCTGCTGCATTCTCTTGCAAGGCAGACGCTGGGTTATCAGCGAGATCCGCTCAACTTCTTTCAGAAGTTCTGCAATGGTACTGCTTAAAGAATTACGCCTTAGCAAGCCTGTGGAACATGGATCTAACCCCAACGTCCTCACAGCTCTTCTCTAAAAACTAAGCCCTGCCGTCGACGCCTGATCGCTAGAGAGCTCGAGGGCGCGTTCACACCACAGTGTGCAGCACTGCCTGGAGATCCCAAGGAATAAACTGGTTCCAGAACCAGAAGCGGGTTGGTCTCTGTGCATTTTGGTTGCTCTCTGTGCCCTTGCAGCAGTGTTGCGTTGGCACAGCACTAGTCTGAAGAAACACATTCACGTTCTATCTTCATTTCCACCGTCCTTCATTACGTTATTGCGCTGTGGCATTGCTATTTCCTAATTCCAGGCAAAGCTCTCCAGAAATGACTGTAGGACCCAACTGGCATTCTGCAAGTTGCTACGTTTCCCAAATTTCTGTGCCTCCAACACTACAGCAAGGGCTGGGTTCCAAGAAGTCTCCACCCAATCCAAAGATCTTACTTTTGGATTTCCAACTTCCCCGATGGCAGATGAAGTGCTAAGGTTTGGGCTGTGCTAGGCCTGACTACTTTGCAAAGGTAGTGTTGTAAAAGGGAAGTTGCTGCTTTGTTTTCTGTGCAAATTTTGATTTTGTCTAAATTTCTTGTGCTATGCATCAAGGAGGCCACTCCTGCAGAGTCCCTCAGGCCAAAGTACCATTAATGTAATCTGGAGACATGAAGAATGGGCACAACAACAAGTTGGGGGGGTTCTTTCTTTGTTTTTTTTTTCCTCCTCTTTGCCTTTACTGCCTCAATGTATTTTACAGCGTTAGTGATTTACAACTTCTCAAAAGGAGACCAGTCCTTAGATGCGACATAGAAAACACCTGATATTCCACAAATTCCAGGCAGAGAGAAAGTAAATTTTATCAGACACCTTTAAAGCAGACCAGAAGCTCTGTGAGATACTGGTGGACATACTGTAAGCCGTGCTAGGTAGATGCACCACTGGCTCTCAAGCCTGTCACCAGGCATCTGTGGAACATCATTCAAAGAGAGAAATTTGGTGGGATCCTGAGGACAAAAACTTTGAGAAGTCTATAGGTATAGCTCATGGGAAACGTGGGCCACCACGTGTGGTCTAAACCGTAAAGAATTGCAGTGAGCTGTCAGCTAAGAGTACGAGAGCTGGGTCTTTGGGCGCAGACCAGTCTCCGAAGGGCAGACCAGAGGAGCACAAGCAACAGGCAGAACCATGCAGCTGCTTCAGCGCAGTTGCAACGCTGTGAGGTTTTTAGCAAGCCCCAGCGCAGAAGGCAGCACGCTGAACGTGATAAGTGTATTGAAGGTAGACAATGCAATGATTAGACGTATGAGGAACTGAAGACCTTTAAGCACAGTGCAAGATTTGGGCATCCAGAGAGGATTAGGAGCCCTTTTTACTGAAGATAGGAAGGCCAGAACAGCGATCAGTCAAAAAGGACAAACACTGGAGAACAAGTGCAACCCAATGCCTGGTCCCAGCTGAGGTGCAGAAGCACTGCTCTCATCAAGGAGGAGAGAGGGGACAGGTTCCACCATTTCCTCTCCCAAATAAGCTATAAAAAAGTGAAGGATTTCTCTTCCCTAAATCCCTAACTGCCTCCCCACAAATTCCTTTCAACTCGGGGCCAGCCAAATAAAGGAGATTATCACCGAGACGAGAAGCATGAGGAGTTATGTCAAATCCCTCCCGCACCATATGCCAGATCTGCAAAAGAATATCCTCCCACCTCCGGCACAGCTACCAAGGGAGCAGACGCACAGCAGGGAGAGGCTGCAAAGGGTTACGGACACAGATTGGTCTCCATCTTAATGAAAACGTGGGATGCTATTGACAGTGGGAGAGTGGGAAACCCTTGCTCCGTGACGGTCTATAAAACCTTGTAGCTGGAGTTGGACTGCAGCTGGCCGAGGTCACTCAGGTGCCAGTGGTCCAGTGTTGGGACGGTCTTGGCCCCTATCTGCCCACGTACCATGCCATCCGCGAGGGGGAAGACATTCAGAGAGTTAGGACGTTCCTTCCTGCTAAACAGAGAAACAGAGAGAGAAGGGAAACCAGTCTGTTAGCCGTTTACAAGATTCTTATAGAAAAGAAACAGCACACTAGCTTATGTGTAATATTAGTCACTAGACATTGAATTGCACTCCTTGCCCTCCCGTAGCAGCTGCATGAACTCCCAACTCCCACACCTCCGCGGTGTTGCCTACTCAGACCCATGGCGTCTACTGCTAGAGCCATACCTCTCCCTGGGGAGACTCTAAGAGGGAGGGGGTCAAGAGACCACAACAGGCACGACTGACTTCTCCATCAGTACCAACCGTTTGGGGGGAATGCAGAAGTGCAGGGAATCATCAGCCAATTTAAGGCGGTGTATCTTCTGAGGAACAAACGTACTGTGCGAAAACAAGCCACGGCGAACAACCCTCACAGCAAAAAAAAAAAAAAGCTCCTATAGATCCTAGAGATGTCATACTGGGTCAGGAAAAAGACTTTTAAGTAAGAGTCATCTACGTGGCACTTCTGTAAATTCCACCCCAAATCTGGTTAGCTCCAACAGCAGAAATCAGAAGGTTTTGGATCACTTCCAACATTAAGCGAGAAAAATAATATTTGTACTCTCTGATCCCCTCTCCGCATCCATACTACAATGCACTCAAAATTCAGAAGTTAAAGCTATAAATGAATGCATCATTCATATTGCCAGATGTCTGTAATTACGTTTTCTTCATCCTCTTCTTTCTGGCAATTGCAGGTGAATCGCTAGCTGCGGGTTTGATTCTGAATATAAAAGCTGGCACAGGTTTTGAGACCAAGTTCCAGCAAGGAGAAAATCTAGAGCAAGCAGCGGAGGTGGAAAAGGCTGCAGCAGCATGCTGAGACCGGCAACTGGTTTTGTGCCAGAGAAGCAGGCCTGCAGGGATCGCACACGCGTCCGTTTAGGGGATATCCCCAGCAGCCTCCGCTAGCTGGACTCCAGTGGCCCTGCAGAGATGAACTAAGCCGATCCTCCGTGTGTCAAGCACCCACAAAGGGTTCAGTGATGGTACTTCACCTACTCCTGTGCGGGGCTTCCACTTAACCGGTGCGGGGAGTGATGAAATTCGCCCTTCCGTACACCAGTATTGGTAACAGCAGCTCTTCATGTGCCTTTCTTTACCGATCGTCAGCACTGGTCTGATGAGCAGGCTAGGCAACCACCACAACCGCCTCACCCGTGAGCGCGGGCAGAACGACTGCAGCAGGACCTAAGCCCCCCCAGGACATATACAAACACACTAACACAGGAGATGGTGCCCGAACCAGCTCATTTATGAAGGAAGGAGGTGGAGTGTCTAGCAGAGGAGACAATGTTTGTGGAGAAAACCAAAATGCCCAGCCTTCCTGTTCCCAGCGCTGCCCGGCCAACACGGCGTCCCGCAGCGCTGCGTCAGCGTCGCTCATGCTGAGGAGCAATCGCTTGCCGGGGCCTATCTTGGATAGACAGAAGGGGCAGAAAGGTGTTTCCAGCGTGGCCCAGCAAGGAGATTTGGGATGCACTTTTCCTGCGAATCTGCATTAAGATCCTCTCCTGAAGATCCTAAGATTCCTACCTGGAAGTTTCATAGACAAACCCTGTTACAAAGGCAGCACATAACTGGATTTTAGAGGAACACGGATCGTTGACACGACCTGATTAACCTTACTTTCTTTTATAGAGAAGGTGCAATCATCTTTCAACAGAGTCAAAACCAGATTCATATACAATAGGGATTATCACTTTCCTCGTAGCCTTTCCACTCAAAAGGCATCTTGGGGCTTGTTACTTTTAAATATTAACAACCGCTGAAGGTTTATAGAAAACATTCCACTGCTGTTTGCCTAAATACCAACTTACGACCTCTATCCTGCCATTTACACCCGCTCCTAATAGGTCATGATGCCAAAGTACATTTACTTCTGTCTGCCTTCCTGCACTTACCTCTCTTTATCCTACTGCTATCATTCCAAGACCCTGAAAGTTTCCAAGAGCTGCGTTTTCAGTTTCTAAATAACATACTAGGGAAATTTTTCCCCTAACACGAAATCTTCACCCCTGGCACTGTACTGATGTAAAAGCCACAGAAAGTATAGGCAGTTACATGTAAGAGATTATGAAGAGATTCAAAACCAGAAATTAGAACTTTATGCCACAAAGACAGAAAATTCCTGGGTTTACAGTTAAAGGAATAACCCAAGGGTCCCAAGGAGTCTACTTCAAAAGAATCATTCTTTGCAGGGAGAAAAAAAAACAATAGGCCATTTTTTAGGCTTCTTTAACCATCAGTTTCATATCTTTCCTCTTCTTCAGGTTAGAATGATGGTCTTAAGGGAGTCATGCTTCACAGGCCTACACAGCTGGAGAAAATTTCCTCTTCCTGCAAAACATTCCTTCCAAAACAAGTGGTGCAGTGAGAATATGCTCTGAGCTTTTGCGACTATGCTGGGATGGTCTGACGTAACTCATTGGCAGCGCTGAGAAACGTGAGCCATCCCAAATGTGTGCTGAGAGAGACGTTACATTATACTTCCTCTTTAGGTAATCTCTATCAGATTTCTTTTGGGAACCCCTACCTTATTTCTACGTTCATATACAAGGGCATGCACATTTGACGTGCAAGGAGATACAGCACCCCACTGAACGTACAGGGAACGTATGACCTTCGCAGTCCCTGCTAAACAGAGAACAGAAGTACAAAGTCTCCGTAGCATCAGAAGCTGTAGGATCTTCAGGAAAAGATTTTAACGCAGATTGTTACAAAATTTCCTTGCTGAGTTTCTTTGGAAATACCTTCCAGCCTCTTCTGAACCTCCCTGGGAAGGGGAAAGAGCAAACACTACAGAAGAGCTAACTTCAGCTTTGCAGTCTTGGGGTTGACTACTGGTCTTCAAAGAACTTTAGAGTATCCTCAGGGCTGGTCTAAATTTTGAGTGCTGGAGTAACCTTCATACACCCAATTCTTTCCAGTACAGGCTGAGTCTTAACACTTGGTTAGCTCCACCTTGAAACAGCGAACTCCTCAATAAAGGTTTGCAGTAGCCAAAACCTGCGATCAGGCTGCTTCTAAAACGTAACAAAACTAGGGTTTGTTTGCCAGCATTTAAAGATGAGAACGGTTCCCTGTGCAGGCTCCGGGCGCAGAACTCACTGCCCAGCCCAAAGTCAGAAATGCCTTCAGAGAGCTACTAACAGCGACCCGCATTTTCTGCCCCGCTCAGAAAATACGCGTGCCTTGTATTCTATAGTAAAATAAGGGAGAAAAGATGACTTTTTAAACCATTTTGGGACATGAAGTGTAGATGTCTAATCACAGAGGACTGATTGTGTTCTGGGACCAAACTTCTACGTCTTCTGCTTTGAGCACAGAAGCTTCTTCCCGAGGTGTCACCCCAGCAGCTTGGTGGCTCCCGCTGCCTCACCCGAATGAGTAAGTCTAAGGCAGGTGCCAGCAGCCAAAGAGGGCGAACACGCCGGCACGGTGCATTCCCAGCATCGCACTGCTGCCACTCAACAGCAACCTCCAAAACCAGGATTAACAAAGTTAAGATGCAGCAATAGGAATTACCTTTTCCTCCATGACTGGCGATGACTGCAGTGACAAACATAACAGCCAAAACAGAGCAGCAATCGCACAAAAAGCGAGACAAAAAAACAACCATTAGAGAGCAAAGGTCATGCAAACATGCAGCCCTACAACAGATATGGGGTACGCATGCGTTGTAATCCACAGCACGTGGAAGTGTGCACTGTACCCATCACCCCTCTCGGATGGCGGTAGATACATCCCCCCCCAACAGTTCTTGCACAAACTTCTCCCAAGTGACAGGCAAACACACTCGCTGTACTTACGGTCTCGCGCAAATATGCACCCCTATGCAGTCTAACACACCCAAGCACATCCACAGATGAAAATAAGTAAATGCACTCAAATTTGTGTGACAGGCTATGAGAAATTATGCCCGTGTCCCCTCCAGCGCACATCAGCGCACCAAGATACACAAACGCCGGTGTTCGCCCCCACCCAGCTGTGCAGCGACACAAAACCACACATCTGTCCCAAGTGCTTGTGCACAAGCATATACAAACACCGAGCTGTACCCACACGCACGCACACCAACAGTGCAAAGCTTGAAATGAAGGAAAAAGTCCCATTTCCCACTGGTGGTTCCTACAAACTCAGGCCACAGCCGCATCGGGGGCTTCCACAGACACACAGTGTTTCTCTTTTTGTCTCTCCACGGAGACTAGCAATCATCTGCCACACTTTAAAGGGTAAAAGTTTCATTTCTCTAATACAAAGAGGCAATTCTTGATGAATATTTTGCCCTTCATCCCAGAGAATGGCAGTCCTGCGGATATAATCAGTAACACTTCTCACTGTGTTGCACTTTCCGAATCAGCTAATTAATATTAGCTAATTTGAAAGTTAGGGAAGGAAAAACTCATTAAAATCAATTTCTACCACGCAGTCCAACCCAAATTTGGCAGGTGTATATATGAACCATCCTTTACAAGAGAGAGGCCCTAAGCACACTTTTGCCTACGGTACTTTTATATTTTACTGTGGAAGTACTTCCAGAGATACATGCTTATGTACAGAAGGATAAGTGGGAAGGGAAACAAGCCTAACACACTTATCCCATTTCAGCAGTAACACTGGGATCAGACATGTTCTGGGAGCTCACGGTGGACTTCCAGAGTGCGAGGGCAGGGGGAGAAGGAAGAAAAATAGTCTGATAAGGGAGATTTTATGAACAGAAGAACACCTACAAACTACTGGTTTTTTTACACCGTGTCTCCTCTTGCACACCCCTCACGCCTCTCTCTTTCACCTAGGAAGGTTGCCATCTCGCTTTTGATTTTTTTTTTCCCCCCAATAGATTTTTATATTTTAGACAAACCAATTTTAGCCAGACCCCAAACACTGTATTCTGTAAGTATTTTTATTCTCCGAAACCCCTCTCTGTTGTGAGACTAATTTATTGTTTTGCAGAAAATAAGAGCACAGAGATAACTCAGGCCTGAGGACGAGTGGCTGGAAAGCTGCCCCACGGAAAAGGCCCTGGGGGTGTTGGTCGACAGCCGGCTGAAGATGAGCCAGCAGTGTGCCCAGGTGGCCAAGAAGGCCAACGGCATCCTGGCCTGTATCAGAAGCAGCGTGGCAGCAGGAGTAGGGAGGGGATCGTGCCCCTGTACTCGGCACTGGTGAGGCCGCACCTCGAATGCTGTGTTCAGTTTTGGGCCCCTCACTACAAGAAAGACACTGAGGTGCTGAAGCGTGTCCAGAGAAGGGCGACAGAGCTGGTGAGGGGTCTGGAGCACAAGTCTGATGAGGAGCGGCTGAGGGAGCTGGGGTTGTTCAGTCTGGAGAAGAGGAGGCTGAGGGGAGACCTCATCGCTCTCTACAACTACCTGAAAGGGGGTTGTGGGGAGGTGGGTGTTGGTCTCTTCTCCCAAGTGACAAGCGACAGGACAAGAGGAAACGGCCTCAAGTTGCGCCAGGGGAGGTTCAGGCTGGATATTAGGAAAAATGTCTTTACAGAGAGAGTGGTGAAGCACTGGAAGAGGCTGCCCAGGGAGGTGGTGGAGTCACCATCCCTGGAGGTGTTGAAGGAACGTGTGGACATGGCACTGTGGGACATGGTTTAATGGTCATGGTGGGGTTGGTTGATGGTTGGACTCGATGATCTTACAGGTCTTTTCCAACCTTAGTGATTCTGTGAACGCACTGTATAGTGAGTTATTGAGCCCACTCAACAACTACAACAGCTTCTAGTTACTCCTCTCTAGAAGAAATACTGTAAGATATTATTTCTGAAAGGACTATTCAACTGTCAGAAAAGGAAGGATTAATAGTCCCCTTGATTCACATATAACTGTGTCTTTCCTCCCTTTATATAAGGCTTTGGTAGCCTTACAAATGAGAGTATAAAAATCTTATCAACTGATTCAGAATAAACGAAGGGTCTTTCTTTGCGATACCAGTATCTTCCAGCTGCAAGTTATTCTTGTAGCCAAGGCTACAGAAGTATCTTTAATTATTATGAGAGGTAATGAAATAGCAAATAGTATTGGAAAAAATTCTTCACTGAGAGGGTGGTGAAGCACTGGAACAAGCTCCCTGGGGAAGTGGTCATGCCTCCAAGCCTGTGGGGTGTTTGGACAATGCTCTTAGATACTTGGTTTAACCTTTAGGTTGCTCTGTGTGGGGTCGGGAGCTGGACTCAGTGATCCTCATGGGTCCCTTCCAGCTCCGGATACTGTACGGCTCTAAGGCTGCAGGGAATCTGGCAGGAGTCCCAGGCTAGTTACCAAAGTTTCTGAAGATTCATGTCTTTTACTACTCCCTTTCCATCCTTCAAGCCTCTTTCACTGACAAGGTGGGGTTGGGTCTCTTTTTCTCTTCCTTTTGCTTTCGTATAATACCCAGCAACAGGAGCCATAGCAGACAGAGGCTATTTACATGTCCTACACCAAGACCTGAAATTTCCTTTCTATTACATTACCCCAAAACCAACTGACGTTCTGGTATTTAAGTGTTACAGACCTAAATACAAGTTACTAAAACATCTTCACTTATTCTTCCTTTATTCTTATTTCTTTATTCTTAATTTCAAATAATTTTGCTCTTTCTTCATCTCCAAATTTTGCTCAATGCTCTTCTTTTGCATTTCACCATCCGTACCAGATGATGCTTCAAAAACCTTCATAGCTTTCCATTTATCCCAGTATTTTCATCCCCGTGACTTTGCCCATGCTGCCCTTTGTGGATGGTCTGACATGCCATCCCCACTCCTTTTCTTAGGCTAAAGCTTCCCAAAGATTTGCTTTGCGAGTGGAGTTCAGTGATACTAACCAGCGCAAGTTCACAGATATTAACTGAGATCAGTAGACATATTTTCTAAGAGATGAGGGAGGACGCACCTAGCAGGCACCCTTTTCCGAGTATTCCTGTGCAGCTGGTACTGTCTCTGTCTATTTTTCAGACCAACAGCTCCCACGGCTTGCGGTCAGCATGTGTGCAAAACCTTTCAATATTCCTCAATGCCAGAAGAAATTAAAAAGTTAAAAAAAGACAGGGAAGGACAACAAAAAGATTTCATCTCCTGAAGCACATTACTTCATCAATATTGTTGCCCTGGAAAACACTGTTTTAGTTTAAAACTTTCTGCGTTAGACAGTGTCACTATAGCGCTAGTCATCTCATTTGCATGTGATGATTAACACAAATAGTAATCTGCGAGGCATAGAAATAGCCACAGAAAACATCTTTTTTATGGCTGAGTGACTTAATAGATTATGCTTAACCTGAGTAGACTATGTGTTATGTGATCTATTACTTCTCTAATCAGTATTTTTGGAACATCACTTCTACTTCTCACCCCGTGGGCAATGTTACTGGTATATAGTATCATCAGAGAGAAAGCATTTGGTTCCTTCACATACCAGTTAAAAACAGATGTATCTGTACTGAAAATAATGTAACTGCAACTTTTGTACTTTAAATTTATTCTAAGACTATAAAAGACTAGTTGTCTACACTGAACTTCTTTCCTACCACTGCCTTCTTTAAGCAAAGGCTGGTTCTTACTGGTTTGGTGCTCTGAAAACAGGGGGAGCGGGGAGGGAGGAAAATCAGTTTCTTGGGCATAAGTAGGTCTGTTGGGTGACTGACTTACAGAAAGCTTCCCTTGAAGGAACAGGGGGGAAAAAAAAATCCTATAATGGCCAACGCATTTAATTGCTACAGTTTTGCTGACTATCACACACACACAGACACACACACACACACACACAAATAGTTTATTTGACACCTCCATCCATTTTATAGATAAACCTTTTACATGCTACCTGAGAATACAAACGTATTTTTCCAGAGGCCCCCATCACCAGCAGCATGACAAAGCCTAAGCTTTGGAATAGAACACATAAAGCTCCTCATGGTCGAGCCTTACAAAACGTACCCCCAACTCACCCACAACCCATTGCAAAAAAGCTTCAACTACAACCCATGCCCACAGGGAAAGATCCTGCTTCTGGTTTCTCTCTCTCAAACACGCGCACTCAGTGTGTAAGTTCCCGGATGGCATACATTACACGGAGAGGTTACGGCCCTACCTTCTCCCAGGTAGACTCCCCTCAGTTTGATTATTTCCCCCAACTTGCTGCATCTTGGATCGCTCAATGTGTTCCACGTAGGTCTGGATCATCTGTGAGGAGAGAAAAGTCCATGAGCCAAAAAGATGAAAGAACATCCATTTCCTTTTTTTGCACATCTCTTTGTCTTTGCTCTTGTCTTCTAAGCTGATGATGTAAGTGAATGGACTAATCTGGCAGAAGATCTGACAGCAAATAGTGTGGAAATGACTTAAGCTTAATCTCGTAACAGAAGAGCCATGAAAGAGCATATCCAAACCCAATGTAAGACGTCTCCTGGAGGCTCGTTGGCAGTGGGAGATGAGGTAGTGGGGCACTGTTCGCAGAATCACAGAACAGCTGAGGTTGGAAGGAACCCCCTGGGGTCCATCAGGTCCAACGTCCCTGCTCAAACAGGAGCACGTCCAGGTGGCTTCTGAATAGCTCCGATGACGGAGACTCCACCACCTCCCTGGGCAACCTGTGCCAATGCTCATCATCCTCACAATAAAGAAGTTTTTACTCATGTTCAGAGGGAGCCTTCTGTGTTCCAGCTTGTGCCAGTTGCCTCCGCTCTTGTCACTGGGCACCACCGAAAAGAGCCTGGCTCCATCCTCTTTACACCCTCCATTCAGATATTTCTCATGTTCCCAAAGTTCAGAAGCTCTAGTCATCACTAGTATTGTAAAGCTGAATTATTTGACGTGACTTTACATATAGCCTAAGAGTATATTTATTTTGAGATGATATCCTACCTCTGTGTGACGCTGATGTAGAGCGTTGTACTCTTTCTTCATTTCTGATTCACGTTCCTCCAGTCGTGAAACTACCAAGAGAAGATTCCAACCATCAGCTAACACACATCAGACTCTCAAAAGAAACTAGAAGTCTCAAACCATATTTTGTTAGAAATTAATTTATACCTACTGAACAAAACAAACTGAAACAGAATAATGCACCTTGTGGGATCTGGTCTTCATTACAAACTCAGTTAATGGGTTTCTGCACATTCCCAAAATGAGCAGACCAAATCGTGCAGTAAGACCACAGAAGCGGAGTTCCTCAGCAGTAGCCTGGTGCCCCACAAGTGTCCCAGTTTGAGAACAATTTAAATTACCTGGGATGGGCGCCTCTGGCTATTTGAGGAGCAGGAGTACTGGACAAAACACCAATGAATTCAGAGGGGAACCTCAGCCAACACACCATGGCTGCACATGTTAAGGAAGTATTTGTAAAAATAAATCAATAAACCAACAAACAAATAAATGCGATCGTTTATACGAGAAAAAAATGGGAGATTCTATTCTGGGACAAGAGGAAACTGGAAACCAGGTTCCAAAGCTTCACCAATGGCACAAATCTTGCATCTGGAGAGACTGAGCATGCCCCACATAAGAGATGCAATGAAGCCTCTGCTAAATGAGAGTGGATATATCCCGTACTTTAGAAGGCTCAGAATTTTATACGAAAGTAAGGGATAACCAGGCATTTTAGGCTTGGCGTAAATTAAATTAAAGCAAACAAAAAGTACGAAAATTATTTTCAAAGTAGCAGTATATGTGTGTGGAAGGCAAAGTGTATAATCATGTCCGGTGTACAACTTTGCTTACTCTGATCTGCATAGTTTTTGGTCTTCAGCTCCAGCTGTCGAGTCTGAAATTCAAGGTGTTCCACTTGGATTTGTAGTTCTTTCTTCTCCTGCTCCAGTGCATCTTCAAACTCTATAAATTTCTGAATAGGGAAGAAGCAGAGAAGGAGGCATGGATGAGCTTTAAATGTAAAATGTGTTTGTCCTATAAGACTATTCCTCTCCTCGCAAAAAAAGAAAAATTGCGAGAATATAAATTACAAAACAGGAAATAAAAATTTTTAAGTACTGTAATTAGTACAATAGCATTGGATCAAGCTGAAGAGACTATTTTATATGAGAAAGTATCAGCTATATTTAAGGTATAATTAATGCATGAACTACGGCCCAACATGAGTTATGTAAACCAGCGCAACTCTATCATCTTCAGCAACGTTGTTCTTCCTCGTGCCAGGCTGAATTTTGATTCTTCTTAATTTGATGTCAGAGAAGACCAATTTTATTTCTATGGTCATGTATTTACAAGCACGTATGTCAGAAACCTTCAGACCAACTCTTGTATTTGTGCAGTTTTAGAAAGCTTCACCTATAATTCGCGTGCTGGGTATGTTTTGCAGAGTCTTGGGGAGAACTTCTCCGCAACCCCAAGCAGCTGAGAGCAACCTCCGCGCCCAGAGCCGGTGACCTGCCCCAGCAGCAAACTCGAGAAGGGCTCTGCGGTACGCAGGAGCCGAGGGAGGGAGGAGGGAAACAGGGAGAGGAGGAGATTCTCCCAGCAGAATTTAACAAATTTATACCCAGCAAGAAGCAGCTTGGCTAGCCGCTCTTGGCAAAGAAGGGAGCGAAGGGATCATTGCTGCTAACTCGCATTAGCAACAACGAAGTGGTAGCTGTGCGCATAGCAGCGTGGCCTCCTGCACCCAACACTGGGCTGAAGGGTAGATTTTTACAGATATCACAAATCACAGACTCACAGAATGACAGGTTGGAAGGGACCTCTGGGGATCATCTAGTCCAACCCCCCACCAGAGCCGGTTCACCCAGAGCAGATGGCACAGGAATGCATCCAGGCGAGTTTTGAATATCTCCAGAGATAAAGACTACGCAACCTCTCTGGGCAGCCTGTTCCAGCGCTCTGCCACCCTCAAAGGAAAGAAGTTCCTCCTCGTGTTTAGGTGGAACTTCCCATGAACAAAGTTTGTGCCCATTACCTCTTGTCCTGTCACTGGGCACCACTGAAAAAAGCCTGGCTCATTTCACGATGAAAACACAACAGAAAAATACCTAATTTCAGGTTGTTGTTTCGGTAAAATGTCACGTTTGACCTGGGAGCTTTAGTCATTCTCTGCATTGGATACCAGCACGCACAGCAAAGAAACGTAAAACGTGTGAAACATTCAATTTAGCTCCACTGTAGTGAATTGAGATTACGCGTTACTCTTGGTAAGAGCTGTAGTCACAGTTGCTTTCATGAAATATTTAAACTCAACAGGGTGCCTGGAAAGTGAATAGCACCTTCAAATCTCTACATATACTTAACCAAGCCTGGTTCATGTGCTGTATGTGGTCGTGAGAGTTTTCTGCACAAAACAATAACGCATACCCATATGCAATAACGACCCATAACCCCTACTTCTGGACTCAGAAACGGAGCTGGTTCTAGTAACAACCCTGACACAAACTTGTGGAAAATCCCATAAGGCTCCGAAAACATTTGCTCTGTTAACCACATGCATCTTCTCCACAGAAAACCATGTCTGAAGCACAGTCCCACCATGCTTACAATGGCGTAGGACACGAAAGCTATCTTACTAGCTTCAGGACAAGTGCTATTCTGGTCTCACGGACCCAAAAATTCGAGTCACAAAATCACAGAATCATTAAGGTTGGAAAAGACCTGTAAGATCATCAAGTCCAACCACCAACCCAACCCCACCATGCCCACTAAACCATGTCCCGCGGTGCCACGTCCACACGTTCCTTCAACACCTCCACGGATGGTGACTCCACCACCTCCCTGGGCAGCCTCTGCCAGTGCTTCACCACTCTCTCAGGAAAGACATTTTTCCTAATATCCAGCCTGAACCTCCTCTGGTGCAACTTGAGGCCATTTCCTCTTGTCCTGTCACTTGTCACTTGGGAGAAGAGACCAACACCCACCTCACCACAACCCCCTTTCAGGTTGTTGTAGAGAGTGATGAGGTCTCCCCTCAGCCTCCTCTTCTCCAGACTGAACAACCCCAGCTCCCTCAGCCGCTCCTCATCAGACTCGTGCTCTAGAGCCCTCACCAGCTTCGTTGCCCTTCTTCGGACACGCTCCAGCACCTCAATGTCCTTCTTGTAGGGAGGGGCCCAAAACTGAACACAGCATTCGAGGTGCGGCCTCACCAGCGCTGAGTACAGGGTCTCGTTACATTACTCCTGAAGAACTACACCCAAGGAAGCTAAAACAAGAGAGGCATCTGCATCAACCAGTCCAATAATTAAAACGCAAACCTGTCAGCTGAGCGGCAAGAGCACGACTGGGGCCGGGAGCAGCTCTGGATTCAGAGCTGCAGAAGAAGAGAGTGAGCGGGAAATAAAGCCGAGACGGCTTGAATCTACCTTTAAGATGTTTCGAGAACAAGAGGAGCCCGCAGGAGGTAACCTGGGGCTATGAGGAGCTCACAAGGGTGCTCTGCTCCTGGCCCTGCCTCTCTTCCTCTCCGTCTCTTTGCAAAACGCTCCTTAGGTTGAGCTCTAACAGACTCACCAGCACATGCACACTGGCTGGCTGAAATCTCCTCTTTCTAAAAGTATGAAGAAACCGGGGAAGAAAACCCTTCTCTCACCCTCCTCCGTACTCTGCACGGGGGAAAGTGTTGCTCTCTGCAAATAATGCCATTCAGGAGAGCACGGCAATTTTAATTTAACAAAGTAAAGCCTCATTGTACTCTAAAAGAGACAGACTCTGGTGAAAATCATTTTTGGGTAGGATTCCCTGGGAAACGAATGCATTTATATGCAGAGTAAGATTAATTTGTTAAATTCCGCACATGAAACAATATGCACAGTATCTGCTGCATTCCCAGGCTAAGCCCCGGGCACATTTCCTATTACTTTACCGGAATAATTAGCAGTGACACTGGAGCCATCATTATGTCCGTGAACTGGATCATTCTCTCTGTAGACAACCGAAAGGCTACATCATTTATTATTCCTGCAGACTTTTAAAACTGTTCAGTAAATCCATGAGTCAGTTTTCATTCCTACATACCTGTATTTATAGAAACAATCAAACGCCGTTTAGCCACGTCGCATTCGCCTGCACTCGCTGTTCTGCAGTGCCTTCTTTAATCTTTAACCGGGCTTTTAACTTTCTTCTCCTTCCTGCCCAAATGTATTGCAATAAGGGGTTGGGGTTTTTTCCCCCTTACGGTTGTTTTCCAGCAGTATTTTCTAGAAATACCAGAAATGCCAATACCTTTCTTCCACTATAAAGGAGCCATCTCAAGGCTAAACAGTTACTTTTTAATTACATTTTAAGACTGTACAAGGTTTTAGATTTTTAAGTAAGCATTTTTTCTCTGAGATGTCAATTAAACATTGAAATCAATCAGTCACTCACAAATATCCAGCAATCTGCTTTACGGATTTTGAGAAATTTATAAAGCAATCTGCTTTGTTCATGTTCAGGTTTATCCTTGAAACATCTTCCAGAGTAACCATATAATTTCAGAATGAGGAAAAAGGAAAAAAAAAATCCTAACCACGCTGCTACACCGAGCAACGGACGTAGAGAAGCAGCAGTTTGACTTGCTCCATTTGCAGGACTGAGCGAAGCTACACCGACAAAGAGCTATTTTCCTGGTACCATCTCCACCTCCTCGCAGGGTTTTGCTGGACCCGCTCCGTGCTAAAGCTCTACCGACGAACCCGTTTCATTACAGCCAAGGGCTAAATCCCCATCACATCGCACCGGCTCAGCTCTCTCTACCCTCTTGGCTCGAGGTGCCCCCCTGCTCCTAGTTCCCCATCCAAGAGCATGCCACCCAGGCCAGGCAGGAATGAGGTTTTTAGCAGCAATAAAAATGAATGGTCTTCAAGGAAAACATTCACGGATTTCTCGACGGTAAATTAGGACGCAAAAGAAGGTACAAGCCCAATTTTATTCTCACTATGTAGGTCATCTTTAATAGGATTCCTGGATTTGCTACTGCTGTTTTGGTTTAATTCAGAGGAAACTGATTGAAAGATTAAGTCTTCTACAAATATGGCTCAGTCTTTTTATTCAGTCCTGCCTATTCCGCAACCTAAAAGTAATCAAAGAAACAGAAAACTAAAAATCAATTAACCATTTGGAGAAGAAAGAGACATGGAGCCAACAATATTAAAAATTAATATTACCCTAAGTGTTCTCAGGGAAGAACAGCATTTCGGATAAATGTATTGCCGGGTATCCTGTCCTGGCTGCTGGAGAGATCGAACAGCGACACTTGGGCGCAGGGACCCAAGGGCTCTTCGCTCTCCCTGCCTCTGAGGCGCCTTTTAGCTGCTCCCGCATCAGAAGCCACCTCACCTGCGCTTCCCCCTGTGCATCGTGAGGTCTGAAGGGCCGAGAGCAGGGCAAGTCCCAGATCCAGAGAGGAGCGAGCAGCCGCACCAGCGGGACGAGGAGGAGAGGTTTCACTGCCAGGGCTGTCCCCGAGGAAAGCGCGCTCCTGGTCGAGGAGACGGCTTAGCACGCACTGTCGCTGCCGCTCATCCTTCACGGCACAAGTGAGCTCTCACCGGGGTATTCAGGCAGGCTTGGTTTTTTTTTTCCCCAATAAGCCAGCAGCAGACATTTCACAGATCATCCAGGGAAGAGCCTTACGGGCCACTAAAAGCAGCAGAGATTGAAATTCCCTTGCTCAGGAACACGAGCACATCCACAAGCACAACTCGGCAGTGCCGGGAGTTCGGGGAGAAGGGGCACTTCAGGTACACTCGCATTACTCTTGTGAACGACGGCCTCCAGAGCAGAGACGGCAGATGCGGCGCTTTGTCTACAGCACGATGCTGTGCCCTGGTCCTCGGGCGGCGGCTCGCAGAGCCCGGTCCGTGGCTGCGGGTGGCCCAGGCAGGCGGCACCACCCGGGCGGGCTCCGGTGCTCTCCCACCCTATTTCAAGGGGCCAGGCGCGTCCCCAGCAGACGGCAAACCCCCCTTCCACGCGGCGCTCTCGGCGCCAGCCCGTGCCTTCCCTACCAGGGCAGGAGAAACAGAGAACACGAACCGCGTAAGTATTTTCATTTTTCTTTTCTATTAACCAGACTCACGGAGGCAGTTGTTCTTTAAAACCAAGCGCCTATTACTGAGTGAACGCAGCTCAGCAAAGAAATGTCCATAGGCATCTCACATCTTCCATTCCCTTCAGAGGCGGGGGGCACAATCCTGGCGCTGCCGAAGCTGCGGGAATGTTCTCAGGAGCTTGAAGAGGACCAAGACTTCGCCCAGACCTTTTAAACCCCCTAAAAATAAACAGGCAGAGGGGACACTAACTTGAAAGTCACCTTCCCATCTGAACATTTTCTGTCTGTAATATTTACAAAAAGCCCCAAAACCAAGTTATAATACAAAAAGAATCTCCTTGTTTCTTGTGGTTTTCATCCAGGTTTGCGCACGGCCGATCCTATCGAAATGCTGCGCCAATGTTCGATGCACAAAGATGAAGGCTCCACATCGCTGTGGGCGCTAACTAAAATCAGCAAGCCTTCATACGGGAAAAGAATATTCACATGAATCAAATTCGTACTTCTGGCCTCAGAAATAGTACAAATTCTAACGACTTCCTGAAAGCAGATACTGCAGATATTACTCTTGCTTCATTATAAACTTAAACATTTAACAGCGTAAGATCGGGCCAAAAAAAAACCCCAAACCCAAATCAAACAGCATAGCCTTATAGTTTTTTACTATTTACAAAAAACTCTGCCACAAAGTAAAACGCCCAGGGGACTAAGTTTAAAAACTGAAATGCCAATTTGCTGACTGCATTCTTTCACTTTAGTGCTGCCAAGAGGCAAAAAAAAAAAAAAAAAAGTGGTGCTGGCAAAGAATCACAGGCTTCACTGGCCGCTGTGAGCTGCCCTTGATTTCAAGGGGCTTCTCATCTGCAGAGCCAGGTGCTGCAACTGGTTTTCTCCGATGGTTCCCCTGTGCGGAACGCAGATCAGACCCACACCTCGGCGATTTCACAGCTCCCAGCTCCACCTTTGTGGAGATGCAGTAAAGACATTTAGAAAACCGAAATAAAAAGGAACAGATCATTCTACTGATGGTTAAGAAAAAGTACTCCCTTGGTTTTTTTTTTTGGATCCCACTAATGACAAAGTAGATGGGTGCACTGGACGAAGAAACAACCCATGCTCCCAGTAGTTCTCTAATAGCAAGGCTGACCACGGCATTAATGTTTTTTATAATTTTTACTATATTTTCCAGAGCCTCTACGCTTGCTTTCAAAGAATAATTTCTGAATATGAACAGTTAAACAGTCAGTCACCTCGGTGATCTAAGAAAACTGGAGTATGAAACTGCTATATATAAAAATTAGTCACGTGGATTTTTTTCTGCTAGCCTCTATCCCCAGATTTCAAGCAGGATAACTGGTCTGTAATAACCCAGGATTATGACAACCAACAATGGCTCACACACTAGTCTTGACAGGGAAAATATCTAGCATAAAATCATCTTAAGACGAAAGAATGAGTACTCCTCTGAAACGCGGTGGTACAACGCAGATCGCTTGGCTTCCTGCTTTACTGCCTTTTGCAAAGGAAGAAAATGACTAAAAATAGTAGCGTATAATGAGAAATCATCACATCACATCAGCGATAAATCAAGCAGAGAGCCAGAGATGCAGAGAGATGCAGAAATCTTATCACGTGGCCTTAATCCGCGGTGGCTGGTAGCGTGTGAGATGGCACTGGGCACCAAAGGCAGCACCGGGGGCTCGGGCTCAGCCCCGTCCCCTTGCCCCTTCGCTGGCAGGAGATGGCGGTGCAGCGGGCGCGCAGGCAGCGCTGCATGAAGAAGGGAGGAATACCCACCCGGCAGAGACGCCCGCTAGCAGCCGGAGGTCTGCTGGTGAAGCGGGGAAGGGCTGGCGCTGCAGGCGACGTCCCAAGGGAGGTCACCTCACCTGCAGGAAGGCCACAGACGAGGGAGGCAGCACTGGGGGTGTAGTCCACCTCCCAGCTTCCCGGCAGCACCCCGTTAGGTTGGGGATTTAGGGAGTTGTGCTGACAGTATTTTGCCTTGGAAAGCCAGGACAAAGAAAGAGGCCAACTCCCGGCTATTTAAATCTGACCTGTCCAAGTCTCCAGTCCCACTATCAGGCCCGTTGCTGAAGACTTTTACAGGCTACTCAAGGTGAAGACCTTGTCCTGCTCTCTTAACAGGAGCCATTTCACTCAACAGCAACTTCAGGGAGAGAGATTACTTCCTTACGAAGCAGATGTCTACCACGTAGTATTTGATGCTCAAATGAGCAAGTCACACTTGCTCCTGTACAGGCAACGGCCACAGTCAGATACCAACAACGCCAGAGCTTCAGGAACAGAGTGTTTCAACCTTTTCACTTTGACAATCAGAAAAAAAGATCCTTAAATTAAGCCGATTCTCAGAATTACAGTGGTCATCAGCAAAATGCTCCCTTGGGAAATATCTTCCATTTCAGTAGTTGGTATCAAGGGAATTCTGCTTCTCACTTTATGCACCAGCTTACACTGATGCAGCTACTTTTTAGAAGAGCATTAGAGAGCTGTGTAAGAATCAACAAATAGTTAAAAATCTCAAACTATAACGAGATGTTCAGTTTTTTATCCCTATAGGCATTTTATATAAAGTCAAGTCATTTATTTAGGAAAGCTGAAGTAGAAGATTAAGGAATTGAATCTTGTCTGCCTTACATCAACATTAACTTGACTCCATTGCACGAAAACGTTCCTAGTTTCTATCAAGAAGAGAGGCAGTAGAGACCTATTTAGTGTTTCCCTTGTAAAAACAAAGGTTTTGCAAATATTTAAAGCCGCTCTCTCTCACTGGTCTCAGCAGCTGAAAGGTACCCTCACACAAATAGAAAAAGATGGCCACAGCCCACACACAGTGGTAAAAGCACACCTGAATTTCCAGTGTGTTATATCTAACGTGATACGAATTTTAGAAACCTTTTGGCTCCCTGAGAGCAGAGTTTCACTAACAGGTAAAAAGGGGCTCAGAATCACAGAATCATTAAGGTTGGAAAAGACCTGTAAGATCATCAAGTCCAACCACCAACCCAACCCCACCATGCCCATTAAACCATGTCCCACAGTGCCATGTCCACACGTTCCTTCAACACCTCCAGGGATGGTGACTCCACCACCTCCCTGGGCAGCCTCTTCCAGTGCTTCACCACTCTCTCTGTAAAGACATTTTTCCTAATATCCAGCCTGAACCTCCCCTGGCGCAACTTGAGGCCATTTCCTCTTGTCCTGTCGCTTGTCACTTGGGAGAAGAGACCAACACCCACCTCACCACAACCCCCTTTCAGGCAGTTGTAGAGAGTGATGAGGTCTCCCCTCAGCCTCCTCTTCTCCAGACTGAACAACCCCAGCTCCCTCAGCCGCTCCTCATCAGACTTGTGCTCCAGACCCCTCACCAGCTTCGTCGCCCTTCTCTGGACACGCTCCAGCACCTCAATGTCCTTCTTGTAGGGAGGGGCCCAACACTGAACACAGCATTCGAGGTGCGGCCTCACCAGCGCCGAGTACAGGGGCACGATCCCCTCCCTACTCCTGCTGGCCACACTGTTTCTGACACAGGCCAGGATGCCGTTGGCCTTCTTGGCCACCTGGGCACACTGCCGGCTCATATTCAGCCGGCTGTCAACCAACACCCCCAGGTCCTTTTCCGTGGGGCAGCTTTCCAGCCACTCCTCCCCAAACCTGTAGCGTTGCATGGGGTTGTTGTGACCCAAGTGCAGAACCCGGCACTTGGCCTTGTTGAACCTCATACCATTGGCCTTGGCCCATCGATCCAGCCTGTCCAGATCCCTCTGCAGAGCCTTCCTACCCTCCAGCAGATCAACACTCCCACCCAACTTGGTGTCATCTGCAAACTTACTGAGGGTGCACTCGATCCCCTCATCCAGATCATCGACGAAGATATTAACAAGACCGGCCCCAACACTGATCATCACTCATCTCGCTCTTCTGTGCCCCCAGGTGACAGACCCCTGGGTTTGAAGGTGATCCAACCAATGTTTTCTCCTGGAAAGCCTTTGCCTTCAGCAGACCCAATGTTTGAAGGTGATCCAACCAATCTTTTCTCCTGGAAAGCCTTTGCCTTCAGCAGACCCTCCTCCAGGTGACCCAGGTCAACCCCAGCCACAGCACCTGAAGAGCGAACCCCTGCAGCCTGGATGCTCCCCAGCAGTATCGATGTGCCGTGAAACCCCAATACAGCTGTAATCCTTATAAAAGAGACCCCAAACAGCAACTGTGCCACAAGAAAATATGCAATCAGTAAGTGTAAATTCTAGTAACAGCCCATATCTTCCCTATCTCAGAAGGATCTTAGTTACCACAAACAAGAAGATGCTATCTCAACCACTAATTTCATAAGGCATAGTTCCAAAGACCAAACTGTAACCCTCCTGCAAGTGCACTGACAAACGGCAGTCTGCAAGCTGAAAAGAAGTTCAGCTGCAACTGTGAAGTGATGCAATCAACAATTTAAAACCCCTGACCACACCACCCTTTTTAAAACTCACAGATAATTAGTTCACCCTCTCAAATTTCACGCTCGTTCCAAATCTTATCCTGCACTTATCACAAAACTCGGCAAATCACAACCGTGCCTCTTGTTGTACTCTGTCTGGGTTCCCTATTTCTGGTGTGTTTGGCAATTAGGCAATCCCCGGTGTGGTAGTGGTGATATAAAAACTCTTACGTTTTCATTGCGGAGCTCGCCCTGAAGTTCAAACCATATGCACAGTACAACTTACGTTACACATCAGCCTTGGGACCAGGAGGTGTTTTACATTAGGAATGCGTGATCATATTAACAACTCTGTCTTGAATACTTAAGATAGACAACATCGATTCGCATGAAGATGCTTGCACATAAATACGCATTTAATACGGAAAAAGAAATACCAGCCTTCCTCGGCTGAGGTCTCTGACCTCCAATAAAGCTGTCAGAGAAGACAACCATCTATTAGTAGAACGGCCAAAACATTGTAAAAGAGAACCACCCCTTCCTCCTCCTTCCCATTTTTTCCTCACACATTATAATGCCATTATAGCTGTATTTTTAACGGAGTTTTTAGAGTTTATTAGTCCAGACGGGCACACAGCACACCATTTCATGACGGAAAGATGCTCTGAGCTATGCCCTGTGTCTACATCTTTGCTGTCCTCTTCAAAGTCAAATGCACTCCTGAAGGAACATTTCCATCTCCATAAAAGCATACAACCTTCTAGTGAAATAACATTCCCCTTACAGAGCTTGGAGATAAAGATTTTTGTTCCTGTTGCTAACTTCAAGAAGTCAAAAAGACATCTCTTATCTGCTAGATACTCTATAGTCATAGACTGGTCTTTGAAAGCCTTCTGTGAAATAAATGTCTTTTTTGTTGATTTAGGCAAAGATTACCATCTCCTATACTCCTATTCCAAGGGATCTGAGTCTTTTCCCAAGGGAAGATCACTTTTCTCTTAAGATGCTCTCCGTGAAGCAGGCCTGGTCCTACAGCACAGCCAGGAGAGGCGGAGGGGACCCTCCCACACCCTCGACCCTGCTCCAGCTCTGCCCAAGACGCAGAGTTCACCCATCCTGCTGCTCACCTCTCCCAGTGGGACTAACGACATGCTTGCTTGGGACAGAAGATGCGGTGGAGGAAAGGGGTGCACAAAGAAGGGATGGGCTGCTAGCGGAGTTCTTAAAACTGCCTTGAGAGCAGCCTTGTCCCGTACTTCCATCGGCAAGCACGGCCAACAGGAAAGGAAGCGCGACCGTGAGATCTTGCAGACGACACAAGACCAGGAGGTGCCATCAGCACTAAAAAGAACCAAACTATCACAGGGGAAGAACTGGATGATGCTGAAGACCAGACCCACATAGGGACAGCCATTTCTGCTGTGACGAGGAGGGTCGAGAGGAAGGAGCTGATGACAGAACGGTTAGTTAATCAGGCCCCACGCTGACGTGCTCTGGGCCAGATGCAACTGCAGCGCGAGGAGGGCAGAGAGGAGACGGACATGCTGCCGCCTCCTGCCACTTCATGTCGCACAGTCTGCACTGGACCGTCCCAATGGAAGTCACAGCCCTCAGATAAATCTTATTACTAGGACTTTGAAAAAGGCAATGTGGTGCTGGGACGCTCCCGGGAGCGCATTCACGCCACGGTACGAAGCACTGGTAAGATGTACCTGGAAAACCACCCATTATTCCTCCCAGCTCTCAGGGAGGATCAACCCAAGCATCAGATGTGGCGAACAGTTACTCAAGGAAGAGGGGAACGAGGGAATCTGTAATACAAGACTAGGCTATCCAGGTGATGCACGGGCACCTCCATGTTAGCAGGACGGGTGGCACAGGCCAGCTCGCCCACCTTCTTCGGCAAGGGAACAGAGAGCTTGGCTCCAACACCTACCAAAGGGAGACCAAGATAGGACAGGGCCAGTTTCCATCACCGCAGCAAAGACATAAATATTTAATAGAGGGAAAACTTAGTAAAGGACAATGCTGGCACAAGAACAAACCAGTAAAACCAGGCCATGAATAAAAAAAAAAAACCCTCCACTGCAATTTAGAAGGTGGTTACCTTTCAGAAGAGTAGAGGCAGGAGATTTAACTGATGGTTTTAAGTCATAGCTTGATATATTTATGAAATGGACTATATAACTCAATTGCTTGCAATACCAAGGGACTGGACATGCTGACTCAGGAAGTCCCACCCAGTGTTATTGTTCTACACTTTTAATTAAGAGTGGGTGTCTTTCTAAGAACGCTAGCGGCAAAACAGTTACAGATTTGGTGCAAAAATTACCATGCGGTAAGACGTCCGTAGGGATCAAGTCTGGAGTAACTCAACTTAAACCAGGACACTCCCTAGCGCTATAACTACACACACTATAGCTACATACGTATTTAATACTAATATTATCTTATGTGTGTGTGTGCATAAACAGACAGTACCAGATCATTCGGTATTAAAACAACGGGTTGAGCGGATGCTGGACGCCCATCACGTCGTGACACGCACAGACCTGCTTCACACAATGCTTCCCCACCAGGCTGTACAATGAAAGCTGGACACTTGGACAGAGGCGTTCTCGGTGAAATTACATGGTAAATAGTAGTTTAAGATAACTTGCCTTATTTCAAGAGCGTAGACGTTAATTTGCTCCCAAATCATAGAGATCACCATACCACAAGTGCAGCACGTGGAGGGCGCCCAACAACCACAATCCAAACTCTTGCCTCCCTGGTTTTTCTTTCTAAATTTTTTAACGTATGACATCGCATTATTGAAGTCACGGTTTTCTGCTTCCCGCATCGCTTCGCACAAGCCTCCATTCAGGGAGATAAAGAGATACTGATGCACTGCTTTTAAACGTTGAACAGAAACAGAGCATGGGTAAGAATGGATAATGAAACAAATATTAATGGAACGAACATTTTAAAAAGAAAAAAAAAAATCAAAATTATGCAAGGTAGTAATGTAAACTTTTCTTCCTTTCTGAGGACTAAAATGTATTTGTACGTATTTTTGTACCTGGAATTATGGTGCAAATTATGTGGCAATTTCGATCCAACTCAGGCTACACACTACGAAAGCCAGCCAGCTGAAGGAACGGAAAGGAAAGAAACCAGGGAGGTGAGACTAAGGTGGGGCTGGTAAAATGTAGGCAGTGGTTCAAATAGCTGGAATTACAAAGATGCTGCAGTTGCATTTAATGCTGCTACAAAAGGTGACTGTGATGAAAAACTGTGTTAAACCATGTAACTACCCCGAGAGGTGCTTAAATCATTATTTTACAGATGCAAAAATCTGTAACAAAGCGAGGGGAAGATTTGCCAAAGAGCACCACGCAAGCGAGCAGCAGCGCGGCCATCGAGACTCCAGCAGAACAGGCAGCAGGCTGGTGGGAAGGGCGAGATCTGCCGCCCGCGCGCCCGTGGCTGGGCCCTAGGACGGGCGTACAGCCCCCGCTGAAGCCACAGCCACCAAGGGAGGAACGCGGCTGACAGCCGTCCCCAGATGGCCAACCTCAACACCACGGCCGTGATCAGCGTGGCGGTCGATGGAGCCGGGATGTCCCTGCGGCTGAACGCGTGGCACGTGTTCTGCTGGAGCGGGACGTCCAGAGAGAGGACAACGAGTGAAACCAGAGACCCTGCGCAGCCCCAGTAGGCGCCCGGAGCCAGGTCACCGCAAGCTCCATCTCCCCTGTGCAGAGCCGGAGGTGCCGCAGGGCTCTGCCAAGGCACCGCACTGGGAAGCCCCTCCGAAGCGGACTTCTCCAGTTATGCTAGCAAGCAAAGGAGATTTCTGGAGGCAGAAGGCACCTAGTACAAGGTATACACAAATCTATAGATTAAAGTAACATTTTAGTTTAAACTGAATGTGCTTTTAAACATAAATGCTCAGATATCAAATGTGAAAGTACAGTAGTATCTGCTGAACACTATTATGATCAAATCACAAATGAAGAAGTATTATTTCTCCAACAAAGCCTTTCACCATTTTCTAATAAAATGAAAACGCAGTAAGAAGTATGACTAATATAATTTCTTCAACATATGTGTGTAAATACCATATCTCCTTATTTTATATGTACATAAAGCCAAATTGCATCAAACCAGTGAGAAACAATTTGTCTTTAAAAGATTACAGAAAAGCACAAAGTGATAAACAAAATAAAACAGATCATTTAGAACGGGAAATCTCTATTTAAATAATTAAAATCAATTCCTGGAGCTTATTTTCAGACACTCTGGTATACTAAGGATAAAACTGATACCAAATCCAATCTAGTACACCCAACACACCTTACAAACAAAGCTTTGGGTGTGCAAAGCGACCAAGCCACACACTCTTCCTGTAGCTGGAACACTGGAGATGACAAATTCCTTGTGCAAGAAGAGCCTATTAAGTATTACGTAAAAGTAACATTTCTCTCAATTTCTCTCAATGGTTTTTTTGTCATACTTACTCCATGAACCTCTCTTCTATCTTAAAGGAAAGGGTATTTCTAGCAGGTATGTGTCATACCCTACAGTACCGCACCCTCACGATCTAAAGAAAAAAAATAAATGTACTGGGTAGCTGCTCAGATCTTCATAGGAAGCAGTCCTGAGGTGTCTCAAAGCTGTACAGCAGAATCTAGCAACACTTTTTCGAAATACTCAGCAGACGTAGAATCCACGGCTGCTATAACGTCTTACGTAACAGAACATTTCTGCTTCCACAGCAGGGGCTTGGGGTCGGAATTTAAGCCTCCCATTGGAGGTAGGGCTGCTTTCTTTTCTAGCAGAGCTTCAGATGAGCTTTATAACTATAGTTTGGAAGGTCAAATTTAGACTGTGTAGAGAAAGACCTCAGAAATACTCCATTATACCCAATATAAATCAGTGGGTATTTCAGTAACAGAAAAAAATCCATTCCATGGGCTTCTGGGGAGAATATTGAAACTTAGCAACAATAAATGCAGTGAAATGGGAAGGCAGACCCTGACAGAGGCAGTCAATTAGTGCCATCATCACCATGAAATATAAACTCCTTAAGATTTAGTAAGAAAAATGCTACTTAATGTATCAGTTACTTGAGCTAAGAGCTCTGAAACCACTTGTTCTGATTTTAGCTCTGATACTCTGAAACACGATCCATACAGTTTCCTTAAGTACCGCTGGAGAAGAACATATGCACCGAATTAAAACGCTGAGAGCACCAGATTCCTCTTCATTTTACCACCACGGGCAGCTCTACAACGAATACCACCAACTCTGCCTACCCACTGCTCAACCCACGGAGGTTTCTCCTGAAAACAGACACTGCCTTCTCAGCTGCAGCTCTAAAGCAAAGAGAGAGACCCAGAACACGGTATACGAGATGTGTCAGGTGAGTAACCAGCAATTTTCACCGTCTTCTAGTCCTGCGCAGGCAGACATGCGCATCTGCACGCACCACACACCTCTCGCCTTACTCCCCGTCTCCGTTTGCTGTGACACGCTGAATTTAGATTGCTCGTTCTTCAAACACATGTCCTAGTGTCCCACTTTCTGCAAGACACAATGTATTTTACAATGATTAACAACTAAATGAAAAAACAGAGGATTCTGGTTTAGCTCAACCAAAACATGTATTTGGATTCTTTTCCAAAGCTATCATTGATCGGTGAAAGAAAACCGTAAAGTATCCTGACACGACACCTCTCTCCATAGTGGGAAGGGGAAGGTACTTCTCCATAACCGAGTTCTTCTAAATGTGTCGTACATCGTGTTGTATACTTCTTCCAAACGTGCTGTTCATAAACGTGTTGCACATGAGCCAGAAATTTCAGACAGATTCTGAAAAAGAGGGCAAAAAGCTAACGTGCCTCTGGGCCATGCACCTTGAAAATACCCAATCATTAACAGATTAGTTAATTTTCTTGGTTTACATTAGGATTTACAATTACTATGTACAATTATCTTTTGGGAGACACTCAGCATGTGTCCAACAGGAAAACCTTCCCGCAGAACACTGCAGATGGAAGGGCAGGCAAGCCTGTTCCGATGCCGCTACGTTCCTTCCCCTCTCCAGAGGGATGAGCAGGTCTGCTCCAGCACAGAGAGGCAACTAGCGTTCACGCCACAAAGCGGAGCGGCTGAGGTTGGGATGGCCAAGCCCCAGTTAGAATGGGAAAGAAAAATAAGAGCGTGAAACTGGTTTTGTCAGAGCCAGTTGAGCATCGCCATCCTGCCTTGAGCAGGTCCCTTCGAACCAGCGCGCTGGGAGAGAAGGCAGACTCCAGCAGCCGTCCCCGACCAGTGGAGACCACATCACCGTCCAGCTCAGGAGGAGAAGGTCCAAATGCTTCCTGTTGACACCTGAGCTAAAGCAATCTGTCCTGCAAAGCAAGAAACAGCTCCAGGGATATCATTCTGGACACCCAGCAGCCCAACGGACTGCACAGTGAACCGCAGACAAACAGAGTACCACACCCAATGCACCAGTTTGAAGGCTGACCACCTCCTTGCAGAAAAGAAGGGATTTTCCACCACAAAATACAGTAGAATTGCAGCGTTTGTCACGGCCCATGTGTGGCATCCCTGGACATGCGGATTAGCTGTCAATCTTCCTGACATCAATGTGCAACCTTTGGCCGACGGTCTACCTATTTGAAAGACTGGACTAGAACTGAAATCCCTGTTGGATCGAGAAGCAGACAGAGGAAAGAGCGGCCCTGCACACATTTGCTGGTCCTCGCACAGCCATAAGCAAGGGCTGAACCTACGAGGTGACACGGGCTGAGCCCACGAGGCTCGCACACACAACGTGATGTAAGTATTTGAGTACCATGGTGCAGTCTCCTGGACAGGACAAGAGGTAACGGGCACAAACTTGGTCATAGGAAGTTCCATCTAAACATGAGGAGGAACTTCTTTCCTTTGAGGGTGGCAGAGCGCTGGAACAGGCTGCCCAGAGAGGTTGTGGAGTCTTCGTCTCCGGAGATATTCAAAACTCGCCTGGATGCATTCCTGTGCAATCTGCTCTGGGTGAACCGGCTCTGGCGGGGGGTTGGACTAGATGATCTCCAGAGGTCCCTTCCAACCCCTCTCATCCTGTGAGTCTGTGAAATGCCGAGCAGGTTCCCACGGGGGACAGGCAGGAGAGGGTCCAGCTAGCTGCTCAGACAGTACTTCACCACCCGAAGGCAATGCAGAGCGGCCACCACCCGGCCAGCACTCCCCAGGTGAGCTCCAGGACTGTGCAGGAGGAGTATGCAGGAGGAGATAAGAACAGGAACAGAGCGGCTCCTCTCGCCTGGGACACCCCATGCTTCCTCCTCAGCGGCATGAAAGGATCTAGCATGCTACGTCTTGTCAGGGGCACCACGACAACCGATGACGATGGAGATGCGTGCCATCTTCATCCTCCTCAGCGGCTAAGAGGAAGAACGAAGGTGCCAGGGTGCCTCTGCTAGATGAAAGATTGCCTCATTCTCAAAAAAGTGAATACTGGCTAGGGATTTTTCTTGAACCTTCAGTCACCACAGTTATTTAAATCCATTTGCAATGGCAGTAAGTCCGAACCTTCCCAGACCTTGGCTTTTCTCTGGCAATTCTATTGCCTGAAACCCCAACGCTGCGTTCTGCCTTCACGTACCTAGCACGTCCCAACAACATCCTTGCAAAATCCACCTGCAGAGCCACAAACAGAGAGTGACTGCAAAGCAGCCTGCTTCATTGCATTGAGAGAAAAAAAAAAAAAGCTTCTCAAAGCCCACTCAGGGATTTCCATTTGACTTATGTGGGTAAACCTGTTGAGGGAAAACCTGGCCTTCATCCCAGATCATCATCATCAACCAACATCCACAATATCATCTTGAATTGCTGTTTAAATAAAGTAACAGCTCATAGTGCTCGCTCAGATTAATTTTACTTTGAAGGTAATTTCTAATAACACACGCTGGTATTTATGAATATTAATAATGTGCCATAAGCTTGCGTGACATAAAGAGGATTTGTATGAAGGATCTGTGTTTGGATATAGATTTTCTTCCTCCAAGATCAGTGAGAATAAAGTAAGGTAACCAGATGGCAAGGACTGATGGGCATTACGTTTGGAAAGCCCGATTCCTCATAAAGAAATACAGATCACATAAAGAAATACATAAAGAAATACACATCCCATGGTCAGCTTCTATTGCCTGTCACAAATCGACTTTGTTAGCTTTCTTTAAATTAATAAAACTTGTAAACTGAAGAGTCTCCAAATTCATTTCTAATGAGTGTAGACTTCACACCATTTATTAGAAAAATTTAGAAGAACTAATCAAATGATTTTAGGAAGTGGCTTTCAACAACTGTTTGTTCTATAACAGCGTCTCTAATATGCTAAAAAAAAGCTATAGTTTTTACATTAAAAAAAAGCATTCCGCACACAAACTTCTTACGAGGAACAAAAAGGCAGAGGGCAGGACAAGCTGCTTCTACATTTCCAAGAGCATTTTTTCCTCTGCCTAACCCCGAAGCATGACATCTTGTACTTTAGCTCGTAGTCTGCAGTTGGCACCCCCTCCATCAGAGCAGCTTGGCAGCTCACCAGCAGAAGGACACATCTCTCGCCTGCATCTCAAAACCACCGAGACAGAGCCCGTGGGGGACGGGGTCCCGGGAACAGACCAGCACATTCTGCATCTTTCAGGACGCCGCACTGCCGCCAGCCTGGCTTCCACCCGCATTGTCGCGTGCCGACTCGCCTTACTCCTGGAGCAGTGATGCACAAAGAAGGAAGCAAATAAAAAAAAGGGCAGGCTGCCATAATACTAAAATCACACTGCGGAGAGGGAAGAGAGCGGCTGCGGCTCTTAAACCTCTGCAGATGGTCTCGTCCCTGGTGTCACACACCGAATCACACACAGAATCACTAAGGTTGGAAAAGACCTGTAAGATCATCAAGTCCAACCACCAACCCAACCCCACCATGCCCATTAAACCATGTCCCACAGTGCCACATCTAGAGGTTTTTTGAACACCTCCAGGGATGGTGACTCCACCACCTCCCTGGGCAGCCTGTTACGATGCTTCACCACTCTCTCAGGAAAGACATTTTTCCTAATATCCAGCCTGAACCTCCCCTGGCGCAACTTGAGGCCATTTCCTCTTGTCCTATCACTTGTCACTTGGGAGAAGAGACCAACACCCACCTCACCACAACCCCCTTTCAGGTAATTGTAGAGAGCGATGAGGTCTCCCCTCAGCCTCCTCTTCTCCAGACTGAACAACCCCAGTTCCCTCAGCCGCTCCTCATCAGACTTGTGCTCCAGACCCCTCACCAGCTCCATCGCCCTTCTCTGGACACGCTCCAGCACCTCAATGTCCTTCTTGTAGGGAGGGGCCCAACACTGAACACAGCATTTGAGGTGCGGCCTCACCAGCGCCGAGTACAGGGGCACGATCCCCTCCCTGCTCCCGCTGGCCACGCTGCTTCTGACACAGGCCAGGATGCCGTTGGCCTTCTTGGCCACCTGGGCACACTGCTGGCTCATCTTCAGCCGGCTGTCGACCAACACCCCCAGGTCCTTTTCTGCGGGGCAGCTTTCCAGCCACTCGTCCCCAAGCCTGTAGCGTTGCCTGGGGTTGTTGTGACCCAAGTGCAGGACCCGGCACTTGGCCTTGTTGAACCTCATACAATTGGCCTCAGCCTCAGCCCACCCACGTTGACAAGGGTAGGGGCAGGACAGGAACCGATCTAGAACTGCAGCAAACCCTTCTCCCGCTTGCAGAGCCAGCTCTCGACCCTCACATCTGAGTCGAGAAAAGGTACCATTTCATTATTTCCCAGCAAATGCCCCTAGCTCACCTTCAGGGGACGGAAAGAATTATCTCCATCACCGTCACCTGCATTAACATCAATCCTAGTCCTGCATCAGGAGACATGCAGCGGGATGTTAAATCTTTGGCTTACAATCCTGTTCAGTTTTATCGCTACAGTTTTTTGTAAGGAAAGGCATGCTCAGAATCTAAAAATTACCATCCTTCACACGGTGGACGTGCTGATCGTCGGCCAAAGCAGTGACGAGGTTGTCACTCTTGGTAAGGATGGCCAGGATGTTTATCTTACCATTTAGGAGGGAAAGGAGAAAATTAGAATCGTTAAAACTAACGCTGTCTATACTTAGATATGAATTTGAAACACAGGGGTCTCCAGAAACATTTTTTGTTGTTGCTTACGTTCTAAATATACGGAGTTAATTTTATTATCTTCAGTTGTTGAGTTTTAATCATAATCTGCGATATTGTCATAAATTCTGAATCATGTTCAAGTGATATCACTGACAAAAGACATAGGAGAAAAATGAGAAAAGATTATTAATACCCCAATGACTTAAGGTTTGTCTCACCCAGAAAACATGGGGACACTTTACAGATGCTCACACTTGTGTTGCTTTTTATTTCTGAAGAACTAAACGGATATCTTTTGGAACCTTAAAACAATAAGGAGGAAAGTATCATAAATATGAAATCTAACATTTGCATGCTCAGTAGGAAAAAATCATTAGAAATATCCCAGTAGTTTTCACGAAAATGAAGAATCCAGTTTCTCTGGGCCCAACAGCTTTTGTAAATCAAGACAATTGCAAAAGAGGACTCGAGGGAAATTGGAAGAACCCTCTAGTAACGACACCGATTCTGCTGCTCCTTCTGTTGGCCAAACCTGACAGCATCCGCGGGCTCCGGAACGGACGAAGAGGGGTCTGAAAAATATAGAGACAGATCTTGTACGCAGATGACTGTGCGGTAAGTCAGCGTTTCATGCTTGCCAGTCACTTTCAACTGCACGTAGTGGAAAGGATCCATGTGATAAGCAAAGCCTTTCTTTATCTGGTGTCCGCTATTCCCAAACGCCCTTCTCCTTCGATGGTCTGAGGTCACCATCAAGCTGCAGAAAGTCCCGTTAATCAGCTCTTTGGGAGGTCAGGTTTCGGCGGGGGGGAACAGAAAGTGCCTGCCCAGGCTGCGACTCATTTCACGGAGAGAGAAAATACAAAGCGGAAAGGGAAAAAGCGCTCGGGGCGAGCACCGGAGGCTGAAGCCCATCACTTTTATCACCCTTCCTCACCGTGTCCTCAAAGGGAATGAGTGTATGAGGGAGGGGTAATATCTAAAGTATCCCTTAACAAACTGGGGACGGGGGGGCGATTTTCAAAAGCCTTTCTGTTGTTTGAGATGCAGACAGGAGCTAGTGAAC
Organism: Gavia stellata; assembly: GCF_030936135.1. Taxonomy (NCBI): domain Eukaryota; kingdom Metazoa; phylum Chordata; class Aves; order Gaviiformes; family Gaviidae; genus Gavia; species Gavia stellata. The sequence goes on along the minus strand of NC_082611.1, from coordinate 19,544,048 downwards.
TTGCAATATTGCCACCCAGCTGGAGAGCTCTTTAAGTACCTGAAGCCCCACAGAAATCTGCAGCAGCTACAGCCCGCGGCTCTCACAAAGGCCCATCTCTTCCCAAAGCGCTGCCCACTGATTTTCAAACAAAACACCGGAGGCATCTCCAACTATTACATAAAAATAAAAGGCTGGTAAGTAAGTGAACGTGCTTATCATGTAAAATAACAATGCGAATAGCAAGCCATAAAGAGGAAGCGATGGCCACAGCAGCATGCCATCAGAAGATGAAGATGTTGCTTTTTTTTTTTGGAAGTGGGAAAGGATGACACCCAGGCGCCTCTCGAACACGCGTCCCGCAGCGGCAATGCCAGCAAAGGGCTTTTACAGTGCACCTCCGTTTCGGGTCCTGCACCTGGGGAAGCACAACCCCAGGCACCAGTCCATGCCGGGGCCACCCGGCTGGAAAGCAACTTGGCAGAAAACTGGGGGTGCTGCTGGACACCAAGTTGACCAGGAGCCAGCAACGTGCCCTTGCGGCCAAGAAGGCGATGGGCGTCCTCGGCTATTGCCAGCACGTCGAGGAGCTGATCCTTCCCCACACCTGGAGTGCTGCGCCCAACGCTGGGCGCTCCAGTACAAGAGAGACAGGGATGTACTGGAGACAGTCCAGTGAAGGGCCACAAGGATGACGAAGGGGCTGGAGCACCTGGAGAAGAGAAGACTCGGGGGATCTCAGCAATGTGTCTAAATACCTGAAGGGAAGGTGCAGAGAGGACGGAGCCAGGCTCTTTTCCATGGTTCCCCGTGACAGGACAAGAGGCAATGGGCACAAACAGGAACACAGGAGGTTCCCTCTGAACGTCAGGAAACCCTTTCTCACCGTGAGGGTGACTAAGCACTGGCACAGGTTGCCCAGGGAGGTGGTGGAGTCTCCATCCTTGGAGACAGTCAAATGCTGCTTGGACACGGTCCGGAGCAACCTGCTCTGGGTCACCCTGCTTGAGCAGGATGGTTGGACCAAAGGCCCTCCAGAGATCCCTTCCAACCTCAACCAGTCTGTGATCCTGTGAAAGTACCCAGAGCACAGATACACCCACGGGGAAGCCCAGAAGATGACATCTCAAAAGACAACCCACTGGGAACATCACACACAGCAAGGCACACTGCTTCAAGGAGTCCCTGCGCTGCCAAAGCTCACGTCACATCACCTCGGAGCAGCACTGCCCACCTCTCGCTCGGGTCCAACCAAAGAACCGCAGCCTGGAAGGCTCTGCCACACGGTCCCATGCCAGCTCCTCGCTCCCAGAGCCAAGCAAAGGCCCAACCACGCTGACGTAGGCAGCGTCACCCACCCTCCAACGCCTGCAGCCCAGAAACACACCTACCACCCCAGGCAGAAGAGCCGTCGTTTAGAAACAGCTGCCACCTTTACTGAGACAGAGGTTTCTTTAACCGCTTTCCAACGGAGGTTGCTTCCAGGTGCTGGACTGCCATGGCGCAGAACGCAACCTACAAAAGCCTTTCACGAGCGGCTCAGGCCGCCTAACCGGCACCAGGTACTTATCTCTATACCATACCTATATGCATGTTTAACCAGCATTCATTTTTCAAATTCTAATGAGCATTAAGTGATGTTGCAAATCAATCGACCAAGATCTTACTTAGCTATTAATGCACTTTTTGTTTCTTCGGACAGCCACCGCCATTCCCTTGTGATGTATGAAATTTCCCTGGAAGCAGTTTTCATGCAACGAGCGGTCAGAAGGCCACCTCCGTGCCTGGCAGAGATCCACCTTGCTTTTCCGACCTCCAAGAAGCAACGCTAACGTACGCCAGCCTGCCCTGTGCTTCTGCGCTTCCCGTCTGTGAAAGCTTTTACGGACATTTACACACACACGTTCATCTTGGAATGAGTGCCCAAACATGACCGACAATCTCCACAAAAACCAGCGTTTAGGGCACACGGTGGTGGTTTTCTTCAAGAGAAGAATCCAGAACATCGGGAAAGCGGTTTACATAAAACAAAACGTCGCATTAAGGGTGGACCCAATAAAGCTTGTTTTCCCTGGGGATTTCTGCCGGTGTCTCCCAGCCCCTGCCCCATCCCAACTCTACCTCCGTGTCTTCTGAGCAGGCACCAGGAAGAGACAGCGTTTGCACGGGCGAAGGAGAGTTGGACCCACCTGCCCCGGACCCACGTGTCGACTCTCCTGCTGCCTGCTACTGACCTGCTCGCTGGCAAGCTCTGCTGTCTCTCCTCCAGGCAGGACCTTCCCTTGGCCTTTCTCTCTTTTGCTTTTCACAAAAAAAAAAAAAAAATAACTAGCCCCTTTTTTTTTTTTTTTACAAATATGGCTGAAAATAGCCACCAGCTTCCTAAGTTATTGGGGGCCACTGCCTAACAGAGCGATCACGTAAGCTTTATTTCCTTAAGAAATCAAGCTAAAACCAATACTTTTAGCCAGTAAAAATAAATAAATACACTGTGTTGGTATACACCACCAGGAATACCAGGGCCACAAAGGTGGTAAATGGACTGGAGCAGCTTTCATAGGAGAGGAGGCTGAGGGAGCCGGCGCTCTTCAGCCTGGAGAAGAGATGGCTTGGGGAGATCTCACCAGTGTGTTTAAGTACCTGCTGGGAGGGAGTGAGGACGAGGGAGCAGGACTCTTCTCTGGACAAGAGCGCAAATTAAACCACGTTAAATAACACCAGAACACAAGGAAGGCCTTTGCTACTGAGAGGGCGGTCGAACGCTGGGACAGTTTGCCCAGAGAGGCTGAGGAGTCTCTGTCGGTGGAGATGCTCAAACTCTGCCTGGCCACGGTCCTGGGCAACCTGCTCCGGCTGACCCTGCTTGAGCAGGGGATGTTGGACTGGAGGATCTCAGGAGGTCCCTGCCAAGCTAAACAATGCTGTGATTCCGCGAAACACCATACCACGCAAGCGATAATCACACAATGTTCACACACAATACAAAACAGATGGACGAAAACAAGATGACCGAAAATCTGGTGCAATCCCACACCTTCAGGACCTTGGAAGTCACGGAAAACTGCAATGTTTAAGCCCCGTAATCGCAGAGACTGACAGCACCGTCTCAGTTCAAGGAACTTCTATTTTCAATCCACTTGCCTCGGTGCTTCTGCTGTCCTATTTTAGGACAAGTGGAAAATATGGAGTCACTCTGCAGCCCAAGTGTTTAGAAAAATAAAGCAATAATTTGCTTTTGGCCAAGACTGTTTTAAAAGACAATATATAGGATCATCTTAGAGAAAGAGACAGAAGAGTACTGAGAAAGAAAACCTTCCTTTACAGCACTGAGCAAAAGTGAAATGAAAGTGGTTAGAAACAGCCCTAATTTAACAAAACATACCTATAGAGTCTGTTTGTGCACAATTTCTGCAGAAAGACGGAACAGCAAGGTTCGATGGTTCTGCAGCAGTGGTAACAAGACAATACAACGCACATTTTTATGCCAGAGAACAATGCCCACTTATGGTTTCAGTTACTTTGAAATTAATAAACTAATATAAAGTAATTATAACTCAGGGTCTTTTGACCCGATATTGCAAGAGAAGAACAGATCAGTTTTTCACCTCCAACTCCCAGCCTCTCAGTGTCACTTTAATTGTTGTAATTAGCGCTCGCAGGCAGATAGGAATGAAGTCTGGAGTCAAATCCTGTTCCCAGAGGAGGATCCTCCCCCCTAAAAGTGACGCTCTCGCCCCAAGACTTGTGGCACAGCACAGGACGCTGAACGTGGCTCGAGATGTGGGATGGACCTGCCCTGGTTACAGCAGGCCACATTCCGGCGGGGAAAACATTCTCCTGTTTTTTGATCGTTCAGGATTACCTGGCAGATAGCAGAATTCTCTGCAACACACAGATTTCCACCTCCGTAACATGTAATTTACTGCAGAGTAAGTGGCATATGGGAAACAGGTGCAGATAAACAACGTACTTTTTTTACATATACGTGCTGTATATTCCACGTATAACTTTGTAACAGGGATTACGTAGAGGCAGAATACTCATTTCTTCTCATAAAAAGCACATTATCGATTCCTTTTTGGTAACAAGTCTCCTTGCAGACACTTATTTCCCCACTTCCACTGAGCTGTGCATAAGGATGACAGAGCATCATCATCATCATCCTCGGTGCTTTTTAAATCTCAGCAAACGCAATCCTGCTGTGGTTCCTGCTATGGTTCCTGAGTTCCGTTGCAGGGAACGTAACTGTTGTCACTACATTTGCTTCCAGAAAACACGTCCTGTATCTACTAAGTCAGGAACAGAAATCCACCCAAGTCCAAAGATGCAAGATCATTCCAACTGGACTGCTCCATTCCCTATTTGTAGTTCCATTTTTTTCCCCCATAAATAGTGCGCTTTTAACAATTTTTATTTCTCAGGAGCTGCAAAATACTGTCTCTACGCGACATTTAGTAAGTCAAGCCTCATGTACTCAGAATCATTTTTCAATCCCTACGTGCATTCGAAAGAATTTTGAAAGATTATTTATGAGTCCATTAATACATAACTAAAACTCAGGACTAAAACTTTAATTGACCGGTTCTCGCTTTCAGTGTTAGTAAAGGACTTCAAGCGTCCTCCTCATCAAGTCAGCAAGATTCTTGCACGCGATTATTAAGCAACAAGAAAACGTCCGTGAAAATACCGCATGGTGCTTCACGATGTTCTCCGGTTCAAAGCTATTTCATTAATTACCCCTCATCGAACCAGAACTCGACTCCCAGTAAGAATACCAAATCTGAAATCTGCTGCTCTTTCTTAGTCTAAAAGATGGAAAAAAACCACTTTTTAAGAAGACGCGTAGTGGAACGAGGGCGACACGGTGGCGACGGACTTTTTCCACCACCAATGCTTTATCCCAGCTCACAGACTACCGCGTCAGGAGGCCGAGCAGCAAACCCCGCCGCTCGCAGTCCTCGGTTACGGCTGAAGAGACGCTCTTGATTTCAGCAGCGGCAGGCGCAGGCGTCGGAAGAGGCCAGAGCGTGAGTCGCCTCCCCTCTCCGTCTTGCCTGCATCTGAGTCTTTGTAAGGCGAGGATTTTCGTTCCCTTCCATCACAGAGGCTTGTTCTCCTTGTGACCCTCTTTCCGACACCCGCTCCCAGCCGGGCAGCTCCGACACGGCTCTTGCGGGAGTGAATCCACGCTCCAGGCAACCGCAGATGCTAACTTGGGAAACTATTTTATTAAGGTTCAAGGTGTAGTTGGGGCACAAACACGTTTCAAAGATCAGATGCGGGGCTCTAAAGGTAATTTTTCGCTCCACCTCAGTAGCTTACAGCCGACACTGAAAAAACTGTACGGCTGCACAGAGATTATCAGTTTAAAAAGCATTTTTTTAAACCGCAAAGCAGCGTAAGCGCCAAGTCCTCTGCGCTCTGGCACTCCAAAGTGAATTAATTCCCCCAGGCCCCAGACTGCCGCTGGTTTTCTTTCCGTTCTTCCCCTCCCGCGTTACGGCGGCGGAGCAGCCCCACAGGCACCCGCCCGGCTCCGCGCTGCCGCGGGAGGCCCCGGCCCGGCCCGGCCCCTCCAGCCCAGGGGCGGGATGCGGCCGCGGGGGCAGCGGCGGCCCCGCACCCCCCCCCCCCCCCCCACAGGAGGGGACACGTCTCGCAGCGCCCGCGCCGCCCGCGCTCCCCTTCTAGAAGGTACCGCCGGCCGCTGCCCGGGGCTCCCCCCCCCCCCGCCCCGGGCCCGCCGCGAGGGCCCGGGGAGGGGGGGAGCCGCCGGCGGCGGCCAATCGAGGCCACGGAAGCGAGGCCCCGCCACAGGCCCGAGCCGCCGCCGCGGCCTCGCCCCCCCCGCCCCCCCCCCCGTCAGCCGCAGCGGGGCCGCGGCGCGGTGCCCCCGCCCGGCGGGCGGCCAAGATGGTCGCGGGGCGGCGTCGCTCACCTCCTCGGCCTGCTTGCGCAGCGCCTTCTCCCGCTCGTACTGCGTGAGGAGCTGCTCGTTGTCCTCCCGCAGCAGCTCCAGCTCCACCTCGTGCTCCTGGTTGTCGGTGAGCACCGAGTCCAGGTTCTCCAGCACCGTCACCACCAGCGGCATCAGCTCCTTCACCACCTCCTCGTCGTAGCAGTGGATCAACCGCTCGAACTCGCGGTAGATGCTGTTGGCGAGGCCCGAGACCCGCTCCGACATCACCGACCCCGAGCAGTAATCGTCGCCCGGGTACCCCCCCACGCCGCCATCGTCCAGCTGGATCTCCAGCATCCTGCCGGCCCGACAGCCCCCCGCGCCGCTCCGCTCCGCTCCGCTCCCCCGCCGCTGCCGAGGCCGCCGCCGCCGTCAGGCTCCGCCCGCCGCGTCACGGGCCGCGGGGACCGGGCGGGGCGGGGCGCGGCAGCACCGCCCCGGGAGCCCGGCGCCGCCCCCGGGCGGTGACCGAGGGAGGAGGCGCGGGGCCGTTCCCGCTCCAACAGCGGCACCCGCCCGGCGGAGCCGTCCCCCACGCGTGGCAGACGCCGCTCCGCTGTAGGGCCACGCGAAGGTCGCACCCACCCGTGGCCAGTTGCTTCCCCACGGCCGGCCCAAGGGCGAAGTACGGGGAAGTACGAGGCACGAGATCCCCACGCGTGATGCGCCGGTGCCGCAGAGCGTCCCGCAGCAGAGGTGCCCGTGTCACGCGTGCTGCAAAGCCATCTGCCCTGGGCGCCGCGCTAAAGGCTCAGCAGATGCAGCCCCACGCGTTGGATGTGGCATTGTGGGATGTCGCTTGATGGACATGGTGCTGTGTGGTGTTGGGTGGGTTGGTTTTTGGTGTGTTGTGCCTTGTTGTTGTTGTGTGGTGGTTGGCTTGCGTGGTTTTTTTTTTGTTTTTTCTTTTTTTTCAGGTTGGACTTGATGATCTTACAGGTCTTTTCCAACCGTAGTGATTCTGTGATTCTGTGATTCTGATTCTGTTGGTTCCTTCGGTTCATCCTCGCTGAAACCCAAACCTGAGTCTCCCCATCCCGGTCTGAACCCCGAAACCAAAGGATTTAGGGGAAATAAGTTCTCCCAGGCCTGGATACGTTAACAAGCTACAAACTGGGAGGCCTTCAGAGTAAGTGGTCCGAAGGTCATGAAGGAGTCGGTTCTTCCCTACTCACACTCTCATTCCCCATCATCTAACCAAACTGCAAGAAGCGTTATCCAAGCTGGATGTCGTTCAGCCTGAGGCCTGCTCCAGAAGGACTCTTTTCTGAGGGAGGGGGACAACTTCCAGCCAGACGAGTATTAGAACCTAATTTTGCAACCCAACTATTGATGTAAAACCTCCAAACACCTTCAGCCGTGCAAGTCCCTTTCCAGTATCAGTGAAGACCAGGGCACGCCTTTGCTCCGTACCTGTTAGTTGTTTCACTTCAGTTACTCGGTTATGTTTCCAAGGTAAGGTAGCCGCAGTTAGTAGATGCCAACGGCATCCTGGCCTGTATCAGAAGCAGTGTGGGCAGCAGGAGTGGGGAGGGGATCGTGCCCCTGTACTCGGCGCTGGTGAGGCCGCACCTCGAATGCTGTGTTCAGTTTTGGGCCCCTCACTACAAGAAGGACATTGAGGTGCTGGAGCGTGTCCAGAGAAGGGCGACGGAGCTGGTGAGGGGTCTGGAGCACAAGTCTGATGAGGAGCGGCTGAGGGAGCTGGGGTTGTTCAGTCTGGAGAAGAGGAGGCTGAGGGGAGACCTCATCGCTCTCTACAACTGCCTGAAAGGGGGTTGTGGTGAGGTGGGTGTTGGTCTCTTCTCCCAAGTGACAAGTGACAGGACAAGAGGAAATGGCCTCAAGTTGTGCCAGGGGAGGTTCAGGCTGGATATTAGGAAAAATGTCTTTCCTGAGAGAGCGGTGAAGCACTGGAAGAGGCTGCCCAGGGAGGTGATGGAGTCACCATCCCTGGAGGTGTTCAAGGAACGTGTGGACGTGGCACTGCGGGACATGGTTTAGTGGGCATGGTGGGGTTGGGTTGGTGGTTGGACTTGATGATCTTGCAGGTCTTTTCCAACCGTAGCGATTCTATGATACTACAGAGAAAGGAGACAAGGACCTCTTCAGGCAGGGGTGAACCAACAGATAAAACCAGAGATCAAAACTGGCCATCTGAACTCCTAAAAAAATTTCCAGCACCTGAGCCCTTGAAAGTATCAGCACGATCGCAGAACTTCATCAACAGATCTCTGCGAGCAGCAGCATGCTCCCGGACAGGGGAGGCAGACTCCAGCACCCACAGCGCGTATCGCAGAAGGCAAATTGATCCATGCGGTCCTCATGTACGTAATGGCATTTGTGCCAAGCCTAATGACAGGGTTGAAATGGGAAATACTGCTCCAAAAGGCCAATGTCACCAGCACCCCCCAGGTCGCGCTGCTGTGACGAGGACATTTCATTACACCGTTACTCATCTCAATGCCCTTTTGCAAAACATCCTCCTGAATAATCTACTTGTGAGGGACACCGCTTTTCACGTTCGTAGCTGAGGAAGCAGAGAGATTCTGAAATACCAAGGACATCCTTTACTATTCTTAACAAAGAAAAGGCAAATAAATAAAATTCTTTACATATATCTGAAATTCAAAAGCTTCTCATTTAAGCATTCTAATTAGAAACAAAAGTGGTTTACACACTAGGTAAGTGATTTGCATCGCTGGAAGAAATAAGCATAGGCAAATGAGAAAAAGAAGAGATTTATTAATTAGCCAAGCTGTTGCTGTCTTAAAAAAAAAAAATCAAGCCCTAAAAAAGATTTTATTAGATGCAAAATAACTGTTCAATCACCTTATGATCAGAAATATTGAAATAAAGTCTCTCTAAAGTTCTCTGAAGGATTATTTTTTCCACTTCCAGGGGGTTTCCAACTGATTGAAATTGAAGTCTAAACCAAAACCGTTGCAGGTTTATGGTGGTAGTTGCCATCTCTAATTTTCCAAATGAAATATTTCAAAGTTACAGGGCAAATCTACGTGTAGAAAATATGACCAAATCATTCTTCAAGAGTTCAACTTCCCCTTGTAGCACCCCAAATTCCACTCCTCCGGTACGCAACCGCCTTGCAGCCGTGTTTACTCTTCTCTCTTTTAGGGGCGCAGAACAGCCCCCGAGAACTCGTCAGCCAGGGAGAGCAAATGGCCAAGCCGACAGCGCAGTAAGATTGCAGGTATCAGGGATGCGTTTTTTGATCTCTGGGGCAACACTTCAGCCTGAGTCTAACGAGCGGACACAGGACTTCCTGCTAATTGTGCTCATTTGTGTTCCTTGCGTATATATTGACACCCAGGGAACTACCGTCCGGTTACGTTTCAGGTGCCGCTCAGCCAAGCCCAGTCTTACTTTTTCTTCCTCAGATTTCTACGAGTCAAGAAGAGACACTTAAAAACCCAATTATTGGAGAACTTAGGCGTTTAGGTTCTTGGAACATACACATTTTACCGTCCCTTTACAGTCATAGAGCTTTTCCTGAAGAATCGATTCATATTTTGTACAGTGTTTTTAAAAAAATTAAAAGCAAAATGGCCAAAGAGAGGCTAAGAGAAGTCTGCAGCCCATTCACTATACGGAAACTTTCTCGCTTTGGGTGGTAAAAGGAGGAGACCAAACAACTGCTTAAATTAACAGCTTAAAATCAGAAATAGGTTCTCAGGTTTGGTGTTGTTACTAAAAGCTGAAAAACTTGGGTAAAAAAAGACATTCCTGTTTTACACCACCACTGAAATCTGCATTTTGCGATGCAGCTGTGTTTAGACTAAACCAAGATAATTTAACAAGTGTTTTTGGAGGCAAGCGATACTTTACAGCGGTAAAGAGTTGTTTGTATCTTTCTAGCTGCCTCTAAATAGTTTGCATCACTAGAGTCCCAAATATTGGCTTTTATTAGACAAACTGAACCAGCCAAAGGACATATAGTCTTTTCTGAATCTCAGCTGGGCACGGCTACAACAAACGGCGTGAAGACCATGACAAAAACCGGGACGTGCCCCAAAGTTACAACGGGGAACATTTTGCTCGCAGATGAACTGAGAGGCCCACTTCCATTTCTGCAGGTGTATTATGAACCGAGTTTCCCTATCTAACAGCCCCAAATACCCAGTGTAGCCTTCTGATTCTGGTGACTCATATTGTCCTCAAAACACGGAAAAATGATGTTTAATCTGAATCTCCAACTTGCTTATTAAACACCTAGAAAAGAAATACCCACTAAACCCGTATGCTAGTACTTAGATGTAGCTGTTTCCCCTGCATGCGTGCAATAAAGCACTAAATCAGATCAATCCAATTGTTTTTTCGACACTGTGTCACATGTGGTGAAGAAATATGTACCACTTTCAAACAGGTCCCCATTTAAAAAGATGTAAATCAGATCTCAAACATTTTCTTGAAAATTTTTTTTAAAAATCGCACAAATGAGTGCCCTCATGTTTTTGTAAACAGTCCAATCTAATATAGTTTTATGTGGATTTAAATGTTCCTTTCCTCAGAATTTATAGGTGACTCTGTTGCGTTAGCATGTGGGGGGAAAAAAGGGAAACAGAAGATGAAAGTGCATTGCTTACTTTCACAGAAGAGGAACGAGACCATCCTGATGATAATGTAATCAAAGAATTGTCCACAGTACCAGCTGGAAAATGTTTCTGTAGCCCATGCAAACTATACAGAGCTTAAGGTGGATGAAATTCTCATCGCCTAAATAGGGTCATTCTTTTATCATTAATAGGAAATAAGGCAGCATCTAAAACTCCAAGTACAAGCCACAAGAGCAGCACGCTAAACACGAGGCAAACACAGGCAGTAAGGTAAAAAACAGCCCCGTTCCGAACAATCTGGTGATCTAGGAAAACAAAATCGACAAAGAAATCTTGCAAAAACACGGGCAACTGGGAATTTTCCCATACAACAAATGAAAACTAAATACTAAGGCAGTTGTACAAAGCAGCGTATGTGTGGGCATACTTGACCGCACCTCGAATGCTGTGTTCAGTGTTGGGCCCCTCACTCCAAGAAGGACATTGAGGTGCTGGAGCGTGTCCAGAGAAGGGTGATGGAGCTGGTGAGGGGTCTGGAGCACAAGTCTGATGAGGAGCGGCTGAGGGAGCTGGGGTTGTTCAGTCTGGAGAAGAGGAGGCTGAGGGGAGACCTTATCGCTCTCTCCAACTCCCTGAAAGGGGGTTGTGGGGAGGTGGGTGTTGGTCTCTTCTCCCAAGTGACAAGTGACAGGACAAGAGGAAATGGCCTCAAGTTGTGCCAGGGGAGGTTTAGACTGGATATTAGGAAAAACGTCTTCACCAAAAGAGTTCTCAAGCACTGGCAGAGGCTGCCCAGGGAGGTGGTGGAGTCACCATCCCTGGAGGTATTTAAAAGACTGTAGATGTGGCTCTTAGGAACGTGGTTTAGTGGTGGACTTGGCAGTGTTGGGTTAATGGTTGGACTTGATGATCTTAAAGGTCTTTGCCAACCTAAATGATTGTATGATGTTATAGCCTGCAAGCAGAAGGAATACAGAACTGAGTGGGATTACAGCGGTATGTGTATTAATGATTTATGTAAGAAATATCTGTCTTTGGTATGTATGAGTCCACAGATTCACAGCAACATACTCAGTAACTCCCATTTTACAAACGCTGATCAGGTCTTACACCTTCTTGAGAATATTGTCTCCAGTTTAAAGATGGAAGAAACTGAGGCAGAAGCGTTAAATGGACAACGTAGGGAAGGACTGCTAGAGCCGGGATTAGAGCAATGGAGCTGTTGAGGGCTAAATGCAGATCCAGAGTCTGCATTTGACCTGTGTTTGCATCTTTCTACAGCAGCGTGAAGCACAGCCGTGGCCGACAGTCTGCCTTGGTGCACTGGAGCTTCCTGACTAATAGAGTTATCAAGGTAAGGGAAATGCCAAAAGGGTTGTACTTGGATAGGGACCAGCTATTCCCTTCTGCAGCACAGCTACAGAAAACCACTGCAGGCAAACCTCGGAGCCGTCAGCTGGATCTTGGGCTCAGCTGATCTTAGACTGTGGAGTTCAAGGAGGAAGGCAGCAGAAAGCCATCTTCTCTGTACTGAGTCCAACCTGGCAGGCTAGAGAAATGAGGTGTTGATTTGTGAAAAGGCTCCCAACATACACATTTGATTCGGAGCTCTTGAAGAAGAGTGCAATTCCAAAGTCGTCATTAGCAATGACCCTAAAAGCTTCATATTACACAAAGGGAAAGAACTTTAAACCTACCCAGAAAGCATAATTGCAATGGGACTATCACATCTCATCAGTAATTAACAGTCTTAAGTCTTATGACTGTTTCATCCTATGTTAGGTCATTATAGCTAACTATATTGCTGGTATACTATAGATTCATTGCATGACAGCTTTTAGAGACAGCTGCATTTATAGTGAAAAAATGGTTCGTCTCCCAAAAAAGGAGAATTGACAGAGAAAGAAAAAATAGAATAGAATAAGGAGAGGAGAGGAGAGGAGAGGAGAGGAGAGGAGAGGAGAGGAGAGGAGAGGAGAGGAGAGGAGAGGAGAGGAGAGGAGAGGAGAGGAGAAGGTAGGAGTAGTTCACTTGGAAGGGACCTAGAATGGTTGAGTCTGAGGTGTAATTAGTTACGAGATAGATCACCAATAAATCATGAGGCATCTGAATGTAACAGTCAGATTTTCAAATGTTCTCCACACAGCAGGTCCAGTCGAGAGCAGCGGATGCGATGGGTGTATACATATAAGCAACAAATGTGAATGCAAAAGATTTAAAACTCAGAAAGTTGACCGACACGTTGGGCCTCGATTCACGCTGTCTTGCATGGGAAACTATATAGACAGAAAGTTGTACTGTCATTCACAACAAAAATAGCAGGCCAGGAAACTTGACTGCATGCTTGATTAAATGCTTGATCACATTTAAAATACTATGAATAAAAATTTACAAGATCAGGTAAAAAGAGAGAGAAACAAGGCAGGTAAAGGGTGAGCAAAGGCTTATTCGCCAATTTATTTTAGTTCATCCCTTGTTACATCGAACTTCTAATTTCATATAATCTAGAAGGTTTGTAAAAAACATTTATGAAGTTTTCTTGCGTTTTGCCCACATACTTAAGAAACTGTATCAATGGGAGTGACACAAATTAAAACCCATTAAATTGCATAGCCTGGTGGGTTCATGGTATTACCCACACTTCTTGACTGTAATCCCAAAAGGTCCAGCAGGCATCCCTGAGGTGAGGTGACCCGAGCTTAATTACATTCTCCTTTCTACGAAAGACCGCTTGTTCAAGTCCTATGACGTTGTTAAAGCTCCTATTGAAAAGGATGGGTGATTGCCGTAACTTAAATTATACATGAAAATATACATTCCTGTATTTATAAATCCATAAGTAATTTAAAGTCTAGAGTTGAGTCACGAAACTGCAGAAATGCTAGGTCCTGCACATGTGAGAAAGAGTTAAAATCACCACTTCAAAATGAATGTTGGCCAGGAAAAATATTTCCTTATTCTCTCCCTCCTGGTTTTTTATTGCATCTAGCGTAGAAACTCATACATGATTCAAATTATTATTTGCTTAGCACTACCAATATGCTAAAAACTAATTGTTCTATAGATACGACTACAAGGTCCCTTCCCTAAAGAGTTTACTTTTCCAAGTAGATAATATAAAGGCAACACACAAGGAGTAGATAGAAACACTGAGACTGAGCAAGTGAAATCAGGATTGTTTTTTAATAACCACGCGATCTCCGATTAGCCTTTTTTTTTTCCTTTGGACAGTTGGAACCTTGCTGTGTGAAAGAATAAATGTTTTTAGGTTTTTATCGCGATGGCACGTGGCCAAGGAAAATATTAAATTGTTTTTAGCAGCTAGAATTTACCTTCAGATAATACTCAGCTGAAATCCAAGGTGCCAAGTTGTTTCTGCAGAAAATGATGGCATCCTATTACCAATATGACGGTTGTGGCAGAGGTGGGATTTCTGTAAACCAGACTTTCTTTACAAGTGATTATTCTTGTTTAAAAATACTCGTACAGCAGAAACTGCTTGTGCTTCCTTTCTGTAAGACAGTATCCGGAGAGCTGACTGGCAGAATTTAGCTGCAGGAATAGGATCGTGTAAAATCTTTTTAAAGATGTTTATGTCTGTCTAGCATAAGAACTGTTTAGTGGTATTCCTTTTCAGTTTAAAAGGAATGCTTGATTTGGCTTCAAATAATTTAATGAAGTTCCATAAGCATTTTAAAGACAATGTTCACAGAAGACCACTGAAAACCCCATGTAACAACAGCAACCAATGCACATATAGCTCATCTCCCTCTACAAAAGCTTCTTCCAAATTTGTTAAGGTCGGGAAAAAATATCCTGGCAGTTTTACAAAACCTCATTCACCCAGTAATTTCTGAACTGTGGTAATGACTTGTGCTTTGGCCAGAGGATTTATGTTACAGAGATATTCAGCCTTCATTTTTAAATAGACAACCTACCCTATCTCTTGGAAATCCTTAGTGGTATTTCCACCTTTAAATTTTTTACTTTTAATTTACAGCCTCGAGATCTTAATATACCTTCTACAGGACTCAGGAGCTGTTTCGAATCAGACGTCGTTCCTTGGTAGGTGCTCTCAGATCACAGACCCTCATATTTCTGTTTGTTCACTTCTCTTCTGGCTGAAGAAATCTGCGTGTAGTTTTCTACATTATTACACAGAGTTTCTATTAATTAAATGGACTGTAAAAAAAAAAGGTAGATAAAACTACATATTGGATACCTTCAAACCAATGAATTTTTTGTATAGACTGGCTATGTACATCTACTCACCCTACTGAGCACTGCATCGCTGTTTTGCAAATAATACTCTCATTTAGTCAAAATTTAATTAACTGCTTTGATGTAGTGCTTCTGTAACCAACGGAGAAACAGGCACACCAGTTCATCCTCTCTAATCTTTTACGTTTCTTCAGTAGTGTAAATGGCACTAGTATAAATAGCCACGACAAAGCAAGAAAAAGCGTTTTCAATCAAGGAGCAGTAGGCAAGACTGTGCAAATACCAAACACGTTCTCAGGCAGTTGTTAGGGGCCGTGTAACAGGATCCATTCCCTGCCTGATCCTAATGGCTAATCAAGGAGGCATTTTGATGTAACCAGAGCCTTACTCTTCAGAGGATGGTGGAGAGAAGAGGAGGAAGTCAGGCCTTGTAGGAAGGCTCAGGAGAATTTTGTTTAGTGTTCATAAAACATTAGTAAAAAGCAACTTCCATTCTGGGTGAAGTCCCTGAGATCTGCAAACGTGGATTTCTGCATCGCAGAAGGCAACTCTCCTTTTTTGTATTCTGTTTTATTTGAGTTCTTTAAAGAACGTAAGAAAGCACTGCAATTCTGGTTTTGAAATGCTTCAAGTAATTCTATTTTTGACAGTATTTTGATTGAAACAGTGATTTGTAAAATCTGACATAATTTTCTTCCCATCTGCTGGTTTGCTAAATTTTAATTGCTGTGATGGTATGGTTTAGCAACAGAAAAGTTACTTTCTCCTCTACCTCTCTTCAGCGCACTTCAGAAGCATTTTCTGGACACAGATTTAAAAATGGCATCTTTGCCTAAAGCAAATTTCTTTTTGACACAGTGCTCCAAAGTTAGCCTATATCCAGTTATTATGTGTCTTCGGATCTGTCACAATGAACTGCTCAACTTGTGCACTAGGTCACTTGTCCCCAGTACTCACAGCTGAAGTTCACTTGAGCTCTGCAATACAGCAGGAAATGATACGCAAATGGTTCAGTGTTTCCTTCAGATGGTCTTGTGCTAATTACCAAACCACTGAGTGCAGCGGTCATCTGCCCTAAGGATCTGCAGGATCAGAGCTCCATCTTCTACTCTGTATTTTATTAATTCTCATTTCTTTATTATTGCTATCCAAGCGGGCTTTTCAGGGCAGATGATAATTACATTCACAGGGAATATTAACACCAAAAACGCATGCAAAGTGTTAAGTTCAGGATATTATTTTTTTTTTTTACTAACTTGCATGTGGACTTCATTTTTTTTTTCTTGCATATTAAATCAATGAGTAGACCTTGAACTGAAGGCAAAAAGGATCTCCTGAATGAGGCCAGGATGTCCTGGCCCGCTGATCTCGGACCTGTTGCTCCCTGCCCTACAGAGAGGGAAAAACAACAATCCCAAAACCCCAAGCAAGCTACATTACATGAAAACCATGGCCGCTGCAAGGAAGTGCATCTCATGGTAAATTAAGGAACGTAGAAGAGTAGAAAGGTAGTAAAACGTGCCGAAGCTCATGATGTTTTCAGAAACGCTGGCTGCTGGTACAAGTTTTATAGTAGCCCTTCTGCACCCGCTACCCTTCCATGCCAGAAAGAGACAGAGAGAAACACGAAGGGAGTAGGATGGGAGATTTCAAATGTCAGGTTTGACACTTAGCTTCTGTGCCAGCGGGTTGCTTTCTTCCCGCGTCCTGGACCTTAACCCCAGCCCCACTTTTACTCCTGTGCTTTCGGCTGACAAACTGCAAGTGCAGGGACACGCCTGGCTGGCAACAATCTTTTCAAGCAGAAAGGGGCAGCTCCACACACCTGAGTGCCTAGAAGATTTACATCTGAAACAACAAAGTTGGTACCGAGCCCGCGATCGGGATGGTTTTCCAAGATGAATAACTCAATAACAACTAGTTTGTTATTAAGCAGGCATTCTTTAATACAGCGCTGGGCAGCACTGGGGATTTGTCCACCATGAGTGCTCCGACGGGTTAGCAAAGCACCTCAGTTCAGATACAGAAACATCATACATATTCATCAGAATTCTAAAAAGGGCGGTCTTATGTGGATGAGTTCCCGGAATTCATTTGCATAGTCCAAGCATGCGCAGTAAAATTAGGGTTAGGGTCTTTTCACCCTCCGGTGGTCGTTCATAGTCTTCCTCACGCTGTCCACTAGTTGAACTTCGGGCTTCCTTTGTCCATACATAGTCATGGGATTGGCTCATCCATCCTTTGGCCTCGGAATGTCACAAAAGGGTCACTTTGAACTAGTTCTTTGGCACTTATCTTGACACAAATGTCCCGAGTCCCTGTTATCAATGATATACTCAGGAGGCATAACGAGCTACCTCAGGGCCCATTTGATCTTGTCAGGAAGGGAGTTACACGTCTTGAAACATCCTATTATCAACTCTGCTCAGCAAATAATTAAAACTATGCAAGTAAAGCTTTTATGTATCACAGTAGGGTCTCAGCCAGGGACCGCCAGTGATTTAACCCTTCATTCACATCAACTCCCCCATTTCTTTCCATTTGCTTTTTCTAAAGTAGGAGAGAGACTCTTGTAGAGCCTCGAGAAACCTAAGCTACATTTAAAAGACACCTTCATTACAATTTAAGGTGACAGACGGATGCTCAGATATGGCAATAAGGGATGCAGTACAAGTACCGAAAGAGTCAGGTTGCCTTTATTACCGGTTCAGCAAAGAGGGAAAATTCTGCCTCTGTGACAAGGGCAAAGAATATAATTAACTAACAAGACTCCTTAGTTTAGTGCCATATTAAATCCACGGTGGGTTTTTAAGGTCTGTCCTGAACCCGTGGGAGGGACGGCTTCTAAGCTAGCTGGAATGAACATCAGCGAATGGAGCAGTAATGCCAGGGAAGGTTACGGTATTAATTATATTAAAGAGCTCTCCCGCAACAGCAGGACATTACAGAAAAAAAAGAATAGCACATCCCTCAGACACCGCAGTAAGCAAACACACACAAGTGTGGGTCTTCCTGCCGTGGTAAACCCTCCTCCTCCCCCCTGCTCCCCCCGCGCATTGGGGATTTTCCTCCCTTCCAGCCCTCGGCGGGGAGCGCACACATCATCTGGTGACAGAACCTCTGACAGCATCAGCAGCAAAAAGGCGTTTCAGAGCTTGGCAGCAGAACAACCTCTGGGGACCCAGCAAGCCTGAGAGAAGAGACGGGCTGGTCCGTAAGAAAAATAGGCCGTCATGAGAAGGATATGGCAAAATATGTTAAATGATCACACATTAATGCTCCCGCTTCCTCTGTTTTCAGAAGAGATACACAATTCCTTGCAAAATGAAGTATAACACCTGACAAATGGAAATCGCTCGTCTGCCTGAAAACGCTGTACTTACTACAGCTGTACTTTTACCTGTTTATGACTGAAGAGATAACAAAAACTACAGGATCTTTTCTTTTCAAAAAGATTTAACGCAACTTGTCACAAAACCAGTTTCACTGTTTTCTCTCATGTAAGGCAATCACTTGGAAACAGAATGCAAATCATGACACGTGCTTTAATAAGTTAAGCGTTAAGCTCAAAGGACTGTCCACAATACTTGAGGAGTCCCTGAAGCTGAGATCCTGGTGATGACAAACCCAGATAAACAAGAGGAAACATATAGCAGAGACGTATAGAGACTGCCTGTTTGAAGGTAGAAAATTGAAGGTATAAAATCAGAAAAAGTGGCACAAGAACTTCAAGGGCAGGAGAAGGACTCGATAGTACTTTGAGTAAGCTTTCTGTAAAACTGACTTACAATTATCTGTGTAGGTTTTTATGAGAGGACTAAAACCAGGACTTCTGAGAGCTTCAGGAAATAACAAAAGCTGCAGTTTTGGAATAAATTTACAGTCAAGGCAAAATGTTACGATGATACATTCATGGATGCACAGGTGTAGGAACCAGGTAACGGTTCAAATAAAAATCAGAATGACTGAACACCTACAAATTCAAGTGAAGATGAATGGAATTTGATAGAATATAAGAGACCTCATAGACAGGAGACACTATTAAAATCATAGGTAGAACCTAAGGCAAACCTTGAGTCAACCAGCGGCCCACAGCCATGCCCCAGACCTTACAGAGCCATCACGGAGCCTCTACATTAAAGGTTTTCCTCAGGGATGGTCTCCATAGGTTGTGTTCAGAATCTCCACCTTATTTGTCAGCTAATTGATTTTTCTTATCAAATATTAATTCTCTTCCTTGAAGCAGTAATGGAAAAAGAGCTCTCCTCCTTCTCTCCTCTGTCTGAATTGGTCTGGTTCTTGCCCAGTAAGTGTTGTGAGTAGATGAGGTTTCTGACTTCTTCAGTTTTAAATTTTTTGCATCTTCCTACTCCATCTGCGACGAAAGCCTATGCTGCTTCTACTACATAAAGACTTCTAACTGGATAGAAGATGGAAATAACAACAGTCTTCAGGGTCAGTGTTCTCAGGTGATTTCTGGATCACAGATTTTTAATCAGTCACATCTATTAGTTCTGATTCTCTTCTAGGAAGCTCTGAGAAACAGCAGAGACACCAGAGCTGCTGATGTACAGATTCAGCAGGAAAGTATTTCACCTGGCCATGCTCAGAAAGTTATCGTTAACTGACAAGACACCTGAAGTACTTTTATGCCTGTCCCCTTCCTCCCTAAAGACAGCCTAAAGTTCTTTTAGGCATGCAGTAACTTGAGTCTGGACAAGCCACCATTGCAAGTATTTGCAATCCCTCACGAGTATTTGACCTCAGCATCCTATATATTAAGTCTTACTAAGGGCTCATGAATCAAACACACTTCCATTCTCTGCTCCAGAACGTTTATGAGCTGGAGCTAAAAGGGGGAAAAAAAGAGTAAAATTCAAAAGGTGAATTAATTCCAACACATCAAATTCACATAGCCTGTTAGCCAAAGATTGAACGGAGGGAGGGGGAAATATTTCATATACGTGGAAAATACGTATTATCTATTTCCATGTATATAACATGGAATATTATGAAATATATATAATTATATATATATATTTCCATATATACTCACACACATACATATACAGAAAATATTTTTCATATATATATATATATATATGGAAAACAAAACACTTCTGAGGGAGAAAATTGGAAGTGTGTGTCCAGACTCACTATGCAAAGTAATCCAGTATCTTCAACCTATTATTTACATTGCAGGAAGCTTATAGGTATTTTTCCCTTCCATCCCTTTGGCACCACAGTGACTTTTGTCCAGCATATTAGTATTTTTCATAAGCGATGTGACTGCAACGCAGGTTCCTGAAGTGTGATACAAATACCGCTAGTGTCACAAACACGTCTTAGAAGTGCTACAAAGCTTCGTACAGAACGGGAACCTGCCGCTGCTCCCAGCAGTACTGGTACACATCCCGCCGCTGCTAGTAACGGTTATAGCCTGACAGGAGATCTGAGAAGCTGGGGGCTTTAGTACCCTGCATGTATGTATTATTTCCAAGTCTGGAATCTTAGATTCATTCTTTGAATTTAAAAAGTAGTGCTGCTGCAGTATATTGATGGCTGAAAAGGCTCTCCCAGATGCCACTGTAGCGATACATGCCAGCAGGCGTCCTTCAGGAAGACGTAAATCAGAAACGAAATGAGGGGCAGCACTGTTAGAAAGAGCTGGACTCGGGAGCATTTCACAGCTTTTGTAAGGAAGTAGCTAGAATCAAAGCCCAGCTAGTTTCCTGAAAATCTGCAAATCAGTAGGAAAGCTCTAAGCCTAGTTTTCAAATCAATCACACACGCAATTGCCTGTTTCATACACACACGCACACACATGCACACATACGCATGCGTATATAAATGTTATTGTTACCCAGACATGTTTAATTTTGCTAAATGCTTCTATAAACCATTTTTATTTGGCCAAAAGAGTTCCTTTCAGCAGCTGGTTCTTCATGTACTGGGTTTAGCTGGGAAGGAGTTCATTTCCTTCAGAGCAGCTGACACGGTGCTGCACTTCAGGCTGGTGAGGAAAACAATGTTGGTAACACAACCATGTTTTCGCTGACCAAAGAGATGTCCCACACCATGTAGCATCATGTTCAGCAAGAAAGCTGGGGGCAAGTTTTTTCCAAGGTAACGGTTGCTTGGGGGCCAGGTGGGCATCGGTCTGTTGCTGGCGAGCAATTGCTTGTGCATCACTTCATGGTTTTTTTCCTTGTTGTGGGTTTTTTTTTTCCCCCTTCACTTATTAAGCCGTCTGTATCTCAACCCACAAGGCTCTGTGGTTTTTTTCCTCACTTTTGCCCTTCCGATTCTCTCCCCAATCCCACTGGGGAAAGTGAGTGAGCAGCTGGGTGGGGGCTCACCTGCCCATCGGGATCAGCCCACCAGAGCTAGCTAAGGACGACAGGCATCAGCAACGTGAAGCACCCTCTGTACATAAGGTAACGATGCTGTTTCAGCGTTCTCCACACCTGCAGACCAAGGGAGCGAGAAATCATAGGGTAGGACAAAATAAAAACCTTCTACATGGCAGCACATGCAATGTCTAAACCGACAGCATTTATAAAAACAGACTTTAAGGATATCTTGTAGTCGGACTCTGTTCACAAGTCAGATGCTCCTCAAATTGTTAGTTCTTGAGCTATTTCCAGTACACACCACTGCTGAAAAACTTTAGTTAACCTGAATAAACTTTGTCTTACTGAACATGTAACATGAGCACAGAGGACATTTTGCGACACGTACCCAGGTTGCCCACGGTTATTTTTTCATCCTGTCCCTTTTCCCTGCTGCATGTGCACCTTCGACCCACTGACACAGGAGTGGGAAGAAACTTCTGGATTCCCAAATCCTGCTGCTTGCTGCGGACAGCCACGCCACGTAACAGAATCACAGAATCACAGAATCACTAAGGTTGGAAAAGACCTGTAAGATTATCAAGTCCAACCATAAAAAAACCAAACCAAAACACACACCACAACACAACAAACACCACGCCCATCAAGCCACGTCCCACATTGCCATGTCCGCACGCTCCTTGAATACCTCCAGGGAGGGTGACTCCACCACCTCCCTGGGCAGTCTATTCCATTGTGTCACCACTCTCTCAGGAAAGACAATTTTCCTAATGTCCAGTCTGTATCTCCCCGGCGCAACTTGAGACCATCTCCTCTTGTCCTGTCACTTGTCACTTGGGAGAAGAGACCAACACCCACCTCCCCACAACCCCCTTTCAGGGAGTTGGAGAGAGCGATGAGGTCTCCCCTCAGCCTCCTCTTCTCCAGACTGAACACCCCCAGCTCCCTCAGCCCCTCCTCATCAGACTTGTGCTCCAGACCCCTCACCAGCTCCGTCGCCCTTCTCTGGACACGCTTCAGCACCTCAGTGTCCTTCTTGCAGTGAGGGGCCCAAAACTGAACACAGTACTCGAGGTGCGGCCTCACCAGCGCTGAGTACAGGGGCACGATCACCTCCCTACTCCCGCTGGCCACACTATTTCTGATACAGGCCAGGATGCCGTTGGCCTTCTGGGCCACCTGGGCACACTGCTGGCTCATCTTCAGCCAGCTGTCAATCAACACCCCCAGGGCCTTTTCCGTGGGGCAGCTTTCCAGCCACTCGTCCCCAAGCCTGCAGCGTTGTGTGGGGTTGTTGTGACCCAAGTGCAGGACCCGGCACTTGGCCTTGTTGAACCTCATACAATTGGCCTCAGCCCATCGATCCAGCCTGTCCAGATCCCTTTGCAGAGCCTTCCTACCCTCGAGCAGATCAACACTCCCACCCAATTTGGTGTTATCTGCAAACTTACTGAGGGTGCACTCGATCCCCTCATCCAGATCATCAATAAAGACATTAAACAAGACCGGCCCCAATACCGAGCCCTGAGGGACACCACTTGTGACCAGTCGCCAACTGGATTTCGCTCCATTCACCACAACTCTCTGTAACCTTAGGCCTGCGTTTATCAAGCTCCGTTTTAAAATCAGGTAAGGCACTGGCCCCCGCTGCTGCTGTGCCTTATTTCATGGCTCTTTGTGCCTTGTTTGGGTAGAAAATATTCTTCAAAGAGGAAGAGAAAGATACGTACCCTTTCGATAGCATAAGAGCTTTGGGGGGTTTGTGGTTTTTTTTTTTTTCCTTCTTCCTTCTTTTCATTACCAGGACTCTGCTCTTGGGATAACTACAGACCTCTCATCTATGCTCGGCCGGTCTCCATCTATCTGCTCTTGTGCAGTATTGTCTACTCGCTTAACTAACCGCTCTCCCTCCCCATCCCTTACATGAGACACTCCCCGAGAACACGCCTTTCCTTCCCCCCGAACACCGCATTTTTTACTGCCGTGCCGTTCCGATGCGCCTCAGACCCGTTTCTTCGGCCCTGCTCTTCCCCCCGCAGCTCTTCCCCCCCTATTCCCCCTCCAGCTCCGCCTCAACCCGCAGCAGCAGGCCCGGGCCCCGGGGCCGCACCGCCGCCGCCCACCGCCCTCACCCGGGGAGCGGCGGAGGCCTCCGCGGGGCCCCGCAGCGGGCGGCCCGCGGGCGGGGCCGGGCCTGAGGCGGGGCCGGCGCAGCGGCGGCGGCCGGGGGCGGTGCGGGCTGAGGCATGGCGCTGGCGGCGGAGCGGGGTGAGCGCCGGCGGGGCGGGGGGAGGCGCGGCCCGGGGGGTGCGGGCCCCGGGAGGCCGCGGGTCGGGCCGCGTCCCGCCGTCCCGCAGTCGCCCGCGGGGCCCGCAGCCCCGGGCCCGGGTGGCTGAGCCGCAGCGGGCGGCTCGGCGGGGCCTGCGGGAGGGCTGGGCCGTGCCCGGGGGGCGAGAGGTGAGGGGAGAGGTGAGGGGAGAGGTGAGGGGAGAGGTGAGGGGTGAGGGGAGGGGAGGGGTGAGGGGAGGGGTGAGGGGAGAGGGGAGAGGTGAGGGGTGGGGAGAGGGGAGGGGTGAGGGGAGAGGGGAGGGGTGTGGGGAGAGGGGAGGGGAGAGGGGAGGGGTGAGGGGAGGGGTGAGGGGAGAGGGGAGAGGTGAGGGGTGGGGAGAGGGGAGGGGTGAGGGGAGAGGGGAGGGGTGAGGGGAGAGGGGAGGGGAGAGGTGAGGGGTGAGGGGAGGGGTGAGGGGAGAGGGGAGAGGTGAGGGGTGGGGAGAGGGGAGGGGTGTGGGGAGAGGGGAGGGGTGTGGGGAGAGGGGAGGGGAGAGGGGAGGGGTGAGGGGAGAGGGGAGGGGTGAGGTGAGGGGTGAGGTGAGGGGAGAGGTGAGGGGTGAGGGGAGAGGTGAGGGGAGGGGTGAGGGGTGGGGTGAGGGGAGAGGGGAGAGATGAGGGGTGAGGTGAGGGGTGGGGTGAGGGGAGGGGTGAGGTGAGGGGTGAGGGGAGAGGTGAGGGGAGAGGTGAGGGGTGAGGGGTGGGGTGAGGGGAGAGGTGAGGGGTGGGGTGAGGGGAGGGGTGAGGGGAGAGGTGAGGGGTGAGGTGAGGGGAGAGGTGAGGGGTGAGGGGAGAGGTGAGGGGAGAGGTGAGGGGAGAGGTGAGGGGTGGGGTGAGGGGAGAGGTGAGGGGTGAGGGGAGAGGTGAGGGGTGAGGGGTGGGGTGAGGGGAGAGATGAGGGGAGGGGTGAGGGGAGAGGTGAGGGGTGAGGTGAGGGGAGAGGTGAGGGGTGAGGTGAGGGGAGAGGTGAGGGGTGAGGGGAGAGGTGAGGGGAGAGGTGAGGGGAGGGGTGAGGGGAGGGGTGAGGGGTGAGGTGAGGGGTGAGGGGGGAGGTGAGGGGTGAGGTGGGCCCTCTCTCCCGCAGCCGGCTACAGGTTCGTGGTGCTGCTCTTCAACTGCCTCCTCACCTTCGGCTCCTACTTCTGCTTCGACATCCCCAGCGTCCTGCAGGAGCAGTTCCAGGGGGTAAGTGCTGGTGTTCGCCGGGGCCGCGCAGAAGAAGGCAGAGCCAGCAAAGCGGAGGCCTTGGGCGCCGGTGGAGTTTCAAAACCTTTTCTTACGCTGGCCGTACGGGAGTCGTGCTCCAGGGTCTTAATGTTCCAGCTGCCCGGGGTGAGGGGGTGTTACCGGCACGGTTGCTGGGAAGAAGGTGCAGGAAGCCGGGACAAGCCGTGAGGGGTTTGAGCTCTCACTGCTGCCTGGACAGCTGCAGATCTGAGAGCTGGCCTTGCTCCGTGGCTGTCAGCTCTCCGGCCAAAGGGCTGCTCGCTCCACTGCTGAAGGTCAGAGTTAGAATAGCGTTGACGCCATTCTGCACCTAGACGGTCCCTAGAATTGACCGTGAGTACCTACACCGGACTGGAAGAGTAGCGATGTTGGAGATAAGAGACTAGAAGAGACTTTCTGGGTCCTCAGATCCAAACCTCCCGATACTGCGGCTGTCACATCACGCGTTTGTTTGCTACCTGAAAGACAGAGCCCTGCAGGGAGATCATAGGAGGACTCTCTCACGTGAAAACTAGTTGTATTCTTAAATGCTAGAAAATCTTGTTGTTCAGGGTTCAGACTGATATCCCAGTTGATTTCTGGGATTTCTCCAGGGATGCCAGAGTCCCAAAGTTCTCACCTGAATTCCTGAATACCGGACAAATTCTTACTTGACTCATTTATCTCTCATTATTGCATCTGTTCCGTGTCTTTTGAGAGATGATTTTACTCCTATGTGCCATCTGCTGGTAGATTAGTCTGGGTAGGCTGAGAGTCACCATCCTCCTCTTTGTCTGCTTCAACAGCAGGGACAGAAATACATATAGCTGGCATGTAACTTTTTTTTTTAAAATGCAGTTAATCCATATCATTCAGACAGGGAACTCCAAGCTAAACTGGCTGCAGTTTGTCATCGCAAACAGGAGTAAAAAGAAAAAAAATAGGTCAGTATTTATTCCTTGATCCTCCACAATTTCTGTAGCTCTGTGGGAGAAGAGACATTTATTTACGGAGTAAAGGAAAGGTTATGTCATGCTTTGTTACCTTGGTAACTCTATAGGGTAGCGAAACCATGCCATATCCTTCTGTGTTAGGTACTGTGCAATGTTTTTATCTGGTGACACTCTCACCATAGTTTTACTTTGGGGAATTTAGCCTCTACCTGCCTTACACAAGTGGTGCAGTGGTAGTCGGAGCATCTAAGACCGGTGCTTGCAGTGAAAACTCTTTGTTCTAGAGAACTGTTTCCCCGCAACCTCGGACATTTCTACTACAGCAGATCTGAGGGGGTTGTAAATAGGATGGCTGTATAAAAATCACGTGGTTAAAATCACGCTTTCCTTGTGCTTATTCAAGACGTTAAGCTTGTGCCCACTGGTGTGGAAGACCTAGCATCCATTTCCTAATGCAGGTAGATTTTTAGTAGTTTTAGGGTTTTTTCCTGATCGTATGGTGTGGAGGACGTGTTGCTTTTCAGTAGCAAACCCGACGTTATTAAATCATACTAGGACTACCCAGTTTCCTACTGCTCAGTAAATGCTTTATAGCTGTGAATTAATATGGACTACTGCTAGGTTTCATATTTACACACTGCTTAAGACTGTATAGTACGTAATGAAGAGTCAGATGAAGGTAAAACTATAGCCAAGAAACTAAGGGATCAGCTAAACCTCATGGTGCAGTCTCCTGGCTTTTCTTTTGGACTGAAACGTGTATAAAAGTGCTGAGCCCCTGCCGCTACTGCCACAGCAAGAGAAAGGGAGGACGTGACGTGTCGATGGCCAGCCATTTCTCATTTGGCAAGGGCTGGCTTCCTAGGAGAAGACACAAGTCTTCTGGTCGTGGAATTGGGAACTGAGGAGGAGAAATAGAAATCTAGTAGGCAAGAACTTAACTTCCTTTTTAGAGAAATGCATGGGTTTTCATCTGTGTCTGCTGTCTGACGCAGGCTCTGTGACTTGTTACGCAGAACTTGACCTGCCCCAATGGAACCCGTCAGAACAGCACCGGGCGTAATAGCACGCTGGACTGCACTGAAGGCTTGGGAATGACACCTGCACAGTACAATTTGCTGTACGCGATCTATGCTTGGACGTAAGTCACTTTTCTCTTGCTTTGGGCGGGTGAGGTAGTTTGCTAGTTGCTTCCCCTGCAGCGAGACACAAACATTTCTGTTCTTGTTTTCTCCTAGAAATGCAGTAGTGGTTATTCTGGCTGGATTCCTGATTGATAAACTAGGAAATCGCTGTAAGTTCTGAGGATTGATGAATTTATTCTTGTACTGAAGCGGGATTTCAAGCTGTTCTTTCAGTGCAAAGGGATGATCAAAGGTTCCACTTCAGTAAGATCACAGAGAGATGGGAGAGGAGGGAGAGCTCTGTGTGCGGAGCACATGACGGTTAGTTGAACAGCTCCATGGGGGCAACTGAGAAGTTTTCAGCCTTTGACCGCTGACCTGAATTTACACAGCAGTGCAGTAAACGTGCTTTCCTCTGACAGGCATGTAACAGGGAATAGTGTTATCTGTTCTCGATGGGACAAACTGATAAAGTAGTGTTCTGTTCCCTGCTCTGACATTTGTTCTGGTGTGTGCCATAATCTAAGACCCCGCGGTCCCAGAACATGCAGTTCTGCTCCGTCTCTGTATCACAGAGGTAAACGTCGCACAGGTGAAAAGACAGAGGCACAGAGAAGGAGATGGCTTGCTCTAGGCCGTAGGCTGTAGCGCAGCTCAGGCCAGGAACAGGGACTCTCTAGAGTTTGGAGTCCTCTATCTGACTTACCCTGCCTCTCTAACCTTCCACCACAACAAAATCATCATTATTTTGAGGATTCACAGGTCATTTTACAAAGAGAGTAGTCTTTACAAAATTAAAATAATGGGAGTAAACTGACGGAAGCCCACAGGTTTACTGGCCTGTTTTGAGGTTGCTCTTTTGCTTTTTGACAAAGAATGCTTTTGTCCTGATCTCAGCATGTCTGTTAAGGTTTGTGCGGTTTTTTTTCTGTTTCTCCCTAGTTGGTGTCTTTGTTTTCTCTCTTCTGACTGTGCTGGGATCATCAATCTTTGCTCTAGGCTCACATTTCAAGGGGTCGCCATACCTCCTACCAATGATGCTAACAGGAAGACTGCTCTTTGGCTCTGGGAATGGGTCACTTACTAGTAAGTTAAGAATTCACATTCTCAATTACACCTCATCAGAGGGTCGTGATACTTTTTTATTTTGCCTCCTAGACCCTCGTCCTACCATTCAGCCTCACCTGCTCCGCACCAGGGACCTATGTTGCTAACACAGGAACACTGCTCCTTGAAGGGTTGCATGGATTTAATGTGTGCGGAAATGTTTAAAAGTCTTCCCCTCTAACAAGTTTGTCCTTCTCCCAAGGGTGGGGACTGACATGTGATTGCTATGCCTTTGGGGTTATTTTTGCTTGCCTTATTTGAGGGATAACTTCACTTCCCACGTCCCGCATGATTTAGCACATTTTAAAATGGACTGCGAAGTTGACACGTACTACCTCCACTTGGGACGCGCAGCGGCCTCTCACCCCCAGCTCAAGCACTCTAGCTTGAGAGGCTGTGTTTACTGGTTCTGTGCAATGCTCTTGGCCAAGTCTGTCTGTTCAAGAGAGGATTTTTGTCTTCTCCAAGTTGTGCAGAATCGTATCACAGCCTTCTGGTTCAAGGGGAAGGAACTGGCACTGGCATTTGGGATAACTCTGTCTTTCTCCCGTCTTGGTACTGTCCTCAACTTCTTCTTCACCCAGCAGTTCGAGGCAAAATTTGGAATGCAGTGGACACTCTGGGGAGGTGAGTTTCTTTGTCCTTTTGTTTTCTAGACCTGAGGCTAGCCTGTTTCATCCAGATATGAAAAGTACCTGAAAGAGATGGTGAAGTTAGGAGGAGGAGGCACATTATTTTCCAGTTTTTCCTGTTGCTTTGTGTATGCAGTGGAGTGGTGTTTTCTTCACTGACGCCTGAAAACCCTCTCTAAAGCTGTCGTGCCAGCCTGGCAGTGCTGTCTGCAGTTTTCCTGAGTTATTTTAACATCTGCAGTCACAGGTAGTCAGTACTTACTGTAGGTTTACTCCCATGGAATGGAAACTTCAGAGTGAAACAAGAGAGGAATCTAATGTGTTTGTTGTTCCGTCTTTTAGCTAGCAGAATGTGCTGGTTCTGTAGTAGTACCTGTACTGGTCTCAGCGTAAGATGCCTTGCACGTGGACTGATCAAAACTGTAGGTTTAAATTACTGCGAGAAGCAGAATCTGAATTACGTGTTTCTTAGTGTGAATCTGTTCTGGCGCTCATATCTTTGGAAGATTTTGAGTTTCTGTCCCCTCTTTGGAGCAGTGAGATGGGATCTCTCTCTAGTGGAAGGGATGATCTGTTTCTCAGTGCGGTTAAGTAGTGGCACTCAGGTACTCTGGTACGCTGGAATGGTGATGTTAGGGAGACCTGCCTCAGGGCATCCTTTGTCTACAAAGACTCAGTGATTATAGGAAAGTGTTATTTCCCAAACAACAAAACAGAGTGGGCCATCACCCATGGAAAAGAGGATGCATATGTGAGATAAATCTCTTGCAGAAATTGAAACCCAATGCTCTCCTCTGATTCCAGCTCTCAGAGAAGAAACAGACGGGCATGACATGTTGCATCCCATCTGACACTATTAGTTTTGTGCTCAGGCAGCATTTGCAAGCACAGCACAGCGACTTCAGTAGCCCGTGAAGCGATAGATACATCAGACAAAGTGTGTATGCGTCACAGAGATTGTTTTGGCTCTTTGAAAGACAAAAGGCATACAGATCTCTTTCTGAGGGAAGGATGTCTGCAGCAGATGCCCCTTCCCAAGCTTGCTCCTGGCACACCCAGCATGATCTGACTCACTTCTCTGGAGCTGAGGGTGCTAACAGGTCAGGTTGCTGTAGTAACTGCAGTAGGTCACATAAATGAAGAGGTATAACTTGGCTTCCAGTACCAGCCCGTGTGTGATCTCTCTCCTGCTCATGGGACCACGGAAGTTTCTGAATGTCTGGCTTGTTTTAAGCTTGGGTTTGTTACACACAGGCCTGCTGCAGTGTAGAAGGTGTTCTGGCCATAGTCCGCCAAAGTGGCCGTCGAGTGGGGCTTTAGCTTCACTGGCCTCAGGCAATTCTGCTGTGTGTTGGAAGCTTAGTGGACAAAGAGCTCAAGGACTCTGACAGGCTGGTAAGAGGTAAATGGTCCTACTATATGGCTGCAGTAGGGAAGGCTGTTAACCTTAAGATAAGCCAGGAGCAGGAGTCCTAGAGAATTCTGCGTATTACATGCAGTTGGTTTTGTCATTCAGCTGTCTCCACGCAGAGGAATTTCTAACACCTCCTGTGTCTTTTCCAGGTACCCTGCTCTGCGTGCTTGGTTTTGTTTCAGCCCTCACGGTCAGCGTACTAGATAAAGTGGGCATGAAGCAACTGGGCTTGGATGGGCTTATCCAGCAAGAATCCAAAAAAGTGGTACGTGGTGCACAGACAGCTTTTCCATCTCAATCCTGAAAGCCTGGGGTGCTTGAGCACTGCTTTGGCCGTGCAGGGGAGCCTGCCGCCCTGAGAGCTGGTCCTGGCCAGGAGAGGGCATTACCACCGCTTGCTTCAGCCTCGCAGAGCTACATCTGGGGATACGGCATCTGCAAGTGTAAATTTTCCGTTCAGAGCCTTCCAGAGCTGAGTTACCACTCTGAGCCGCATTCCTTTTCTGAGCCAGTTACTTCTTGACTGTAGGGGCTCAGAGGAGGATTTTGTGCGTAAAACTAGATGGTAGCCTCTCCCTGGAACTGCTTTTTGGCTCACAGGATGCACGATAGAAAATAGCTAATCTGCTCAGTACTGAACTACCTTTTGCCAGCTCTTCTCTTCCGTTGCTCCTTGCATTCCTCTGGCTAGGAACAAGCATTACAGGCAATAGGTTGCAATTCTTATGTCACTTAAATCTATTAGACAGCTTCCTTCTCAGGACAGTATTCTTACTGGTTTCTGTATCTCAGTGGTGTGACTCCTCTTTATACTGTGTCTTTCCACTGTGTTTCACTTAAGGTTTTGCAGTAGGCTCTTAATAGAGCCTGCTTAGAATAGTCTTTTGCAGCCATAACCTTTACAAAAATAAGAAGAAAGCTTTTTTTTTTGTTTTCTTTACTGAATAGCGTTAAAGAAGGAATGCTTTGGAGTCAGCACATGCCAAATTTCGCTTCGAGGTACATGAGCTGCCTTTCAATTCCCTTTTACCTGCTGTTACTACTTAACTTTTTTTGTGGCTTTCAACGACTTGCAGAAAGTGACATTAGTGTGAAGCTGAAGATTATTTCCTGGTGAGTGAGGGCACGTCTTGTCTTTGCAGCGGATTCAGGACATCCGGCAACTTCCCCTTCGCTACTGGCTCCTGGTCCTCACCATCATGTTCTTCTACAATGGAGTCTTCCCCTTCGTGGCAGACGCCAGGTATTGCTCTATGGCTGCAGTCCCACTGACAGATACAAACCTACCAGAGCCTTGCAGGCCCTCCATTCTTAGCTGACTGGGAAATATGGGGGTAATATGCTTCTTCCTTCCACTCATGAAACACAGAGAAACATGTCTTTAACACCTAGTTAAAGATATGAGGGTTCTTTGACCTTTCTTTCCCTTCAAAGATGAGGGACGCTTCTGAAGGAAAGCAAAAACAACTTAAAGGGAAATGATTCATCCAGTATTTAAAGCTTGGAACACTGCCAAAGGAGGATCAGAAGGATTTGGGAGAAGGGGAAGAAATACTTTATTTAAAAAATTGCCCGTAGACATTTCACCTTTGTGATAGTCCAACAAAGTGGCTGTCTTTTGAGCTGGGTGGAGTGTTAGCTCCACAGGCCTGGGGCAGTTCTGTCCTGCAGTTCCTGCCTATTGTCTGCTGTGTTTGGAGCAAAGCTAAGTTTGCATCAGCTTGGGTTTGTAAGTGAGGAAGCCTCTGCATCCCAGTGCAAGGCTTGTAGGCTTCCTTTTTCGTGCCTTCATTTGCTTAAAACAAAGAAGCAACCTGCCCGACTAAATTGGGACTCCTGCTTCTGTCCTGTGGCTCTGCCACAGACTTGTCATTTTGCTGCTTTTTTCCTATTTGTGGATGATGCGGCTTCTATCACATAATGAGTACCAACTTTTATATTAGCAAAGGCCTGCAGTGAAAAGAAGAAAATTATTTTGGTGGTATTTCATTAGTGATGTATAGTCAGCCACTGTGAAATAGGGAGTGAAGAAATATCATCAACATTGTCATAACAAATGTACAAGTGACCTCTTATTAGTAACGTAGAGCCATCCAAGATGGCAAGGATCGTCAAGGCCTCCATGAGATGGGCTTTCTATCAGTTGCCCTCTCATTTTAACTGAAAACAGTGTCTGTTGATCACACAGAATCCTCATTTCTGCAATTCTGCCTCCCTGTGGAATTTTTTTTTTGCTCCCTGTGGAGAAAAAGTTCAGGCACCAAGAGTCATGTTTCACACATCTTTTCTGGCAAAAAATGCTATGCTCCTTCCCAGTTGGAAAAATAATGGTCCCAAGGCCACCGCTCTTTGGCGAATTCTGTTGCAGTAAATCGTCAGGGAACAGTGTCTTGTTTCATACTTTGCTGACAGCACAGGCTATAAAGGCTCATTATTACTAATGGTAAGTAGCCATGCAAGTAGCCAAACCAGATTTAAGTAGCTACACGATCTCTAGTCTTTCTAAGCTGTTACAACTGTATGACTGTAAATTCTGTAAAGAATGTGAGTAAGTTTTAATGCCATTTTTGTGTGTCCCTAACAGAGGTGAAAGGCTGACTTCTGACAATGAAAATAAAACTTGGTTTGTATGTTTTCTGCTTTAACCAGAAGCCTCCTTAAAGATGTCAAGGGGGAATTCCTAGTACTTCTAAAATGCAGGTGTTCAATTTAAATGCTAATCTTTGCCGCTGGATTATTCTAAAATATTTTTCCTGCCCCTCAGCATTCTCACCCTTGGCTTGATAATGTTTTCTCCCTCTTCAAAGAGAATGTAAAAAATCCATCCGTATGTTTTGGACAGGTGACAGCAAATTGCTGCTTGTGAGCTGTGCTGATGTAATGGAACATATGCCCAACTTTAACCTGCAGTTTTACTCTGCACTTGCAGAAGCGTCTTGAAAGCGGCCATTTAAGCTACCAGCTTCTCTATGGTGTGCACCAATTAAAAAGAAAATAAAACAACAAAGGCTTGGCACTACAAACCACATGGAATCAAACTTGTTTACAAGTCCTCTCATTAAAACCCTTGCTGTCCATATGTTTGTGCTCAGACTTACTTTCTGTCAAAATAACCAGATCAAGAATCCTAATTATGTAATTTCCCCCCCCCTTCATTTTATTTTTAGCAAGTTTATCCAGGATAAATATTCTGGTTACAGTCAGCAGGCAGCCGCTTATATTGCTGGGGCAGTGTACGACAGCTCCTTTGTTCTCTCTGCAGCAGTTGGCATATTAATTGTGAGTACCCAAAAACAGAAGCGCTTGCTGATAACTTTTTCCTAATTTTTTGAAATGTCTTTGTTACAACCCCCTCAACCAGAATTTAGCCTGTTGTTGCTGAACAAGCAGTCCTTTAATTCCTTGCAAACTGCAAGATGCACTTTAGTCTAAATGAAATTACAAGAAATAATCTTAACCTGTTTTTTCCTCTGTCCCTTAATTGAGCTATGGTAGCATCAAACCATGGCAAATGGCTGTATGTTTTGAGAAGTCCGAGACTGGAACAGAAGGGATCCCGATAAGTTTTGCAGGTAGATGGGAAAGGACAACCTGCATGTAATCAGTCCCTGTTTCGTGATACTCTTCCTTTCCTTTTCTCCGTAATTTTCAGGGCATAACGGTGTGGTTTCCCTCCCTCTTTATTAAAGCCTGCCATTTCACATGAATACTGGACACTGATTCTCTGACAAGTGTTTCAGTCTCGGTTCAGGAGTATGCCAGAGGAACTAGTAATAGCTAGTCTGCTACAATATCAGCAACTAGGAAATAGCACCTTACGGCCACTCACACCAGCCCACTGTGCGCAGCCGCTCGCGTCACTGGGATCTGGGGGAAGCAAGGATCCCTTGTAAGAGGCCTTCTGTTTGTTTCCTTTACCAGGACTACGTTGGACTGAGAGGCGTCTTTGCTGTTGGCTGCGCTGTGTTGACGCTGCCAGTCTTCGCTCTCCTGGCATTTACGTTTGTTCCTCCATTAGTCTCTACCATCTGGTTGGGGATTACTTACTCCTTTGCTGCTGTAAGTTCACAACCCCACTGCTGTAGTTGAGTCTTTTGTGGCTGTGCTCCTTCTACATCCTAGATGGCATATATCCCTGTTCTTGCATCCTGGCGAGCAGGTTTAGCAGCCACAGTTTGAAGTCATTGGCTCCCCAACCCTGAAGACTTTGGTTACTAACAAATAACCCCAAAGAATCAATATGGACCAAAATGCAAAGCAGAGTAAGGGACCATTTGATACAGCATGACGTATTAATCTGTTTCTGCTTTTCATAGTGCTTTTTCACCATGAATGTACCCCCTGGATCTCCTTTGAGTCTTATGAGCTAAATCATCGGGTCTAACTCCCCTTCAGAAACCTGGAATCAGGTTATTTCAGTTTCAAATAACGTGTTGTCTATGCTGTTTCAGGCTGCTTGAAAAGGTCAGGGAACAGTCTAGAACCAGCCAGTAGGCTGGGAGGGATAAATACTAGATTTTTGGAAGAGAAAGTATAAATGTTTATTTAGTAGGGATAATTCCTTTTTAAACCAGTGACCATCTAACACCTTGAAATAAGGCTTCGAGTTAATTCCTCTCCTCCTTACTCCTACCAGGCTAGTATGTGGCCATCCATACCTCTTGTGGTCCCCCAGGCAACCTTAGGGACAGCGATGGGGCTTGCAACTTCTGTGCAGATGATTGGAGTTGGCCTTTCGAATCTGATCGTTGGACACATTCTAGGAACAAAGTCCAGGTGAGGATGCTGCTTCTTTTTTTTCAAGCAGAGACATCAACAGTGCTTTAGTGGAGCGGTGTGAACAGAAATCAGTGTCTTTGCAACCTGATGCTGCAAGGAACTATAGAGGTGCCTTAAACATCTTCAAGTGACTAGTTGTTCTATCCTGTTCTGGCCTTTTCTAGCGAATTAAAGATCCCCCTGAGGCGCTGGCAACAGATGATGATCTTGATGTTGGCAAACACTATTGCATGCATCATTGCCTCTGTTAGTCTCAACGTGGTGGACAAGAAACAGGTAAATGTGATAAAAGGTAAAGAATAGCCTTGCATCACCGAGTTGCTTTTATTGACGTAATAGCTGTTGGGTGTCTCTATAAGT
Organism: Gavia stellata; assembly: GCF_030936135.1. Lineage (NCBI taxonomy): Eukaryota > Metazoa > Chordata > Aves > Gaviiformes > Gaviidae > Gavia > Gavia stellata. Next base: position 19,509,059 of record NC_082611.1, on the reverse strand, counting down.
AATTCCCCCGCCATGAAAATGGGACTGCATAAAGAGAACTATCTGCTAAAATATTGATGCAGTGCAGAGTAGTCTTACCTAGCATCAAGCTACTGGAGGCTGTATTTTTTTGCAAGATGATGAGGGGAAGGGCCAGGACACAGCTGTAGCAATGCAAGTGGCTGGGAAGAAGAGTATCCTTTTGTTACTAACTGCTTCTTTCAATTTCTAGGGTGGGACACTGAACAGAACAAGAAAGGGAGCAGCTGTGGAGCAGAAGGACCGAGACCCTGCAGATGCAGCACCACTCCTTGATGACGAAACAGGAAACGAAGGCTCTGTCAGCTGAACCTTTGCAGTGTGAGAATGGTGACGGCTGCCAGACACAGCACTGATCACTTCTGTTTGAAAGTGGGTTTTAAGCCTGTGCATTTTAAACATGTTTAAAGGGAATCTTGAAGGGAATTGTCTACAGAAAGGGAACATTTCTGCTTTCTTACACCTGGCACACAAGTGGAAGGTGTCTGCTTTATGGTTCTTAGGCGTTCTCCAACAAACGGAAACCTGCATGGGGCACTTTAAGAACTACCCTACAGTAAGTGAAACAAACCCAGCTGAAGCTTCTTCATAAACCACTAGATAGATAGCTGCTTTCACTCTTGCGTCAAAACTGCCCGCATAAGGTGTGCCTGCCTGGACCACCACTGCTTCTTGTCACAAGCATCCTGTACATCAGCACTTGCTAATCCACATACCTTGGTAGGCCTGCTGTTTCAGTTACTGCTCTAGATCAGCATGCATCTTTCACAAATTACATACCCACGCAAGTGACGTCATTATTCTTTAGGCAGGAGACTGAATTAATCACATTCATTACCTTTCGCACACAAAACTAGCTTAATTGCTTATTACCCTTACTAGAAATGCTTCTGTAAGCCGTGCCTATTCATTTGCCTTCAAAAGCATAAAAGGTTTTGATCTGAAATTCTGTCCTTTAAACCAGGGTGCTTTTACTCATGAATGCTAGAGTCTTCTTTTACTCAGCCAACTGCCCTTTTCACTATGCAAAACGCTCACACACACTCACACAGTGTTTACAAAAGCACAAAGGATGCTTTAAGAGTGAGGTAAACTTTAACATAGCCAAGTACAAAGAACGCTGAACTGAATGACTTATGTAAATTATTACAAATGCTTAAAAGAAAGAGCAGCTCTGCTCAAGTTGCATAGAATACAAACACTAGTAGATTGAAAGCAATTTAGGCACTGAGGGCATCCCGTGAAGTCACATTTTAAGTAGTTGTCATAGAAGGCAAATCCACCCATCAAAGCAAAGTTTTCTTAAACTGATTTACTGAAGAGAATGTGTTCAGAGAGCAAGGTCTTCTAAGTTACACTGTGAAATCATTTCACACCATAGACAATTAAAGGATTTCCCTGTTGGAGTCTGGTGCAGCAGAAATTTGGGGGTGGGGTGAGAAGTCACAGAACTGCAAAATCACAGACTCCTTTAGTTTGGCAGGGACCTCCTGAGATCCTCCAGTCCAACATCCCCTGCTCAAGCAGGGTCAGCCGGAGCAGGTTGCCCAGGACCGTGGCCAGGCAGAGTTTGAGCATCTCCGCTGACAGAGACTCCTCAGCCTCTCTGGGCAAACTGTCCCAGCGTTCGACCGCCCTCTCAGTAGCAAAGGCCTTCCTTGTGTTCCGGTGTTATTTAACGTGGTTTAATTTGCGCTCTTGTCCAGAGAAGAGTCCTGCTCCCTCGTCCTCACTCCCTCCCAGCAGGTACTTAAAACACACTGGTGAGATCTCCCCAAGCCATCTCTTCTCCAGGCTGAAGAGCCCCGGCTCCCTCAGCCTCCTCTCCTATGAAAGCTGCTCCAGTCCGTTCACCACCTTTGTGGCCCATCACTGCACTCCCTCAGTCACATCTCTCTTGTACTGGGGAGCCCAAAACTGGACTCAATACTCCATGTGAGGCCTCACCAGTGTTTTCACTTAGCTGGTAAATCACTCCTGCTAGACCGTGGCTTTAAGTAAACCCCTCAGCCTCCAGTCACTATATTACTCCTCAGTGCTGAAATCCTGCAGTTGTATTTTTTCCATAGTGGAAAATTCCCATGGTGAATTTCTAAATGCAATTATGAAAAACCATTTGCAGCAGTATTACATACTCATGTTGGAGGCTTGTGTACAGAAGGAGGTATGTGTTCAACGGAGCTGATTTTTTTGTGTCAGTACTACCAACACTTGGCTTAAAAGCATTGACTTCAGCCTGGCTGGCAGAAGTCATCAGCTTTCTCAGTTCATATCCTATACGATGCTGCAGCTAAACTCAACGGGCTTTTAGTCCTGTAATGAGTGCTGGGATACGCACTGAAAGTCCTGTACTTGGTTCTTCATGGCAGAAGCTCAAAAGCCAGCCATTCCTGTTTGCCATCCCATAATCTACTTCCAAATTACCGGAAAAGAAACTTTACTCTTCTGTTTTGAAGAAGAGTTGTGACATACTTTCCTTGAAATCTGCCACTGGTTTACGAGGTTCATGACAATGTAGCACTGGAAATCTCCCTGCATACTCTGCTAGGTTTCACTGTGAAGCATTCCTTTGTATTTCCTACAGTTGCCACCTAGGAGAGCTTCTGTTGGTTACGGAGGTTTTTGTTGTACAAAGATACCTACAGATGCTTTTAAAACCCCTTTAATATAATCTGAAGATGTGGGGAGATCCTAGTGACCTTTGAGTCTGCTGCACAAAAACCATCTTTAGGTTGGGAGGATTCTACTAGAGCCTCTTAGAGGCAAAGAGTTGTTCTTAAAAGACTGCTCATGTCTTTCAGCTCAGATTAATAAAGCTTGAAGCTGACCTAACAACAGTAAGGAGGCAGAGAGTGAGCCTTCCTGCAACAGTACCTGCTCATCCCATTAGAGTTCATCACCAGCTTCCTGTTACTCCTGTTTAACTGCTTTTTTGTTAATTACTCCACTGATGACAGGAAAGCCACCTTCACTTTGCCTATCTTCCCAGTTCTTGCTCAACACCTGCTGTTGAGATGCCAGAGCTCATTTCTGAGAAACTTTTTACAAAGTAATTCCATGGCTCTCTACTTTGAGCTTGTCATGAAGATGAAAGGATGGCATTCATAGAGGTTAATGTGCTGCAAGAAATGGAAAGAAACAATCAGCTGTTTTCATTTGATTTTTGTAGTGTTGCACTGATCATGTATGCAGGTAAGCGACAACCCCCACCCCTCACCCTCTCCCTAGCCTTGGGCCACCCTGGAAACAGTAAGCTTTTCAACAATAGTCTTCGGCAGAACCTTCCTCTTGCGTAAGACACAGTGGAGTGCAACTCTTAAAATATAAACTGTGAAACTTGAAAGTGGACTTCAGTTCCAGCAACTCACACCAAAGTGGATTTTCTTTTTGCTCATCATGCTCCAGAGCATGCTCCCAGAAGCCAGCACATTAAACACTTTTACACAGCGGAGCACACGTTTATGTAAGTTTGTGGGAGGCGGCAGTGGAGGAAAAGCCATCATCTTTATGAAGAAGCTGGCACAACACTAAGTTCCCAGTTACTTCCGATAGACCTCTATGCTTTCAATAGACTTTGACACAGAGCTGTTTGTGTTTTTGGCTTAAGTGGCATATAGCATACACCCAGCAGTAGCACGGGACAGACAGCAAAGGCAGCATAGCTACTATTTAAAATAGATGTATGTGTAGGAGGGAGGAGGAAAGCGGTAGGGTAAGAGACCAGAATTAGAAGTTGGCTGGAGCTAGAGGCTGATGGGTAAAGCAAATCACTGCGTTCTTGCTGGTTATGGCCAGCATTTTGACCTGCTGAGGAGGAGGTCCTGTTAACAATATAAGGAGTTGTAGCTTGAAAGAAAGGGAAAGCCAGATTCAAGAGAGGATAATCTTCACCCCCAGAAGCAAGATAAAACAATAAAAACAATCAGGGCTGCAAATTCAGCACAATAATTAAAAACCGCTCTTTCTGCTCTTTGACTGTGTTTTCAGAGGGAGGAGCAAGTAGCAACTGGGCTAGCAGCCTGAACAAGCCAGCTGGCTGTTTGTGGGGGCTCTGTGCATCAGTTCTTGGCTAGCAATAAATCATTACCCAGTCTACTTCTTGCACAGCTGATAACAGGTAATGACACAAATGGCTTATCAGGTGCCAAAGTCTCTCTGTAATCCTGCCCTCTGTTACCAGCAGATAGCCTGTGCTCACAGAGGTCAGGATCCTTTTGCTTTCTCTAGTCTAGCATAGCACAGCCTCCTGGTTGTGACCCTGCTTTATTCCTCAAGAAAAGTGAGGCTCAAGTTTTTCATTGCTTAACAACATTCTAAACCATCACCTTTTCCAACGGAAGCGATACAGGATTTCAGCAGAGCTTCAAGCCGAAATTCAATAGGAGGCACATCCAAGGGCTTGAACAAAGGGCTGGGTAGACAGCTGGCTTCTAAACTATGAAGATGCAAGTTGCCAGCTGAGCACACTCCACATGTTGACAGGCAAGCATCAAACTGTTCTCCACCACATGGTCACACAGGTAGCCAAGATACTTGGACATCCATGCTCCAGTGTGATCATATTATACATAAGCAACTGCGAGAATTTTTCAGGAAACATAACTACCAACAGTTACTAATTTAGTGCTTAAATAATTGTCTCCACACAACACTACTTTACATATGTCCTCTCACTAAACAAGCCCCAAGAACATACTTTAGATATTCCAAGTCTAATTAACCTCTATAAATCCTTCAAAAAACCCACAGTAATGCTACTTAAAACACTGACAGGGAGGACATTAATATTCCTCATTAAGAGTGCAAAGTGGGCTATTTATCAACAGTTATGCAGTGATGTAACAGAATGACAATATCAGACAGTGCTTGCCTAAAAGGTATTGCACGGAAGCTGGCAGTCTTAATCAGGGAAACAAGCCCTGACCTGGGTTAATCAGGTTCACAGGGGATCAGGAGAGATGACACCTTGCAGCTGGGCTGTTCAACAGAACAGTATTGTCTTGTACTGGGCAGGCACGGAGACATATCCGGAATGAAACAGCAGCTATGCCTAGAATTGTACACGTGACTTACGAGAGCATGCAAGTCATCCTTTAACCATGTTCCAAGCTAAGCTTATTATAACAGATCTCATCATTTTCCTTCCAAGACTGAAACAGTAACCTGGATAATAGTCTATCCTAAGTGTTTAAGCTACAAACCTTCAATTTAGGGGCAAAGGAAAGAGGTGATGTGTAGAGTTCCAAAGCATAACTATATTGTAGTCTACCAGTTGGCAGCAGTTCAAAGGAAGGACAATCCTTCACTGCTAATGTGTTATCTATCAAGGATATTCCCAAGTTCCCGCACTAAGTAGATCCTACCCAGAGTGCTGTGCATGCTCAAGAGAAGAGTTCTGAACTATAAATGGCAAAACTCTCAGTGCAAAATACAGGAGTCACTGTTGAAACAAGCGCTGGCCGAGAGGCTCTATAGGGCATCACAATCTGTAAATTGAGGGATGAAGGCAGCAGATTTAGAACACCCCGGCTGAGAGGCCACCACATCCAACTCACCCGGAACTGGAACTTCTGTAGCTGTAGTTACCTCCATGCTGTCAGCCAAGATAGTCTGGCACATGAGGAGAGCTTTATGCACTCACCACATAAAGAGTATTCCGTGTTCAAGGGGAATTACTACATTATTCTACAAATAGACTTAAACATTCAAAATATTTGCATATTTACATCTATTTGCAATGTTGATGAAGAGCATAACAGCATGCCTGCGTTGTACAGAACACCATGGAATGTTGCCCACATAAAGGCATTGGCCTGAACAGCCCGCCCTTGCTACCACCCCTTCACATTCCCCAGGGATAAGAGGTCTCATGAGCAACCCTGAGCAGGATGCCAGGATGCCACATCTCCAAAGCATACTCCCCGCTACAGAAGGCCTAAAAAGATTTGTGCAATTTTCTAATTTCAGATAACAAAATTCACCAGTATATCTACATTGAACGAGATTACCGATTAATTTACAAAAGCAGACATCTACAGCACACAATGAAGTAACAAAATACACAGAGATTTATTGACAATTGCATGATTTATCATTTGATTTCCAATCCCCTTCTGTCCCGGAGAAATGTTCTTACTTGATGAGTTGAAAACATGGTTTAGATTCCAAAGAAAGAAATGCAAGAAAATGAACACAGTTTAACTAATGTAAGGCCTAGCTGGAAGCCGCTGTTTAAAAGACAGGCACTGTAGCCAATGCACATCAGGTACTAAAAGACGCCAAGTCTAAGCTCAGTATTACAGACAGCCTCAATTACACCAGACCCTTCGTTGCAGAAAGCAGCTGCCGGTTGACTTTTCCACACGGTAGCCTCTTAAAACCCTGTCAAGCACTGGAACAAGGAACTGAAACAGATAGATGTGCCTGAGACTCAGCCAGAGGCTAGACAGCACAGACTCAAGAATAGCTGCTAGGAAATATATGTTCGGAAGTAACATAAATCCATTACAGGGTTGCAGTTAGAATCACTGTCTTGTTTTCCTAGGGGAGCAAATAACAGGGGGCTCCAAACCTACCTGAAAGGTACAAAGGCATTGAAGTCCCTACTTTCCATGGCTATTTCTACCCTTAGCATCGCCCCATATATTTCACTTTCACTATTTGAAAAGGCAACTAAGTCTTCATGCAGTCATCCACCACTTCTGACATCAACTGAACTGAGCAGTCTAGTAAGCACTATGATCACAGAGTGGTTTAGCACCTGGCCCAGAGATAGTCCCCTCTAAACAGTAGCAGTTCCCAGGGAACCCGGGCTAGAACAGCAGTGGATATACGCAGATAAGGCCACTTGTTCTTTGGTGTACCTGAACAACTCCTGTTTCGATATGTCAAATTTAAAAAGTCACTATTAAATACATTGAACAGTAAGCACCTAATGTTAACATTCATATATCAAAGCTCTGGATATGATCAGAAAGTCCATTCAGAGAACAAATGATGGGAGCTACCCTCCCCAACAAATGTTTGTGCAAAACATGCACATCTTCCAAACAGGATTTAAGACAGCCAGCACAACCAAAAGGCTTGTATTGCTAAAGTCTTTGTTTCTCCAACGAGGATAGTCTACAGCATGTCTCATAACAGCTACAGCTGTGGTTTGGGGAGAATCCACATAGTCCTCCCAACCTTACCAACAAAAATCTGAGGCAGTCAAAGGCAAACGTAAGGCTGACCAAAGACAAGAGAATTCACTAACAGAGTCAGCACAGGCAAACAAAAAAAAAAAAATGCACTGTGGTGAAGACAGTAGAACAGTCCTGGTTTCTGCAGGGTACAAAGTGAAAACCTTTGCAGAAGCTAAGGCATTTCAATACAGGTTGAGTCAAAGCTAGCTGGCTGGGCACCTCAGTATATTCTCCATGGTAATTGTACGCTTTAGGTTGCTTCTGTTCAAAGAGTACCACCAAAGCTATTGTTTGCACCCGCATCTCTACCAGAAAATGTGCAAGCACTCAACCAGGATACTTTAAATAAAAGTCTTCTAGAAGCACCTACATGAAACAGTAAGTTGGACTGATATTATCACTTGTCAAGAGCTAGTCATAGTAATCTGCAGATTACTGAAGGCATCAGAAAGGCCTGAATACTCTGGGGAGGGGAAGACCACAATATTTATGAACATATGATGGTTTATGAGTATAAAAGAAACTTTCAGCATGTTTTGTCCTTGTATCAGCAATCACATGCTGCAAAGCAAGGGAGAAAAAGAGAACCAAAGACTGAAGACACTCAAAACCATGGTAGCACTACTCGTTCCGGTGGAACGTATTTACACTAAAGTGACTGCAAGTCAACTCACACTGTGAAGCTGCATCCTATTGCCTAGAGGAAAGCATAGCCTACCTGCTGTGCTGCAGAACCTTTCAGATGTGACCTCCAGGTCCCCACCCATTCACAATGTTTCACGTGTTGACTGTATGGATAAGCCTGACTCCACAAGAGTGTCCTGAGCCACTAGCTAGCTAAGAACCTAACAGTCTGATGAACTCACCACAAAGTAGCACTGATCTTTCACAAAGTTACACTAATGTTCCCCGCTGCCACCCACCCAGGCAGTCCAATACTCGCATCTTCCACAGGGCACCCTTTCCCTCCCCAGCCCTCCCTCCCCAAATCATCAGGTTATCCTTCCTACACACTTCAGCATAACCCTCATCCACCCGCCTAAGAATCTATCCACAAACAATAGTCTATAAGCTGACCTCGCAACCACAGACAAGAGTTTCTGTGCAGACTCCATTAGTGAAAGTGAACGGATGACCCTAATAGAAAGCAATACTGGATTTCCCCCCCGGTGGATTGAGAACTTTGTTGTGTGAGCGTGGCCTTGGCCCTAATCGGGGCTCGTGATTGTCTATCTTGGGTTCTGGCTCCTTGCATCGCTCCTCCTTGCCCAGATCTTTTTTCTCGCCTCCATCTTCCAGCTGTGGTTTGATATTTTCTGTAGCTGAATAAAAAGAAAAGGGATTAGATCAACTTGTTATTCTGTAGTGCACGAAGTGCCTCATCCTCTGTAGGCTGCATTATTTCCCACCTCTCCCACCCATGGCACACTAAGGTTTCTCTATATCTGTTCAGGAAACAGGTGCTGAGGAAGAATTTCACTTTTTGCAACAACTCCTCTCTTCCTTCAGCAGTCTTTCTAAGAAAAGATACGTAGGCTAAGCAATATACCTTCAGAATTATTTTGGCAGTTCTAGGCAATTAAGGGATGCCACATACCAATGAATCCTTTCATATTGAGCTTGAAAGCAGCATTCCCATCATCCTTTAACAATAACTCGCTGAGCAATAACACATTTTGTCAGTCAGCTATTTGTTATTTACAACTACAGAGGGCCAAGATTATACACTTGAAGGAGATGGCAAGGGAGGAAGAAGCAATCTGATAGGATGTTTTTCTACATATACAGATTCCATATATATCTATATATACACACATGGTATCAAGCAAAGTGTATACACACAGACACACAGAGTATCAAGACTTAGGCCTGTGGAGTTCTTAGTAAGAGGAAGAGAATGATTTCCTTGAAGTCAAGTGATTAAATTTCTGACTAACAGAAGGAAAACTTCTCAGTTATATTATCCTAAACACCAGCCTTAGCCTTACAATTTTAAGAGAAAGCATGAGAAACTGTTCCTCAGAGCTTATCTTCACAAAGAACAGAGAAAGTAATTTCTCTTGCTGACCTTCTAGCTTCTTTGGTGTTTCATCTTCTTTCAAGACAATGTGATCCTGCAAAGAAACCAAGAACTATCTTAGTATATTATTGTTCTCAAACAGTAACTCTGTCACAAAATCCTTTAGAAAGTTTTCCTTTGTTTCTGATATAAGCTTATCTGTTTATCACAGTAAAAGCCAACAGCTGCAGACACCGTGTGCAGCCCTGCATCCCCCCCACCGCTACATAATCCCAAAAGCAGTGGTAGAAGGTAACTCCTATGTTATGTCAAGGTGCACATCTCGGACAATTCATTGAGACACAGATGAAGATACTACATTAGTTCATTAGAGGCTTAAAACTTCGTCTATGATAAACAGTTCAGTCCAAAGGTCTGGAATTACCATTCTTGTCAGGCACCCACTACCACCCAGGAGAAGCTGGTATGCACAACTACAACACAAGCAGCCCTTGAGCACCCTATCTATATTCAGCAATTACTGTCTTCAGCGCGTATCCACAGTGACCCCAACAGTCAGGTAATTAACAAAACCTTTTAAGACCATTTCCTTAACAATCCCAATTGATTGTCAGAAATACACAGCAATACTTCAGAAAAGCTTGCATGATTTCCCACCCATGAAATTCAGCTTGCAGTAATTTTTGCAAATATGCTATCTCCTTTCCATCCCAGCATTTCCCACAATTGCAGTGCTCTAATTAAAGACATAGGAATTTCTGAAATGTTGTTCTCCATTTAGTCAGGAATTCACAGGAATTAATATGTTACATTTTAAAAAAAGCAACTAAAAGAATCATAGACCAGCCCAATAAAGGGCCACAGAGGAACAAAACAAAGCCCTTTCCTACACCAACAGCACTACTCCTGACAAAACCTAGCTCCCAGACTTTTTTCTCTCTACCTTTCTTACAACCCAAATCCCCCAAAATACAGTCCAGAGTCTGTATAAAAATTTAGACAAAAGCACATTACCAGCACCTTCAAATTTAAGGGGAAAAAAGGAGAAAAAAGTTAAATTGGACTAATCTCTTCTTCCTAAGGTTCCAGGAAAAATGAGACTGCTACTACTTTTTCAGTACAAAGACAGCAAGCTGTGTTTCATGGGATGTTAAGTTCCCATGCTATCTGACATGTCAAAACCAATGCCAACATAGTAGCTACCCACTTAATAGTATCTGCTTAGAGCAAGGCAGCAGGTTGTAAATCTGAATATAGGGCATTTAAATACAGAAATAAAGTAATTGGCAATGTATCTTCCTTTCTTCCAAAACCAGACTTGGTCATAACTACAAGCCTCTCCAACTATTGCACATCCCAGCTTTAAGATCAAAAAATAACAACTGATATAGCAAGACACACTTTTGTCTGACATCACAAAATCAAGTGCATGCTCGACCTGACACTCGAAGCTGACCTTGAGTTAGCTTTTTCACTGTTGATCACTTAAGTTTAACCTCCGGCTAAGGTGCTTTCATGTTGAACATAGATACATATATTTAAGACAGGTGAAGGGCACAGCCAAGTCACATGAAGATTTATGACTGTAGCTCACTGGTGTTCACTGACTTTCCAGAGTTGGTATCAAGATCACCTCTGCCAAATTGCAGAATAAAGAGAAATACCTTCTCCCTATCTAGCTTAAATGCCTCTCAGCTGTGTGCCAGGAACTCCAGCTGTACCTCACTTACGAGGAAGACCAAAGGCTTGGGAAGCACTTTTTTTTCCCCTCTTTTTTTGTGAACACACATCTGCAGTCTAATTAATAGTTTTACTGCAAACTACAGAGCATGCGGAGATCCAATATACCAAAGATAACAAGCTATCAGAAAGAGACTTCAGGAATAACTGTCTAACTTGAAGTTACCCTATGCATAATTCAGGTCATCATCTTAAAAAGAATACAGGCATTGCATTGTAACAAGACTGTAAGATGACTCGCTGAGCTGCTAGCTTCTTGGTTTGACAGCGAAAGAAGTACAAATACCTTAGGCTTGTTTGGGTGTGCTCGCACAACACTGGTAGATACAGGAGACCCAAAGATATCACTTGTCTTCCCACCAGGTGGATTCATGCGTGGACGAGGCTGAGCAGAACTAGAATCCTCAAAAATACCACTTTCTTTTCCCCCTGCAAGGCAGTTGTTAGATTTTTTTTTCTAGATTACTTTGTTTTACCACACTATATTAAAAAAATAAAAAAGATAAGAATTCAAAAACTTCTAGAATCCTACTGCCTAGAGACTTACTTTTGCTTGCCTGAAGATACTAGTTGAAATCCTTTGTTACAAGAATTCACTAGAGGATCTCAGATTCACAGCTGTACTCACTGCAGCTAACTGATGACACAGCTCTAGAATAGAAGCAGTTTCCTTTCATCATTTCCTAGCCCTCAACTAGGAAAGAAGCAGACTTGGATGATGTGCTAAAAAGTCGGTGAACATGTAGATCACTGAAATATTCATATATTCAGAAGTCTGAATAGATTTATTGTTAAAGCCCACTCAATTTGTAAAAATGCAACATAAAAAGACAGACAGATCAGAGTGTTCCACTTTAGAAATACAAAACCAATTCTGTGCTGCAATTCAGATCCCAATCGCGCTGAAGGAGGTGGCCACTCTTACCTGGAGGGTTTGTCCTTTTTGGAATGTTTTGAGGTTCTTCTGATGCTCCAAAGATATTAGATGCCATCCGGTGTGGCCTGCTTGAAGAAGAAACTTCTTCTGTGCTCCCAAACAGATTACTAGAACCTCCTCCTGGGGGCTTCAATACCCTACGTTGCAGAATGAGAGAAGCAAGAGACAAAAGTTTGTTTGAAATTTACAGCATTCAACATATTTGATGTCACCTCCCCATTCTCCCTTGTATGTTATGAATGACTCTCCTGATCTGAACTCACTTCAGGTAATTCTGCTATGTCCATGAATGTCCATGCTATGTCCACTTTTCAAGAGCTATTCTAATAAAATATTCTCAAGTTCAGCACAAGTATTGCCAGCCTCCTAGTCAGTCAACTTGATCATTATGTTATCTATGATTACCTGGAATGGTCATAACACTGCCCCCAGAACAAATGGCTATGCTATCTGTGGTGTTCCAGAAGCAACAGATTAAGAGAAGACATATGCCTCTGGTTAGTATTTTAAAAATAACCATTACAGAATCAGAACTTCTGCTAAATGGCACATACCGACTTTACATCTGTGATACAATTAAAAACCATTGACTTTTTTATTTAAAAGCAGACATTTCATAACTACTGAAAAAATTGCTAGTTTCAACCATCAGTTATCATATCAGCTTCTGTAGAGTTTAGAATGGAAAGGTGGAATGCCAAGAAGCCAAATTTTTAGTGGTTGAGATGTAAATCCATTAAGACCAAAGCTCTGCATCAGAGGTATATCGAATGTATCCTCATAAAAATTGGAGGTTACAATAGAAATGGACTGACTCCTTGCCCAGGTTGGACTCGATGATCTTACAGGTCTTTTCCAACCGTACTGATTCTGTGATTCTGTGATTCTGTGATTCTTGAAAACCTACCAAAAGCCATGCTGTCCTTGAGTAATAAGTCCACAGTTAATACCTACACCTTGTTCAACAGACTTCAGGTCCTGTCCTGAAAAGAAACTGAACCACTATGTGGGAGCAGAATCAGTGGAATTAATTGGAAAACTAACAGAAAAAGCACAGGAAAGTGATGAATACCTAGGTATCAAAAATAACCTTTACGGTTATGTCTACTTGACCAATTACCTACAATCTTAGCAACTAAGCAAAAGTAGTAGCTGAATTATACCTCTTCTAATCTGAATACTTCATCTGGGACCTAAACTAACCTTTACTTTTATACAAAGAGAACAGTTACAAATTGCAAGGTCTTTATCCCACTCTACCTGAACAGAAATCGAACGTCAGTGAATTAATACAACTCATCCCCTCCATAGATCTGTGACAGAAGCAAGCCATCACAGGTTAGGTATCTGCCAGGCATAAAAAGAGGTTCCTCTCAGAGCCAAGATCTACTCCAATGTAACTCTAAGATTTAATTTCACAAAAGCAGAGGTATTTGGCTGCCCTGTGAGAAAATGAGCGTTGTCAGCATTTCCGATCTCAGGATGCAGAAAGCAGTTTTTTCTCCTTCCTCCCAAAGAGACTAGAAGTGCCTCTTTTAGCCTAGGAGCAGCTTATATAGTCAGAACTAGACCCAGAGAGATTGTCTTTACTGCCCAATTCCAGTATTTTAATCCTTAGTACAACTGTGGATTTAATGAACTTCTTTAGCTTGAGGGAGTAACTAGAATTTTAGCAGACAGGACAACTGTCTTGTCCACTGCACATGTAAGATCATATCTGAGCAGAAGGTTTATTTACAATTTAGTGTCCAACAGACTACAGATCCAACTATGCTATAGGCTTTCCACATAGAAGATCTAAACCCGCTATTACAACAGACGCTGTGCAGGCAAATTATGTATTTCAATCACTCACAATGATCCAGAAACCACAAGGCAGTTTAAACATTTAAACTTGGGAGATAGAAGGAAGTGAAAAGGGAACAATAAAAAAAAAGCTAGAGGAGTTTGAGAAGGAGCTCCTATTAAAAAAGTAGGTCTGCTAGTATCCCTCATATGATTTAAGCTATTTCTGACTTTACCCATTCTTTTCAACTATTTTTTTAACGCATCTAGTCTTTCTTAAGTTCTAAGTATACTATCAAAGAGACTGAAAGGAAGAGAAACATAGTTTATACAGATGGAGTTTCTTACACCATAGATTCACTCCATTTACCATGCTGTTTTCTTAACACATGCCTACAAGCGTAGGAGGGAATAACAAAATAACTACATTCAGATTTTTTTGGTTTAAGAAAAACAACCAGTCATAAGAATCAAATTACTTCCCATTCCTGCAAGTGGATTTAAGATCCATAGCAGAAAAAAAATTCTAGAGAAACCCCATTTTAAGATTAAAGGTCTTGATTATTCAGTTAACAAACTTAATTAAGCATCAAAAGAACTCCAACACTGATTAATCTTATATTGTGCTCCCATTTTCAGCTCAGTATACAGACTGCTGTTGCAGTGATTAAGTTAGAGGCACCACTTGAGGTGCTTACCAGGCACTTTGAAATCAGCACAATAGGTGAGCTTTTCTGCCAGCATCACCAAAAAGAATGTCTCGGCTCTACACTCACAAAGTGGATTTGCATCCTCAATTTCAGAAACTTCTAAGTGCTAGGATCCTTCCAGATATTCCACAAACTTTCAAGTGACTGTGACACCAGGTCCATAAAATTCTAACTAATGCAAAGTCAGGTAACTAAGTCATTCACAGGAATTACCAAAGGTAACACTGAAGTACAGCAGCAACAAGGTCTTCCAGCTTACGACAGAAAGAGGACAAGGTTCTGCGCTCCTTCACTTTGGCCAAAAACTGGGGAGAATACAAAGTATTTTCTTGCTGTGTAGCCTCTAGAGCATTGCTGACCTCCTTGTACTCCCGTGTCACTCAGTTCTAGATCAGAGCGAGATGCGCAGGTCTCCCACACCAAATAAGAAAGTAAGATTTAGCCTGTGAATCCTACCAAAGGAAAACAGCATGCTAAACTTGATAAGCCAGTGTGAGCTGCTTCAACAGAGTACAAGGAAATTCAACATACACTTTATAGTAATTTTAGTTTATACTTTACAGTCATTTTAGTTTATACTGGTATTATGCCAGTTTACATAGAGATATTTTTGTGTCTTGTAGCCAGATAAGTTAGATCTTCTTTCTTCCTTTGGGATGAGCAGGGAGGAAAGGGAAGGTGTTGTTTTATTCTTTTAAACAGTAATGAAAAAAACCCCTTTGTTTTCTACACAATCTAAACCTGCCCCTTCTCCTCCTCCCCTCCAGTAGACTAGAAGTCTGTCAATTCATCTAGAACAGCTAAATTAAGAACCCTACCCTGTAAGTTTAAAAGCCTCTACTAATTGCTTTGTTCTCTTCTGGCAGGCTTGAAGAATTTTAATTAGTTCTTGTGGTCTCTTTTTCCTGCATTCTAACACACTTGAATTTGAGTGCCCTTTCCTCATGAAATCTTTCAGCTGACCTATGGAGGAGGTGCCAAGGCTTATCCATTACTTCAAGACACTGGCTATATAAATAATTTTTTTTTTTTTTAATTCCGCCTGAAAGTTGAACACTGAAGTCCTACCAGTTTTCAGACAGTTCTAGTAAAGCTGGTAAAATAGAAGAGTTGCAGCATACATAAGAGAGCATCACTAAGGTAATTAGCAGAAAGCCAACCAGCAAGCAGGTGTTAAGGTTTGGAACACCAGGCTCTAAAGCAAAGACCAGAAAGTTACTGGGAGTGCTCCTGCTGTGGGATCAACACAAATTCATGGCTCATTAAATAGCTCACTCATCGCAAAACCAAACAGCGAGCTTTTTTAAGTCAGTTATGCTCTTGATCTGAAAGCTCTGGAATATTCTGCAGTAACACTGATGGGGAGGAAGGGAACGTGTATTACACTTCCAAGACAGCTACGTTTAACATTTTCAGCTCTACACAGTAGTTGTGAAACTGCTCGTATACTAGATGAATTGAGGATACCTAAGAGCAATGCATCTTTATAGTGTGCACCAACAGCAGAACGATACAATTCCATCCTCCTCTGCTATCAGAGCAACAGCAACTCTTAGACATGCAATTCCTTGTTTTATTTTGGAAAAGCAAAACTTCCTTAAAAATACAAAGTGTCATTGTTAACTTTTAATAAAATGAAACTAAGCAGTTAATTTGATTCAGCAAACTAGATGTTCGCTATATCACTGTACACATTCATTGGATCATTACGGATACATCTCACTGGACAATTATTTAAGTGGAAGCTTTCATTTAAAATATTTTTAGTATCATTTATTTCTAACAGTAATACCCGTGTATTATGAAGTTTTCAAAATGCATTTGCTTATAATTTCCTCACAAAGATTTTCACCTTAGGAAGAGTTATTTTTTCCCCACTTCCACAGCTGTTGGTGGTTGCTGCAGGAATTTTGAATCAGGCTCAGTTTTAATTGGAGAAACCTGTACACATCAAGAACTGCAAAAGCATTTGCATTATCATCAAATAAAGTTTTGTTCAGGGAATGAATAGAATAAGCTCTGGAAGAAGTGTCCTTAAACCAAGTACTTTTTGCTTTTGATGGCAAAGGCCATATGTCAATTGTCACCATCTCGGAGACCGCTCTAGAAAACCCAATAACGTCACGTATAGCAGTGCTGCAGTATGCGCGTTTGCTATGCCAGGTCTCTTTATATAGTTGTGTGTATTGCTATAGTTTGTTCTCAGGCAGGATGAAAACACTCTGCCACAATGCCAGAGAACAAGCTATAACAAGACGACGTTTGCTTCCTGTTAGCTAAAAAGTTATGATGGTCTGCATTCCAGACCCTATCCAGAAACCCAGTTGTGTTTCCAGTTTGTGAGTTAAACATGGTTTCAAAATTACCAGAACAGAAGCTTCTCAGAGACTATACTAAGGGCAGAGCATCCTCAGAAATCTTTTAAAACCAGGTCATAGCTTAGAGCAACTGGAATAAAAGGCAAACTTAAAGCACCCTTACGCAATTTCAAAACACTTCCTTCCTTGCCCTCTGAGCATATGATTACCTCGCAGACGGATTAATCACTCCAGCTCCAAGTTATTGTTAGACTTGAACGAGGGCATGTATCCTAATCTATTTCAACTTCGTAAGGTGAAAACAAGCTAACATCTGCTTATAGAGGCATTTGTGTTAGATCCTCTCAAAGCTTCGCAGAGCATAACCAGGTCCTCCTCCCTCCTCGGGGAGGTACAAACGCAGGGGAAGGAGGGCTTCCACAGCGCCAGGCCTTTCTTCCCGCACGGGAGACCCCCAGGATCCAGACCCCCTCCCCAGCTCGGTAACCCCCGGCAGGAGCTCAACCCTCGCTCCCGGCGGGCCGGGGCCAGGCTCCGAGCGCTGCGGCCCCACGGGGACCCGCCCCGCCCGCTCCCTCTCCGTGTGCCCCACGCGTGGCCCCGAGCCCAAGGCGGGGCCGGGAGCGCAGCGCGGAGCCGGTCCCCACACCGCCCGCTCCCGCGTCACCCCCCTAACCCCTGGGGCGCGGGAGAGGTAAACTGAGGCACAGCAAGGTCACCGGGCCAGCGGCGAGCGCCGCCGCCCTGCGCTGGCCTCCTGCCCCAGCGCCTACCGGAGCGACGGGGGGTGGCGTTCCCGCCCACCACGGCCGAGAAGGCCCCGCAGCAGGGACCCGCTCCCCTCAGCCGGACCCCCCCTCCGCCTCCTTCCCCTCAGCGCCGCGCCTCAGCCGGACCCCCCCTCCGCCTCCTTCCCCTCAGCGCCGCGCCTCAGCCGGACCCCCCCTCCGCCTCCTTCCCCTCAGCGCCGCGCCTCAGCCGGACCCCCCCTCCGCCTCCTTCCCCTCAGCGCCGCGCCTCAGCCGGACCCCCCCTCCGCCTCCTTCCCCTCAGCCGGACCCCCCCTCCGCCTCCTTCCCCTCAGCGCCGCGCCTCAGCCGGACCCCCCCTCCGCCTCCTTCCCCTCAGCGCCGCGCCTCGGCCGGACCCCCCCTCCGCCTCCTTCCCCTCAGCGCCGCGCCTCGGCCGGACCCCCCCTCCGCCTCCTTCCCCTCAGCGCCGCGCCTCAGCCGGACCCCCCCTCCGCCTCCTTCCCCTCAGCGCCGCGCCTCAGCCGGACCCCCCCTCCGCCTCCTTCCCCTCAGCCGGACCCCCCCTCCGCCTCCTTCCCCTCAGCGCCGCGCCTCAGCCGGACCCCCCCTCCGCCTCCTTCCCCTCAGCCGGACCCCCCCTCCGCCTCCTTCCCCTCAGCGCCGCGCCTCAGCCGGACCCCCCCTCCGCCTCCTTCCCCTCAGCGCCGCGCCTCGGCCGGACCCCCCCTCCGCCTCCTTCCCCTCATTGCCGCGCCTCGGCCGGACCCCCCCTCCGCCTCCTTCCCCTCAGCGCCGCGCCTCGGCCGGACCCCCCCTCCGCCTCCTTCCCCTCAGCGCCGCGCCTCGGCCGGACCCCCCCTCCGCCTCCTTCCCCTCAGCGCCGCGCCTCGGCCGGACCCCCCCTCCGCCTCCTTCCCCTCAGCGCCGCGCCTCGGCGGGACCCCCCCTCCGCCTCCTTCCCCTCAGCCGGACCCCCCCCTCCGCCTCCTTCCCCTCAGCGCCGCGCCTCGGCCGGAGCACGCCCTTCCCCCGCCCCCTCTGCCTCCCGGCCCTGAGCCAGAGCACCCGCCCTCAGCGCCGCGCAGCAGCCGGAGCCTGCACCTCTCCCGCCGAGCCCCGAACAAAGCCCCGCCGCGGGCTCTGCGCCGCCACACGGCTCTTCCCGTTTCCCCCTTCAGCCCCGCACCGCCAATCCACCCCCGCTGCCTCACCTGGAGCTGGGCTTGGCCGAGTCGGCCTCGGGGCCCTGGAACATGGTGGCGGACGACGACCTCGACTGCACAGCCCCGCGCGCGGCGCTCCTTCCCGGCTGCCTGGACCGCAGGTAGTGCCGGCGGGCCCGCCCTGCCCTACCGTTGGTTGACCCACCCGCCTATCATGTCGAGCAGCCTATCGAACGCAGCACGCCCTTCCAATAGCCCGCCTGTCCGGTGAGCCTCGCAGAGGGAGGGAAGCTTGAAAAGGGCCCGTGTCGTCATTCATCCTGGCCGCCTCCCATTGGTAACACCGCGCGTCCGTCAGAGGGAACGGCAGAGCCATTGGCTGAGAGGAGGAGCGGGGCGAGCGGCGGGAGAGCATTTAAAGGGCCAGGTAGGACAGCGGCGCTCGAGGGTGAGTGGTCAGGAGAGGGGCGCGGCGTCCGCAGCGGGCCGGGTCGCCTTCTCCCTGGGGGAGCGCGGCCCGGCAGCCACCCCGCCGCAGCCCCGGCTCCAGAGCGTGTAGTCCCTCGCAGACGGACGAGCCCCGCCGGCCCTGCCTCTCGGTTTTTATCCGCGGAGGAGTGGCGCCCGGTGGCAGCGGCTGCGACAGCCCCGAGAGGGGTCGGCTCCGGTCCGTGCTTCAGCCGCGCAGCCAGGCCCCTGGGGGCCTTACGTGGGCATTTCGCCCAAAAACATCGATGTAAAGCAAAAATCAGGAGGAAGACCATCATCATGAGGAATAACCCCTTCATAATGTGGCGAATTGAGCACCGTGTCTGCCAGGAACCTCTGCAGCTTCACCCGGCCTTGTCGGAGCGGACAGGGTTGCACGTCGGTCTCACAAAGCACAGCATACAGGGCTGTCGACCCAGGGTGTAATCTGATCATAAACTTTCTTTCTGCTGCAATTCCCCTCTTTCCCTGTCTCAAGAAACGGTGTCCATCAGTTGCTGACAGCTCTGCCACATGAAAGCCATTGCTTTCCCAGAGAATCTGGGCTCAGGAGGAGCGGGTACAGCCACGCTCAAGGAACCAGCGCTTGCAGGAGCTGGTACAGTTCCACTCGAGGAGCCAACACTGGCATGGCCTTTTTAACCAAACATTTGTGATTGATAGTAACATTACAAGTTAACATTTTCAGCTGAAGATTTTATTTAATGGCTCCACAGCTTTCCATATGCCAAGTCGTAAAGTTAAGAGGCAGCCCCATTGCTGCTTTTGTCGTGAAAGATTAAAACAACACACCAAAACCATGTATTCTAACTGCAACGTCTTGCTTTGTTTCCTTTCTTGCCTTGCTAATCACTCCTTAACACCGTAAAAACAGAAGGAAGTAAGTTTTGATCATTAAAGGCAAAATTAGATAGTCTGGGAGAAAAGAAAGTGGTAGGATTCAGTACCAGCTTTGACGTAAGGTGGAAAAGAATTGAAGGTCTCCTCTTTGCTGTGAGCCTTCATCACAGCATTGGTGGAGGTGAGAAGCTGCACAGAAAGAGCTCGAACTTGGTCATATAGTCCAGTTTTCTCAGTACACAAGTGGTAGAGATGAGTCCTCACTCTTTAGATGAAAAGGAAGCATTAGCAAATATTACTAATAAGGTTTTTGCAGAGCTTTTTAAAACATTCTTCATTTCTCATCATCTAGTTTAAGAAGGCTCTTGCACTTTCTCAATGCGTAATTAAACTAAAGCTGCCATTGTATACTGCAGAGATGAAAATGCTAATGTGTACAAAAGGGAATTAGCTAATGACATAGATCACAGGATAATTCAGCTTGAAAGGAACCTCAGGTCTGGACTCTAACCTCCTGCTCAAGGCAGGGTGAGCTAGATCAGACCAGCTTCCTCTGGGCTTTATTCAGTTTTGTCTTGGAAAGCTCTGAAGACAGACACTGCACAACCCTCTCTGGGGAACCTGTTCCTCTTCCTGATTGTCCTCAGGGTGAAAAAGTTTTTTGGTAGTGGCTATATAAAACATGGTGGCCTGAATACAACCTCTGCATCTAAGTTCCTGCTTATCTGAAGCTGTGAAGGAAAAAAAAGTTAGGGGGGAAAAAACCCAACAAGATATACAATAGCTTTTTTATTGTAGTTTTTGCTTGGTGGTTATTTTTGTGTGATTTTTTTTTTTCCTTCCCCTTGTTACTGGTGACCACGGACAAAGACAGAACATTCAGGACAGACAGCCCTCTTATGTGATGCATTTCTGACACTCACAATTAGCAGACACTACTGGGCATGGAAGCTGTAAAGCAAAAAAAAAAAACCAACCAACCAAAAACCCACCCAACCAAAACCTTCTCTCACCATGGTGAAAATCATTAAAATTCTGGGATGAAAGATGTCAATGGAAGTTATGTCACTGATTTCACTAAAATCAGAATTTCACCTTGGAAGGCTTGGTCTTACAGACAAATTTTTAGCACCCCCTCCACCTGGGGACATTATTATGTAAATAAAGGTTAAATGGAAAAATCTGATAGGGTATGAATGGCAAGTAAGACACTGGACATAAGTTAGACCAAGTATTAGTATGTATTTATGCACAAGAATAAAAACAGCTTTACAAGTTGAATTGGAAATTTAAACAGAGGAAGTTTAACAGCTTTTGTATATTATATTAAATAACCAAAACACCTTTTTCCAAAATTGGTAAAGAATAAATAATATAATTTACAATATGGTACAAAAAATAATCAGTAAGGACAGGCATTCTGCTTTATACATACACTATATAGGTATATTTATAATCTATAAAACAAATTCACATCTCAAACAAGCCAGAAACCTTAGATGATATGGCTTAACTATTCTTAAAAGAAACAGCATTTAATTTTGCTGCCAGAACCATAAGCTCTAAAGCAGTTATCATGTTTCAATAATTACTGATAACTTATTGCCGTAGTGCTTGCCAAGGTTTCACTTAGTTAACATTTACAAATTGCTGTAAAATTAAGAGATTCAAAGGTTTGAAAAGGTTAAAAAAAAGTGCAGTACTTTCCTTATAAATGCATCCGAAGTCTGAGTGTAAAAAAACAAAATGCAACTTCATTTCCACTCTGGGATCTGCGGAGTCAGTAAATGAGATGTCTTATAGATTAATGTGATCCAAGCCATTTCATTCAATTTGGAAATATAAAGAGGGGTGTCAAGAAAAGGCTTAACAATGCCATATTAAAACCAATTAGTATTCCTATGCTTAGTAGATTTAGTGATAAAGGATAAAATGGATTGTGTGGGTAATCAGGATGCAACCCCCAGCAGAAAACCCAGTTAGCGCACACACCGGTAAATCTAATTCTTGGGATGTAGTACTGCTTTTCACCCAGACTATGATGACAACAAATATTGAATTTTCTGCCATTCACCTTGCTGAATCGCTCAGAACTTCCTTATTATATATAGTCACTAAACCAACACGGGAAAAGCCTACAGCAACTAATACTAGAACTGGAGGTTGTTAGTGTCCATTTGTCCTCTCCAATCACCTCACAGTGCCCCAAGAAGCTATTAAGCTAACAAAGTCATGTTTACCTCAAAAACAATCCTGTGTGCATTTCAGTGTAACTTGCTTGAATGCTTGCTTAGGATAGGCTGGCATTGTTACACATACAGATTTTGTTACTTCCATTGAGGAAGCTGAAATAATTAAAATTGAAGAAGTTTTGTGTTTTACAAAAAATATATATATATACACACATATATGTGTGTGTGTGTGTATATATATGTGTGTGTGTGTGTGTATATACACCCCCCGCCCCCCAATTTTTCGCTTAGCAGTCTTAGGCACAAACTGATGATAACTAGTATTGTAAAGCACATCCACCTAAAATCTAGAACTGGTGGAATCAGAGGTGTGTTTAAGTGACCTTTCACATAATAAGGATAACAAATTCTGCATCAATTCAAAATTACCACAATTATCTAAGTTATTTTCAAGTTTTTCCCTGATAAGACTTACTTGTCCTGAAAGGGCTTTATTATTAAACTGCGGTTTGCAAAGCATTACATTTCTGAAATCAAATTCTGTTTCATAATGGCAACTTTTAAGAGGCTGATGCCAAACACATTTCTAACCACAAAATTCTGAGTGCTGAACTGACCCCTGTCATTTCCACTTTGTTATTACTTGGTGGTCCAAGTCTATGTGCAAAGGGTCAGGACATTAACGTTTTCTGATCTCATGGCATCTTCAAAAACAGCCACTATGCTGCTTCATTCTGCAATTCTATTATTCCCCTATGGCAACTGAATGGGCTGAGAAAGGGCAGCGTGGCAGCTCCCTGCATCAGCAGCAGCAGTCTTCACAGATCTTGGTGACGTGCTCTGCCATGTAGGTGCAGCAACACCGGCACTTAGTCTAGGCAACCTCAGAATCAAAACCAGTGTCACATCCACTCCATTACCAGCATGGGTAAACACGATGAGACATTTGTCAAGCTACCTAAACACACTGGAGACCATCAGGCTGGTCTTTCAATATTCGTAAGTTTAAGAATGAGTTCAGATTTTTTTTTTTTATACAGTACTTGATTAGAATGTATCACATCTCCTCCTGCATGTCCTGTAATCCACAGCCACAGTAGGAGCCCTCTACTTTTATCCTGCAAGTCCGAAGGATTTTTGGAGGTACGGCATATAGGATAATCAGCATTGCTAATGTAAGAAGCCAAAACCAAGAGGAAACAATCTGGGAAAGACCTAACAAAAATACAGCTCAACTCTAAGTAAAACTTAAAAAGTTTTAGAGGGAGCGACTCTTGACATTAATGGGCGTCCTCTCCACACCAAGGGTGAATGCTCAGAATGATACACTCCTCAGCATTCATTTTTCTGACAGCTTTCAACTTTTTATATTCTAGGTTTACATGATTTCCTGATATTTGCATCAGAATTCTCAAACAAGGCTCTGTAAGAATAATGAAAGAGAAATAATGACAGAAGGACTTGATATCCCACATGACATGCAGTCAGAATAGGAAGGTAGCCCACAGGTATGAAATTCTCCATTCTTCTAGTCATGGTTGTTTTCTTGCTAGTAATACAGGTTTGCCTCCCTGTTGGGAACATCTGGTTTTACACATCTGTACGGTTCCTATGTCAAAAAGGAGAACATAGCAACCTGATACATGGGGTCTTGGAATGTCATCCAAATCTCACTACTTCTTGAGTGAAATCAGGAAGGTTGCTCTGGGCCACACAAAAGGTGCATCAGAAAACTTGTTAATTTTCTCTTAATGATAGAAAGCCTAAGGCAAACTATATAGCAGTTAAAAAAAGTAACCTACATAAAGCAGGGTAAAGTGACTGGGAAAACAGCAAATCCAATCAGTGCATTGTGAGCAAGGTTACAGAAGAAACTCCCAGTCAAATGCCTTGTAAAAGTAGCTAAAGGTAGGCAGAACTACATCCACCAAGTATAGTGCAAGTTGGGAAAACGAACCCCTGATAATAGCCTAAGAGATGGAGAAGTTTTGTTTATTTATTAATAATATAAAGTTGAGGTTTATATAGGACTAGCCCCTTGGATAAATTCAGAGCTACTTAAAATAGCCAAGGAACATCCTCTTACTGGAGAAGCAGACAAGTGCTTAAAAAAGGGGCACAATAAAGGTATTCTCTCTCATGACCGGTAGGAAAGGAAATAGGAAAAGTCACCTGAGTTATAAAGGTAGAATCGATGGACAACCAGCTGTAGAGAAAGTAACTTTATATTCCTTTGAACCCACTGGTATCAGGATCTGGGTCTTTCAAATATTAAAACACTAACATTAAATGCATAGGGATTTTGTAGAGGGAGTACCAGATCCACTAGTGCCTGGGAGTCACTATAATGAAAAATGATGCCCTGAGGTGCTACAGAGCACCTGGAATTCACAGAACAAGGAGGAACTAAGGAAGGGCTGAGATTAAGCTAGGACTTGACACCTCTCCTCTTCATGACACAAAACAGATCTCAACAACTTCAGCATTAACATATTATTTGTTTCTTAACATTACAATAATCTTTCCTATTTCCTCTCCCCGGTAAATCCTCAGTTTTTGTGGAGAAAGATGGCAATATATACAGGTTTTCAGCAAAGCCAAGACTAATTATGACAAAGCTTTCATAGTGATTCCAAAAAGCTCTTTTGCAGTGTTTCCTGACTTAAAAAGCAACCGTTCTTCAGGGAAAGGAAGAAAGCACTCTCCCAACTCCTGGGATGAACTGTGCAATGTGATGAAGAATCTCAAAGGTGGAGAATATGAGCGCAGTCAGGGTGATGATGATTGTGACATATGATGGGGTTTAAAAATAGAGAAAACGCCCCAAGGATCCATGCAGTCTGGGAGTAGGGTGAATCAGAGCTCTCCCACAAAACAAGAAAGCAGGTACGTGCCCCTGCTGGAATGGTCAAACAACAAAACATAGCCAAAGAAACAGAATGGTCTATAAAAATGAAGCATTGTAGAGTCGCAGTGCCTTTGAAGAGAGTGCAAGAAACTTAAGTTTGACTCATTGATAAAAAGAGTGCCAACTAGGACATGCCAAGATGCAAAATGGTTCCCATACCCACCCCCACCCTTCATCCTCCACAACTTCAATGTGGATCCCAAATCATGGCATTTTGATTACTACGCAAAAAATAATTCATGTAGGGGAGCTTCTGGCACTACCCTTCCCTGCTTGAGCTTCTTGCTTAGGCCATTCCAAAGTACAAGTCCAGGACTGCCCCATAAACTTGCCACCTCATATTGCGGATGCAGGGGGGACAGCATTCTCTGTAATACTATTCCATGTTTTGTTGTTCCCAGTATATTGCACATTCCAGGACTTGCAAGTACTTCTTCAGACCTTTGAAGACAATGCTTCTCTTTTAGAAAGAGGCACACAAGAGAAGGACAACTGAGCCTCACTTGCTTCTCTACAACCTGCCCTTGCCATGATCCAGCGCTGCAAGCTCCAACTTTAGCTGAACAGTCTACACCAGCCTGCTGGTCTCATACACTCACTGTGAGAGATCCCCAATCGGAGGACCACCACCTCCTCCATCAAACAAAATTTCCCTGCGGGTTGGCTCAGGTATTGATAGTTCCTGGGCAAGGTCATTAAAACGTGATATGTAATCTATGCTGTTCTCATTCATCATGCAAGCCAGCTGGGAATCCACCACCTAGAAGAGATGTGAGAGAAAAGAAGAGCTACATGTCAATGGAAAATTCACAGAATCACACAGAATTGTTTAGGTTGGAAGGGACATCTCGAGATCATTTTGTCCAACCATCCTGCTCAAATAGGGTCAGCTAGAACAGGCTGCCCTGGACCTTGTCCTGTCAGGTGTTGAATTATGTCCATCAATGGATATTCCACAACCCCTCTGGGCAACCTGGTTCTGTGTTTGACTACCCTCACATTAAAAAAGTTTTCTTGTGTTCAGGTGGAATTTCATGTGTTTCAATTTGTGCCCACTGCCTCTTGTCCTGAGAAGAGTTTGGCTCCCTCATCTTCATTCCCAGCCTCTCCTCATAAGAAAGATATACTTTATCTCACTTTATCCAAATTAGAGAATAGCTCTTATCCATGGCTAAATGGAAGAGTCCAAAAAAAAAAAAAAAAACCCAAAACAAAACACAAACCCACCAAACACCTATAGTCTCAATGGGCCTTACCTGCCTATCCTTAATTCAGCATTAAGGTGCACTAGTAGATGCACTGTACAAAACCTCTATAGGTATTACCTCTAAAACGTGACTCTGCACAACACTTAAAGGCCTTTCAAAATTCTCCCATCATTAAAGCCATTTTAAATGATACTTGCTTCCTCTGCAGACTCTCACACAAACCCACATCTGCCACAACAGCTGCTCTGGTGTGCCTAAAATGGTGGCTAACCCCATTTTCTTCTAAGGCAGTTTGTAAGATCAAGGGCTGCAATGTCACTTCAAATCCACACAAATAAATTATCATCTATTCCATTAATTATCACACACCTTGATAGAACCTCACTACCAAGCAAGCAGAATCTTCATATTTATGCCAGGAAGCGGCGTTGTGTGAGGAGGCTGAAGCTGCCAAGGGCACATTAAAACAGCATGAGCTTGCTGCAGCTTCTCCTTACAAGGTCTGTACAGAACCTCCTTATCCAAATCCAAAGGGCAACAGAGGAATGACATTTTCCTTCCATGAGGGCAAGCCCCCACAAAGTTACAATGTATACAACATTACACTGAGTCAATGACTGTAAACTGTAGGATAATTAAGATTGGAAGGGACCTGAAGAGGTCTCTAGTTTAACCTCCTGCTCAAAGCAGGGTCACCTAGGAGGACAGACCAGCTTACTCAGGGCTTTATCCATGTTAGTCTTGAAAAGCTCTGAAGACAGACACTGCACAACATCTCTGGGCAACCTGTTCCCCTGCCTGACTGTCCTCAGGGTGAAAAAGTTTTCCTTCATATGTTGTCAGAACATTTCTCAACGGAGCTTTTGTCTGTTCCTCCCACCATGCATCACAACTTTGTGAAGGGCCTGGCCACATCGTCTTGATGACCACCTCCCTGCAAGTACTGGCAGGCAGTTAGGTCCCGCTCACCCTGAAGCCTCCTCCAGGTTGAACAAGCCCAGTACCATCAGCCTTTCCTCACAGACGGGTGCTTCAGCCTCCTAATCGTCTTGGTGGCCCTCTGCTGAACTTGCTCCAGTTTATTTATGTCTTTGCTGTGTCGGGTGCTCAAAACGGGTCACAATATTCTAGACATGGTTTCACAGCTGTTAGGTAGGGTGGGATAATCATCACTTTGTTCAATCTACTGGCTATGCTCCTCTTGAAACAGCCCACGATGCTGTTGGTCATCTTGGCTGCCACAGAACATCCTGGCTGATGTTCAGCTTGCTGTCTATCAAGATGCCCAGGTACTTCTCAGCAGAGCTGTGTCCTAAACAGTCAGTCTCCAGCCTATATTGCTGTCGGGGTTATTCCTTCCCGAGGGCAGGACTTTGCATTTGTCCTTGCTGAATTCCATAATGTTCCTGGCAGCTCATTCCTCCAGTCTGTCCCTCTGAAAGGGAGCTCTGTCCTCTAGCGTATCAAAGCCTTAATAACTCCTGGTCTTCACTCTACCCCTTCAAAAGATTTCAAAACAGAAGGGTAATTCTACCAACAGAAAATATCTCAGCAGCACAGAACCTTCTGCCATTCTCTCAGGTAACTTAGTATTAGCCATTCCCTGCTTCTTCCTTCTGGACCTGTTTTTCCTACGAGTCCTCCAACTGTACTGTAAGCTGCACCAGTATTAACTCTTCTCTCTAGTATTTTCAATTCCTGCTGTACAAAACAGGACACACAAAACAGAAAGATTACCACTCTCTCTGTCAAAACAAAGATAAGCCCAACAAGGTAAACATGACCTCCCCCAGCAAAAAGAACCTGGGTCGAAGGTGCTCATGACAGCTTCTTGCACCAGCTCTGGTGCAGTATACCCTCAAGTCATTTTACATCTTTCCGTTAAGACTGTAACCCCGTTTTAATAAGCTGAGGTGCAGACGTCAAAGCGTCTTTGCCCTAAGTATCTTGGGAAGGTATGATGGACAACATACAGTAACACTGCACTAAAAAAGGAAGCAGACAGCTGAATGCCATCTGATGACATACCTCTGCTACATCTGCCAAAGACCGTGACACAAAAGAGTCCCGTGAGTTTCCATCCAGAAGGCTGGGTCCCAGTAAGGAGGTGCCACTGGCAGTCCCAACAGGAGTTGGCAACATTTTTCGTCCCTTCTCGGGGGAGATGAAACTTGCTGCAAAGAATAGGCACATCAGTAAGTCACTGCACTGGATGTTTGCAATTGGGAGGATAAAGAGAAGGACAAGGAAATTGAAAATGGAGGACAGATGTCCGTTTCTTCTCTCTCTTAAAAATTATGTGTTACCAGCATGAACAGCATCAGCACACTGCTAAGAGTACAAAGACTCATTTCACTGGCCCCATTAAATACTAATTAAAAAAACCACCAACCAAACCCCAAACAAACCCAGTGATCTCATGTCTCTGAGATTATGCTCGCCAAGCACAGAACGAAGCCTATTTTTCCAACAGCAGAGCCAAGGGCATCTTTTCATTTTGGCAGAACAGCCAAAATGTCTCAACCTAACTGATGAGTCAGGCTTCAAACAGACTACAAAGATCTGCCAAGGAATTACTTGTCCCAAGGTATGGGCCCCAATCTAGCAACAGGATCTTTTCAGAAACAGACTTGTAAAGAGAAAGAAAGTGTATTGAAGACAACACTGTTGAAATGAAAGCAAGAAGTAAGGGAAGAATTCTACAAACATCCTACCGGGTTTACAATTTTCTGAAGAACTCACTTCTAATAAAGAATGTGGTGGTTTGTTTTTTTTTTTTTTTTTTTTTTTTGAAAGGCAAGAGCATTTTTGTTGCAGCTCTCCACGTACTGACACTTACAAAACAAGCTGCTGAGAGACGAGTCTGTGGAGTCATTGGGGTACCACTGGGGATCATGGCTGGGAGAGGCAATCCAGTTCTGTTGAGGACTACTGGATGGGGAGGGAAGACTTTTGGAGCTATCACTGCCATTCAGCTTTGCAGGAGAGAGAGAAACACCTTCACCTGTAAGCCAATGAATCACTGATTCAGTCAATGCGGTAAAGTTACAAGACACTGCACCAATTTACGTTTAGAAAGGAAAAAACCCAAAACAACAAAACCCCACCTATATATATGCTAGAAAATAAAGGCTAGGCACATAATTTTATTTCCAACAGATATTAAAAAAAACAACCCAAGAACTGCTTCCTGGAAAAGCTTCTGCTGACATGTAAGATGACAGGGATTTTTTTAATTTAATAGGAAAACTTTAGCTAAGCTCAGACTTACTGTATTGACCAGAGCTGATAGCTATTTCAATGATAGAATCACTGATCTGAGTGGCAGGTTCTCCTTGAGAAAGCACATCTTCAGGTGGTCCAGGCAGAGAAATATCCAAGAGAGCAGAAACATTGGGAGGAGAGAGCCGGGTACTGGAAGCCTCTGATGAAGGAAGTGCAGGGGTGGAAAGACCATTCTGGAGGGGAGTCTTGGACAGTTCCGACAGAGAAAGGACTGATGTGCCCTGTTACAAGAAACAGAGTGAATTGTTCATAAATTTATGAAGGACTTGGAAATCTGTCTGAAAAGCAACAGCTTAGCTCCTAAGCATCAGATTAAAATCAGACTTTAGGGAAAAGAAAAAAAAAGAGGACTAATAATCCAACAGCTAATATTCCTAAAATTTTAGGAATATATTATTGTATAATAAAGTTGTATTATTTTCATGAAAAATATCTGTTAAGCATAAACAAATATGCTTCAGCCCATATCCTGCCAAATCATCTGAAAAAAATATGGGTCTGTAACATTCCAAAGACTATTTAATACAGCCTACATAACAGAAACAAGCATAATAATAAAATTAACATGATTTCGATGAACCTACAAGACAGTTCTTAAAAATTAATAGTTAATTTGCCTTTGTATAGGCAAAAAACCTGTAACTGCTTGAAGAGTATAGATATATTCTAAACTGCTAACTCACTCCTCTTTACAGCCAGACTTCCCAAAACTCAACTGATCTTTTTTAAGGAGTCTCGTTATTAGTACCTCATCATAGAGGTGTTTGTGATTTTTTTTTTTCCCCCTGATGTAGTATATACAAAGCTGTCCTGAGAGCAAAGAACCATAAGGTAAGGCCCCATTACCACAAATAAATGCCTAGTAGGTTCATGTCCTAACATCTGTGCTATTAAAAAAGTCTTCCTCTCCTTTAGGTACTCCAATCAAATTACTTTGACCTTTTTCACATGTACCTGTCACAGAAAGGGTGGACAGCTTCCACTAAAAAAAAGAAAAGCCTGTATTCTGAGGCTTAAATATCTAACGCAAGGTCCCGGATCCCACTGGAGAAGGAGGTTGGGGATAGGATGACAACACTCTTATAACTTAGGTGCTGCCACAGTTACTTTTGAAGAAGTATCTATGTCTTATTGGCTCCAGCATAAAGAAAAGTGATCCTCTGAAGAGGATGCTGGCATTACAATCCCAGTTTTAGTCTTAATACTCCTCCTTCAGCAACATACAAGCAGCAGGACTGCCAATTGCTGAAATCCTTCTTTGTGATGTCTAAAATACACATGTACGATATAGCTATTATAAACTCCTCCACTGTATCAAGAAATATGTAAAACCTGTTTGTCCTTTAGAGGTCAGAGACTGTCAGCTTCACTTTGCTTTTTCAGAGAATGGCACTCACATAAATTTAAGCAGCTTTCCTAAATTTCTTTCACTTCCTCAGATGCTGGAGATGATTTCAATTCCCACAAAAGAGTACCAATAGTGTACAATCACCTGGGAAAAAGGGGTTTTAACTAGTAATACCAGTGGTGTTTTCAGAATGTTACCCATTTCATACAGCTGTTCTTTCAACACATACTCTACCTGGAAACCATCAGGAACGGCCTCCTGCTCATGCCGTGCTGGTAGGCTGATGAACGGAACCCGACACCCAGGGCCTGAGCCCTAGAAGCACAATAGAAATCACGTGAGTAACAAACATTTACACGAGATGCTGCAAATATAGCTGGGGAGGTAATAGACACGTGCCTATCACCGTTTATGCATGCTCTTTTTACATAGCGTGCCTTTCAAAATCGTCCATCAACTCCCCGAGAAAAATTACACGGACTAACAGGTATCTGGGTCTCAATGAAAGAAACAGCAAGGAGAAATCACAGTTTCCATTCCAAATACATCCCTAAAGGTCCGTGTTTAGCCCCAAATTCCCTCCTGAATTACTGTTTATTGAAATGCTCATGTTTCTTTTCAAGCCCAGATTTCTGGATGGCCAACTTCAACAGTCTCACAGCTGAAAACTGTTCCATAGGATGGAACTCTGTTCAATTTAATCATGATTTGATCCCTCAACCCTGAAATACACACTATACAATATAGATTGGGTTTGCTACGATAAAAGTGTCTAACAGCAAGTCCCAGGAGAAAGCTCACTGAAGAGTCATTAGTAACACGTTAATAATGCAATGAAAGAGAAGACACTTAACTACTTTAAAAAGCATGCTCAAGAGACTCTGACCTCTACAGCGGTGATGGAGCCTCCATTCTGATGTGCTACTGTTGACTCCTGCCCTGTTACCACCGTGGTCACTCCATCTGGTGACAATGGAGATACACCTGACAAACCATCTGCATCCAGGACAGACACAGGGCTACCAGGGATAATACCAGCACTTTTAGCTGCCAAGTCGATAGCACCTTTTGTAAAACAAAAAAGCAAAGAAACATGTTACAAGCCTCTTCTTCAGGCAATTACTTTGTTGTGACTCATCTAAAAGATGATTTTTTAAAAATTGCCTGGAGTCAAAACGTAACACATGTAAAAAGCAAAAATGGTAATTATCTGATCAGCTATATCAGTTGTTCCTCTTCACAAAGTATAACATTTCTTTCAGCTGAAACGTTTAATTCTTCTGCCCTGTTCCAATATATTATCAGGTATATCACGAGAGTTTAGAGAAACATCCTTGTTCTACCCCCCTACCCTTTCCTTCTATTTTTTTTTTCTTTTTTTGTCCTGCAAATTGTTAAGTTTTTGATTATGCAATTTCTAGAAATTTCCTATAGTTTACTAGAGGAGCTATAAAAACAACATAGCCTTATTTTGTCATCTTGCTACTAGCAGCCATTTAGACTCAATATAAAAAAACCCTTATGTTGTTGCAGGGTCAACCTCACCCAGATCTTTTAAAATCCACTTAAAACATCTGAATGTCTTCCCATCAGAGAATCCTTTAAGTAAAACACAGAGGCAGTCATTGTTTTCACCTCACTAATCATTCCAATTATGGGACCCATTCTTTTGTTGCAAGATGGTATTTGCTTGGGGGACACCAGCATGTTTTTCTTGTAGAATTCATAATCATGTTAGTAAATAAGCTGTTTTTAAGTTTCTTTCAAATAGGTCACAATCCCTTTTCAAAGCGGTCTTACAAGAGAACATCACAAAAGTGCTCAATTTGGGCAACTTCTAACCCCTTGCTTTGCCTGCAGGTCATTCACAGCGAAGGAACCTAGCTCAGACTGTTCCACCGCTGACTGCTCCCTTTCTGCAGTCACCCAAAGCCACAGAAAGTAAGATATCATTAACACAGCTGTTTTCTTTAACTTCCAAAGGCACTAATGATTTTACCTAGGAAATAGAAACCAATAATGTAACATCATACACATCACAACAGACGATGACTCCGATTCTGTTTAAGAAATAACTTACTAGACAGATGGTTGGTAGCCTGGGTTGGAAGAACTTTGGGCACAATTGGACGAGAAACAGCAGCTTTAGTCAGTGAGGACTGGATTGGCCGAAATGAACCTCTCCCTAGGGTGAAGGATTAAATACCTCTCAAGCAAATGAAATCTAACATCTTTAAAGCAGAGCAGTTCAGTGGAAGCAAACCAATTCCAAGCAGTAGCAAGCTCCAGGAATGCAAGTAGTGAGACTATGAAACAGACTTGAAATAGTAATGCAAGCTACATGCAGCCAGTGCCTTATCACAAAAAGGCAACAGCAAGTGTTGCTGTGTTATTGAAGCTACTTTCATTATTTTCAGTGAAGATAACCTTTAAGGTCTCATGTTGATTTTGAGATTTAAGCCGAGATGGGGGATCACCTGTACTACCATAGTACTCAAGAGTGTATCAGCAGAAAAGGACAAATGGGTAGTATATTGATTTACTTTATGAAATTTAGACATTATCCCAGGTACTAGGAAACATCCATTATAAAATCTAGACAAATTATTACACCCTACAGAAAAAAATTCTCATCTAAGTAATTTATTCCAAAATTTTGTCTCCTTGTAGAGAACTTCTTACTCTTTCCTGCTTTCAATACCGGGAAACGGAAGAAAAAAATTTCTGTCATAATCATGACTTCCTTAACAATGACCCAGGAGAACAATCCCATCGTCCTGTAGGAAGTGACTCAAGCAACCGATAGATGACTGGTTTTGAAAGGATATTTTCCTATTTAGAAATTATTCCTTTCTGCAGTTTTAAGGGACACTTTCTAGTCCATCTCATGGCAGCAAAGAAGTGATAGAAGATAGGCAGACTCACCTGTAATGGACGAGTTGGACAAGATAGAAAAGGAACAGACATGCTGGGACGGATTTCCAGATGGCCTGGGCAGCAGTGTTCTCTATGTGAGAAACAACAATAAACCAAAACATATTTAAATACAGACCAGAGGGTAAAGATCATCTTCTAAGGCACAGAAGTTCATGATACCTTCCAGAATAAGCAGAGTATCTACATGGCACGGCTATAATGCAACAGACACAGCAGTAAGGTCTGTGTAATCTTGAGAAAGAAGCTACAGATAGGAATCGTGTGTTTTCTCTGTAAACTACTGTAGACAAAATTTCCACATGGACAATTCTCAGAGAAATGCTAATTAGAACTATATTCCTTCCTGATTATTCTTGCAGTAATTTTCAAATCTCCCACAGAATTACAGCAGTGATCTTAAGGATGGGATCTAGTCTGTGTGCAAACTGATCTTCCGTCACAATTAAACAAGTGTGAATTAATGAGGCAACTGTATGTACTTGGGAGCTCTTAAAACAAGTGGAATTGCATAGACCAGAATATCTCAGTACCAAAAAATAGTATGTATGTAATTTCTAGGTCTCCTATTCTTATACAAAGCAGAAGAGACAAAAGGGCATATTGACACTTGGTAACTTGGTTTTCCCCAAATGAGTTTCCACTATTTTGGTTTTAGATTTCTCCTATTGTCTCCACCTGCCACAAGTCCCTATGACAAGCCTGTGGTTTCACACTGGCATGTGCCTTTTTGCTGGGTTATCAGAGTAGTCGAAGGGAGGTTAATGCCTGCCTACTGCAGAAGTTCCATGGCAACAGGCTACCTCTTCTATACATCTCTTTGCAAGTCCCGTTTTTTTCCAGAAATCATTGTTCTTTCAAGTAGTGTTATATTTCAGTACAGAGGTTTATACCGACCCCAGTTTAACAGCCATTAGTGAGTACAAAGCAGAAAAAAAAATACCTAAAGGGAGATCTTGTTGCAATAACACAGATCAGGATACCAGATGAACACACTGCTTGTGCATCACTACCAGCAGGCCCAAACAGCAGAACCTGCGTTCAGTTGAGGGGCTTTTTTATTTTTTCCAAACTACTTCCTGCACTGGACTACTACTATTGTTGACATTCCTCATATAGGGAATATAACATGGCTGGTTACAAGATGGACTAAAATGCTTGTTCCTTCATATGTTCAGCTTCACTCTTCCAGCAGATGTATGAGGGAAGTTCAGGTTTTTTATTTCAGTTAGGTGCAAATCATTATAGCCTTACTGATATCTATTCAGGAAGCAAAACAGGCATTTCACACTTTGCAAATTGTTCTGACCTGTACTACTAATGGCTTCCGCAAGTGCCTGTTCCGTAACTTCCTTGGCTTTGGCAAGAAGAAGTCTGACTGCATCTGGACAAGAATAGGAAATGCATTAGAAAGTATTGTAAGCATGCATACACAGAATAAATTATAACCCCCAAGCTCTGTTTTTCAATAAAGTTGTAACTGTTTATTAAAATACTGTGTTTTGTTTCAGACAATAGAATATTCTGTCTGCTAGAGTAGGAAAATTTTCCACCAGGAATGTATTTTTTTTTTCCTTCTTGTTTTGTGGAGATAAAGCTTTCTCCCAAAAAAAGCCATTTCACTACTTAACTACTGCAGCTTGCTATGAAGTTGTTACTGAGATTGTATATAAAAATATAAAACGAGTATTTGAATTAAATATAGCAATGAGGTTATATTAAAATTAGCTGTATGGTAAGAAGGGTATCAGTTTTGCTAAACCTGGCAAATGTATTTGCTGGAGCAACTTAATTAGAGAGTGAACCAGTTTCATCAGGCTGTGTGATGGCATTCAGATTCAAGTCTGAAGAGATGATGTCACTTCAAAGCATATTTATATAAGTAAAAATCTGACTAATTTCAGCTAATATAATGTTATGCTTGAGCACCCCTAGAAGCACTGCTCCATAGGGAAACCCATCCTTTCTGATGAACAAAAAAAATCCCTGTAATACTACTGGAAGCTGGCTTGGGCACTACATGCTACTTTTTTCATTCAGTCATCTCACTTACACTGATTGTGTCTAAGTGCTGCCGGAAGGTCAGTTCTGCTTCTTTGCTAGGCAAGAACAGTTTCCCATGGCGGCTGTTGGGTGGTAGAGTTGTAGGAACCGCAAAGAGTCCACCATCCGCATCAGTGCTTCCAGAACTTGAAGGACCAGCCACCAAGAGAGGTCTAGGGAGGTTTCTCAAACCTAGAAGATTTTAACAGTAATTTAAATGAAGTAAAGCGAAAACAAAAAGAAAGTAACTATTTAGTAATTGAAGGCTCATACAGAGAGCTGGGACTTATGGATTCTGGCTCTGCCACCATCTGTTTGTGATCTCAAATCTATGAAACTCTCGATACTTCAGTTCTCCCACCTGCAAATTGACAGTATTTACCTGCTTCACAAGGACACTGCAGACATTCACTTGCTCTGAAATCCTTGGCTTAAATGCAATTTTACGCTACTAAAGAAACTAGAATTTAAGCACCCAGTTTTAAGCCCCACACAGGCTGTGTTAACCAGTTAATCTATTCAGCTTGTAGAAATACTTGAGGGCCCTTCCCACTAAACAAACTATATATCCACCGTTCCTTTTGTAGGGGAAGATAATACAAACATAGACTCATTCTACAATGTTTATGTTTTATTTACACTCCCTTCCCCACCCCCGTGGTAATTCGAAGCACAACTCCAATAAAGTCATTCTGGTGACAGAGAAATGAAAGAGCAGTGATCAATTTACCAGAATACCTTCCAAAAGATGGATTGGCTTAGAAATGCGTTTGGTAACGTTGAAATAATAGCATCTGGTCTGAGTAAAACTTCTCAATTTACACTGAAATTTGAAAAACGTTGTAGGATTTCGCAGCGCTGTGCCCACTCTGCAGGCATCCAGCTAGGATGAAAACCAGTATTGTTGGTTACCTCAGAATGACGTACTAAGAAGCGTACCTGCCTCTCTTCCACAGAGGTGCTCGCTGCCCGTCTAACACCGGGTTTCATTACAATAGACAGTAACGGTTATTTTCACACTCACATTGCGCCCCTACTTGTCCTGGTACCCCAGCCTCTACTGCTGGGCTGGAGATCTCGGCTGGGAGGCAGCAGGCACCTGACTCACCCCGAGGGGAAAGAAGCAAGTGGGCAATGATTCTTAGTCATGCCAGCTGGCTGCCTCCCTGGGCAGGAAGACAATACAGCACAAGCTTGGGCCACACTAGTGCAGAGACGGGTATACGCAACAGTATTCCAGAAGTGTTTTGAAGAACAAACTTTGTTTACCTAACAAATAAACCTACAGATTTTATTATCCTCCTATTTAAAAGATGGAATTGCCACCTCCACCCTGCTGCTCTAGATTCTGCTGTTTTT
Source organism: Gavia stellata (assembly GCF_030936135.1). Taxonomy (NCBI): domain Eukaryota; kingdom Metazoa; phylum Chordata; class Aves; order Gaviiformes; family Gaviidae; genus Gavia; species Gavia stellata. The sequence continues at coordinate 19,471,826 of NC_082611.1, read as the reverse complement.
CCAAAGGTTAGTTAAAACTGCAGTGTGACAACGTATCTAAAAATCAATTAAATGCAGAATAACATAGAAATTTGTGCCTCCTGCCTGACCAGGAGTTGGAGAGAATAGTTAAAGATAATACACACGATATTATCTTTAAAAAAAAGTAATAAAGGAGTGCAACTATAATTGCATGATATTCTAAGCACTGTAGGTGATGTTGCATCACAGCTGTTGCTTCACTTTTTCTAATCTCTTTGCATGATTCTTTTTATCTTCTTTTTCGTCTCTCCAGCTAGCTGTGTGGCTTTTGTGGAGCTGTTAGTTTGCCAAAGCCTTCAGTTCTGGAGCGGACACAGACTATCTTCTAATCTTTATTTTCTATTGAGAAGGCCTAATCAATTTATCTTTAATTAAAAAAACCCAAAGGACGAAACCCAAAAAGCAGTTAGCACCTAGACAGACTCAGGACCAAAGTCTGAGGGAACACACCTAGAAGGCTTATCACCAAAAGTAACCTAGCAGTTTACTTTCTGACAGCCAAATTACTGCAGTCATTTAATAGCACTGTATATGAGGATACAAAGAAGCTTGATAATTACTGTATACGACAGGTTGCAATCCAGACCACAAACAATCTTATTTTAGGTCCAGAACACCCTTATCAGGGCTGATAAAAAGGATTCAGTTTGTCTACCAAAACAACACAGCTCAGGGTGAAGATATCAGACTTCCCTGGGCATCCGTTTGACACACTGGAATGCCGCTACCTCAGGCCTAAGTCGAGTGCATTACCCCAGGCAGAACTGCTGAGAAGCTAGACTAATTAACTAGGTAGAACTTTGTACTGAACACACTTTTACTGCTCCTCTGTTCAAGCCACACAGCTCAGATGAAGCCAACTTGGCTATCTTTGGTACTGTACAAAAGCAGGAATACATAGTCTGTATTTTTCACTTCCTGACTTTGCACTAAAGACTACGTGCTTCATTATAGTATGTTAAACCATAGTGCTGCACAACCCTCCTTGTAATTCAGTGATGCGAATCAAAGACTGACATGGACCATTATATTTGGGTTTGAATCAATGAAGCTCTATGTAAGCAGAAGAGATGTCTGTTTCTAGGGGATCAGACACAAAACAAAGTATTACCATCTTGCTGTTTCTGTCTGGTATCCTCAGTGGAGGATCCTTACTCTTAAAATGCTTTAGAATGGATTTTCAAGGCATTAGAGAAGCATAAAGTACAATCTCATAAAAATGGATGTCGCAAACTAAGGAAGTTTGATTCTACTTGCAAGGCTGATTTAAAAAGGTATGTCCTTCAAGCCTGCGTATCAGGCTTGATACATGTAACAATTTATCCATTTGATCTATTAAATTATTGGCTTTTTACTAGATATTTAAGTACGTCCTTGTCTGCAAGTAAGCGCAATGAAGCTTTAGACAAAGATGAAATTTCTGTAATACCATTTTAAAATGAAAACCACACAGCGCACCAAGTGTGTTTTAAAGCATCAGTTAAATTGCTCATGGTCCATTGCTTCTTACAGCATGGTGTGAGAAGGACAGCGTATGAACCACAGTTGTTCCCAGTAACCCTGACACCTTCACAAACTTTTCTAAAGTCATAAAACATTTGTTGGCTAATGCAGCTGGACTGAAGAATAGAACCGAAATTCTTGGTCTGCATGGCTAGGGCTCACACGTTACAGCAGCTGTACCTTCTATTAAAAGGCAATTCATAATCATTCCGTATTTTATAATGGCAGAATGGCACAGAAAATGTTCAGTAATTATTTTCTCAACAAACTTCATACCATATATTCACTCTCCTGCTCTGTAAGCCTTCACTCTCCTGAGATCCCATACCCTGTATCAGTCAGCTCCTAACAAATACCAGCATCTTCTGTAAGAGTGACTTGTGAGACAACTTCTGGATTGTAAATCGTATTATTGATGTGCATTGTTTTTCAAGACTCCAAGAAGTATTGAATTTAGAACAACTCTGAAGCAAATTAAGATATACCAACGTTCTTAAATAGTTAAGTTTGTAAGAGTAAGAACATTCGTTCTCCCCATGTTACATTACTGGGATGTACTCATCACAGAATGAGGTACTAATGGTCTCATCTCTTGAAACGGATTTTTATGAATACTCACTTGAGGAGCTGGAAGCAGCACCAGGAGAAAAAGTCTTGTTGTTGCGAAGGGCAGATTGATTTCGTGCACAACCTGGACTCCTGCTGCTGATGGCAATCACCTTTCCCGGAGGAGTCAGTGACTGCTCCTCTTGAGCAGGCTTTATAGGTGACGTGGCAACAGAGCTCATCTCGGGCGTCTGAAAATGCACGTGCATTAAACGAATATTGTGTATTGTTACAACAAATACATTGTTAAACTCATTCTACTTAGGAAGCTTAAGAAAAATAATCTGTCGTGCTACAATATCTTTAAGTACTCTAACCAATACCTCTGTGTGTGTTTGGTGGGCAGCTGAAATTCCCCTCCTATGCACTTAGCAGTGTTAAATGTCATCGGTTCAGTATCGTTAATTTATGTTACAATCGGGTTAACACTCAACAAGCTTCACACAGTGTGCTGGACCACCCCAAGATAAAAATAAAAAACCAGAGGGGGAGGGGGAAAAATAAAGATAAAGACACAGCTTTGTCATAGTAACGGAAAAGGTGTTGTTTTTAATTCAGTGCAAAACTTGTTTTCATAAACTCTAACCATCCAGAGGGCTCCTCTGCTTGGAAGTACACCTGGACAAAAACATTTTGCTCTTAATTCTGATCAAGTAGAGACCAATAGTTTTGAATTTTTTCCCATCCCTTCTCCTATTTCATACTGTAACACAGCAATAACAAGAGGCACATGGCAAGGTGCTTTACTAATTTTCCAGGCCTGTCCAGTTATTTCATTACATTGTTTAAAAGCTTTTCTAGAAAACGCTCCCTTTTTAAGGAATCTGTGTGCAACCACAGGCATAAAATTACCACCCACACTTGACTGCAATGCAATTTGCTAGTTTGGTTTATGCTGGTAATCTTCATTTAAAGGAATGAACTACAACAGAGTTGGCCATTTTGACTTTGCTACATATTGTATTGAGAAAATAGCAGGGATCTAGACAATCAATCCTTCCTCTGTTAAAGCACCCTGTGGCAAAAATATTATGGTTCCTATCATTATTTGATGAAATGCAGAGGATTTAAGAGACAAAACTTTCAAAAAGTCTACAGTACTTTCAATTAGGCAGTAAATATCATCCTCGCCTCTTGAATATCTATCAGTCCCACGACATTCATTGCCACAAGAAGAGTATCTCTTTCTGAAACACAGCGAGTATGAAGTGGTATTTGACAAATAAAAGAAAAGGTTATGTTACTTCTTTTTATTGGAATGTATGATATGGCACATATCGGAAAGAGCTCCTTCATTTTTCAGTAGCACTATGCCACTTTGATTAAGATACTAAAAGTGCTAAAGTGACAGGAAAACACTTGCAAATAATAACTGCTGGGTTCCCCCCCCCCCTTCTCACCCTCTCCCCCCAAGCCTAAGGGGATGTCCTTTCTAGTTTGTGATTGTTTAATCATGTCAGCCCTGGCTGTCACATGTGTCACCAGAAGCAAAAGTAGATGCCAGAAGAGGAGACACTGTCACCGATCTGTGAGATGTCAGACCAAAAGTCTTCACAGTTTAAACAAAATCTATATCTGGAGCTGTATCTGAGCAAAGATGGTTTTAAATTTATAAAATCCTGCGTTCTATGTCTATAAAATCAAGATCAAAAGGAGCTTCAAGTCTGCACCAATAAAGAAAGATCAAAGAACTACGTGTGTTTGGGAATAGCAATACGTTTGCATCCTATGCTGGAATACGGTGCAAATGGTATCTTTAATTCATCGTATCTCCATCATGGGAATTAAATCAGATCTGTTGAATTCTGTGTCTTCTTGGTCTTTAAAAGGATGTTTTACTAAGTTTCAGACGGTTGCACTAGGTGGAAATGGTTGCCCAGGTATCATAGGGACAGATCTTAAACATTAGTTACAAGGCACAAGAAGGAAAGCAAGTTAATTCCCAGTTGTCTGCCTAAAGAAGAAGCTATTTTTCTGGGTCTGTTAAACAACTATCCTAGAGTCTGGGAATTTTCACAAAAATCACTGTGGCAGTCACAGTTATATTGGCTATGCTATCACAAAGAAATAAACCCTTTTCACACTTAAACTACATAGACATTGGAAGTTAAGGGTTGCAGTTTTCACATGGAATATTAATCTCATCTAGGCTCCATTTCCCACAAAATGTTGTGCCAGATGATCTTTCAAGGTCCCTTCCAGACTGGGCTGTTCTATGGTTCTACGAACCTGAGAGAATAGAAGGCACCTACCTAACCTAACGACTGATCTTTTCAGCAGTCACATTAAATGTTCACTGTAGTATCATTCAGACTCACAGCAAACCAGAAACTAAAGCAAATGCAGCAGCTGGGTTGTGTTGGTTTTTGTGTTGTTTGTTTTTTTTTTTAAACACAGGAATCTCCAAGATCTTGACAAGGCTGGTCATTGATTTACTATGAACACACAGCTAGGCAATTATTCCCCAGATCAAATAAGAGTTTAGGATCTGGAGTATGAACAAGAGCTACTTACTGGTTTGGGATTGACTTCCGTAGAGATGAGTTTTAAAAGGCAGTTCAGGAGTCTCTGCTTGTGAAAGGTGGTACATGCAGGAACAGCACTTGTTTCAGATGTTTGCTCCCTAGCATCCTGGGTTTCCGGCTCCAAGACAGCCAACCAGTCATATTCCAGCTGCAACTTGTTCGGTTTGCCCATCATGAGGTAGACTTCAGCCAGCGTAAGGCTCTCAGAAGTTCTTAGACTCCATCCTTCTTCTCTAACCTGTTGAGAGAGCCGGCTTGGGTCATCCTTGAGAGACTTTGTACTAGATTGTCCCTGAGGTGGAGGTGGAAATGAGGAGCCCAGCTTCTCTTGAGAATCCTCCATTACTGCATCTGTTATATCCTTGGTACAAGCATCAAGCTGCTGGCCCTGGCTGTGGTTAGCCTGAGTTTCGTATCTGGATGGGCCACTGCCGGGTGAAGCCACACCACCTCTCGGTAGCTGTGAATAGGAGTCAGATGCCTCTGTGCTCCTCCCGCTTGGAAAAGCCACAGGAGAAGTATCACCAGCTGCTGGAGTAGAGTCTTTCCCATGCAGTTTGTCTGTGCAAGAACATTTCTCTGGGACGATCAGGTCCTGACAGGACTTCATGTACCGTGGGAATGGATCGAGCAGAGAGAGCTCCTCTACATCAGGGATCTTACTGCAAGCACAAGCTGTGCTGCACGATGGTAGCACAGTTGCTTGCTCACTGGCCAGAGCCTCCCTGCCCTCCACACAGAAGGCCACTGAGCTCAGCTTTTCGTGGTTCCCTCCTGGATCTTGTAGTCCAGAAGGCAGTTTTTGGAGAGAATTAGTGATGCCAAGATTTGAGGCTGTTCCTTCCACCAGGCCAGTCTCTGGGGTGCCATCTTCAGCGCTTGCAGAAACTTCAGCTGTGGGCTGTGAGGTTCTGCTTGACTCTGTAGTGCTCTCCGCCCTTCCAACACCCTTACCTTCTGTTCCCCGCGTGTATTTTAGCTGTCCCCTAGCCGTCCCCTGACCACTCTGTATGCCTAAGATTTGTGCAGGGGGTAGTAAGTGAGAGTCTTTCGTGTTCTGTTTGCATTTGCCAGTTTCCTGCCAATGCACTGTGCAGAAAGCCTTGGAGTGGACCACTCTGGCTACCCCAGGCAGCGGAGTGAGTGTACAGTTCTCTCCTGGAAAGAGATGGAGCATCACTTTCTCCTCTGAGAAGCCGCCTCTTGTTTCTGAGTCTCTGGAGTCTTGAAGCTGCCGTTCTTCTAGTGTTTTACGCTAAAAAAGATGTGTCAAAGAATACAACAATCATCTGTCCTTTCCAAAAAAGCACCTGGTAGCCTATTTTGCAAGTTAAAAAAAAAAAGTAGAACATGTCCTTGATCAGCTTTATTCGGCATAGATACGAAGACCCTATGATCAGAAATTAAACCCCTTTGTGGTGATAAGGACTATACTGAAGACCTGCTACAAGCACAAACTAAATCTCTGTTCCAGACAAAATTACTTATCTCTGCTTCACACACCGTTGTAATTGTAGAAAAAACCCAACCAACCAACAATTCCCAACAAAACCAAGCAAAAAACCCCTAACGTCACTGCATAGCAAAACGGACTCCCCTTTCTGTGCAGTAACCTCCACCTCACATGTTTTGACATCCTTCTAAGTTTCAAGTGCTATGCTGCTACTTCTTCCAGGCTCACAAATTAAAAAGAAAAGCCTGAATTAAAGGACTAAGAACAGGATACAGCATACCAGTCAAGAGAGGAACAGAATGGCGATAACTCACAAATCTTTCTACTCCATGGATCAAAGTTCAGAGGCAGGGATACCTCTAACGTTGTACGGCTCAGACAGCGTACAGATACATAACAGGTAGCAGCAGCTACCTAGACAAGAAGCTTAAGCCTTCATTTGGTGAAACTGCATAAAGCAAGTGGAAAGACCTGTCCTTAACCTCTTTGCTGAATCTGGAAACAAAATCGTCAGTTATTATCCAGGCTTCTGTGGTGGTCACCCGTCCATAATGAAACCGAGTAAGCTCACTGTTTAAGGAAATGAAATAAAGGCAGGGAGCTTCATTTATTACTAACTAGCTTTTCAGGGGATCATAGTAGAGAAGAGTTGAGCTAAAAGTGGAGTACTATGGGATTTCCCATGAAAGGCTCCATTAGTGATGCTGAGATACTGACCTCTACCAGCACGGGCTGGTCAATTTATAAGGTAGAATCACATTTCCGTTGCAAAAATGAACTTAGTATAGGAAGGGAATTGCTCCCAGGACACAGCATACAAAACAGACTAAGCAGGAAAAGGATACAATACGCACTTCATGGAGAGCCCACTTCTGCTTCAGGAACTCAATAAGGCTGGAGACCTTCCGATGTAACTCCACAATCATTCTGTATACAAGATACACAAAGCAAGGGAACAGAGAAAAAATGTCAGCAGAAGTTCAAATCACAGCCTTGATGCCAGAATGGGAATTAAGGGAAAAAAATGGCATTCTGTAATACAAGCACAGAGAACTCACTTACCACTCTCAAGCTCTAAATAAAAAAAAAACCCAAGAAAAACAAAAACATACGTTATCTCGCAACTTTAAGATCTAGATAACTCACAACTGATAAAGATCTAAAAGCCTATCAGATAAATCTGACTACCATGATTCAAGATACAGATGGAAGAAGACAGAAAAAGATGGCAAGATTTAGCTAAACTGCAAAAGTGCAGGCAAGGCACAAAGCTACCACATGAAGCATAGAAAGAAGGAGAAAAAGGGGCACAAAAAAACCCCCAAAATTTACTTTTTGCTCTCAAAGCATTTTACAAAATAAACCTAATGCTAAAAATCTTCACTCTCCTCTCTGCATGATCTTTGGTCATTATATGGAAGGAAGTACTTTTAAAAGAACAATCGACATTACAGAGGCCTCGTGTTTTCTCCCCCGAGTCTTGGACTAGATGTAAGTACTAGGGTGAACAGCCATTGATGACACTGAAATAGCAGCACCAACTACATTTTGCAGGGAGCAGATTAAGCAACAAATACCTTCCTTTCTGCTAGCATCACTGCATTGCAACTGACGTGTTCAGAGTCAGTGCAGGCGACTGTAGTAAAAAAAGTGGTTTACTTCCCTCCCCTGTGCCTCTGTCTCATGGTACGTTCAGTACAAATTTTAGTAGAACTAGTGCTGCATATCTCCATTTTACTTGCGTTCTGCTCTGACAGCTGGGTGCAAGTGGCACAAAGTATAGTCATCTCCAACTCTAGTAGCTTCTATCATTACTCAAAAGATATAAAGAATGGTAATCTAATTTTCAAATCTGGTATCTCATGTTTACAACAATCATGTACTCCGATTGAACAAAGTCTTCGGAATAAGTACATTTAGGCAAACTGCATTATCAGAGATGAACTGCCCAGTTGGCAAAGAGAACACTGAAGAGAGAGAAAGATGCTAGAATGCTGCTCACATATTTCCCTATTCTATTCTGAGCACCACAATCAGTTCTTCATTACCTAAGCCGTGGATTCTGGGCAAGACTCTGTACTCGAGCCCATGCATGATTATTTCGTGGCTGCAACTCCACAGGGACCTTGAGAGGAAGACGTACTGGCTTCTGGTCCTCTTCATCACTAACGCCTGAAGGGAGATGAAGCACAAAGGGCATGGGTCAAAGCAAGGACAATTCAGTCGGAACACTATATGCTCAATTTACACGAAAAAAGCATCACAGACATCAGCATCACCTACAGACAATTTACGCAGCTCAGCTTCACCTGCGGAGCCTGCCTCCTTAAGATTACCGCCTGTTCCAATATGTTTATTTTTTTCCTTCGACACTGCAGTGGTACTGGAGCTTTCAGTTGAGCAAGCAGTGTCAAAATCAGGTGGCTGGAAACTTCGAACAAGTATACTATTTCAGACCTTTAAACTGCACTGATTCTACTTATTGGGGGGGAAGGAAGAGGAAGAAAAAACCCCCAAAACAAAAACCACACAAAACCCAAAAAATCACACAGAGCTGAACTGGAGAAGGTAAAAAAGAAGTCTAAAATGCTCATTGCTAAACAACATACTACTTCTTATTCACTGGCACAAAGGACTAAACTTTGCATATGGTGAAAGCACAACTGGCAAAGCAGTAGCAATTGTGTCTCGTGTAGCTATTTCCTTTTCAGTTTAGCTAGTGACATACTGCAAGACTTAAAGACCTGGGTGGGTCCTATTTGGATTATACAAGCAAACAGGATAAGTGAGACAATAGGAACATATCTGTGCCCCACACAAATGTGAAATAGCACTAATTCCCCTGCCAGTGATGTACACATCAGAACAGGCCTACTCACTCTCTTATTCTTCCAACCATCTGTTAAAACCCTTTCACGTTCCAGCGTCTCTTACTTACCATCTGGATCACAGAGTTTCTTCAAAGCCCTGCACATCGGAGCTTTGATACGAAGATTTCTGCCTTTGTAACGAACAGTCGTAGCCCTGAATACATTGAAAGAGAAGTATTTACAGGCACCATTAACAAAAGTTTGTGAATACGTACATATTAGGGACACAGTCAAATACAATCATGGCGATAGGAATGAACAAAGAAACGTAGGGGTTTGCAGTACAGACTCACAAGAGCATTTAATCTTTTCTATCACCTTACTTTTCATTATAGAAATGCTACTCTTGTGATCCTCCTCTTCCAGACTTTCAAGAAACATTGGGCTGTCCACTGAGGAAGGGATTGCTATTTTATAAAGCAGACCAGAATTATGTTATTTCAGTTGAAGAGTACCCTCAGAGACAGTTTCTTCATAAAAGACAAGTGGTTTTGCTTTAGTCTCCTCTTTATACTCCTAACTCTTAATTACGGGAAGAAAAAGTCTGAAGTTTTTGAAGAGTCTTCCATTCTGGAATATCAACATCACATCTATTGCAGAAATGAGGTCTAACAGCTTGTGCAGGAATCTGAACAAAATAACTTTTACAGTATGATTTCACTGGCTTTTACCTTCAATATCACATTAACAGCTATAAAGATCCTTAAAAGCAAGAGTCCATTTTTGTTTTCACACAGTGGAGCTATCTGATTCCTTCACTCAGACAGCCCTGTTTTCTTGTTAGAGACTTAAAAGGCAGGCATTGAGACCAACAAAGTTACTGATGGCAGTATTTGCTACCTAATACTTCAAGCAGTAAGGAGCAGCTAGCATAGAAGCAGCAGGACTGAACACAGGTCCTTGCAAGTGAAGTGAAAGAAATTAGGGAGAATATTCCTATAGCAGGATCTTATTTTTTCCTATGCTGTAAGGAAGGCAACATCAGGCAGAAAGATCACTTGTCTACACTGCTAAGAGGGAAATTCACAAAAGGGCAGCAGAAGTGAAACCAGACCTGAGAAGATGGAGCTGATGAGGTGAGCAGATCAAAAGTTTCACGTACTAAGCTGTGAGCTTCTACAGATTCAGAATATCCCAGGGCTGGAAGGGCACATTTCCTCAATCTGCACTGAGCTACCAGAAGCTAGAGGGAGTATGTTAGCCCTCACTCCTTCTAACGAGCTCTGACACAGAAGCAGTGATGGCTTAACTAATGAAAAGAGGAGAAGGCTCTCAAGTGCTGTAGAGAAACTAGCAATAGTACTACTTCAGAAAAAATAAAGGTGATCCAAGAGCTACTTGCCTGGTTTTAAATAGTGCTTCCTATTCCCACATCTGCAACAGCAGACAACACTACAGCTGCTATAACAGAAGCACTGTTGTCACCTTTCCTCTTTCAACAGAACCCTAACTTGAATTGGTTGAAGACAGCTGGTCCCACCAAGTACTATGGTCAATCTCTGCCAGTGGAAGGACTCTTTAAGGAGGAGATAGTAACATTTGTGGATTAACGATGAAAGGTAAAACTTTCCCCTGGTCATTGCGATGGACACCTTAGCCTTAATGCACGAGGCTTAATATTCTCTTGTCATTATATGAAAGTGCAAATATGATTTTATCAGAAAATCAGCATTTTTTAGAAAATAAATTGCCTGAAAATAAGTTTAATCATATGCAGCTAGCGCCCTTTTATTTTTTTTTTTTTTAAATGTGTAAATAAACCAAGTTTCAATACAAGTGAGGACAAGTTAACAGGGACTGCAATTTATAAAAACAGGAAACTCTACTACAAATTCTGCTGCTCTCAAATTCAGCTGGTCAATGTTTGGACAACTTCTCTCTGGGGTCTGAATCTTTCGGTGGAGAATCTCTGCTTTTCTTCACGAGTCCAGACTTTGGTCTCAGCCAGCACTCAGAAGCAGCAGCTTACTATAAAAGTGCCTGGTACAAAACCCAAAGGATTTGGCAGAACCTAGAAAATTTGCAGTAAATAAAAACTCTAGATACATATTACATTTCTTTGTCCAGTGCTTATTATAATTTTCTTCAAGAACAGTAACTGAAAAAACAGCTGAGGACCAAAAATCTTCACTTTTACTATAGCTCCTAGAAATCTCTCTTCCTGTTACATAGTTTTACACTAAAGTAACACATCCTCATGATTCACAACAAATACCCTTTGCCTTTAACTACAGGGATTCAATGAAAGCTACATTTACTCTATTGCCACTAATCCTGTTCATCACAGTAAGTAATTTTATAAAGCTTATGTTGAGATCATAGGATGCACGAATACATCCAAACGCTAGAAAACACGAAGTCTGGGAATGTGATAGAATGGTTGTATGGAAAACAATGCTGCTGCATGAACACGCCAAAATTATTGCCTTCCTTGTTCTTGCAAGGAGTTAATTACAGCAATCAGAACTGCTGTAATGATTTCCTTGCTTAGTGAAGATATGCCTAGATGCTCTCTCCCATTCTAGTGAAAAACAGTTTCATAATAGCCTCATACAAAATCCACTAAAGCCAGTGAAAAGAAAGCCAGTAATTCAATGCACCTCGAAACAGGTTGCTAAATTGCAAATTTACAGTACTTCAGGACAGCAAATTCTTTTGACTACTTGTGCAAGCTGAGACTCTCCTGAGTCTTGATTTTAGCTAACACAACACCTTTTTATCAAATGGGCCCTTGAAGTAGCTGCACATAAGTGAAGAGTCAGAAATAGCATTAATATTATTATTATTGTAACTTTGACAGTGTAAGGGTATAAGCGAGAAGGGGTTTGTGGGGAGAAACAGCATTTCTTCTTAGATTACCCGATATGACTATATAAAACAGACAAGCTTTATGGAAATTGTTCCGTCACAGTACTTGACAGTGACTGAAAGAAGGGCCTAAATGCTCAAAAGGCTATTTGATCCACCTAGAACAGCTAAGCTAATTTGATCAAGAAAAAGAAGGAAGAAAAGCACTACTGTTCATTTTTCATATTTTCTATTTCTCTTCAAGAGCCTAACTGGTTGGTCGTAAGGCATTTATTGAGTCAGGCTTCCTGGCAGTTGTTCCTGATCAATTTGTCTACCACCTGCTCAGCTGCACCTTGGGTTGCAGATACCCGCTATCTGTTACCACCACAGAGCAGCTCACAAATGAGCAACAAATCAGCGTCATAAGCTCCTGATCACATTTGTATCTGTGCTTAAAAGGCAGAGAGGGAAAAAAAAAAAAACCCCACCCACGAAAACTTAGGATAAAAGCCAGAAAAGAAGTGTGAAAAACACAAGTATATTATAGAAAAGATATTAAAAAAATAAATCTAGGAGGAAAATCATATTGGAGGAAAGAAAATAAATGCAAAACTGCTGATAGCCCTAAAAGAAGAGCAGAAACTACTGTATTCCCCGAGTACTGAGTGAGAACGGCACAGTTTAGAAGTCAACTAGCAAAGTACACTGTTCAGTAAATGAAGGAACACAGAACACACAAATTTGACAAAACAGCATTAAAAACTTCACATGGAAGTTATCACCCTGCCACTACAGCACTCTTCCATGACTACAGCAATCAGTATTTTTTTTTTCATTGTTCCCTAAAATACTTTTTAGAAGTAGAATTCCAGCTCTCTATATTCAGGTGTTCTGCTTGGAGGGTCAGGAATAATTCCCCTAATTCCCTTTTGCATTAAGTATGATGCGTTTCAAGCAATCCAGGCAAAGTCTGATAAGTTATTCTTTAAGCTAATATAAAATCAGATATATTTAAAAGACTGTAGTTTCCTAATTGAAATCCATGGCTGGGAAGCTGGGAAAAGAATAGCTCTAATTTAAAAGAAAAGCACAGTAAAAAGGAGACAGACTGCAACAGAACTACTCTTAGCCTAAAAAGACTTCCTTCCTTCTCTTCGCTTGCCTAGATCCTGGATGTTTCCAAATGCAGAAAATGGTAAATCTTAAAAAAAGTTATTCTACTGAATATGCATTAAGAACTACTAGTATAACTTGACACCAAGAACATATTCTACCTACTTGAAAAGATAACTTTTGTATACGAATTTTTTCAGGATGAATTGCTATTTTATTATCAAGATTTTTAGGGAGTCACAAATTCCCCCTCAGCATGCCAAACGGTGTTTACAAGGACATCGAAAGCAAGGAAGGATCACTCGCACTCCACACAAAGCACACCCAGGAACCGAACCAGACAGATCGATCAATACCTGTTAAAAGTTTCTGTCTTTAATGGTCTTTCTTACTTGTGATATGAAGAGCCTCTCGGGTTGGGGGGCAAAACCACATATGCTAACAGACACTGAGCGGTACTGTGCTTTAACAGTTGCGTATTTACGGTATTTCTTTAATTATGTGTGTTGTGGGTTGTTGGTTGTTTTTTTTTTTAAACTCATCCACAAATCCTATAGATTTACAAAGACATCCAGAAAATACTTTCAATAAAAAAATACATTTGAGGAAATAAATGTAAAGATTGTTGCAAAACCTAAGTTAAATAAAAATGTTTCACTCCTAAAAGTGAAACAAACCAAAAAACCTTTGGTTTAAGTTCATTTAAATGGGTTTCTGGGTAGTTCTAATATACTGTCATAAATCTTTGTTTCTTGTTATATATCCTAATCACACAATTCAGCAATGTATCGCTGCTGTAATAAAAAGCTAGCAACAAAGGACCGGGCAGAAAGTGATTCAGATCCCCTGTAATTTCTAAGGGAGCTTTCTTTCATAGTTGTCCTGCTTAGTGATTCTGAGAACTTCTTTAGGCAGCTCGTGTGGGCCAGTGTTGACATGAGTATGCTGAACTACCCAGACCAGTTACAAAAGCCGATAGAACAATTCTTTTCTTCCCCTTGCATTTATAAATACCTAAACTTTGATCTATTTTCTAAAAGATCCCTGATTCATTCAACTACAACTGTACCAAAGGCTACGGATTAGCCTGATTTCACATGTTCCTGAAATTCTGAAAACAAGTACGGAGACGTACAGCAGTGAATGGCCTTAACTTCAATGACCAAACAGGGACATTTCACACAAAGATTTTGCCATTACTTGAATTAGTCAGTTCATTAAGTTTTCAGGCACTATTTAGTACCTGTGACCTGGGTTATAAGCTCAACTAGGAAGATTTTAAATACAGCTTCCTTATGAGCACTTCACAGGGTCATTTGTTTTTCCATACACCATGCAATTATTACAGAAAGCCATGCTTATGTATAACATAAACAAAATAAGCACTGATTTAGAACGTGTAACTCCGAGGTCTAGAGTTGTCCTGCAAATAAATTGCCAGGTAGCTCCTCACAATCTTAGCCTCTCTTGACTTTTCTTACCAATTAAGTGAGGCTAATGTTTACCTACTTCAGGAGAAGATCATCAGAACAATGCATGTTCACATTCCCCATCTTTAAGCACTTTGGATTCGCTTTCACTCAAGACTTCCAACACAGTGACAAGCTTTACAAAGCCCACTGCGCTCAGAGGAAAAGGGGGAGTATCACACTTTAAAGAAACATGTTAGGAACTGAAAAAAAAGAACCGCTTACAAATAGAGAGGGGTATCACAGAATTGTAACATCACTGAGCAAGATGGAAAGTTTAATCTAATGGGATATATGCAATGTGCTTGCTTGTGTGAGTTATGAGGCTGCCCTGCATGTGCAAGGGATTAATTCAGATGCTGTAGAGACATCCAGGTGCTAATGAAGACAAAAATGTGAACATCATTTCCCTGCACAGTTTGCTGCTCTTCAACTGAGCACCAAATGGGGTTTAACCACCAAATGGGGTAAGAGGTGCAGGAGAAAAAGGGAAGTAAAGATGTGTCTTCCATCTGGTATACAAAAAGCCTATGCAAGAGCAACTGTTTCTGAAATTAATATTATGTACAGTCTAATTTTTGGTTAGAAGGTTAGCATTAATATTTTCAAATGCAAAGACTCCTGTTTTCAGAATGGTTTATTACAAGACTGGCTTCTATAGAGTAAACACCTAGACTTCATAGAAATCATTAGCCCTCATTAACAATTAATTAGAAGAACTAAGGCCTTAATCATGCAAAGTGCTAGACTGAAGCTAAAGCTTGCTAAAAGTCAACAGTCTCATTTATTATGGTTTAGTCTATTTGGATGACACAGTGTTAGAAAGGCTCTCCAGTACAACACAGAGAGACCAAAATGACTGCCTATATCCTGAACTCTATAGATATTCAGGACACTAGGGAAACAAGGCTCATCCCAGGCCTATTTTAACTGATAACTCCAATTTAAAGAAGTACTTTGCTTTAAGTAAAAATGTTTTTTTCATTTCATTGTATGAAAAAACTTATTGCTAAGATTTTCTTAATTGTACAAACCCAAACCAAATGGCAATTTTTCTTCTCATTTCAAACTTCGCAGTTAACAAAAGAATGAACAACTGATTTCATACATAATCACATTCAAGGCCTGCAACAGAACAGCACACTGTATGAAGTACATCTCCCAGGAGATAAAGGTTAATAAACTGTAAGGAACTCATTTGGAAAAAACAAAAAGGCACAACAACAAGTAGCCATTTTATGTAAAGTCAAGTCAAAAAGTCAACAGCTGCTGAGTGGGCAAACTCTTCCTACAGTCTTCAGTAAAGTTGACTTGATCAATAATTTCTCTGCTACAATGAAGCACCCTAAAAGCACAAATGCCAAAAGTAAAAAGGGACCTGCAACGGACAGAAAATATTTTCAGATCATTTTTAAAGACATGGTTAGGACAAACCAATGCTGGCTGAGTAACTACAATGTGAAACAAAGTTCAATGATCACGGTCCTTAAAATAATATCCTTTGGAAGAGATTTCACTGTAGAATACACAAATTCTAAAAGCAGGACTACTTCAGAAAATTTTACGTATAAATATATCAGGTATTCCCTCATTTCTGATAGTACAGCAACTCCTAAGCCCACCTGTATTCTAAAAAGTACACTGCCAAGACTGAACCCACAAATCCTGTAATTCTTTCTTGAAGTGAAAGAGAATACTCATTCTTAAAGTCAAGCAGATGCAGAACCGACTGGAGGGCTGAGACCTACAGTGTACTGGAAGTGTCGTTCCACATCTGAAAGTCAGGACTCTACACTGTTGGCAGAACTGTTTGGAGATGAACTATATTCCCTATAGTGAATCAACATAGTTATAGTGCCGTAACTTCCACAAAGAATTCTTATTTCTTTACCTTCTTAAACTTCACCCATCATTTCTTACTAATAACAATTAATGGCTTCATGGAAAAGGGGAGAAAAACACCCATACAAAACAAACTAAGAATGGAAAATGTCAAACTGCAGCTCTAAAAAAGTAAGAAATACCCCTTAGACTCTGGATGACCAATTCAACAACCAAGCTGCTGAACAACTCAGTTTTAAAAGCTTCAGGAATAAGTTCTTACTTACCCAGCTTGAATAAGCTCATTGAGTTTAGCTGCATTCTTGTCATCCATACCTTTACGTGAAATGGAATAACACAGTGAATTAGGATTTAAAGTGATACAGTTTATTCCGTTTTCAAAGCTATTACATTTTATTCTCACATAGGATTAATGTGCATAAATGTGCTATAACATACCCTTTCTGAAAAGTTGCTATTTTCATGATGTGCAAGCTTTAAACAATCCTCGCCATGAAAATTACATTTTACTCATGGATTAAATGACCCTAGTTTAGGTGCTACAATCATCTTGGGTTGCTGGGCATTAATCTGACACTGCAGTATTAAAAGGAAAAGCTTCCTCATCTTCCTGCTCAATCTCTGTTGCTAAGGCAGCACAGCATAATGAAAGAGCATCAAGCCCTCACAGCGCTGAATGCAATAAAAAAAAGTAAATAAAAATAACAAAATGCACATGTAACCCACACTTTTCTTCTATGCATTATACAGCACATTTTTAAATGGACATTATCGTAACTTGATTTATATTCCCTATGACAGTTAGGCCCAGATCTATTTACTGAACAATTAACCTCCCTCTGGCAATGCTGAAAGTATTCCTGACACGCTTGTGTGTCTCAATAGCTCTATGTAAGTCATCTCAATTTCTGGGAAGACAGGCCTGGGTGAATACCACAAGAGAAAAAAAGAAAAAAAAAAAAAAAAAAAGAGAGAGAAAGAAACTACTTTCACCAGCTGCAGAGCAGACCATTCACAAACTGGGTGCAGAGCCTTGCAGCTTAAGTCCATTTGGTCTTGGAGACTAGAATTTTCCAAATGACAGTGGGTAAAATACGTAACCAAGTACCAAAGTTATAAAAAGACAGAAAGAAGCACAGAGTATGCATGCATTGCCATGGTGACTGTGTGAAACCTTATCCCCAGTCATAGCAAGGAAGGTCTGTTGATGCTTTTAAGACAAGACGTGGATATAGGGAAGAAACACTAATACTGATTTCTACTGACAATGCAATCTGTCTTGCCTCTGCACCTGCTTTGTCATAAAACAGTTCAAAATTGCTTCTCCAAGATGAATTAACACACTGGAGATCTTTGAAAAAACAGAATAAAGTCAGTATGAACATTCACAACAGCCTATTTCATTACACATTACAATAAAAATCTCAGGTGAGGAAATAATATAGCAAAAAAAATAATCTGCCAAAATACCACAATTCTGCTAGGAATTGTACATGTCCACGTATTAAAACTTTCTTGGCTTTTTCGCTTTGCAACTAGTATGACTTTACAAGGAAGTGAAACTATTTTGATGATTTTCCATGTCTCACAAATTAAATAAAACACGTAGAATATACACTATGATGTAACACTGACTCTACAAAAAGCTTGGGGACGAATGAAAACATACACAGATAAGAAGGTACACGTGGATGGACCAGCGCATACAGTGCATGTTCCGCTGCCCATTCTCCAAGCTAGCCACATTAGAGCTCTCTCTAGTCTGGAAGCCATAAAGACCATGTGAACCATATCCTGGGCTGCATCCAAAGCAGCGTGGCCAGTGTGTCGAGGGAGGTGGTTCTGCCCCTCTACTCCGATCTGGCGAGACCCCACCTGCAGTCCTGCATCCAGCTTTGGGGTCCTCAGCGCAGGAAAGACATGGACCTGTTGGAGCGGGTCCAGAGGAGGCCACAAAAATGATCACAGGGATGGAACACCTCTCCTGTGAGGACAGGCTGAGTTGGGGCTGTTCAGGCTGGAGAAGAGAAGGCTCTGGGGAGACCTTCTTGCGGCCTTTCAATATTTAAAAGGGGTTTATAAGAAAGATGGGGACAGACTTTTTAGTAGGGCCTGTAGCAACAGGACAAGGTGTGATGGTTTTAAACTAAAAGAAGGCAGATTTAGACTACGTGTAAGGAAAAAATTTTTATGCTGAGGGTGGTGAAACACTGGCACAGGTTGCCCAGAGAGGTGGGAGATGCCCCATCCCTGGAAACATTCAAGGTCAGGCTGGACGGGGCTCTGAGCAACCTGATCTGGCTGAAGATGTCCCTGCTCACTGCAGGGGGTTGGACTAGATGGCCTTGAAAGGTCCCTTCCAACCTAAACCATTCTGTGATTCTATGAACATGGTACTAAGCCTAAGCTCAGATATCTTGCTAATACAACCAATCAATTTCCAGAAAATGGGCAAGCATCGGTATGGCATATACTCATCCTTCTACACTAATCCTTATGGACAAAACCAGCCTCAGGGATTGACAGGGTCAGAATGCACCTTCGTTAGCCAGTAAAGTTGTTATTTCTGATTATGATTTGTAATGCTTTTTCATCTTCAGGGTTCAGTAAGTGAAGATTTAGAGAATGACTTAGAGCCAGGCACCATCCCAGACTTTGACTGCATAGGCAGAAATAATTGTGGGTACAAATGATATAATTTATACATTTAATTCCTTAGTTTTCAAGAATAATAAAGTAAACAGATCATCTAAGCTGCATATACATTTACCTGTCATCTGTGGGTATTACATGCACTGCATTCCACAGATAGCAAAAGCTAAAGAAATCCGTCAAAGAAAAAAAGGGGACTAATGCAACAGACTAAGAAGGTCTTTAAAAATAAAAATACATTTCATGAAAAAGCAGTACCACAGATTACTGCAATAGAATACAATGAACACAAATTCTGAGTAATTCAAAAGTGAAACTGTACTGGACACTGCCAACTGAAGGGTAGACACTTCTGATTCGGCCATATAAAAATAATTTTAAGTCATTCATACTCACATCCCCCAATCTTTTTCCTTAGTTCCCCATAGCAGATTAAGCCATAAAGCTCCAGGGAGGATTTTTTCAGCCCTTGAGAAAACACTGAAAAGCAGAAAAGGTGTAAGTGAGATGCAGATTGCAGGTACTCATACACAGCAACATTGCAGATACTCATTTCAACACTGAAAATGAGATGATTTGTATTTTCCATGATGAGACAAACATCTCATGGAAGGTAAGACTACATTCTGTTTCAAGAAACACTACAGTGAGACGGGTTCACCAATTTCCTTTTGGTGACTTAAATATCTGGTAAATGCAACATTTTTTAGATTACAGAAAAAACAAAGCAGCTTCCACAAAATTTAAACAAATATGCAACGGTTCAATATGCAAAATAAAGCTAATTCATAACAAAGCTAACTCTAATATCGCTTAACTGTTTACAGTTTCTACAGGAAATGTCCAGATGCCTCCAAGAAAATGTATACAGAACTCCTTCCTATACAAAAATTAAGAAGTAGGTCTGAATTTCCAGAAGACAGAGAATGTCTTCCGTGCACACGAATGCACCTTAGAATCTAGAATTTGCATTAGATCTCTAATTTTTTATATGAAGCATTGCACACATTTTATTCAACTTTGCAAGTTTCTTTCCTCCTTTCTCATCAACACACGATGAGGACGTTATTATTGCTAATAGATCTAAATATCTATGACAGCAAGGAAAGACAGTCTTGTGGTTTACCAATCAGATGAAAATATTTATTCTTGTCTATTCATCAAGAATTCAGTTCTCTGACTTGCACACTCATTTCATCTCAAAATCCAGGCACATATATTTCTACCAACACCAAAACTAATCAAACTACTGCACTAATTCTTAAATTCCTTCAGTCAATGAGATTTCAGACCTTACAGGTATAGATACAGAACTTTACATTATCCAGAAAACAGATTAAGTTCCTCCATGACATTTTTTTTTTTTAAAGTTCTTCCATACTTTGTTTGCTGTAACATTGGTTTTTAAATAAAATACTAACAGCTTGTTTCATCTTATAATGATGTCTTATTTTGAAAAAGGAACTCAAAAATACACCTTGTGACAGGCGCTTTAGATGTGTTAAGTCCTCCTTTAAATAACCTAACCTCGCGAGCAGACTAAACAATTTCATAGACCATACCATACACTATCTTTGCATTCCTTCAGCTTTTTTCTAGTCATAGCCATTTCTCATTAATGAGTTGTTTTTAGCTTGAGAGGCTCTGGTCACAAATCGTATAGATGAATTTACTATCCAAACTTGCGTTGATGTTAAAGAGAGTTGTTTAAAGACCAAAAAATTCAACCACCATGAAACTGCCATGATTTCTGCAACTTAGAATATATCATCAGAAGGACAGGAAAGCCCTGGAGACCTTACTTTATCAACAAGCTAATGGGAGGACTGACATTCTTCATACCTTAAAAAAGTCAAAAGAACTGGGTCTTAGTTAAATCTGTTCACTCTGAAATAGATTTCTTTAACCCGCTATTCAGTTTAGGCTACCTGCAAATTTACTTGAATTCTCACTGTCCGTTACTGAATAGCATGCATTTGATAAAAGTCAACTACCAATGATCATATATTACTACTATTGTTACAAAACACCACTAGCAGTTCATATGACTTCCCAATTTCCTTTTCATTGAACAAACTGGGGAAGGAGGGAAAAGAATGGGAAGAGGGGAATATGGCACTGGAAATCCTACGTTACTGAACCAATGATACAATTTCAGGCTTATTTGAAGTGTGAGCAAATACTTCACCATTTACACTTGTATCGGACTGTTTAGTTATTTCTTTCTACCTTCCCCCAAGAAGTGCAAAGTAGTGCTGGAGTCAATTTGCTCGATGAAGTCATGCCTGACTAACATTTAGGTAGCTGTCCTCAAGGGTGTGTTCCTGAGAACAGAAAGATATTTCCTTGAACCCAGTATTAATAGTAGGTTCAGCATTTATTATGGTGTGGTAAATTGATATAAAAGCAGTGATACAAATACCAGGTTTTGAGAAGTATTTTTCAGAAAACATGAACCTCATGGCCATGTTCACAGACATCCTATTCAGTACTTATTTTCTCTTCTCCACCACTCCTACACTCCATGATGGCACCAAAGGCAGGACTCCAACCTTCACGAGGCTGCGAGCTCTACACTAAGCCCATTTCATTGCATACTAACCGTTATCAAAGTCAATGTACTTTGAGATCTTGTGCCAGGTGCGGTAGTAGAAATGGCGGACCTGTTCCTTATTCTTCACCATGCTTGCTGGTTTGCCTTTCTTCTTGTATTTCAGGGCAATGTTGTTCTGGATAGCTTCAAAGTCTTTCCCATGCTGAAGAATAAATGAAACAAATCCAAATACTCAAAAACCAAACTTGTACCTTGTCAGAAGACAACTCAAACAACATGAGGGACTTTGGGGTTCTTCGTGGGAAACTAGATTTCAATGGTCATAAACAAAATTCTTGGGTATCAGAACTCAACAGCAAAAGAATGACACCGGTTTCCTTTATTTTATATAAAATGTATTGTAGATGCCAAATAAATTACTTTCCAATATCTTGAACTGTTTCAAAATAAAAGCTGTAAGTTGCTAGCAAACTTTTTAAAAAAAACCCAACACTTTACTCATACTCTGCTAAGTAGCAGACTGGAAAATACCTACTTTCTCACTTAACTTTCTTTGCTTTCCTCTGCATTTTCCCCACTCTCCCTCCTACCTCCCATTTCTGACTAGGGTGAATAAAAAGCCTATTATAGTTAATAGCTTCACTTTCATTTACAGTAAATTTCACGTTCCAGTGATAAGGAGTACAAAATTTGAGTTTCAAATAATGAATGAAAATATTAAACAAAACCCAACAACAAACTTCTACCAGAAAACACATCTGCACACCCTGAGAAGTTTATTCTAAGGGTAAAAATAAAAATGAGACACCTAAGTGTCCCTTTAAAACTAGCTAAGGCCTATAAAATCCTTGGAGTTCAAAAGAGGAAAATTTCATTATATATACATTATCACTGAACTCCTGCTATCACAAAATTTTTTAGTATTAAAAAAAAGGTCGGAACTGAATTAAATACAAAGTGTGAAAACATCTTTTGAACATCAGTGACACAAAATGAATGGAAGTGGGGAACCAAACAGAGTTCCAAATCCAACTTAGAGCAAATTCTTGAACTTTTTCCTCAGCATTCAAAAAAACCCCAACGTTTTCTTTGAGTGATGAAGGGACTTAAAAATTACATGATTCCCAGGAATACTACTGCAAGTCAGAGGAGTTAAAAAAGGAAACAGTATTTAAGTGTTCATTTTATCCACAAAATATATATACACGTGAATGATGCCTACCACTAAAAAAATATTTTTAAAAAGATGCACACATGCAAAGAAAACACACCACCACTTCTTTTGCTTTCACCTATAGTATGTATTTTCATAACAGAAGTGCTCTTAAAATAATCACAGGAACAGGACAACCAGGAATACATCATAGGAGATAAAAGATCTAACTTTTCTTTGTCTCTCAGCCCTAACACTGAACTGGCTCAAACCTTTTCATGGTCATAGACTAAACGCAGTGCCTACAACTCTTATTAGAATAGAATATATTTTCTTGTTTGCCAATATTACAGCGTAAGTGTGTTGCTTTTGAAAGTTGAGACAGGAACATTATTTATTTATCATTTGAAACAGAATCATAATTAAGAAGTAATTTAAATTATTATAAACATTAGTGAATAACACAAATATTTCTTGTGTATTTCAAAACAAAACAAAAAAAACCTTGACACTTGTAAGATGTGGCTTTGATTGACAGCTGGTTTATAGCCAACTGTACAGACACACATGCATAGACAAACAAACGCATATGTGTACGTACGCATTTTGCTCCTGCAAATCTCAACTGAATCAACCTCCTTTAGGAATATCCAGATACTAAACGAAGCCATCTAAGCTTGTTATTTTCCTCTACATGTACCTCATACAGTCCCTCGAAGAAAGTATTTTTGTCCTCTGTGCTCCACGATTCCCACTGCCGTCTGACCTTCTTTCCTTCCTCCTTCTCTCCAGCTGAGGAGCCCAGGTTCCTTGCCGCTGACTTGGAATTCCCAGCAGGATTGCTGGGAGGAATTCCCGATGTGCCACCAGATGCGGTCCCTCCATTATCTGCTGCTGCAAAAAAACGTGACCAGAGTGAACATAAAACCAACAGGAGGATTCATGGATAGAGATAAGGGAGGAACTCAGAATTTCCTCCTTCTTCACCACTCTCATCTATATCAGGTTTTTTCCAAGATATTTCACCTGAAATACAATAAGCAACCAACAAGGGGTTTTTTAAAGAAATAAAATCTCAAAGAGCAAAAAAAGGGGAACGTTTCAATGGCTCAATTTTGTATTTCCAGAGATAAGACAGATAAGCAGGAATATACCAAAGCAACTTCTAAAAGAAAACACACCCTCTGATGCTTATACCCTGGTGTGCTCTGCAGTTGCCCCTTTGTAGCTGAGGGGAACTTCTGAGCAATGCTGAACCAATAACACAAACTAATGACCATGAAAAAGTATACGTAATTTCATATCCTTGTCTTCGCTCTTTGTCCTACTGCCTCCAAAACAACTGTGGTAATGAAAAGACTGAAAGATGTCTGCTTCAGTTCATTACATGACAATGGACCAGCATTCTCAAGACCTGATCCTCAGTATAAAGAGCACCATCTCTGACACAGCCCATCTAGGATAATTCAAGGTATCCCAAGGATGGCAAGTCCCAACCCCTTCTCCTTCCCTAAATCTTGGTGGGGCTTTTGGAAAAAGGCACAAAAGTGTAATCTTGTTTGTACCTTTGTCATCTATCAGCACCCCAAAGAACATGGATCAGAAAAAAAAATACAAAGATCGGCAATGTTAAAATAAGAATAAAGCCTGATGGAACTAAGAGAATTTGCTGTTTATGCAAGTAGGGACAGGGAAGAAAATGGGATGGAGAAACTGCAGGAAGGTGAGAGCTACATATAATACAGTAAGATTCCATTCCCTCACCTTAATTCATAAGAAAAACCCTCTTTTTTAAAAAAAATCACCTCTGAAACTATTAGTCTTTCAAAAACATTTTAATCAGCAAAAACATTATCAACTAACCTTAAACCTGTGGTTTATTCACAACAGAGATCAAACCAAACATCATGGCTGGTTTGACACTGTAACAGGTTATCAGAATGTTAATCCAGAAACCAGGGAGACCTCCCAAAAAGCGCACTCATTTTTTCCCATGAAAATGTAATCATTCTCAGTAACTTACATTTCCAGAATACATTCTCTTCAATTTTGCTAAGAAGTATTATTTAAGATTTGACTGCCCTTATCAATGCAGAAGTGTACTTAAACCAGAAGCCTTTTAACATTATAAAAAATGCTTATTACCATTTCTGTTTTTCTGGTTACTATCCTTTATGTTTTGTCTTTTATCTCATGATAAATTGGTTTGCCTTAGTTTATTTGCTTATAAATCTAGCTTGTACAATACACCAGTCCCAACTAGTTTCCCAAACTTTTATACACATTAGCACAGTTCTCCCTTTCATTTTTTTGGGCTTTATAATTGAATTTTACAAGATAACTGAACTTCTATGAACAGTTTGTTTACCTGACAAAGTCAGTGTTTTTATATACATACATACCTATCTCCCTCATTCAAGAACCACGATATCCCAGCTTGATAATCCTAACATTATTTAAAAAAGAGTATCAGAAGAATCAACTGTTATAGGCTTACTATGCTTTAGAGATTTGAAAGACTTGTATGTAAATCTTAACTGTAACTATCCAGTTGCAATTTGAAAGTAATTCCTTTGGATGACAAAGACATATTGCTCCAAATCCTAAAAATGCTGTTCATTCAAGTAACAAAGTACATTTGAAACCAAATCTGGAAGAGAATAAGATGCGTGAAAGTACATTTTTTTCCCTGCATACAATAAATATTTACTTGATATAAAATATGATATTGTGACCATTTTAAGGTTAATGTTTCTTTTATTTCTAGGAATGACTATTTGAACCTTTCAAAGAAAATTACTGTCACCACAGGGAAGCATGTATAGGCAAAACATGAAATAGAATTGGGCATCTAGAAGAAAATGCACTTAAAAACAACTTCTCAAATAAACACCTTCTCTATTTCCTAAAGCCTTCCTCAGCCACTGATAAAATAACTGAAAGTTATGCAATTTAATTCTGGTACTGTGAAGGTAAATCCTTTAAAAAAATGAAACCATTAGAAAAACCTGAGCACTTTAATAGATGGCTGAGAAGAAAACCAACATTTTTAAGACACAGAATTGCTTCTTTATTCTGCAAATGTGAGATTACCATGCAAATTGTGATATTCCAAAGAAATACAGATCTTGATATTTAAAATCTTTGGTCAAGAAAGGGGAATTCAAACCCATCAGTCCTCAATCTCAATCTACAATGTCCTGTTGCTACTAGTTCCCAATGCAAAAGACGTCCTTTATCAAAAGCCGGCTACAGGATTCTATTCCAGAGTTACTGTTCTGACCACAGACCTCTAAATTTCTGAGAAATCATTTAGAGGAACCACGAATGCAGGGTTTTGTTCATTTGTTGGGTGGCTGGGTTTTGTTTGGGATTTTTAGGGGGGTTGTTTTTTTTTCTTTACATCACTGTACATACTCAAATAAGTAAAAACCTGAAGTCAGCTCCCTAAAGTTCAGCTCTTATCAAGGATTTTCTAAAGATTGTACAGGACACTTGGTACACATGAAGTTCTCATTATTAAAAAGCGTAAGAAGCAGAAGTATCAGTGAGGACTTTAAATTCCAGTAAGACTATAAAGTGCAGTAGATTTCCTCTTAGTTGTGTGTAAAAGAGGAAATGAACAGAACAGTTCTATCGAGGACATGCTAAGGACTCCACCGATTCAACTCCTACAAAGGATGCGTAGCTCGTAACTGCTTTTTTGTTCCTTTATATATACTTACTATTCTGCAAGACAAACTGTAATCCTGGGAAATTTATCATAGCCTTTCTTGTTTTAAACACAAATAAATTACTACCTAGACAATTGTTTAGAGTATCGTATATGAAGATCTAAAAATTCTAATATCCTGTCACCTCTACAGAGGCCTTATATGCCATTTAATTCTTCCAGGAATAAAGGAGTTTGCTATATCATCGCTTTGCATAAACTTTCTTACTACTGTGCATGGTAATATTTATCACTGGGTTACCACAATCCACTCTAGAGTTCACTGGATCTCAGTAAGGCAATGGAATGCAGTATATTCTAAAACATGGTATTATAAACCACTTCAGGATAAAAGGCAAAAGAAAAACAGTCATACATCATTAAATTACACCCCAAAAATTCATTCTTTCGATCTTACTGTAAAAGATTTCTGAAACATAGAAAAGAGCTAACAAGTTTTCATCCCCTCACTAATGATAGATGATGATGATCCTTAATTCCCAACAATAGATGATTTAAAACTTAAGCAACACATTAAAACAAAAAGGTCCGTTGAGGCTAGCCATACCATTACTGCTGTAGAATTGCTGGAGGGAGGAAGGGGACTTACTCTAACAACCTGCTTAGCGGCTTGTTCCAAGGAAAATCATTTACAAAAGGAGATGACTGCAGATGAGACAAAGACAAGATGGTCATTCTCACTCTGCCTACCTATCCTGCATCACCCAACCACTGGCCTGGACGTCCGTACAATTACAGCTACGACAATTCTTTCCCTTCACTCCAGGATGCAGTGGAGCACCAGCACCTGCATACGAGGTACAAAGCAGCAACTCGCTACCCAAAGCGCAGGATGCAAATGCCAACTTGTAACATGCCAGAAAGAACGTTCTGAAGGAAGCTTTCTCCTCTTTTGGGTTCTGCAGGAGCCAATAGCAAGGCTAAACTACTCAAGGTCACCTTCAAAAGCGGTTTTGGTAAAGACTGCCATTAAGGAGGCCATACCAGAAAACACCTTCGAGTGACTGTTTTATTTTCACAAACCTACGTTAGTGCTCAGTCTTATGAAATGTACATCAAAACATCTGTTGCTGACAGAGCTGGGTAAGGTGCTATGATCTATACTTTCCAGAAAGCTCCAAATGCATTCTGCTATTTTCATGGCAGAGCATTCCTCAATGAGCATTTACTCCTTGATTTTAATGAAAAAGCAATCAAAGACAAGCATCCAAACTTTCTTTCCGATCGCTTGGTAAACGAGCCCCATTTCTAGCCACATATCTTTCTAACAGCAGATACTACATCACATACTTGAGTGAAGAAACGAATCAGCTGATCCATAGAAAGTGTGCACCTTAGGAATTTAAGTGAAGCCACTTGCTCTGCAGAAGGACAACCCAACAAAGCTGCAGGCTGGATCCAATTTGCTTTTGTCTCCAAGAACTGTAGCTGAGAAGAGAATACAGATAAGGGAGAGAGACAGAAACATTCCCTGCAAGTCAACGCTTCCGTTTGAGTACTAACATTATAATGGGAAAACAAGTTTCTACCTTGTATGCCTCCACAGTAAATAGCATGGATGAATGCCTAAGAAGCGTAAGTCTAGGACAGCTTATGCCGTATTGTGTGGTTATACCATATAGCGTTCTTGTTATGAATTAACATCCAGAGTTTTAAACACAACAGGTAACCATCCTACAAGGATACAGACTAGTCTAGCTTCTTCTGCCTCTTATTATTTAGAAGATTTGCACAACCAAGATGTAGCTGAATGCATTTAAATATATAGTGTCAATTATCAACAGGAGTCTACAAACAAAATGATACTGAAGGTTTGCTTTTCTACAGACAGTATGTATTTAATACATAATACATCAAATGCAGCACTACTGAGCTAACCAAGCACAGCTGTAAAAAATAAACACGGTTTATTATAAATGTGGTTACTCTCCCATCTCCAGTAAATCATTATTCTCTTGCTCTTCCATTAGAAAACACCCCTAAAGCCTAGTATGAAGTTCCATCTAAGCCACACGGTTGTGCAGCCTTGCAGGCAGGCACCTTTCCAAGTTCAGTACCTACTGCACAGGGCGCAGGAAAAAAAATCCTCCTCTTGTGGTGTCGGATGAGAGAGATACTGCGGAGTTCTGGTCCAGAGCCACTTTCAAAGGAAGGAAGGGAGAACTGGGGTAAATGGGAGGGCAAAGAATGAACGTAAGCGTGTCAGGGTAGGATGGCAGGAGAACTACTGAGTGTAAATGAGATGGACAAAATTAAGAAGAATATTAGAACATGGGACCATGCCAGCAGTTTTTAAACAGTCATTCATGCCCGAGAGAAATAATGCTGGAGGAATGACATTTCACATGAGGTTACAATACATTTTGCAGCATACAAATTTGGGAAGATACAATGAAATCGTATTGTAAGTACATACATCGGCTATCTTGGTATATATACCCACTCCACAGAAGACAGTAGTTAATTTAATTCACGTGCTATGGGACATGCAACTTTGGTGGGCTGAAGCAAACTGGACTGCTTTCTACTAAGTTTTATATGATGTCAAAAGACAGAATGTTTTAATTCAATTAATGCTTTCAGCTGAATAATTATTTTTTCAAGAAAGAACTGCTTATTACTGCAAATACTTGTCCAAATACTTCTTTGGGCCATTCTACACACTTTATGAATAAATCTAGAGCAACGGCATGAAAGACATCTTCAAGCTTCAGCTCATCACCATTAGACTTTGTCACTATTTCCTCCGGACTTCATTCTGTATTCAGAAAATGGATAAAAACACGGAAATGGGAACACTCTACTCTAGTTCAAACTAAATCTACAGCACATGATGGCCACGTATTCTGCATTTGCTTTTACCAATGTGGTCACAACATACACACGCATATTCTAACCACTTTCGCTTCATGGAAAAAAAGCTCCAAAACACACCTTAAAACCTGTGCTCAGCAACCATGTGGCATATTTGTATTTGAGAAGTAAACTCTCAGAAATACCTCTTTTTCAGCAACCTTTTATTGGTCTGCTTCTTCTCCCTCAGTGAACCTCCCTGCTTTTCAACTCTCATAATAATCTGCCTCCACCCCACGATTTCTTCAAGTTCCTCCTCTGATTTCATGCAAGTTACTTTAAGACTTACTTCCAAGCATTCATACTTCAAAAGGCGTGCATTAGTTGAGGTGTAGACTGTGAACTTGAACATACACTAAAAAGATGACCAACATTTGTAAACAAGATAATAATCACTCTAAAAAAAAAGAATATATTTAGATATTTGTGCAGGAAATTTTATAAACCTTTCAGCAATTCAAAATGGACTGGCTTTTTGAAGTGAAATAGTTTTCAAATTTTATTTTATTATGCTACTTTATATGTAATTTTTGCCCTAAACTCAAAAGTGCAACTCAGTACACAAAAGGCAAGAGACAGAATCCAAAGATGCAATTACAGATTACATCAGGGTAATGTGAAAATTAGCAATATGTTTATACATTCTACCAGGCAGAACGTAAGAATTATTATTAACAATCTTCCCTGAACCATAGTAAGGTAAAGTTGAAAAGTCAGCAGCTGCTGAGTGGGCAAATGCTTCCTACAGTTTGCAGTAAAGTTGACTTTATCAATAATTTCTCTGCTACGATGAAGCACCCTAAAAGCACAAATGCCGAAAGTAAAAAGGGACCTGCAACAGACAGAAAAAAAAAATACTATTTTCAAAACTCTCTTAAAGACATGAGTAGGAGAAGCCAATGCCTGCTGAGTAACTACAATTTGAAAGAAATTAAGTTTATTGATAGCACTCCTTAATAAGAGCCTTTGAAAGAGTTTTCACTTTAGAATGCACAGATTCTAAAAGCAGGGCCACTTTAATAAAATTTCCAGGGTTACATAGCATTATTGAAAGACCATGACAAAACCAAGTTTCTGGTTTCACTGGACCCAGTTTAAGTGTGGCCTAGACGCTCCTGCTGGCTAATGTTAAAATTACCTTTGCAGCTATCACCTTGGCTGTGACACGCAAAATGGAAAAGCTTCCAGTTTTCAGAGCTGATCCAAAGCACATGCATTCGAGCTTTTTAGCATTTTTATACTTACAGGGGGGAGGAGCAAGTTGGTGGCACAGCAAGTGGAAGTAGTCTTCACCCTTCAATTAGTTCCCTACTGGAAGCTAGCTCTGCGAGACACTTCACTCAGAATGCAAAGCCCTACAAATTCTGATCACAAGACATTCCATCAGGGAGATTTCAGACAAGCCTGGAAAACCTCTCAGTATGCATCCCTGGATGTAAAGAACTCAAATTAGAAAGGATCCCATTCCGTGGCTCTGTTCTCCAAAATCTGACAGTTACGATCTCAACCGTCTCAGAGAAATCAACTTCAATGCATTCACATCAAAACTAGCCAGGCAGAGCTGTGGCTGGTCTTACAATTCAAGAAGTGAAAGCGTAACCGTAACTCTGCCACTGACTGTCAGCCCCAATGATTTAAGAAGTTTCCCAAACCTGACAACATAGTCAGGTACAGCGATTACAAGCACTATCTATGACCGATTACTGAAATAATATTTTCCATTCTGTATAGAATTTTATTAGAGTTATTTTAGAATCTGAATTGCAAAATAAACAAAGTTTGCTTTTCAATTGCCTCGATACACCTAGTTAAAAATCGTTCTGCTGCTCTAAAATTGGAAATTAATGTTTATGTACAAGTACACAAACATGAATATACACATGCACAAAGATACATGCATTTTGTTCACACGTGTATACGCTTTCAAAGCAATGGAGTAATTTCAAATGCATGTATTTGACTTGTCAGTCATGGACAACACGTATTCCAAAGAAACACCTCCTCGCATTTAATATTATTTACAACCTTTGAAATAATTATCCATAGCTAAAGACTCCTGGGTATTCCATCTGTTTGTTTAGTTTAATGCAACCGGGAGAAAAATTATGTAGGCCTTTCTCTTCTATCCTCCAACATCACACATAGGAGTTTTTCCACTTAAAACAAAAAGTTTAAGAGATTAAAGAGGACTTACTAAGGTGTTAATACTTCAGCCAGTTACAGAAACTAACTGTCAAGCAAATGAGTTCAAGAATTGTTTTGTGATATGGCAATAACTAAAATATCACAATTCGCACCGCTTTATTACTGTAACGCAAAACTATCATCATCCATAACGTTTACCTAATGTCCAGCGCGCGCATGCCACTGTAATGGACCAAAGAGGTGAGGTAATCTCCAAGACACATTTATGCTACGTGGACTTTTATTTCATTTTAGCAGACGAGAGTAAACTCTGT
This sequence comes from Gavia stellata, assembly GCF_030936135.1. Classification (NCBI taxonomy): domain Eukaryota; kingdom Metazoa; phylum Chordata; class Aves; order Gaviiformes; family Gaviidae; genus Gavia; species Gavia stellata. The sequence goes on along the minus strand of NC_082611.1, from coordinate 19,440,230 downwards.
TATTTCAAGTGTTGAAGAAATCTCCGAAGCGTTGTTTTTCTCAAAAATTAACAGAAAATAACACTTGAGTACTTTTGCACAAGGTATCCAAAATTAGTCTCAAGTGCAGCTCAACTACAGTGCCAGGTGTCATCCACTAACTGCTGAGCACACACAATAGCACCAAGATATTCAAATATGCCTGCTGTCTTCTAGCTACTCAAGTAAGAAACAGCTTTGAAAAAAATCAAATTCTTATCCACAATGCGAAAGTGAAAAAGCATGTGTATGTACATACAGACATTCAGATGTACACAAAACAATCTTAATAAAAACTCAGATTGCACGGAAATGCCCAAACTGTTCTGACCACAGTAATGCAGGACTCACAAAACCTTAGAAACAAGTATGTCAGTATGTGCATTTCGTAGCTGTTTCCAAAATAGTTCTTTGGGTAAAACGGTCATAGAAATAATTGGGGGAAATCACCAAGATCTTGTGGGTTGTTTTTTTTCTTCTTTTTTAACTAGCACCCAGTGAATATTTTGTTATTATCCAAGAACAGAATTCAGAGTGCAGCCACCTGATTACACAGCTAGCTAGTGTCTCATTTCCTAACCAAAATACAGGAATTTCCTAAAACTCCAGAAAGATGAACTGCAGGAATTAAAGGTTTGCTTCAGTAACGGAGATTTTTCTCCCTCCTCCACACACAGATCCAAACCCCCCATTTCTGCAAGCGCGGAGAGGATCGTGGGCAGCAGAGAAGCTGAAGCCTTGGGACACAAAGAAGATTTCAGCTACTGTGAGAAACAAGCCCCAAAACACCTTCCCCAAAACCAAACAAAAGATGGCATCTACAGGAGGAGAATGATAACCCCCAAACCCGCAGGTGACTCCCCCCTGCCGCCCCCCTGCCCGTGTGTTTTAAGGGTGCCAAAACACAGTACCTTTGCCTTTTGCAGCAGTGCTGCTGCCAACTGAAGAGGATGCCTGGGAATCCTTCTTCAGCCTCTTGCTCTGAGGTCTGACGCTGGACCTGAGAAAATGATGCTGGTCCTGGCTGTGGGAGGGCTGGAGGGAGGCCGGGGCCTGCGATAAGCTGGGGTTCGGTGGGGGGCTGCTGTTAGTGTTGCTGTTAATAATCTTCTCTTCTTTCTTTGTGCTGCTGCTGCCTGGAGCTGCCTCTCCTCCTCCTCCTGCCCCTTCTTCTTCCAGGGACTCCTCATCTCCTCCTGCTCTCTTGCCCAGCTTTTTCACCCCTTCCTCCCCGCTGCTCTCTCCCAGTTTCACTGTCATCCTGTTGGGGAGGAGAGAGAGAAAAGAGGGGAGCCCAAAGTCAGGCCAGGGAGCCCCCCAGAGAGGGAGAGAAATCCCTGGGCTGAGAGGGGAGAAGTTTAGCTGCAGAAATTCCTCTCAACATGGCCGCCGTTGTTTGTTACTAAATCCCCTTTCGTTTGCTGTCCCGACCCAACAACCTGTGCCGAGGGCGGGAGGGGGAAAGCCCCGCCGGAACCCCCCCCAAACCGGCCCAAAAGGCAGCCGGGCTCCCCCGGCAGCCCTCCGGCACCCTCCCGAAGGGGTTCGGGGCGCCTTTGGCGGAGAAATCGCCCAGCCAAACTCGGGCGTGTGGAAGCGCTCGACAGCCGCCGAGAGGAAAGGCAGCCGCCGAGCCCGGCGGAGCGGAGCAGGGCAGCGCGGCCGGGCTGGGCCGGCTGCTCGCCCCCCATCCTACCCATTCGGCGGCTCCTCGGGCCCAGGGGGGCTCTTCTTTCTCCTCACCATGGAGCCGAGGTGGTCCGACCTGCCGCGGGGGGGGGGTTCATACTCCTAGATGCGGCGGCGGCGGCTTCTCCTCCTCTCTGTGCGTGTGTGTGTCTCTGGGGCTGGGACTGGCCGAGGCTACCGAGATTTCCAGCTCCCCCTCCGCCCCCACCCCCGCCGAGGCCCCGGCACCTCGCCGCTGCTCCCCGCGGGGCAGCCCCGGCCCCGGCTGCCTCCTCCGGGAAGAGCATCGCGCCGCGGGCCGGGCGGCTGTCAGCGCCGGCCTGGGCAGAGCCACCCGCGCCGGGGGCGGCCGGCTCCCCGCGGCCAGCCCCCTCCGAGCCCCCAGCATTTTGGGTCTCGCTTAGCGGGGCCTCCGTCACCGCCGTCTTTGCTCTGAAGGGCAACGAGCTCGGCAGGCGCCTGCGGCGGCTCTTCCCCCCTCACCTCCGTGGGGGCCGGGCAGCCCCCGGGGATGCTGCGGCCTCGCGGCCCAGCGGGGAAGTTTTAAGAGCCCCGTTGGTGGAGGGCCGCGGCCGGACCTTCCGAGGGGCACTGCTCAGCGGCCTCAATTCCAAACCCGGCGTTGGGACCGGCCGCCGGGATGACCGCTCGCTCCGTGTCTAACTCCATAAACCCTCTCAGTACTGAAGTTTTTTTGCTCACGCTTGGAACAAAACGCCAGTAGACGCAGAAAAGCTTAGGGCATTAAACCGTATTATCTGCTGAAACCCAACAACTGGGTTTTTTTTTTCCTAAAGAGTGTAAAGATCTTTCCGACACCGTATCTAAAAGCGGCCAACTTCCAAGGAAGAAACCACTTCCAGCAAAACAGAAAGACGCAGCAGTGGCAACGCAGCTGCCTTATCACCGGAGCAGGAGCCGCAGTCCAGCTTCGATTGAGGGAAAAGATAAAAACCAACAAGAGAAGGAAATTCCGAATATCACAACTAAAAAAATGGAACTCCTACGGATTAGGCTGACACCAGAATAACGTGGTTTACAATAAACGAGATGCATCAGCATTATATGGCGTACAGGTTTGCGTGATTACAGTGTACGGATTGTATTCTTACTATTAAAATGATACTTTTCCCTCTAATGATTTTCAGCTAAACCACTGAATCTACCAATTCAGAGTTACTTTGGGCAATGTTCCGTTCTTTGCAAACGCTCAGTAAACTGATTTGAACTGTGGATCTAAACTTGGTTAACTATTCACCTGAGAGGTCCCTAATTACAAACACAAACTCGTTCTCCGCACGACAAAAATTGCGGTGTTTTCAGTTCTCTCGAGGACAGAAATCTTCCAACTCCGACAGCCTGTGCTCAAAGCCTTCTTAAACCTCCTCGAGTTCAAGTTTAGTTTTGTTACCGCAAACTAAACGGTGCATCCACTGGCATCCCCCAACCGTGAGCGGGGGGGTGCCAGAGAAACACACCTCGGGGACGGTTACTTCCAAGTGGAGAGTGGCAAATCCCATAACCTGCCCCACAGCCGGCTCCCCACCGCCGCCCTCCCGGACCCTCCGGCAGTGCCCTGCACCCGGTTTACCCGTTTCAGCTGCCTTCTCCTTTCGCTTTCACGTTGCGCCTGCTTTCCCTTTTTTCTCCCAAAAGGAAAAATCTTCTCCACCTCGCCGCTCTGGCCCGTCAAACCTAGCCGCCGTCCCTCCGCCCCGGCTCCCGTCAGAGATGCTTCCCCCCGCAGACGCCGGCGCTGCCGCACCCCCTCGATCGAGGGCCCGGACCGGAGAGCTGGGCCGGGCCGGGCCCCCCAGGGACACGCACGCCCCGCGGGGGCCCGAGGCGCCGTCTCTCCCCCCGCGGGAGGCCCCATCCGCCGCCCCGGCTCTCACCTGCCGCATCAATGCCGCCGCGCAGCCTCCGCGCTCCAGCTCCCCCGCCGGCGGCCGCCTCGGGTCTTCCGGCACCCGCAGCCCCAGGCACCCCCAGGCTGCGCCCCAGACCCGCCAGCTCGGGAGGAGGCCGGCGCGCCCTACGACCACCGCGGACCCCGGCGGCCCTCCCAGCTTTGCTGGCGGCGGCAGCCCGGCGCCCGGCCGGGGAGGCGACCTCTCTTCCCCGGGCTCCCCCGAAACCGCGGCCGCGGTCCCGGCACCGCCGGCTCCCCGTTGGGCCTCCGCGCGCCCAGCCGGAGCCGCGGCTCCCTGGCGCCCCCGGCCCCGCACTCGGCCGCAGAGCGGGCCGCGATGGGGTCCCGGCCGCGGCGGTTCCGCTTCCTCGTCACCCTGCGCCGGGCCGCGGGGGCGGGGCAGGACGCGGCGCGCGGGCCCAGCTGAGCGCACCGGCACTCCCCGCCCCGGGACCCCAAACAAGGCGCCCCATTGGCCCGCGGCAAGCGGGAGCGAGGCGGGAGGCGGGGCCGGGGCCCCAACGCAAGCCAAACAAAGCGCGGCGCGGGGCCGGTGACGAAAGCTTAACGCTTTAAGAGGCGGCAGCCGGTGTCTGTCAGAGGGCGAGACGAATCCCGAGAGCTGGCTGCTGATTGGCTAAAGGAAAAACCAATTGAGGGCCCTATAGCTGGGGCCCTTGGACGTGCCCTGGGGTTCCATTGGTTAGCAGGCTGGTGATTTGCATGCGGCGTTGCGTTACGTTCTGCCGGGGCGGGCGGGACGCACGGCGGGCGCCGCCTGTGGGCCGGTGCCGCTGGGGCGGGCTGAGGGTGAGGCGCTGCGGCGGTGCTTTGCTCGCCGCGCTGCTCCCCTGCGGCCCCGGTGCTCGGGCGCCGGGCGGTGGAAGCAGTGCGGGGCTCCCCCGCGGCCGTACCCGCTTTCCCAGAGGGGTCCGCTGGCGCAGGCGGGCTCTGGCTCGCGGTGCGGGGGCTCGCTATCCGGCGGAGCCGCATCGCGGCGGCAGCGCCGCTGCTCCCGCTTTTCCCGCTCCCTTAGGCCTGTCGGAGCGTGAGGGGGAGCCCTGGGGCCGCTCTCCGCCCGGAGCTACTTGGGTTTTGCTGGGCCGGACCTCGGAACCGGCAGGGACAGGCCTGGGGCCTCCGCCGGCGAGGCGGGTCCTTGGCCTGCGGCCCAGCGTCCCTTGGCAGCGTGGGCGCGATGGCTCCTTGGTGGCCAGTAAAGAGCCCACCGCTTCTTCCTAAATTCCTGTTGGGTTTAGCAGTTCTAAAGGAGAAGGGCAGTGCCCGGGAGCGGGGCTGAGCGCCGGGGAGCGGCCTGCCGCGGCTGGGGAAGGCTGGGCCGCCTGACAGGGCCGCCGTGCTTGGGAGAAGCCCTGAGCTGAGTGGGGTCCCCAGGCCCGGAGCGCCGCTGAGGCGCTTGCTCTCCCAGCAGCACGCTTGGCAACGTGCTTCTTACTATTAATGTTTAAAAGGATGTTAAAAAGGTCTTTATTGTTCATAAAGGTCACAGGTAACACGTGACATTACAAATTTGAAGCCTCCCGGGAAGGCCTAGCGTCTTCACAACTTCTCGTCTTCTTCCAGAGTTTGCAATTGTGTGGGTACACTGCCATGGGATTTTTTTTTTTAAATAAACTCTCTCCAGGATTAAGAAGCTTTATTCAGTGATGTACTGACTTAAAGGGGCTTGAATTTAATTTGCTAATGTAACGTTTTGGCCTGTTCTTCCAGTGACTGCTCTCCGATACTTTTATGTGGTGACTTCATGTTAACTGCTAGGAAGAATGATTTCCAAAAATCTTGCAACTGGTACTGTGTGAGATTTTTTTTTTTTTTCCCCCCTCAGTAAATTCTTTGTGGAAAGCACATTAGATCATCCTCTTTTTGAAACTCTGTGGGTACCGGCGCGGGAAAGGATGCCTTAGTCGTCTTCTGAGGCAAATCATAAGCTGTAGCTTAGAAATCGAGGTCTTAACAATATAAACTTTGTGATGGCAACTAAATTCTGGAAGACTGGGCTCCCATGGAAAGTGCTGCAAATAATTATCTTATGATGGTGAACGAAACTTGAACGTGCCTTGGGCTCCATGTCATCTCCTAGAAATACGCTGTAAAGCATAGCTGTGAGTATAAGTATTGCTATAAATGCAATTTGTAAACAAACAAGAGCCAAATTGCTTAATGGTCTTGTCTCCGCTGCAGAGCTTTTTATTTCAATCTACATCTTAATTAGTTTTTTTTGTAGAGAGAGTATTTTGCAGTTTTGTTATAATGTAGCACAAGATCATACGGCTTATTTTTGCCACTTGGTTTGACCACAACCAAATTTAAGAGTACTGACAGGAAATGATGCATTCTGCATCTACAGTGCCATATATTTCCATGGTGCTTTGCAAAGAGACTTGAAGGTATGTTCAGCTCCCCGAGGAGCTCAGAGTTGAAGGTTTCCATTCTCTCTGTATGTAAATAACTTTATATGCCTGAATAGCCCCATTGCCTCAAGTGGACTGTTAAGGTGTGAAATTGCTCATGTGTGTAAATGTTTGTGAAAGAAAGACTGAATAAAAAGGAGTTGGACAAGAGCTGAGAGGCAGGGGGTACGCTGAGATGTCAAAAGACACTTGAACTTCCATTCGTTCTTTTTTAATAGTAGGGAGGGTCTGTGATCATGCTTTGGCAGACCTGCACAGATACAAACTGCAAATAATCTTTCAGCGTTTGTTGCCATGGTTTTCCAGACTAGGCAAGAACATTAACTTGGATTTGTTGTACATCCTGTGTATTTTAAGGTATGAATAACAAATTGCATGCTAAATAGAAACAGAGCAAGCAATGCAGAACTGTCCAGCAGAAGGACAAAGTTTATACTTCTGGTTTATGGTGACGTGTTTTTAATTTTGCATCTGATGTGCATGATCATCAATCACACTAATCATAACATGAAAATACTTTTCCAATGATCTTAGATGTCAAAGCCACCAATATAATGGATGTTGTCCTGTATTTTCATTTTAGGTTACTTAGAAGCTACTACATTTCATTCATAACTCATTTGTTCTTAAAACGCTCTTAAGTTGTTTAATCTGGCAAATGAGAATGGATGATCTTTGTGTTATTAAAGCAGTTCTTTCCCATTCAGGTAAGAGGATTTAAACTGAAGGTCAGACTTCTATTGTTAATCCTTTATGGCTTACTAAATAGGAAGCACCTAATCATGCAACTTTATTTTTTTTCTCAGCATCTGAGGTCAAGCCCTCAGAGGAAGGGATGAAATGCACCGTGTGCGACTACACTACTAAAGCTGCCTCTTTGCCTGTCCTGAGACTTCAGGGACTCAGAGCTGTTAGGCATCTTTTGTAAGCGCAGTACTCGGGAGGGAAGATCTTAGGATCCTAGGATGCCCTCTTCATTTGTCTATTTAGGATATAAATCCTTTACAGCAAGGCTTCTCTGTTGAATATTGGAGGGCAGGGAACTTTAATTTCCAGCTAAGCCTGCACAAGTAGGGATATGTAGTTTAGTTACTGGGCAAAATCTTGTGTGACATTGAACGAGGCAATTAGGAAAGCTGTAAAAATGGTCACTTGAGCAGAGGCAGTCAGTGGGGTTTCTTTTAGATGATTTTTATTCCAGCCCAGAAAGGGATGATAGACCAGACGATTGCTTGAGGCTCCTACTGGCCATGTATTTCTGACTCGATTGTACTGTGCAGTTGCAGTAGTTTCCTCGTTAGCCTGGTTGTCTGAGAAAGCACGGCATCTGCACACATGGTCTGCTCAAATATTCAAGTCTGATGATCTCAAAAATACTGTGGGCACAAGCAGTGAAAACAGTCAGCTGGGCAGAGCCAAGAAATTAATTACTAACTCTGCTTTGGGAGCGGCACCTGAGTGAGCTGATGGTGTTCGTACATGTCCAAGAATCCACCATGCCATAAATGACTTTGTTAGAGCTGATGCCTTGTAAGGGAGATGATAATCAAAGCATGAGATAAAAAGCTACGGGAACAGGACTTTGTAAATTTTGCTGCTCAGAAAACAATTTGTTCTAGAGGGGGTTGCTGAGCTTGTAGCAAGGTCTAAAGCCAGTGTTTTGCCTCCCTACCGAAAGCCTAGCTTTAAGATCTGGAAGAGACACAGCACGCTTTAATGCAGTCTGCTTCCCACCTAGTACTTTTTCCTACTTGCTAACAAAACTGACCTTTTTTTGGAAAAGGGAAACAGTGTGAGACACCACCTTAGTTAGACAAGACATTACACATGGCCAGAGTCAACCTAAGTTAGTGCATGCAGAACCTGTGGGTCACAGCTGTGCTAGAGCTGTGGCTTCTTTTCATCTGTTTGTGTGGAAGTGTTGTGACTTCAGAGGAATTACAAATGAGTTGACAGCGGTACGAGGATTAGGTCTTGAATTGTCTCTCTTGAACGCATTGGGTAAACGTGACTGTTAAGGCTGAAAGCAGGGCTGGCACTGATGAGGACTGGAGGTGGAGCTGTGCTGTCCCTGACCCAGGCCATACCCGCTGCACCCAGGGGTGCTGGAGGAGAGGAGATGAGGGCTGGTGCGTGAGGGCAGCTGCAGGAAGGCTTTGTGGGGCTGTCTTCGCCTAGATGTTACTAGAAAGACTTAGACACTGTCTTAAAAAGTTACCAAATCACTTTTCCGACTAAAGCTCTGGAAGAGCTAATGAGCTCTGGACTGGATAACCACATACGGTTATGAAATGCATTTACTTTTAATGACGTTTCAGTTGGATCAGTCTCTGTCGCGGTGGGTGTTTAATGTTCAGGGACCTGAAGAGTTTCGTGATCGAATCTTGATTCCCAGGATCTTACTAACGCTTAAATACTGAAGGGGTGGGTGCCGGGAGGATGGGGCTGGTCTTTTTTCAGTGGTGCCCAGTGACAGGATGAGAGGTAATGGGCACAAACTTGGTCATAGGAAGTTCCACCTCAACAGGAGGAGGAATGTCGTTCCTTTGAGGGTGGCAGAGCGCTGGAACAGGCTGCCCAGAGAGGTTGCGTAGTCTTTATCTCTGGAGATATTCAAAACTCGCCTGGATGCATTCCTGTGCCATCTGCTCTGGGTGACCCTGCTCTGGCGGGGGGTTGGACTAGATGATCTCCAGAGGTCCCTTCCACCCCCTCTCATCCTGGGAAGCCGGGGAGCTGCACGGTCCGTCATCAGTGTTAGGAAAAGACCCTCCGGGGCTGATTCCCAAAATCCTGAGGACAGCTGCTGCTGCTTGAAAGCCGCCGCTTGTGACTCGGCCTCTCACCCGCCGGAGCCCCGGGGACGGCTATCCGAGCGTGGAGGTCGTCCCGTGCCCGGCGGCGTTTGCCGGTTCCCTGCCCGGGGGCAGGGGTTGGGACGGGGCGCTGGGCCTGCGCGCAGCCCGGGGACGGGGCAGCCCGCCTTCGGTAGCGTGCTGGGGGGGGGCTGGCGCTCCCAGGCGCCGGTCGGGGGGCGAAGGAGAGCCAGCCCGGAGCGGCCGCTGCTCGCTTGGGGCGGAGGGCGGGCCGCGCCGCCCCGCTCCCGGCGGGACGCTCAGTGCGGGCCCCGACCGGACGGCGGGGCACCGCGGCCGGCTCCCGCTGCGCTCGGCTCTTTCCGTCTCTCTCCGGTGTGCCAGCGGACCGCTTCGGTTGTTTCCGTGACTCCTCGGCTCCGGGTCGGGAGTTTCCGTGCTGGGGGCTCTCCCCGTTGTCAGGGGTAACGCAAAGCATCTCGGAGCGAGTGCGGCCTTCAGCGCCGGGACCGCGCTCCGGGGCTGCCGGCAGGTAAGAGCGGGCGGGGGGGGGGGGGGGCGCTGGCCCGCTGCGGTCGGCCCGAGCGAAGGCGCCGGGAGCCCGCAACGGCTTCTCCGGCTTCTTCTCGGTCGGCCTGGGCCCGGCCTGCGGCAGCGGGGTCGGGCGCGGACAGCCCGGGGCGGCCGGGCCGCTGCCTGCGCGCGCCTCGAGCTGGGGCGGGCGGCGGGAGCCGGCGGGTCTGCCGGGGAGCGGGACGGGGCGGGCGGGACGCGGGTCTCTGCCGAGCCGGGAGCCGGGAGCAGTCTCTCCTCGCGGGCTGTGGCAGGTCCACGAAGGCCGTTGTTGTTCTGTGCCGGCGAGTGACGATTACAGCTCGGCCGAGGTGGCCCACGCGGGTTTGGGCCCACGCGAGGCGCAGTCCCACGGGCAGAAGGGCTCCTGGAGAAGCAGGCTGGGCTCGCCCCGTCCCTGCGCGTGTTTTCGCACTCCGTCTCCCTCGGTGCGGGGTCAGGATTTAACCAGATTTTTACTATTTACTCCTTGTGCTTTACTACTTAGCGGAAAGAGCGTTTCGTCCTTGGCCATCTCTTTGTAGCACAACTCAGTTTTGTATTCTGATTTTTTTTTTTCTGGGGCTAGCTATTTTAAACATTCTAAAATGTAAAAAGCTAGCATTTCCTCTAGGTTGGGATTATAAGAAAAAACTATGTTTTTGCACAGGTAAAACTCTCAAGTCCTGCCAAGGAAACATTACGGCAACACATACAGAAAACTCATTTTAGGAATACACTTGGTGATGGGCTTTCTGATAAGCTTGTAGCCGGTAGCAGTTCCACGAGAATACCAAACCTAACCATAATCAACCTCCCTGGAATGCTAAATGTGCTGACAGCGTTGTCATACAGAGCACAAAAGTAACTTTTTAAGAATTGTCACCAAAGACAGAATAGCATAATTAATTTTTTTTTTTCTCTTGAATGCAGGTGATTGTCTTGTGAAATATCTGCGTGTATTCTGGCTCACTGCTGTCATCTGTAGCAATAGGAATCTTGAGGTTACCTATGTAAATCCCAGAAAATTCAAACCAACCAAATAGCCTTTATTTGGTTTGTAATTTATTTTAATCCTCTGTCAACTTGTAAGGAGTGAATTTAGAGGTTTGTCTGGAGGGAAATCACCCCATATCAAAGGATAATCTTCCCCTACTCATAAAATTACTGACCCCTTGTGAAATCTTATGCGTCTATGTTGGTGGGTGCAGACAAACACAATCCTTTGCCCATGCTCTGAGGTGATGGCCAGTTACCGGTCTGCATTGGTCCCTGTATGGGTGGTGTATGACCTGTGAGCTGATAAACCCTGAAATGAGGCTTGATTTCCCCAAAGGACCTGATATCCTGAGCACAGGGCCATGTTAGTATGGGTGTATGATGTCTGGATTAGACCAGGCTTGTGTTAAGAACAGGGGCAGAGAATGACCTTGAACCTCTCTTAACTTTTCTCTGTGGGCGGACGTTAATGTCATGTCTAATCTTCGCCTGTGTGAACCTTGTGAAGTTCAACAAGGTCCTGCACCTGGGTTGGGGCAATCCCCAGTATCAGTACAGGCTGGGGATGAATGGATGGAGAGCAGCCCTGTGGAGAAGGAATTGGGGATACTGCTGGATGAAAAGTTGGACACGAGATGACAATGTGCGCTTGTAGCCCAGAGAGCCAACCGATTCCTGGGCTGCATCCAAAGCAGTGTGGCCAGCAGGTCGAGAGAGCTGATTCTGCCCCTCTACTCCGATCTGGTGAGACCCCACCTGCAGTCCTGCATCCAGCTCTGGGGTACCCAGCGCAGGAAAGACATGGACCTGTTGGAGCGGGTCCAGAGGAGGCCACAAAAATGATCAGAGGGCTGGAACACCTCTCCTGTGAGGACAGGCTGAGAGAGTTGGGGCTGTTCAGGCTGGAGAAGAGAAGGCTCTGGGGAGACCTTCTTGCGGCCTTTCAATACTTAAAGGGGCTTATAAGAAAGATGGAGAGAGATTTCTTACCAGGGCCCGTACTGACACAACAAGGGGTGATGGTTTTAACCTGTAAGAGGGTAGGTTTAGTCTGGGCATAAGGAAGAAGAGTTTTACGCTGAGAGTGGTGAGACACTGGCACAGGTTGCCCAGAGAAGTTGTGGATGCCCCATCATTGGACGTTTTCAAGGTCAGGTTGGACAGGGCTTTGATCAACCCACTCTAGTAAAAGATGTCCGTGTCCGTGCAGTGGGGTTGGAAGTAGATGATCTTTAAAGGTCCTTTCCAACCCAAACCATTCTGTGATTCTATGAACTCTTATGGTTTTTATGGAGTGCTCGTGGGTTGTTTCAAAAGTGTCCATCAGGTGTATCTAATCTGATTACTGAGATCAGATATCTGGACTTGGTCATGTTCTATTCCAGTCCTCAAAGTGGTTAACTTTTTCAGAAATTCTTGTCTTGTAGAGCTAGAAAAAATAGAACATGCAGTGCCAGAATCACTTGTAGAGGTAGTGCTACTCGGTTTTCTTTTTTTTTCTTTGGAGGCTTCTTTGAAGAAGCATCTGTCAAAGCTACAGAGTGTAAATACATGAGCTTGAAGCAACAGTAAACATGCAGATAATGAATTCCCAAGATTACAGCAAGCAAATGAATGTGGCTTTAGTGTTTTTTCCACCACTGAGTAATCCACTTACTTACATAAGCAATTTATTTATTTGCCTATAGCAGTCTCCTGTACAATTTTGTATAGTTACTGAGATGGTGAAAAGTATTTTATATTAGGGATTGTCCATAATTTACACGACAGTATCGCTGAATATTGTTTTAGTAAGTGCTAGTCTGCCTTTTTAAAGATACATAGCATTGATTGAAAAATTATTCTTGCTGTCTATTAATGCCGAAAGGGGTAGTTAGCTATAGTTATCCTAATTGGAATAAGCTGACAGTCACCTGCAGCAAAGCAGACAACGTGGCTTGATGTACCCATTAGTGAGTTGATCAAGAGACGCAGTTTGTAAGCTTGACAAACTTACTTTCTTCCCTCTCTGAAGGGGACTGAAATAAGTGAATAATAATAAGTAATATTTACGACTACAGATGCAAGGAACACTTAACAGCAGAAAAAGGTGGCTCTAGAAAAGGCATTACAGCTGTGTGGTTTTGTGTGATAAAACCATTATTTCATACCAAATGTCGTTTGGTTTTTTTTTTTTCATTTAGGCATCTCAAATTTTTATTTGAATCTGAAGTGAATTTCTCTATTAGTTCAAAGTTTGAGCCCATATAAAGCTTGTATTCAAATATGGACTAAATTCTTCCCCTGTTAGGGTGAAATGAAACATATGAGATAAGAATGAAAGCGGTAAAATGGGTACAGTATTTTGGAACAGAATCGGAGATTTAAGAAAACTACTAACAAACATGAAATAAAGATGAAGACCACTCCAATTTTTATTTGAATGGTTCATTGGGGGTTTTTTGTGTGGCCATAAAACTAGACCCACATGCCACTATGGGAACATGGAGGATTTTGAAGAAGTGTGAAGAGAAAGGTGAATGGATCTTGTTGAAAGATTAAATTGCTTGTTATAAGGCTAACTACATTTGTTTCTGTTTTGATGCCTGGTAGTTCATGTTGTTCTTTGTAACATCAGAGGTAAGATACAGAACTACCAACTTATTTGAAAATGTTACCCACCTTTCTAACTTGTCTAATCAGAGATGCTGAATCTGATTTTTTTTTTTTTCTTCTTTTTGGGAAGACAGCCTTCTTAAAGCAAAATATTTAGTTTAAACACTAGAATATTTGAAGTAAGGAGACTTTAAAACAAGAGTCTGTTTATGTCCATTTTACATCCTGCATCGGTGTCCGGTTGGTGACTTAGGCAAACGTAACTGCTGTGCGTACGTGTGCCTGCAGGTTCTTAACTCATGCTTTAGCTGCCCAGGAGAAAAAGTCTCTTCCTCTGAAATGTCAGGGGAGTCTTTTAAACCTTTCACAGTTCACAGAATCACTACGGTTGGAAAAGACCTGTAAGATCATCAAGACCAACCATCAACCCAACACCACCATGCCCACTAAACCATGTCCCCATGGGGGTTGTTTGTTTGGTTTGGTTTTTTCACCAGGTTCTTAGCATTATTTGCTAATAACTCTTCAGGTGTTTTTCTCCAGCTATTTTTCATTTGAAACCAAGCCAATAAGATGACACAACACAAATCCCAAAGACCATCTCTGTATCTAAGATATTAAAGATTATTAGTGACTTCCTCCATTTCTGACACAGAACTCTGAAAAGAGCCTTGCTTTCAGGTTCTTTTCCTTCGAACATCAGCATTTACTGAGTATTTTCATTCAAATGTGGATAACAGATAGTATGAGTTAAACTAATCTTGTGTAATTTCAACAGTACAAGCTCCAAAGTGGTGACAACTGTTAAAACTTACTTTGAAAGCCCAGATATGAGACTTCACGACATAAAATCCCTTTCTCTGTACATTAATTGACATCCTTGGATATGAAGTACTGGAAGTAGCTTTCTGGTAAATTCTGAGTTATTTCAGAGTCCTCTGAAATAAGCCAGCACAAGCCACCGGTGAGAGGTTGGTACTACCCCATGCGTGCTATGAATCTACAGACTACAAGGCTCAGTATTCCTCTGTATTTTTTAAAAATACCACTTTGACCTTTTCGTGCCTGTGTAGTGCATATTAACTAGATGACGCTGTAGCTTCCCCCCCATTTTTAAGCATACTTATTATTATGTCTAGTGTATATATTATATACAATATAGCGCATATATATAGCGTCTATATGTTATATGCTTGGCATACTTGTTAGAAACATTTGTTTTCCTTGTACAGGTTTGCAGTCCGTGACAGCTTCTGTTGTTATGGCTGTGTATGTGGATCATCGAACAGAAGCTCCCGATTCAGTTGCCTCCCCGTCTCATATAGCATGGCACCCACTTCATCCACTCCTGGCAGTTGCTTCCATCAGCACAGCATCGGGCGGCTGTGTGGATATCTACCTGGAACGGGTGAATAATCAGCAGCTTTGCTTTTGGGCTTGATAGCATTTTGCTGGTTTGAAACGTTATTTCTTTTATATATATACTTGCAGTCTTACTTATGATCCTTGAATCCCTCTCTCTGGATTTTAATTACTATCTGTGTCCCCTGCTATCTAGGGCATGTCTGATTCATCAGCCACTGATCACATGTATTTTATAAAAAGGTCTTCATAAATTAAATTGATCTTTCCATTGAAATTTAATTTTTACTGCTTATCAGTCTTGTGACAGTTACTGATTCGCCTTTTACTTCTCATAGTATGAGAATTTCAGGCTTAAAAGTAAAATGGACACATGCTGCTGGCTTTTTTTTTAACTCTGAGTGAAGAAAATGTATTAAGAAATGTAAATTAAAAAAATCATTCCTCCACCTTGAGACTGAGCTGATTTGCTAGACTCAGCTTGTTCCATTTGAGTAGGTTGTTTCCTAGTACGGTTTCTGCCTGTAGACAGACATTTCCTTTGCATACTCTAAACTTTACACAAGAGGCTTGCGTAGGACTTTGGTTTGCATAATTTTCAGGAAAAAAGCGTGCTATTTAGGGAAACGGTACTACAAGCTATCTAGCAACAGACGTACTGGAAACGTTTAAGTCCGTTAATATGAGTAGCCTGTAAAATGTATACTTTCCAAAGTGCATTATGAAAAATTGTCATCCAAATTTTACAAGTGGAAAAATAAATAGAGAGGTTAAATGATTTGCCTGAAATACTATTGCAAACCACGCACAAAGGAGCATCTGCCTTTAAAAGCTGTTTAAGCATTAGTTTATTCTGTGTCCTCAGTGAGGTGCTGCTTTTTCAAAAGTTGGGGTTTTTTAACCTTGAAATGTGCTTGAAGCCTTCTTATCCTTCATACAGGAGTAAAAGCTTGATATTCAGTGGGAGCTGCTCGTGTATGCTGTGAGCAAAAGAATAGCCTGGAGAAGCAGAGCGAGGCAGTCACTTAACACTGCCGTCCTTTCGTTAGCAATTTTCAAGTGCATGTCCTGCATGTTGTAGCACATTTTTATGCACGTGAAATAGCTGTAAAGAGAATTTGTGTAGCCACTTCATATCTCTTGCAGGAAGCTCTATTACATGCCAGTCCTTTGTCACAGAAAAATATCGTTGTCTGGGAGTCAATCTGAAGGTTTAGCTGCATCCTTGTACTGAGTTTCCATTGAGTTTGCACTTCGTTTCCCTTTGCAGGGAGAACATGTGTCCGATGCGCATGTTGAGAGAAGCTTTCAGGTCACATCGCTTTCCTGGCACCCTTCCAGACCGATTCTTGCAGCAGGCTGGGAGACGGGAGAAGTTGTGATACTTAACAAACAAGACAAGGAGCACCACGCTGTACCACCAAATCATAACGCCAAAATTACAGTCCTAAACTGGAGTACAAATGGTACCCGCCTTGTGTCTGGTGATAGGGTGAGTAGTTGAAATGCCCAACATGTGTTTGATGTGGAACACGGTGTTGCAAGCTCTGTGATGGGAAGGGATTATGGAATGGATTGGTAGGGGAAGGAGTAGTTGCAGGGGAGATAAATTTCCTCGCTTTAGGTACAAATTAAAACTGTAAAATCAAATCTCAGTATTTTAACTTTTTCTCCAGCACTCATTGGTGTTTTATCAATTTATATTTAAATAAAAGTGTATGTAATCTCAGTACGTGCTGAGCGGTAGATTAGGGTTTAAGGCTATTTAATAGATGGGGTAATTGAGGCATAGGCAATTTGAATTATTTGAAAGAATTTTGTCTGTGCAAGAATGCCTGTGCAAGAACTTCGTGGCAGACTCAGGAGTAAAGCCCAGATGTCGAGAAACAAATTCCAGCTACAACATCTTCACCTGTAGTGAGTGCGTAGCAATGCTTGCATAAGTACAAAACCCCAATGCTAATCTCTCTTATTCTGTTTTTATTAGTACTCTTAAAAATAAGTCAAACTTATTGTATGGAAAATATGTTGTGGAAATACTTGAAATGTGGTAGTCTTTATTTCTTGATAAGCTGGTTGCCTTTTATATAGCAAAATGAGAAACTAGCTATTGAATATTTAGTATTCAGGATTAAGTATTCGTAGAAGATTCTGTGTTTGCCAGTTCTCGAGTCAGCAACTGAAAAAAAAAAAAGGTGCATTTTTCTATATTTTCCCTGATAAAAACCTGAGCTTGTCCAGGAATTTCAGTTCTGCTTTTTGAGAATTCTTACCTATATGAGTCCCAGGAAAATACAATTTTAAATCATTGTAAAATTCTGTTGCTGCATTTGACAGAAATGCAGAAATTCAAAATTGAGTCAAAAATTAATTTATCCTCTTCTTTATTAGAAAAGAGAAAATGCTGCCCAGACAAAAGAAGGTGACGCACAGTGTAACTGAGGCCTTATTTATATGGAGATCATACATTAATATAGCCACAGCTTACATTAGTCCTACATTTATGAACAAACTTTTTTCAAGTTGATTTATTTGGTGTAGGATCACAGTAATGAAGTCATCTTCAAACAGATATAGCTGTTGTACCACGGTCTGATATGCAGCATAGGTATGCGTCATTTCCTCCGTCTTTCCCGATAGCTTTTAAGTTTATTTTTAAAATCTTTGCCATGAAGGTTTATATTCAGGTAACTTCCATTAGATGAGTGCTGCTAGGATCATACTCTGCCTATATTAGAGGGATACCCCTAGAAAGAAGATAAATATTTGGGCCCTGATTTGGTTTCTGTTTGATCTTCACTGGGACTTCATAACTGAGAGTGCTCAGCTGAGAACATTCAGTCATCATAAATCCTGAGTTGCAAGAAAATAATTTGAAAATAACTTCTTAAAGTTGGAATAGGATGCTGTGAAAATCAGAAGCTCTTAATTTGTGTTTTAAGTAACATATAACATGAATGACTTCCAGGTTTCGATCACACAGAAGAATCCTAAGGATCTAGGTGCTTTCTATAATGAAAGCCTATTTATAAGGCAAATAGCCTTTATAACAAGAAGCTAAAGCTTTGGGTTGATAAGAATGATTGAGAAGACACAGGATACCTTAAGAGTAAAATTTATAGATTATAAGGTCAATGTCCTTTGTCCTTTTCAAATACCGTTTGAAAACAGACCAGTTCTGCATCCTTTCTATAACCAATCACACTTAGAAGAGGCAGTGAGCTTTCTTATTTCCAATCTCATGTGTTTCAAACTCAGAATTGAGTTTGCAGCTAAGTTATCTGGACACAGGATGGGATATCTCGAACGGGATGGAAGAAAGGTCAGCAGCTTTGTAAAGTTGCAGGCTTTTCCTCCAGCTTCTAAATGGTGCAGGTGTTCTTAGTTGGGATCCCTGGAATTTGATGACATATAAAGCTGAGTGAAAAGTGAGAGGAGGAGCCAACAGGACGTGAACTTTCAGATCATAGGATCCTGTGATTTCCAGAGGTAACCAGCAAACATTGTATGAACCTTAAGTGGTCTCTTGGAACAGGAGTACAGCAGTTTCACAGATGCGCAGCTGTGTCACATTCTTTAAGCTGCAAGAGACAGCATTGCATTTAATAAACAGTTTTGGGTGGTATAAATATTATCATCTTACTGCTGAAGTTAGAACTTTGATTCTTGATTCTTAGGAAAAAAAGAAGGAAATGTTACCTTGGAAGGCCTCAGCTGCATCTTGTGTGGCTTCTAGTTAGAATTGTGAAGAATAAGTGGTTAGACCGTACCACTGCTACTAGCCTTTCGCTTCTAGAAAGACTATACTCCATTGTAAACAACAAAGAAAAATAGAGCACATTATAATACCACTTTATTGTTATCTATCTTAATGAAATAAAATGAGATTAAACTTGATGTTGCAAGTTGTTGCTGGTTTTTTCATGTAATGCTTACACAGAGGGCCTCCAAATGCAGTCTGGTTCCCTAAACACTAACATAATAACAACAATAAATAATAATCTTAAAATTTCAGCTGTGAGGCTGTAGCATAAGTCAGTTTGTTGGGATGGTTAATGTGTATGTCATGCTGAAGTGTCTTTTTCCTTCTCTGCCTTCTCCATTCCTTCCAGTCACCAGGAGTTTGGTGCTCACTCTGATGTGGCACTGCAAAACGCGTGTTACCTTCAGAACCGGTGCCAGGCTCTGAGGGCCAACTTCTATTGACTACTGTTGAATTAATTAGCTAACCAGTCTTCCTTTCTTTAGTGTCTATGATTCTTCTAGTTACTAAGTTATGTTTCTAAAAATGAATTCCTGTTGTACTTGAATGTCTGCTCTGAAAGAAGAGGAAAGCTCCAGAAATTCTGAAATTCTTTCCTTAGGTTATCTGCATCCTGTGACTTCACGTATATCTAATCATATACCCATGCTCATCTCTATCAGTGTTATATGCACTTACTCAGGGAGTCATATCTTATGCTTTCCTATCCTTTATCTTAGTATCTTTTCTTTTAGCTATCAGACTACTTGCAAGAAACAAGTGGAAAGGGAGTTACCTAAACAAATATTTGCATATGCTACTTGCAGAGGAAAACCAAGACTGTTCATTTAATTGCTCTGGCAGTGTCATTTTACTAAGAATGGATATGACCAACAAGCTTTTTTAGATAACTTGATTTTAAATAAGCAAATAATATAATGTTAACGATAATTTTTATACCTTGTGGCTTAGTTTTACATGGGAATAATTGTATGTGTCAACTAAATGAAAGGAAAGGTGTTGCCCTTTCATGAAAATGTTTATTTTTATGTGCACTGAGTAGCTGAAGTCTGGATTCTCATCTGTGTGCAAAGTGTAATAATAACTGTTGTCTTTTTCTAGCATGGTGTCTTGGTTCTATGGAGAATGGACCAGCGAGGCAGAGCACAGGGTCCTGCCCTGCTGAAACAAGAGTATGGAAAATGTCTGTCTCACTGTGTCTTTCGACCACCCCCGCCTGGCGAGTAAGTATTGTGCCCTGTGGAGCACTGGTAGACCAGGTCTTTCTCTTGTTCCACAGAAAGAAAATGCTACTCACAGACAAACCTTTTTTAAAAATACATTAAAAAAAAAGTTCTTCTCCTAACTGTTCTTTATTTCCAAGTTCTTCTCCCACTCTAGTAGCTGGCTCTTTGTGTCCTGTATGCAGCAACTGATCTTCTTCCTTTTGTCCACACTGTTCTCTCTGTTGCATTTGACTCTTCTTCCTTTAGTTCTTCTAATTAGCAATGTTGCTGATTGTGAAAAGCAGAAAAACACTGAGAACACAATTATCCATGAAATTATTGGCAAGAATAATTAAATTAAAAGTCAGTTCTTAAACATTATTATTTCTTTCCTCTCCAAGCAAGAAATAGGAAACAGCTGTAGTAAAAAAAAATAAAATATCTTGTCTGGGCTACTTCTGTTTCACATCTCTGTAAAAATAATAATGCTTATGGAAAAAAAAGGTGAAACAATGCAAATGAAAACTAGTATTAAAATTTTAGTTTGTATCTTTTTGAGTTTGACCTTTTTCCAATAAGTGTATGAAATATCTTTATTCTCTCTTTACATTGTTTTATTAACTACTCATCCATCCTTTGAGATGGAAAGTACTCTGTTATGTAAGGAGTTGGAAATTAAGTATCTCTGCTTGCAGGGACTTTGTACAGCTGGCAAAAGCAGCTGTGGGTGGTGATGAGAAGGCCTTGGATATGTTTAACTGGAGAAAAGCTGGAACGGGAGCACCTCTGAAAATGGGACTCCAGGAAGGACTGTCCTTCTTTATCACTTTGACAGATGGTAAGAGCAAAACCACTTTTCCATTCTGCTGGAAATTTGTCTCCTTAATGCTTCAAAAGAGCTCAGTGCACGATAGTCCTGTCTTCATATGTCCAACATCTCAAGAATATCCATATAGCCATCATATTCATATATCCAACAGGATAGAGTATTCATGGGAGTTGAACATTTGGTAAGAAGAAATGAATAAAATTATTAAAATCTTAGCATCTTCAGGGTGAGCCATCTCCAAAAGGACACCATGAGTATTGGATTAGTCAGGTTCCCAAAGAAGTGAGTGTAAGGAAAGTAATCTCTAACACCTAACTGTAAATAAAATTAGAGGTCGTCAGCATTTTGCTCAAAGCTTCAAAATAATGCATGTGTTGTGTTTTTTTTCCTAGAGATAGGCAAATGCTGCTAGAACATACCGTTTAAAATAAATTATTAACTTACTTTTTCTCTCATGCTTTGAAATGAGGCTTCAGTCTAAAGAAGCAAAAAAATCTGGGTATCTGTTGTGCTAGTTTTTTTCCTAATATCGTTTCTTCTCTGCCATTTGTGTTTTCTTCTCCCTTTTACTGTTCTGGGTACTAGTTTGCTCCCAGCTCGTTTTCTTCCTATCCCAGTTGTTCTCATGATGCCTTCTCTCTCTCTCTCTAACCTGTGAACTCTTTGGACAGGAGCCAGAATACATGTGACAAGTATTGTAATGAGTATGCTTCTGGTAGGTGATTTGAGTATGTAATCCTCTCGATTCAAATCTTAACTACTACGAAAAACATTGAAGTTTTGCTAGTTCTGCAGCTCAGTTACGGTTCGATTCAGTGTCTACATTATGAAGACTGAGACCCATCATTTACCCCAGTAGAGCTTCCGTATGGTTGCAGGAGTGGCGTTGTCCGGCTGTATGTTTTTGCAGAACAGTGGGCTCTACCTTCGTTGGACTTGAGTTACAAGCCTCTTCACTAGATACGAACCATTGAAATGAAAAAGGGGTACAGGGCACTTAAACATACGAGGAGAGAATCTTTGAGTAGCTGTGCCTGTTACAGCCTCACTTTCAAAGCCACTGTTGTGGTGATACACAGCTCCATCTAGGGACAGACTCTGTGACAGCAAGTGGCTGTCCTTCACCTCTTGCTTCTTGGGCCTTCTGGTCAAACTTTTCAAATTTCAGTCAAATGACACCGACTGTTTCTTTTGAGCAGTCTCATTGCCTAGGTTGATTTGGGCATATGGATTTTGGACTCAGTTCTTAATCTAGTTAGTGATCTGTCAGAACTTCAGAATCACTTAACGTTTTCGTAGGGTTTAAACGTGACCTGTAAATTTCCTCTGAAGTACGGATTCTCAGCCCAAACTTGTTTAATAAAAATTAATTAAAAAAATGTTCTTATTGCATGCTTTTAAATATCTCAAGAGATGTGACTAAAGACAATAGAGCATCTTTTAAAGCAAAACTAAATAAACAATTAATCTCCTCAAAAAAGCCCAGAACAAACGGAAAAAAACCTCCCAAGCGTCAAGTATTTATTAATTTAGATATTTTTTTATGCTTCCAAAGCACTGATCATTGCAGTAAAACAACAGATGCAATTCAGGTAATATGTTACATGAGATGCTTATCTGAAGAGAGGATACCTGAACTGATAACAATTTTCGGAGGTTGTTTTGCAACACTTTCCTTGAGCAAAAAGAATCATCTTCATTACTGAGCATGAGATGAGTGGCACAGGTATTGGGACGTAACCCAAATAGTGGCAGTCATCCTGATGATTTTACTGAATGCACCCTTGTTTGTCATCATTGTAGACATTTTAGGTCACGTGTAATAATCCTCTTCTGGACCCCTTTGTGTTTCCTAAACAGCATACGCTTTCTGCTGTCTTCTGAATCCCAGAGTTGTTTGCTCTACTTCATTAGCTCAGATTTGTTAACTTTTGAGATTAATCTCTTGTGTGATACAGTGTAAAGTAGTACAGAGTAATAACAGTGTAAGGTGATACAGAGTAAAGTTACTCAGAAAGCTATAACCCTCTCCTTAACCGCCTAAGTAGCTTCAAAGTAGTGGGTAGCGTTATCTGTGCGATACCTGATACTTTGTGTGGTAACGTCCAAGTACAGAAGGTTAATTTAACTTATGAAACAATTTCAAATGGCAAATAAAACCAAGGGACTGTCCGTTTCTTGTAAAAGATCCCATAAAACTGAGATTCAGTAGATGATCGGTTACTGCAAAGCGTTACTACAATAAACAGGTATCTGTGTGATAGAAGATGCTACACTGGAGAACTACCCCAACAATCCCCAGTATCAGTACAGGCTGGGGATGAATGGATGGAGAGCAGCCCTGTGGAGAAGGAATTGGGGATACTGCTGGATGAAAAGTTGGACATGAGATGACAATGTGCGCTTGTAGCCCAGAGAGCCAACCGATTCCTGGGCTGCATCCAAAGCAGCGTGGCCAGCAGGTCGAGAGAGCTGATTCTGCCCCTCTACTCCGATCTGGCGAGACCCCACGTGGAGTCCTGCATCCAGCTCTGGGGTCCTCAGCGCAGGAAAGACATGGACCTGTTGGAGCGGGTCCAGAGGAGGCCACAAAAATGATCACAGGGCTGGAACACCTCTCCTGTGAGGACAGGCTGAGTTGGGGCTGTTCAGGCTGGAGAAGAGAAGGCTCCGGGAAGACCTTGTGGCCTTTAAATACTTAAAGGGGGATTGTAGGAAAGATGGGGACAGACTTTTTAGTAGGGTCTGTAGCAACAGGACAAGGGATGATGGTTTTAAACTAAAAGAAGGCAGATTTAGACTAGGTGTAAGGAAAAAATTTTTACGCTGAGAGTGGTGAGACACTGGCACAGGTTGCCCAGAGAGGTGGGAGATGCCCCATCCCTGGAAACATTCAAGGTCAGGTTGGACGGGGCTCTGAGCAACCTGGTCTAGTTGAAGATGTCCCTGCTCACTGCAGGGGGTTGGACTAGATGACCTTGAAAGGTCCCTTCCAACCCAAACCATTCTGTGATTTAACAAGAGATGAATGAAGTTATCTGTTCAGTGTTTTATTTCAGGAAGAAAATGAAGCAGTGTGGGAGGAGGTGGGAGAGGAGTTTGAATTTTTTATATAGTTGGAATGTAGAGGATGATAATATATTTGCAAGAATTTTGGAATTAAAACATTCTTTTTAATTAGATACATCATATTGTCTCTTGGGTACAACATTTTAGCATGGATCCTTAAGGTTCATTCTTACACATTTGTGTTTTCTACTTCACCTTTAGGGGGAAAATATTATTTAATTTCATAGGGTTTTTTGATTTGCACTGGTTTAAAATGCCACGTTTATATAATATCATGATTCGCTAAGAAATTATGTATGCGTGTGTTGCGTGAGATCTGTCAGATTTCGGTGACTTCATTTGTTTGATTGATTTCTGTAATACCATTTGCAAACTGCTGTACTAGTTCTAGGGATTTTCACTGAGTAGACTTGTGCATAACTTATACAGTATTACAATTTAATAAAATGATAATGGCTTTTAAAATGTTGATAGGTGCTGTAGTTGCCAAGTCACACACTTGTTGTCAGTGTTCTTAGAAAGACACTATCCCATTTGCTTGTGAAATTAATGTAGAAAAGCTTTATTTAGTGTGTGTGGTAGAGTGTTTCTAAACAATGAAGAATTTAATATCCACCGTTTTCTATAATCTAGACTGCTGTAAATTGTACCAATTCTTAGCTGCCGTTCTTTTACAAATTATTACTAATACTGAAGATTTCAGAAGCCATCATTCATGCACACATGTGCAGAAAGTTTACTTGTAGTTTAAAATTATTTAAATGATGGCATTTAAATAATTCCCCTCTAGATTTCCTAAATGGGGAAAAAATGAATAAGTTTTGTTTTATTGCTCTGGTCAACTATCGTGGTCTGTATCCTGAGACAAACTAGAAGACAAAAGAATAGTGGTTATTTTTACCTTTTCAGTACTTGAGGATTATTTTATTAAGGTAGAAAGCAACAACTTTGATTTTTGTAGCTAGAAACTGTTGACTAAAAACTATACCTTGTTTATGTGTACCACAGGTTCTGTGCATTATGTGAATGAGAAAGGAAAGACAAGACATGTATTGTCCACAGGCAGTCTGGTCCAAAAGCTTCTCTTCATGGAGGAAAGAGATGTTCTAGTTGTAATAACAGAGAACCTGCAGTTGTCCTTGCATGCAATTACTCTTGAGGGAGAGGCAGAAGAGCTCGTGAAGGTAAGAGTCAGACTGCGGGGTAAAGTTGCAATGTTTAATCTTTAAGTATTTGTTAGGGTTTTTTGATTATCACTTTTTTGCTTACAAATTAATCAACTCTTATTTTTGTTTCTCAGATAATACCTTGATAAGCAAATATATGCTCATTTAAAAGTGGAATAGTGATGTGTTGTTGAACTTGGAAAGATGGTTTTCATTTTGCCTTCCTGCCTTTTCTTAGTTTCTTTCATTTTGACCCTACGTTAACCCTTTTACACTTCATTTACCTTGTCTCAGTGAACTAGAGAAGAATTAAAAATTCCAGTACGATCAAATATTTGTTAAAATGTCATGTGGATAAATAGTTGATAACCTGCGTCCTCGGTTTTATTATCATCAGTTGCTCAGAGCTGTCTTGTCTTTTAGATTAGTAGGAGCAGTACCTCCCCTTGGTGATATTGTCTGTGTCTGCAAATCTGAAAGATGGTTTAGTTTTCACATTGTGAAAGTGTTCTTCACAGCTGGAAAGGCTAGGAAGCTTTTAAAAAACAACCACCCACAAGTCACAGACTCACAGATAATGTAGTGACCCAAAAATCATCGTATAGGGACAAAAACCAAACTGACCTCATCCAGGACTTATAATCACCTTGGCTCAAACAGAATACGGTACTGTTGGAGAATACTGCCTGGGGGGATGGAACGCAAACCTTCCCCTTCCTGAGGTTTTTTTTTTCTTCTTATCTAAGATTGAAAAAGACTGGGCACTTGCATATTACAGGAAAGTCCACTTCTTATTAATCATTATTTATTTTTGACTAGAAGTAAGATTTGGTATTTCACATTTTAAAGCAATCTTTATCAAGTTCTAAGAGAAGATCTAGTACAAGAGAAAAAACTGCTCCTTACCTACTTAATTAACCCACTATAAGGTCTCTTTTATTAAATTTATACATCATATACTCGATGGCGATCACTCATATACACAGTGGTGATCACTGCCTGAGAGAAACTATTGGTCTATCTGAACTGACAGACAGGTCTAGTTATTCTTATATTCTAACTTTTTAGCCAAACTAGGCAATTCTGATGCTTACTGTCTTTCAGTGATTTCCTCCTACTTTCTGTAAATTTATTTATTTACTTGTGGTTAACAGGTGAAGTTGAGTGGGAAGATAGGTCATTCTGCAGACATCATTTTAATAGACCATAGCCTTGTTGTTACAGCACTAGGCGAGACAGTCATCAGGTAAGAATCCTATTTTAAAGCTGTTCTGGCTGCCTATGAGAAGAGCCAACTAACAGGTTTATGGTCTGCAATGCACTGAATATTTTACTGAATTTTTTTTTTTTAACCAATAATGAAAAAACTCCCAATATTTTCTAATTTTATTTCTCAAAATAAAGAGAGAAATGAAATGAAAAATCTGTTTCCTTGAGGACAAAAATTAATTCTCTGTATCTTTCTTTCTCTCTAGTTATTTATCAGGCAGTACAACCCAAATCTGTTCCTTTGTTAAGTGCTGTTATCGATTTCTTCTGAAAATATATCCATTTGGGTTTTTTGCATGAAAAAGATAGCCACTTTGCTCTTCTTTCCATTGTTCTTGTCTGATTCTTACTATAGTCATAGCATCAGCAACAGGAAAAAAAGGTGCTTGCTTTTCAGGATGTTTCTCTGTTTCTGTGGTATCAGACAAGTATTTAGGTTACTTCTATCCTTAATTCTTTAAACTAAGTATGTTACTTTGCCATGTTACCATGTTCTGTAGTTTTTTTCTTTTTGCATCTTTTTAAAAAAAGTATTAAATCTCTTTGTTCCTGTCTTTACTATGACTTGCTCTACCTGTTTCCTCTAACTTTTTTGGGGGGATGGAAGTGTTCCATTGACATCAGTAATTCACTTTCTTGAACCTCTATCTGCTCTTATCAGACAAAATCATCTGTTAATTTTGTGAGAATGTGATAAAGACCAAGTATTAAGAAGGAGTATGTTTGCTGACAATGTTTCATTCTAGAAAATAAATCTGGAACCCAAAGGACTACTGGTTAACCAAGGAATATTCTTAAAATAGAGGAGGAAGCATAAGTAGGGAGGAGGAAAATTGCAACTAGACCTCACTTCTTTTCTTTTTTTTTACTTAAGGATAGGTTTGCTTCTGACTCCTTTCTTCATAGGAGAATATCACAAAACATGCTGCAGATTAAAAAGTCAAAGGAAAAGGAGGGAGATTGTTAAGAAATTCACATTCCAGAGGCAGCTGCTGGCAATTTAATTTTAAAAAGTGAATTATCTGGGCATTATGGAAGTAGCAAATTAATGCCATGTACAGCATCCTATTGACCGTGTTTAGCAAGACACCTGGAAGGAAAAGCATTGTTAACACTCTTGTTTTGTGTACCTTAGGTTCTGGGATTTGGACCGAGACGAGAACTATGTGCTGTCCCCAGATGTGCAATTTGGCTTTGAGGGAGGAGAATGTATTAACTGTGTTTCTTACTGCAGTGCTAAAGGTGAGAAATAATGAGCTGTGACCCCTGGATCCTAAACCTTGTCAAACCTCAGCCTCCAGTGCCCTGTAGTCATTTCAGTATGTTTGTCTTGTTACTGAGGGTTTCAGTGAGAGCATGTGTTTTAGTTCAGATCAGGAGTGTGCTTTTGAAGGTACAATGAGGTCATTCGATACTTCACCACACTTTGTCTTAGTGTGGAGTTTTCTCCCGGCACTCAGGCTGGATTCTCTTTGGTGACACTGAACTGGTACAAGTACTCCTGGAGTACACCTGATGCACTCCAGCATGTTATGGGCATTCAGTCGATAAGCCCACGCTAGAGCTAATGCAAAGTAGAACTCACCAAACATGTGTAACGTGGACGTCAGGTCCTTAAAACTGATGTTTTCTACAGAGCTGCTCCTATGCATCACCTTATTTGCCAGCGTAGGCATAGCTAGTGTCTGCTAGAATGGTCTCAATGGTGACTTGCCTATGGTGACTACAAAACCAGCTGTTAAAAAATAAATGGTTAAAATGAAATCATTGTCTGATACATTTAAAAGATAACTTCATCTGATAGCTTAGAAAATGGGCCTTGCCACGTGAAACTTCTCCCATTGTTTCTCCAGAAAGTTTCTCCAGTTGAGGGCTAGGATGCCGGTTTGCAGGAAGGCAAAGAAATGGATGCCGCTAGAAGGCGGCTTCTCAGTACCCTAGAACCAGAGCTAGGCTGCCTGCTACTTTGTATAATGTGGGTTTGTTTTCCTGAAATTTAAGATACGAAATGCTTAAAAGGTTTGTGAATGGCAGGTCTCTTAGCAGCTGGTACTAACAAAGGGAGAATAGCTATGTGGAGGAAAGCAGCAGGATCGGACCAGAGCGTGCAGGCTTTGGAGGGCAAGGAGAAGTGGAAGCTCCAGGCACCTACCGAACTTGAAGGAAATGTCACTCAGATAAAGGTAAGACAGGGAAGAGGCTTCTTGCATGTTAGTAGGACTTCACAAACATTAGATGAATAGATCGTCTTTGTGAAACAGATGAGTATGATTGCTATCATACAGATATGTGCACCAGCAGAGGCTCGTCCTCCTTCAGAAGAAGGAGGAAAAGCCATCAGCATCAAGTAACTTTTAAACTTGAAATGGGCAGAAATATTACCTGTTTGTAGCTATTCTGTTAGAGGCAAGGTTGAAATGCTCAGCAAGAGAACACACTGAAACGCAAATACATCTCTCTGTCTGGGAGAATTAGCAGTCATGGCATCCTTCAATCCAAACATCTGTCCGCTATATGTCTCATTGACAAACCCTTTGGATTCAGCACTCTGAAAATATTTTCTGGAAAAGATAGATTGTCAGAAATGTCAAATTTACATAAATTTATTAAAATAGCAAGCAAGAAAATCTGACTAAATGCATGATTTTATTTGTAGATAATTTTCTTCTTTTTAGTCACTTTCTCAATATAAAGTTTGCTCTTACTGGTAGTTGCAAAAATAAAAAGATGTATTTACAACCAGGTATTATTTGGTGAGAAGATGTGCCATCTGGAATGCTGTGTTTTTACACGCAAAATGATGTTTTCAGCTGCTTTTTTGTCAGAAAATGTTTCTTGTTTGCTAGATCATTTTTTTATGTACGACAGTGTCAGACTAGATGTGGATGATAAGTTTTCTTTTACAGATTTGTAAAACCAGTGCTTTAAAACATTTCTACTGCTATTTACAATATTTTTAATGCTGAAGTTTATGACAATACACAGCATTATAATATTTATTTTTTAACCCATTGTCTCTTAAGTGTCAGGGTGCAGCATTTTTATGCATTTGAAATATTTTCGTTTGTCACAGTAAGCTTAAGCGGTGTCATTCTATACTTACTAGCGTTTTGATATATGCAAAAGAGACATGCTGAGCATTACAATCGTAAATTTAAATTGAAAAAGTTTTACAGTAACAAATAGCTTTTTTGACGACCACCGTTCTGCTAAAAGGCAAAGCTTGTGCTTTTAGGTTCTCCAGCATTTTTTGGTTTGTTTGTTTGTTATACCCTATTATTAAGTTTTTTTCAGGTTTTTTTAGAGTTTCTGTTATAACTTAGATTACTGTATTGGTGTGCTTAATATGTGAGAACAATATCCATTATTTTTTATATATCTGGTGTCTTTCAAGAGAAAGTAATTTTATGTTTTCTGTTATTCTGTTTTCACATAAGAATGGAAAGTATGTAAAAAGCAATGGCATTTGCTTGCTCCGGGTTGGCATATAACGAAAGTCTATACCAGAGTCTTACTTAGAAAATTAAAACATAAGTACTATTAAAGTCGAGAACCCAAATCTTTTGTTAAGATGCTTCAGTAACAAAAGGTCCAGGATGTAGGAAATAGTGTGTGCCATTAGGATATCATACATCTGGTAATAAGTTGAGGGAAGGAAAGAGATATAGGTGTTTATGTCAGCTTGACCATTCAAGCATTTTCCAGATAACAGGATATGGAGCGCTGTCCAGAAATAGCACCTTGTTCCCAATGTTTGTTAGCATAAACAAAAGCATTGCCAAACAATTGTCAACAATCACTGCTTTTTTATCTCATAAAGCTGTCTTTAATTTTGTATTGTAATCCCTGCCTTCCAAAAAATATTTTGTAAAAGATTTTAAAAATTGTTGCATGTGGAATCTTTTGGTAATTCCTATAAAAGCCTTTTCCTATATTACCATGAAAACCTCAGAATAGAAAGCCATATACCATGGTGGGGTCAAAGGGCAGCAATAATTCATTTGACTCCTTGCCAACCTCATCTTTTTGCAACCTGACGTGGTGGCTTCAAAAGAGAGGTGGTTGGGAAATGCACTCTAGCTCAACTGTTGTGCAACATGCTATCTAGTTAATTGTAACTAAGCTCCATTAAAAAGATAATGCCAAACAAACCATGCAAGATAGCTTTATTTCTTAGATCATGCTCTTGAATAAAATGAAATTATTTCCGAACACAACTATTTAAATCAGTGTTGTTGGAAAGGTATAGCCACAGAAATATCAGTATGTCAGGAAATTAATATGAAACTTCAAATAACTTTGAGGGAAGCAGAGATCTTAGAGACTTGACATATCCCCAGACTTTATGAGCTTATCAGTTGTACAAGGACAGAGGAGTTCTTGGACTTCGAAGGGATTTTCTGCAGCTCCAACAAACTTTGTAATTTATCTAGCCCGTGAAATGAATGAATGAATGGTCTCTGGTAGATTAAAAAATCCACACACAAAAAAAAAACCAACCCCAAACCCCTCTGCCTGTTCCCTGGCCCAGCCCTGAGAGAGCTCCTGCGCTGAAGCTGTGCGGCGAACTATGGACTGTGCTTATCAGGGAGCATTATTGACGGTGTGTAGTGTCTCAGGAGCAGCACCCCTGCACCTCCACGCATAGTTATAGCTTCCAGACTGGAGTTTGGATCGCTTCTGGCTAACGTGGTATGTGCAAAGAGTTGCTGGTTGCCACAGAATCATCCTTTGGTAGGAATAAACATAAACGATGTCAGACGCACTCGTTTACCTGTGAATATAGAAAGAAAGAATGAAAATGGGAGCATTACTTTCTCTTTAATAATAGAATTCATCAGCTGCATGTTAAAACCTGTGTCTTTGCAAGCCATCTTGGAAACAGATCTTACCTTTCTCCCATTGCATTTTGTAAGGTATTTTCAGTTTTCAAATTGCTCTGTGTAGGTGCTATTTTTTAATCTTAAAAGGAGCAAAAGATAACCTTCATAGAATTCATTGAAAAAGAGTTAGCTGGAACCTGGAGATTCTTCCAGGAGAACAGGAGAAGTGTACTTTTGGACCCCTGTATTATACACGTGATTTAGCACTCGCTTCCAGGGAATTTGAACGCCATTGACTGAAAGAGCTATCAAACTGCAGAAAAGAATATGGTAATCAAAAAGAAACTATGCATGCAACTTGCTTTTACAGATCGCAGCTCTATTAAGCCCTTTAAATATGTGATGCTGTCTTGCAGTGGTAAATGTAAGGTGGTGCAATAATACCTTAGGAAAGAAAGGTGGTTTTAATTTAAAAACCAGCTCCTCTACTTAGAATAAGGGAGTCTGAGTAGTTGGGTTACAAGAGTAATAGTTTTAATCTATAATAATTCCTAGTCATTGACTATAGTTGTATTTAGATAGTAGGACTTTGTATATGTATAAAAACGTTTATTCTATGCTACCCGTTGTCATCTGTCTTGGGACATTGCTGTGACTGTTCAAGATGAAGATGAAGATGAAATTGTGTTGTGCTTTTTTTCTTTTTTTTTTTTTCCCCCCTCTTCCCATTGTGTGCAGTGGGGCTCCCGAAAAAACCTGCTGGCAGTGAACAACATCAGCTCTGTGGTGATCCTCAGTGAGCAGGCCATGTCGTCTCATTTTCATCAGCAAGTGGCCGTTGTACAGGTGTCTCCCAACCTGTTTAATGTGACCTTCTTCAGCACAGGAACCACACAAAGTCTTCGTGTTGATATGAATGTTAATGGAGTCTTCACTACTAAGGTTAATGGGTTTTTTTCATTTATTTGCTTGATTGTTTGCCTAGTTAGGTGTACGGAGACCAAACTTTCTAAGTCTTAATATAACCCTTCTTTGATACTCAATTTATTGTGTGATGGAAGTATTGTTATGATGGTGGCAATGATGCTGTGGTGGAGCTGATTTTCAGATAGCACAGCAACTCAGTAATTCTCTGGGTGCTGACCAGAGAACTTTTGGGTTACCAAAAGCCTTCCAACTCAATATACAGAGGAACTAGTGAATGGTGGCTATTGTGTGGAAGGTCTTGCTGCGTTACTGCATGAATTCCCATATGATTCCAAAAGAAACTGAATGTATGTATTCTTTTTTTTTTTTTTTTTTTAATTGGTTTAGGATGGTGTAGTATTCTGGAACGGGAAGCAAGTTACCGTCTTTGAGTGCTCAGGAGATACCTTCAGAAGTGCAGGTAGGACTTAGAACACTGATCAGAGTTGCAATGGTTCTCTTCCTCCAAAGTTACATGTTCTTTTCATCTATGATAGCTGATGGACTGTAATCATAAGTGCAAAGTGAAAAATATTATTAACACTAATTAGACTTCATATTCCCATTTTGCAGAATAGAAAGATTAGGTTATAATCATCAACAAAACCAGAACTGAAGTGCCAACTCCTACATCTGTGCTTTATTCGCTAAATATGCTGGGATATAATGTGTGGGTTAACTTCAGAGTATGTTGGTATTCCTGTATATGAGTAGCAGTGCAGCAACAGAGGTCAAACCAAAGGTGATGTGCATCTGTAGGCATAAAATTAAAATACATATCCTCTTAATCTCTGTTCAGCTACAACCCAATCCTGGAAGTACCTAAAGACTAAATGTGCTTCATTCATAGAGTTCCTAAGGCATCCGAGTGTGTGACTGGCCTTGACAAAACCAAGCATCTTGTTGCTGTTTCCCACAGATTAGATGTATACCTGCCTGTCACACCTAGAGCTAACATATCATACAGGGCCTTGCACAAAACATGATATGAGGATAAGGCTGCTTCTTTTTATCTTTTAAGTAAATCATTCCACCAGTTGATCAAGAACAGAATTTTTTTCCTACTTTTGTAGCCATAGCTCTTGTTGCCTTCTACAGATAGGTCATGGTAATGGCTATTGAATGCTTTTCTATTTTGCTTGGGAGAAACTGTAATCAAGGTTACATAGCACTCACACAGGAACTGGGAAGGAGTGGGTTTTAGTCCCAGCTGTCAGGAAAATCTGTTTCATAAATTGCTGTATATACAGCCAAGTCAAGTACATTAGTTTTTTTATTTCTGCTTTGAGAAACAGGTTATGCAGAATTCCATCAATCCCATCCAAAATCTTGAGAGTTTAGGCTTTGTCTTTTAAGAACCATCAAGTGTTTTCTGAGAAGTGGCTTATCTTGTCTATATTTACTCATTTATTTTTTAACTTTCCCGTACTGAATCAATGCGTTATTACCACCAAGGTTCCAACAGTCTACAACACTCATGAAATTATTTAAGAGCCACTCTTCTTTTCTGATAGATTCCTTTTTCGCTCTTCAGTTGTAGTTCAATGAAGGAAGGAGTGAATTCTCTTAATGGAACCTCACATTGCACTAGTCTTTTTCTTTCTTTCACTCCCCATATCAACGCTTTCCCCTTCCTCTCCCACTTGTTTTCATGGGCAGAGTGTACAAAACACTTGTTTTCAGTAGGAATCCCAGCTTTTGGTTGTAGTGGCAGAATGGAAGAAGGCTGCAACACCAAGGAGTTTGGGAATCAGTAGAGACTGACAGATTGAAAAATGCATTTGGTGTAAGATAGTGGAAATTTTGAAGGCTTTAAGTAAAGATTCCTTTTATTTTTTTCCTTTTCAAAAATCTGTTTATTGTAATGACGGCTTTATTGTGATTGTTCCAGGCTCTTTTCTTTGTGACTCTCCAGTTCTGTCCGTGCATGGAGAAAATTTGTACACAGTTGAGCCGTATCGGGTCCAGGTCCGCACCTGGCAGGTAAGAGCTGATGAAGCCCTGAAGCAGAAAGATCTTCGACATTTTGTGTTCTTTAAAAAGTCTGTCACTTTAAACACTACTGCACCGTAACTAATAAGTATTTATAAAAGATACCAGAATTCTGTAAGGGCCAGACTTTAAGAGGATCAAAATTGCATGCAGGTTGAATATGTATATGTATATTACTGACAGGAAAATGAACATACTGAATATTCTTATAAGATAATGAAAAGTACCCCCTGCACATTCTGTGTGTTCCTGCAAAATCTTTTGCTTAACCTTTGCAGCCTTTGCTCATCTGTGGGAACCAAAAGGAGAAATCTAATTACCGGAGTTCTATGATACATAATTTTATTTAAGAAATAAATATTGTATTTCGAATGGGTGGGATTTATCACAGTAAGGGCTGATTTAATTAATATATTTATTTTTGCAGCTGTATATTAAAGGACCTTCAGGGACTTGTGTCCCTCTTAGTTGGAAAAAGTTGTGTTATTGAAGAGGAAATTGTTGCAGAAGGATACCTCTAAATTTTGACTTTTTTGGACGCTATACATCCAGTTTTCAACCTGAAACACAGATTGCATTTGTAGAGACCATGTGTGTCGGTGTGTGTAGTTTCTCTAA
Source organism: Gavia stellata (assembly GCF_030936135.1). NCBI lineage: Eukaryota > Metazoa > Chordata > Aves > Gaviiformes > Gaviidae > Gavia > Gavia stellata. The sequence continues at coordinate 19,406,155 of NC_082611.1, read as the reverse complement.
CTTTGCTGGTGGTGATTTGTCTAACATAGAAGTTCAGCAGTTACTTAACTTGGTGACAAAATCAGTCCCTTCTAGTTAGACTCTGAACACACAAACCTGGTGTTACACATTTCTTCTCAGGGAACAGTTAAACAGCTGCTGGTGTTCTCTGAAGCAGAGGGGAATCCATGCCTCTTGGATGTCTGCGGAAATTTCCTGGCTGTGGGAACTGATTTGGCTCACTTTAAAATCTTTGATCTCTCTCGCAGGTATTAATAAGTCTTTTAAAAACACCTGTTTATAATTAAGTGTATATTTTGTGGGGAGGGGAGAATCTTTAGTTGGTTTTGATCTGATGAAAAGTGATAGCCACTTTGAATCTTGAGACAATACATGCAGCCTATGTGAACTGGTGGCCTATCCCTAAAGCAAGGGAAGAGCCACAGAATTATCAGACAAATCCTGGGATAAGTAACAATCAATAATTTTTCAAAGAGGATATTGTGAGGGATATTTGTGTGCTTTTGAAAACGGGTGGAGAATTTATGGAAGATCAAGACGAGGACGTCGCATGTTTCTGCCGATAACTTGAATAAGACTTTAACCTCGGAAGAGTTGAAATAAAGAAAAAAAAAATGCTAGGTCTCGTATCTCCTCATAAATCAACAAACTTGATTCAGTGAATCCATGGAGGAAGTGAACCTAGAATTGTGGACTCTCTGTTCTTCCTCCTGTTTAGGTTGACAGAAGTTTACTTGACTTGAGTTCAGACTTTACTGCGTGTTCCCATGCTGACAAACAGCTGTGGCATGAAAAAGATAACATGCCTGACATGACTTTCAGTTTGAAAATGTATCTGCTAATGACAAATACAATTTTGAAAACCTGAAAAACCTCAAGAGTGAAACTGAATCTGTTCTTCCGTGCACACCGTCACCAGAGGAAAGCTAAAGTCTAGTTAGTTACCCACTTGGAAACACGTTACCTGTGTTGAGATGGCACAAATTCTGTATGGCACACAATTTGAAGGTTATTGGATTTGGGCAGGTTGTAACTAGCACAAATATTGGATTATGATGTCTGATAGTGGAGAAAAAGTAGCTTAACTCCTGCATGCTATGTTAAATTTTTGTGGCTAGTAATGAAAATACCCCTTCTCAAATGATGACAGTATAGCACTCTTTAATTTCAAAGCAAGCATAGTTGGCTTAGAATAAATGAGAGATCTAAACATGTTGTTTTTACAGAATCAAAGATTTTTTTCATGGGATCATATTACGGGCCTAAATTACTGTCACTTCTTTCTGTCGCATTCGTTTGATTAATGAGATTTGTCCTCTTTGTTGCTGAATGATTGCTGGGTTTGTATCTATACCGGCAGTAAGATTCTTTTGAGATAATAAAAAAGCAGGGGTGGGCATGGTGGATGTTAAGTATGTGAATGATACAGTCCTTTGGAATTTACGTACAGAGGGGAAGTGACCAGTAAGATGATGTCAATACCACCCCCCAAAGACATTTCTTTACTTCTGCTCCACAGTGTGTTTTCCATACACAGAACTTTTAGGCTATATTCAACATTCATGGTACTGTTCAACTTACTTAGGTAGGAAAAACAGACCTCTAAATTCAAAATTATGGTAGGATGTTCTTGCTGTATAGCCCTGTTTTGGGAATCCTGTAGGAGCACTGAAGTTTATTCTTGCTGATTCATTGAGGAAGGAGTGTCTCATTAACTTCTGAAAGAAAGGCAGGTCGCAGCAATTCTCTGGAGAGGAAATTGGAGTCCGGGGCAGTGGTGTCATAAGGTAGAAACAGTTTGTTTTTAAAAGTCTTACCTATAATTTGAAAAATGTTTTGGCTGATGCGTATTGCCAGTTGCTTGCCACCATATGATTTAAGTTTATTCCTTTCCACAGAGAGGCGAAAGTGCACTGCAATAGCAAGAATTTCTCTGAGCTGTTTCCTGGCCTTGGAGGCATTGCATCTGTCAAGTGCAATGCTAATGGCAATAAAGTCAGCATCCTTGTTAGCAAGGTGAGGCAAAGCTCTTCATTTACCCCCCTAGGACTGACCATCAGTTAATAGACTGGTGCAGTACAAGAAGATTACTGAAGACACAAGATTCACTTCTTGGAAACAAACCTACATGTTCTATGCCATGTATTGGGTCTTGAAATGTCATGTCCAAGCATGTAACTAAACACTAAAGTTAAGGTATGTTAAGGTTTTGTACATGCGGTGAGAAGAACAAACCAGAAAAGGAAGCAATATTTCAGTTACAAAAGCTACTTTATAGCGTTTCAAAGAAATCAAAGGCTAACTTGCTAGAATAGAAAAACAGCAAGAAATTTTCTGATATTTCTTCCAATGAATGTTCTTGTGTGATTACCAGTAAATAAAACTGAGAGCATGAATCGGATGAGATAAACACACCATCTGAACTTCACCTTTTTTCTTTCTGACTGCATGTTTCAGCAACTTTTGTTTTCCCTTCTTATAGGCGGATGGGAACATTGATTCCAAGATCTGTTTCTATGATGTTGAAATGGACAAAGTTACGCTCTTTGATTTCAAGGCTGAACAGGGAAATGGTAGAGAGAAGCTTTCTCCTGGACAGGGCATTGACAAGTAAGAAGCTTGTATTTCGAGACGTATTACTTGTGGATTTAAGATAGGAATCTGCCCTATGAAGACAAGTGACACCTTGATGCTGGCGGTCCTCTGTCTTTGTGTAGGAGCTTGTACGAATTTAATTATTTTATTTCTAAAGAATTAATTAAAACTAGTGCATTGTATGTCAATCAACCTGCATCCCTATCTCTTCCAATGCGTGAACTAGGGAGTGTCAAATGAAGGTATCAGAAAGTAAGCTCAAAATAAGCAGGAGGAGGCAGTTCTTCAGACAACATGCAGCTGAGCTAAGGAACTCCTTGCCAAAGGAAGTTATAGATGATGACGGAAGGGTTCATGGAGTTATTGGACAAATTCATAGAAGACACATGCAGTCAGAGTTATTAGATATGTGGAAGCCATATCTGGCTCAAGAGGTCTCTGAGAGGAGGGTGTTTGGGTGTTGGGAGGGTATGCGTAGAGGTATTATATGACTGGAATCTTAAAATAAAGAAAAATCTTGGAAAATCTTGGAAAGCTACTCTTCCATGAAGACTTTACGGGGCATGAACTGAAAAGATGACATTCTGAAGCTCCTCCTAGGAAAAAAGTTAATTTTCAAGTCCAATACAGGATGTTTTTGTATGGATAAAAACTCGTGAAATGTCTATTTAGAACTGACAGCTTTGTTTTCATACAAGCTGTTCTGTGGCAAATACATTAGAAATCCTAATAGCAAGGCAGCAAAATGCAGTGAACTAGGTATTCTCATGGAAGTATGGTGGAATGTTAGGGTACAAATTCCCATCTGGTTTTACAATAACTTTTCTGACTGTATTTTTCTTAAGAAAAAAACGGCATTAGAATAGAAGGTGATTTGCTTTTGTAACAACTGTCTGCTATAGGTATTACAAGCAAAAAAGGATTTACTCTCCTTATCACTGAAAACCGGAATCACAGAATCACTAAGGTTGGAAAAGACCTGTAAGATCATCAAGTCCAACCGTCAACTAACACCAACCAACACAACTAACACCATGCCCATTAAACCATGTCCCACAATGCCTCGTCCACACTTTGTAAAAGAAACTACCCAGCTCATGAAAAACTAAGGACAGTGCAAATTTGGGGCCTTAATGTCTTGGTCAGTTATACAAACAGTGTAATGAGTAGTGAGGAAGTTGTTTTCAAGTGTAGTATCTGCGTAGCCCAACAGAGGCCACCACAAGCTACTCATACTATTTCACTGATACTGGATGGTGTCGGTGTGAATAATCCATTTATCTGTGCTTCATTTTAGAGTATCTTGAAATTGGAATGAGTAAACTCACCAGAAATGAATAATAACTTATACTTCTTCCCCTTCTCTCTCTCTCCTAAGGCAGAATCTAAACACTCCCAATTTTTTTACACAAAAACTTTTTTTTCAGTTTGTGAGTAATTTATTTTGAATTCAGTGGCGTGGATAGGACATTGTGTATTTCTGCATCCCTTTGAATCTCTCCCTTAATTTGCCTTCCAGATCTACTCCTATCCTCCCTACAAAGTTCACCCTTCAGTGGTGACAACAAATGAGAAAAATATTTTAATGACCACTTTGGTTTCTCTCTTTTTAAAAATTTGACACCTATTTATACTCTATTTTCAGAAGAATCCTAAGCTATTGCTAAAATAATCTGATTCTGTATAAGTGGAGTCTTAACATGGCTGGCACTGAAGCACTATTTAAATGGCCGAAGGAGGCAGTAGAATGCTTCTTATTTAAACTGCTGCCAGAGAGTGGCTTTCCTAAGGTTGTCCTTGCGCTTAACGTGCTATTTCACAGTGCCTCGGAATTCTTCGTACACAGTATGAAGTTCGAGCGCAGTACTGAGGAAAGGGAATGAACTGTGGCGTATCTAGAGACTGTACCCCAGCTGCAGGTCAGGTTCAGCTGCAACTCGGGAGTTTCCCTCAGCGCTGAGAAGCTCAGCAGTTCAAAGCATCGGTCACACTGCATACCCAGGTCTCTTTGCTGAACTCTCAATAGAGAGAGATCCATTACCTGAGAATATAAACTAATTTCTTATTTTTTTTTCCCCATCAGTTCAAGCACAATCGTCTAGTTGTGATCTTTTATGACCACTGCTTAGCTGGATTTGAACATGAGGCATATGTACTAGAAACTCTCTCTTTACTGCTTATCTAAATGCACGTCGGTGTCCTCAAGCTATCTTTAAGCTGGCTGGGCATTTCTAGCAGTGCTGGCGACAAGCACCTTGGGGCAGATTGTAAAATCCACGAGAAGATAGAGCTGAGGTAGTCCCACATTACAGTACCTACACCGGCAGCAGTTGCTAAGGTAGATCATTTGAAGGATGTTCAGGTATTCCTTTAGGACATCTAATCTCAGCGGAGACAGATTTTGAATGCCTATTTGTGTTTGTGGCAGTACCAGCTTTTTTTTCTACTGAAATGCTTTATGTCGTATAGTCATGGTTAATGCATACAGAACAAACCAAAAGTGGTGTTGCCATGTATAAAGTGTTAGGAGGTAGGAAGATGTATATGGCTAATGTTATAATGCAGAGGTACTGGTATAGATAACTGATCATCATCTGAAAATGATCCCTTGGTTAGTCCTTTATTTACATCCATGCACTGAATGGGCTGGAATTATTTTGTCTCCTTTTCCACATTTTTTTTCGTGTCTTTTGGTAGGTCTGTTGTGGAGTATCCAGAGTTGCACAGTCACATCCCTGCTTGCCATTTCTGGGACCAGAGTGAACCAAGACTTTTTGTGTGTGAAGCAGTTCTTGAAACAGGCCTACAATCTCCAGACCAGAAGAAAAACCAGACTGAGAGCATGGTATGGTCTTTTTGTTTGTTTGTTTTACCTTGCTTTACATGGAGTTCTCCCTGTCCAATTAATAAATCACTGGTCCTTCATTAAGGACGTGGGAGTAGGTGATATACGTTACCTTGTACAAACATGAGTAGTGAAACTATGTATTTGGTGTCTGTGGCTTCAGGCGGTCACTGGACGTTAGCTTTATGGTTTAGCCCTAGCTTGAATACAGTGATGAAGAGAAAGAGGTGTTTTCTTTATCAATGCTAGAATCTTGAGGATGATCATAATGCAAGCTTGTATCTGGGCTACAGATTTTCAGGTGACATTAATGGGTGAATTGAGAATCTAGAGATTTGATACTTACTCTCATTTTAAAAAAAATAATGCAGATTTTATATCTTGAGTCCACTTGTAGCAGCAAGAATTAATTTGATAGAATAACAGGGACCCTACTGTTAAGGTGGACAGTGAAGTACATTCTTCCCACCCAGTTCTTACCATCTTCTGCTTTGCTGGACAGACATTGTACATGTTACAGTACTTCCAAAATTGTCTTTTATGGTCTTTTTTACATTATAAAAAGATTTCATTTTTATTGATCAGAAATGATCTAATCAAAGATTTCTTTCATCAGACCAACAATTCTTTCCCTCTTCCCCTGCTAACATGCTTGTAGTGGTCCTTACCATTTTGTCTGTACAGAACTGCCTGTCCTTCATAAACATTCCATTGATTTGAAATGTCCATGTTGATTTAAAGTTTTCTAATTCGTGCATGATTTTAGTTAAACCTCTTCCAGTTAGAGATAGGAAGCTCTTTGTTTCTTTTTTTGGTTGAAACGACTTTAGAAAAATCATGGGAAGATCAAGGTAGAAAGGAGGAATGGAATATGGATGTCTCAAAAGATCTTGCTAGGGTCTTCTAGCAAAGAGAAGAAACACTTCAACCTAATATTCCTAATGTAAACTAATGGAAATTCCTAAAGTAAAAATGTTTGGCTTTTACGTAAAGTTGAAAAGGAGCCCCTCACTCCAAGAAGGACACTGAGGTGCTGGAGCATGTCCAGAGAAGGGCGATGGAGCTGGTGAGGGGTCTGGAGCACAAGTCTGATGAGGAGCGGCTGAGGGAGCTGGGGTTGTTCAGTGTGGAGAAGAGGAGGCTGAGGGGAGACCTCATCGCTCTCTACAACTGCCTGAAAGGGGGTTGTGGTGAGGTGGGTGTTGGTCTCTTCTCCCAAGTGACAAGTGACAGGACAAGAGGAAATGGCCTCAAGTTGCACCAGGGGAGGTTCAGGCTGGATATTAGGAAAAATGTCTTTCCTGAGAGAGCGGTGAAGCATTGGAAGAGGCTGCCCAGGGAGGTGGTGGAGTCACCATCCCTGGAGGTGTTGAAGGAACGTGTGGACGTGGCACTGCGGGACATGGTTTAGTGGGCATGGTGGGGTTGGGGTGATGGTTGGACTTGATGATCTTACAGGTCTTTTCCAACCTTAATGATTCTGTCATTCTGTGAGTACAACTTACTTTTTGGCCCTTATTCAACAGAATTTTTAACTGTGTGCTTACCCTTTAAGAAGTGAGAAGTCTGATTAACTTCAGTTGGAAATAAATACTTCATTTTGACCTGAGTCAGGTCAATATTTAAGCTGTTACAGAAACTATTTTTAAATGGCTGGTATAATCCCTGGGAACTCACAACAGGCAGTGAGCTGCTGAAATTATAATAGAAATAATACAGTATTTAAAAGAAAAAAATTGTTGAAAACTGGGAGTATTTCTTTGACCTGAGTCAGATATGTCAGAGAGACTTCTAGAGTAGCGGTCTGCGACCAGGGACTTCCCTCTTTATGGTCGGTGAAGTTGGTTCCTGAAAGGCAGAGGTGGAGGTCTCTTTGCAGAGGAACACAGTCTGTAATGTAGAATGAGTTGTTGGCTACTTACTATAGGGAGGAAGCGTGCAGCTCTGCCCTCTCCGGCAGGTGTGTGCGTGTGAATGTATATGACATATTATTTTCAAGAGAAAGTGCTGCCAACTGAATATGGAAAATAAAAACAAAATGAAAGAAGGATATTGCAGCATAAAAACAAAACAATGCTTTACTTCCTTTTCCAGATGGATGTTTGGATTATATCATTCTTCAGTACTGAAGAGCATGGTCTTTTGCTTCAGGACAGCTTTCCATTGCCTTCATCCTACCAGGTTCTTCTGGGCATAGAGGTGCCACATTATTACTTTGCAAAAAAGGTGAGGAAATCTTTCATAGTTCCTTCCCTTCCTGTAAGTTCAGACTTTTCACTGCATGGGGATCAAATTAAACCAAATTAAGTCTGGGGTAAGTAGAGCAACTCCAATGGCAGTTGCTGCACAACGTGTTGAAATGACATAAAGATAATTCTAATGCAGGTGTGCTTGGCAGTATTCTGGAAATTGTACTGAATTGGCTTTTCATGGGTATTGCAAACTGGATGTGACGTACAAGCATAGGAGACACAGTAACTACCAGGGAATGCAACTAAAAAAGGGATGTGAAAAAAATTCTCATTCTACTCTATGTAGTCACCGTGCCTATTGCAAGTAAGGGTGTGTGTGTCAACTTTACGTAGGCCATGCGAGGGGACATTTCCTACTAGTTTCCGCAGAAGCAACCCATTTCCATGTTGGAATGGAGCTTAATCCCCACAGAATGCCAGAGAGCAAGAATACTCATCTCGCACTATCACCAAATGCCTATGTGCTACAAATACCAGGAATGCATGCTTCAACTTCTTAAACTTGAATATGAATCCAAAATTGTTTGCATCTTAGGTAAATAATAGCATGCATAATTCCATGCATACTGGAAGAAAGGAAGCCTGTTACCTACAGATTAGTTTTCTGGTTAAGCTCTGACCTGAGTTTCTTAGTGCCTGTTAAGATGATGATTTGCACTGCTCCCTTCTTGTAGGGGGAGCTTAACAGAGTCTGTTTATTTTACCAAGGCATTTATTTTTGTAAAATCTGCAGAAACTTAATATTAATGAGACTTCTTATCCTCTAAATCTTCTGAATAAGACAGACCAATGTGATCACATAAATCTAATTTCATGTCGTTTAGGAGCAGTGTTAAACAGGGAGAACGTATCTAGATGTTTTTCTAGTTAATATATTTATACTTGGAGCAGCTCTTCGCAATTTAGCCCCCTTCCAAAGAACTGACTGTTGTCACTCTTTCTGTGCAGATCTAGCTTTTAGAGTTGCACTCTGTTTTTCTTTCCTTTTTCCCTTAATTTGAAAGGTGATCTGCTGCATTTTCTAATCTTTCTTTTAACACTTTCCCCTATCATGGCTCATGCTATTTTACTTTGATATTACATCTCCTTTTCTTTTTTTTTTAACTCTGTATGGATTATTGCTGCCATTAGTTGTTTTTTCGGAGGGGATGTGTCTATAAACCTGTAAGTATCTGCATTATTTTGCTCCTCTTCCTTCATTCTCTGCTTTTCTTTCTTCTGTTTCTATTTTCTTCCCTCAGTAGGTTACTGTACCTTAGTGACTGAATTACTTGTTTTATAATAATTCATTTTGGAAACATGATTTAGTGTATGAGTTGATGCAACAAGTCTGTTTTAACCAAGTTTCATTACAGGGTTTCTTCTTATTCATTGTAATGTCTTTTCTGTCCTGGTTCCAGAAATTCCCCAAATTGTAGTCAAATGCATTTGCACTTTTGATTTCTGTCTTTTACCGTATCTAATACTTTCATTGTATAGTAATAAAATATTGGTTTTTTGTTGGCTTCTGTAAACCTTAATATTTAGTTATCTCATCTAACTATACAACTGGCGTAGAGTATATGTGAAATTTGGTGTCCTTCATGACTCAGATGATCTTCCACTGTGTTTGGCATGTGAAAGTTTCCTTGTTACACTCTAGACAGATCATTTGATACTGATGATTGACTTGATCTTTATTCTTTTTCTGAATGATGGCTAAATTGCTTTGAGCTGCCTTTCAATGACTGGTGAAAGTATCACTGAAGCTCCAGAACCGCCAATTGTATGGGGAAGGGTTTGAATCTGAGCTTTAGTATTCATAAGCTTCACACGAAGGCAAGAATAAAAGAATTGGGTCTATATAGTTAACTTTCAGAACAGCAGACTAATTTTTGAGAAGAGACTAACCTTAGAGAAAGGTTTATGTGAAACCTCCAGAAATCTGGGGACTTAATATAATAGTTGCTATTATACTCATAATAATAATATATATAAAATAATAATAATAATGACTATAATAATAGGAGGCTGCCTCTCCTGTGGTATTTTACCAGTCTCCAAACTATCACTTACATACTGTGATTGCTCGTTATGATATGCTAATCTCTTCTATGACATTCCATATTTTGGGGCATTTTCTAGGAAGTACCGAAACATTGCAACTATTGTCGCTATTGATCGTGGTCCTGCAGAAATAGAAAACTTGGACTGTAGTGCAAATAATGTAATTAATTACACGTACAAAGGAGTAAATTTCACCCTACTTGATACCTAAATGATAACATTCTCATTTTAGCTGGGAGAAGCTGGGAAAGGGCAAGCAGAGTCTGGCTCAATAAAGGTCTCTCAGATGGTTGCGAGAAGACCCATGAGAGATTTCATTGGATTAGGAGACTGTGATAAGGCTACCCAGGATGCCATGCTGAACTTCAGCTTCTATCTGACTGCTGGAGACATGGATGAGGCCTTCAAATCCATCAAGCTGATAAAAAGGTATTGTAAATATTTATATGTATTTCTTTATGGGTACCGTTTATTTTTGTTACAAGTTTGTATGAAGTTTTGATCGTCAAAAATTCTCCTTGCATTTTTCCTCTCTGATTTCATTCTCCCTTTCATTTTTAACAAGATGAAATGTCTTTATCTTACAGACATTTTAATGTATTCTCTGCTTATTCTGTCTACAAGACATTGCAAGCTCTGTGGATTCTTTTTACTAAACGGGGAAAAAATGACTGATAACAAGCAACCTTACTCTGTGTCTGAATGGCAAAAATCTCATGTTATCACTAGAAGAAAATGAACATTCACAACTTTATTTATACATTTAAAATAATCACAGTAATACCGAGTATTACAAATTCACTGACCACATAGCTGATTTTTAAATTTAAATGTACATTATTATAATATGGATATTGCAATATTAGAAGAAATAATATAATGTCTTTTAAATATTCCAATATTTTATTTAAAAAAAACCCCTGCAATTAATCATAGCATATTATTTCTAGAAAATATTTTCCAGAAAGTAATGCAGGCAAATGAATACAAATCTTAGTTGGTTTTTACAAACCTACTGCTAGAAGAAACTCTTTGTCAGCTTTATGGTATTCTACCCTGATAGTCTAGAACAATGCAGTTGTCCTAGAGCATCAGTCTCTGCAGAGTGTTGCTCACTTTGAACGTGGTGCAGAGCAGCAGTCGGGGTTGAGTTTCTTATTACATCAGAACTGAGTGCAGAACAGAACTCAAGAGCCAGCTTGATGATCACATTTTAATAAAGTGTGGTGGAAATAATGATAAAGAAGAAAAGCAGTGTACTCAGCTGGGAGCGACACAACAGTCCTAATGAATTTGTAACATTCACAGCTCATGGTCCTTCAAACCTATCAGTAACTGTGCTCAGAGTAGCATCCTTAGAGTTTTTAAACATCTGTTATTGCCTCTAGTTCCTGTATCCTAAGTATTTCTGCATAATAGTTTTTGACCTGTTGTTTTTCTTCCTGAAAGTTATGTGCACATGACTTTTGTGAGCCCACGTGCTTCTCAGGGTCAGGCTTATAAACATTATGCCTAATTCTGAAGGTACTAATTATTTTCATTTCACTACCATATTTAGTTACCAGGCAGGTCTTCTTTAAATCTCATGCTTAAGTCCTATATGTGTCTTATTTGGGTGCTTGCGTGGCGGTTATATTCTCCGATATTCACTGCGTACGTGCCTCTGAGCATTGCTGGGCAGAGCTGGGTGTCCTGACGCAGCACTCTAATCTGAAAACGTCACAGCAAATGTTAAAGCAAGCTGGGAAGAAAAGAAATTAATTTGGGCTGAAATATCTGTTCTTAATAATCGTTTCCAATAACGTAAGTCAATAGTGTCTGTGATTATTAAGGAGTCCGGGTAACCTTCTTCTGTAGATATTTGCCCTCATTGTAACACTGAAGTAGATTTTTCAGCAACGCGTATGGCCTGTTCTAGCTGCGTACCCTTTTCATTTTTAATGGCATGTCTGTTTGCGTCTAGGATAAACCTAAACCTTTGTCTCAGGATACAAAAGAAGTGGCTGAAAAAATGCAACTTAATTCTTCTGCATTCCCTTACTTTACAATTAGAATGGTTAGAGTTGCTTTTGCTTTTTACTGTCTGGGCGGTGCTGTGGCTGGGGAGCAGGTGTTGCAGCTGATGAGAAGTTCTTTGAAGAGAGGTGGGTGGAAGGACTATAGATTCATGAAATTTAAACAGCTGTTAAAATCATCACTTACTCTATAGTGAGTTTTCTGCTTTCTCAGATTGCCTGTTAACTCCAAAGCTATTGTCACTTGTCTCCTATAGCTGTTTACATTATTATTAGGGAGCAGGATAACTTTATGCAGACAGACAAAATGTGTTTGGTTGCCTCTTTTCTATATTCTCATTGCATATACTCTGTGTCTGCTACAGCTGACCCTGCTGACACGTAGCTGTGATGCTCTGTCAGGATTCTGACAATCCAACATTCTGTGCTGTACAGCAGAGGGAGAGGGCAATATAATATAATATATATAAAATTATGTGTTTTATACATATGTATATAGATGGAGCCCATCCAAATAATAATCGAGGGCCTCTGCCCACAAGAGTGAGCTTTGTGATGTCTTTCAACCCTTAGTTTTAAATTATAGCATATATTTATAGAAAACAACTCCAATGCAGATCTCCTTGGAGATCTTTCCCCTTTCAAGTCCACTCTTTCAGCACGGTGACTCAACGTAGTCGTTTTCCAGGCCACGGCGAAACCGAGCGGTCAGGGTACGGCTAATGACAATGACCCGGGGTGCCATGCAGTCCTCACGCCTATGAAGGATGTTCCATATGAGAATGGCAGCTGCCAGCGTGGCCAAAAGACAGGCTCCGATGTTCAGATAGCAAGACCAAGAGAGGTTGGTGTATGGTCCGATGCGGTAGAAAGTTACCAATCCGATAACCAGAACAAAACCTGCAAGGAGAATGTGAGAATTATTTTTAATGAGTTATTCTCTTAAATTTCTGTAGTGGCAAGATTCCATAGGCCAACATTCATGAGTCTGTAAAGCCTTTCCATCCCTATTATGATGTGCTGTATGTGTTCTTGAAGGCATATTTGGGCATGATGATCTATGCAAAGACTAGGTGCCTGAAATGGAGGCTCAATGTTAGGTTTAAATCTGTTCACTCTGATTTCAATTTCTTACTCCCACTTAGCTGTATTTCACATTGTGGTTTTTTTTCCCCATCCTCTTGTCTCACTTACGCAGATGTCCTCTTTCTTATTCCCGTTGCCAACACAGAAAACTGGTATATTAATGATAATAATAATGAAATTCTTTTATTCAGAATATGGTACGCTTATTCTGAAATTTTAAAATGTTTATTTAAGGCAGGCCACTATTGTAAACTGCAAAGACGATGAATAGCTAAGTATCTTACATAGATAATAAAAAAAATATATACAGAAAAAATATATAAAAATATATAAATATATATAAATATATATACAGAAAAAATATATAAAAAAAGGGAAGGTGAAATAAATGGGACTTTATGGTCCTACTTTTTCTACGCTGGAAAAAAGCATTATGAAGCAGGAGTAATATCATGCCTCCAGAAGCTACTAAAGGCAAGGTTTCCATTCCCTTCCTAACCTTAAGCACAGTAGTACGTTCCCTAAAAGGTGGGTAATTAATTAGAGTAATAACACTGCACTTGTCTAGCATTTCCATCCAGATGTCACAATGTGATTTGCAAAAAAATGGAAAAAAGTATTTTCCACATTCTTTTTGGTAGACACCACTGATGAATAGTAATGTTATTTCAGAGATGAGGTGGGGTGACTTTTCTAGTCATGCAGGAGGTCCATATTAGAACAAGGGGCAGAATCTGTATCCCTTGACTCCTGCTTTTCTATGTTACTAAGACTGCCCTTTCCCTGAAGAATGCACCGATAAGCACACAGTTACTTTTCTGCCCTCTGTTTATTGTATTAGTCTCTCTTCCTGTCCCTATTCTCAAATAAAACCACTTTTCAGCTTTTTAAGAGAAGTATTTTATACATGTGATTAGATTGAAACAAATATACATAAAGGCAAATATGCCTCACTAATTGGAAAAAGGTTTTCTCTTTGTTCTCCTACACACTTCCTTAACCACCACCATAACACAAGAAATATCATTGACAAAAGGACCCCTTCGTGAAGGAAGACTAGAATAAACAAAGGCCCGTAAACAGCCGGAGGATTTCTAGATACCATCTTCCTAAGTTCATGGGCAGGGACAAGTCAAGAGCAAGTAAGTCCCAGTGGCTGCATGCTGTTTTCTCAGTTAGCCGCGTTGCTTGCAAACACTGTTCCCACAGATACGTGGCAATGCTCTAAAATAGTGTGACGCCTGGCTCTGGTCCTTGATTTTCCGTGAAAGAGCACATCCTGAGTATGCATTGTATCAAGTTTCTTTCTAAAAAGAGTACTAGTAACGCAGTGAAGATGGAAAAGACACAAATTATATACAGATTAAAAAAAAAAAAAAGGAGGGAAATGAAATAGAAATAGGAGAAAAAAAATCAATCACTACTTAAGTAAGTGTGACACCGTTACTATTCTGAGAGTCAATAATGGGAAGGCTGAATCCCCCTCCTAATAAAACAATGAATGAGTATTAATTCAGGAGACGTCTGGCATCCTCAGCTCTCTTGTGTCTACTAGAAGGTGGTTTGTAACTCAATTGCTTGCTACACCTCCTCCTGAAGCAGCACTGTCCCACAGACGGCATGTACCGGAGAGGTGTTAAGTGAGGTGTCTCTTCCTAAGCATGTAAGAGGAGGAAATAGGCTCTTACAGGAGGAGTAGCTCTTTCCTGCCTCTTTGCCACTCTGCAGTAGCCTTTACTGTGAAGAAAGTCCAACCTACGCTGGATGGGTTTTAGGCTGTCGAGTCAGCTGTAAGGACAGCAATTAACTCCTTGATTTTTGTCAGTAAGTCTAGTAGTTATTTCATGGTTCAGCTTAATTATAAATGAACGTTTCATCTGGGAAAAATGTGGCCACATGGAGCACGCTGACTTAATTGCGTTGCAGAAATCACTGATCTGTACAATAATTGTTCGCTAGCACTCCCCAGTTGAGTCTGCAGGCTTACTTAGGAGGCCACTTTAGTGTTAGCCAAGTTGGAGATGGGATCCCAGTACATAGGTGGTCATCTAGCATTATTTCAAAGTATACAGGTTGGAAAGTTGCTTCTCGACTCCTCTTCAAAAAATACTGAGTTACGAAAAATTGTGAAGTTGTGCTTCTGACAAATTAAGCTTGAATCTTCATTTTTTTCAGTAATCGTTGTTGGATAACATACCTCATATCAGATTATGTATGCTTTTTAAAATCCTGGTCTCTTGAAGCCAGGCAGATGTTATCTACGTCCTTGGATGGACTGTTGAAGGCAAATCATCTGTCTTTTGAAGGAGTTAATTTTTCTGTGTATTCATATGCTTAGCTCATCACCACATGAAAGTGGTGAAGTGGGGATGTTCTCTCCTTGTGCATTCAGAATTCTCCCTGAAGTTTGCACATGTTTTTTCAGCATTCACAGAACACTACTTTTGTCCCCAAAGTCACAGTTAATTGTGCTTTTCCTTTTCTGGGATGTTTCCTTGAATTGCTTTTGAATTCTCATGACTTTGCTGTTTGGTGTTATCTGGGGCTTGTATGACTTTAATCTATTTCTTTATTGTTAACAGTAATAAGAAGATTGCAGCAGCGCTGGGAAACAAAATGGGTTTCCCTCATTTCCAGTGTAAATCTCAGAGTTCAGTTTGTCCTGAGGCACATGGTAGAGAGGAGAGGGGGAGACCAGATCCTGTATTGTGGAATACATCAGGTTTTTTAAACTCTTCTCTGAGACGGCTTGGTTCCCCATCTGTGGAACCAAGATGATAAAACTTTTCTCCTGTGTTTTGTTTCGTATTTCAGGGCTTTGGGAGCAGAGTGTGCTAGTTGTAACGTGCCTATAGAGAATGTGTATCTCTACACCTACGTTTGAGGTCTTAAAATACAGATAAACACTGAGAGTGCTTTGCTCTTCCACAGGTTGCAGTCCACTTTTCAAAGGATGATAGGTACCAATTTTCTCATACAGGTAGGAAATTGAGAGAAAGGGAAATTGCTTGCACCTCCTGCGGCGGTATTGTGAACCTGTTTCTTTTCCGTCTCGCTTAAACTTCGCAGGATGGAGGGTACGGAGGTATAAATCAAGAGACCCATCTTACTGATGAGTCTGGCCCATGACAAAACTTTGTGTGATCAGTCTTCCTTTTCAGTTTTCCTTTCGGAACTCTTTTCCAGTTCACATACACTTTCACAGGGAATCCAAAAAGTATGAAATAAATTTTAAAAACGTGTGAAGCCAATCATAAAACCTTAAGCAGGAAGAACTTTGAACCTAAACTCTTTGTACCAGTGACCACTTACAGGTACCTCTAAGGGACAGTTAGAAATATTAACAACAGTCCACTTTACGTTATCTGGCATTATTTGTTTGAGGCTCTCTTGGTGGAGGGAGCTAGGTTCAGGAACACCAGTTACACAGAGTAACCCTGAGGCTATGTCGTGTCTTGCAGCTTAATTTCCAGTTATTGAATTGTGACTGGTGCTTTCCCACTGCAGGTTTACAGGTATTTACTCTACCATTATCTCTAGCTTAGAGAAGTAATGATTAGCGCTTCTAGTTTCCTTACTGAAAGTCAGGTCTGCTTGTGCAAACCTGCTGGGAAAAACCTTTAGGGTTCTTGGTGCCTGTGAGAGCTGTACGCCCTTGGGCATGAGTTTTGTCCCATTCTTTGCTCATTTAGCTAAGGCAAGCAGCAGTGGTCTACACACGTTCCTCTGGCACAGTAGAAGTAAATAAAAGCTGTAGGAATATTTGCAATATTTAAACTTTTTTCCCAATACCCAGTTTTAAATTACTCTAGATTTTTCTTTCTTGCTTATGTATCACTTATGGCCAATTACTGTCCTAAATGGCTACACATCTCCATGCTAGACCAGCCACCTTCAAGAGCTCCCTTCTATCCGATGGAGAAATTATCCACCAGGAAAACGCACTAAGGCTTCCTTACAGGTCCCAAAATAAAACTATTTATGCTAGCAAGACTATTTCCCTTCGCAGGCCCTTTGCCTGAACCCTGATCAGATGAGCGACCAGTCGTGCAAGACTCCTTTTGCAGTTCTGTGCCAGTGTCTGAGCGGGGTGGGAGGGGAGGAACTGGGAGATAATGGGTTTGAGAGCTCCGGACTTGGCAGATAGCAGGAGTGAGTCACTGGAGGAGCTCTTGAGTGAAAAACGTAGGATCTGTTTAGAACGCTTTGCTGCAGGCTAGACAGGAACTGCCATTTAAGAGGACAGAAGACCATGACAGAGGTGGGAGAGTTGGAAGCGTGTTACTGCAGAGTTTCCACAACTAGTTTGACAGTTCTGCCAGTGTAAGTGAGCTCTGGAATAAAAATGTCACTGTGAATGTTATTTTCCAGTATTCTTATTTCATATTAGCATGAGATAGTGGATTTATAAATGTAGGAAATCAAGAGCAAAGGGTGAAGAAATCGTATTAATCCAAAAAGACCGAGTTTGCATAGGACGATACTTAAATTTCGATGAATGCTGCTTTTGTAAAGATGATGTGTGAAAACCCCCAAAGTTTGCTTGGAGAGATTTTGTCTGTAACAACTTAATCAAAATTAGACTTCTTGAAGCGAAGTGTTCCAACGTGCTTCTTATGTTTTCCTTGCCCTTAGAGTGGTCCTCTCATACGCCAGCCAGGAATTGAGATGGAACATTTATCCGCAAGTCTGTTCTCTAAATGACTGGACAAACACATTCGAATTCCCGTATTTGTGCCAGCCTGGCCCTTCTCCTTCAGTGGTTCCTCTTTCTTAGGGAAAGTAGATTTTATTTTTTTTTAATTCCTCTGTTACATGGATGTATCTGAGGAGTGGTGTCTTCCTAGTTTGGATGAAACCTTACGAATAATTACGTGTGTACCATTTGGTTGCAAACCCTAGTGTACTGGTGCAATAATACTCAGTTTCTCTAAGGAAAGAGACTGAAACTGAAGTTTGACTGATGTTTTATTTTTACTAACACACCTAAAGCAGAGGATTTTCATTATATTAGTATCTCCTGTTTTGCTTACTGCCTTCACTGAGTATTATTAGCATTAGGAAATCTTTGACGACATTTTAATTTGTAGCCTTTGAATATTGTTAAATATTCAATTAGCGTATCACTTCTGTGAGAATTTAGTGGAGGAAAAATGGTGCTGGAATTCTGCTCCTACTGACGGTTATGTAATATGGGTATAAGTCAGTTGTTAATGTAAATATACCAAGGCAGAACTTGGCTCTGTATTCGGAACAGTACACCTACAAAAATTAACTGTGTATTAAGAACAGCTTCTGTCCCCATGACTAACACTGACTGTGGTGACTTTTCACTTTTTAGATAGATACCTGTAACATTGAACAACAATGTCTGAATTTAATTTCAGTATTCCAGTAAAATACCTGGAGGAAGACAGTTGGCTTCCCTATTTCCCATAGGTAACTCTACTAAAAATAACCAGAAAATTGCTCCACTTGCCATCAGTCTTCTTGATCTCTTAATTTACGATACAGTTTGAGGAGGGCTGCAGATGGGAAATATTTCTTTAAATTCAGTTATGAAAATATTCAACATTTTCATCTCGTTTAGTTTAATTTCTGTTTTGTAGCAATGACAAGACTTTCAGATACATGGCTGAATTTCCCTGAATTAATTTCATTATGTATGTCAATCAATTTCAGATAATTTTATTGTGTATTGTCTAAAGTCTGCACAGAGGCCACATCTTTACTAAAAATCCTGATGAGATTACTTAAAGTACTTTATTTTCCCATAGAGCTGCTGTTTATCTCTAGTTGTTTCCTATCCGTAGCAAAACAAGCCTGAAGGGGGGGGGCTTTTCCGTTGGGGAAGGAAACAGATAACGAATTCACTAGGAAGACTTTTGGTTGGGACGGTATTGACTGTGTGAGTGGGGGGGGGTTGGGAGAATGTTACTTTTTGAACTTAGATTTCAGATCTGTATACTGAATTTCCTGTTTGACTGTAGCTGGCTGCAAGCCAACTACCGATTTTTAGCATTTTAAAAGAACTCTCATAGTCACTTTTTAAATTCTGTGATAGGTTTTGGTTTTTTCCAGACACCCCTTGATTTGCATTCCTGCTTTTTATTAGTACATTGATAGTACAGTTGAAGAAATCTACATTTTTTTTTTTTTTTTTTTCCCTGGGTCTGTAGAAAGTCTGTATTGGGAGTTATAATCCTCCTTTTTACAGCTTGTCCTATAGGATGACTTTCGCTGCCAGGAAGCAGGAGAAGAAGCAAAACAGAGCAGCCAGACTGTTGTTCAGAATTCACAACCCACGCTTGTGCAGCAAAACTGCAAACAGGGAGGGGAAATTTTTCACCCCCCTTCTCTACGTACCCCATAAGCATTTACAGGGAATGATTTAGCTGCAATGAGTCACAAGCCTGAATAAGCTGCTTGTAGGAGCTCAATTGTATTTATCAAAGTGAGATAGATTCCCAAAGTGCCATTGCTATAGGACTTAAATAAATGATTAATCAATTAACACCTTTTCCTGTGTCAGCTTGGCACAAAAGAGAGTTGCTACAGTGCAAAGCAAATGTGGAGCTTCTGTAATAGTTTGGCCTTTGAGTTTTCAGTTGTACATTGTTGAGTACAATAAAAATTTCCTTCCAAGGATTTTGGTAGACCATAACATCTCTTAGAATTACACAAGTTATAAGTAGCAAAGCTTCTCGGGGCAGTAAGACCCTCTTGTCCTTCACTTTCCCCCGCTGAATTACAATGGCTTTCCACTTGTGGTGTTCTTTGAGTTTGTCCGTCCCTCTTTGTTTTTAACCTGATAAGGTTGGGAGATTTAGTCAGTGCAAGGCAGTGAATACTACTTTATGTTGGTTGGAAATCTTCAAAGGCAGGTGCAGAGCACTGTTTAAGAAGTTTAGGTCTACTGACAGTGAACTTGCTTTTCTTGGTTACCTTTCAGAGGTTTCCTTAGAAATGATGCCAGTCCTTGAATGGAAGGTTGAAAAGCATTCCCTATGAATTAGCCATAATTCCTGTTGGGCAGTTGTTTAAATAAGGATAAATGTGCAGACTTTCACACTGAAAGTCAGCTGCAAATATTGCTTGGCACCTTGGATTCAGAGGCAGCTGGAGTCAATGGAAGCTCTGCTTTTGATCGCAGTAAACTTCATATCAGACACAGGTAAGAGTTCTTGTTAGCCTGAAGGAAAACAACGTGTGCAGACAGAAGCAGTCATTGACAAGTGATCCTCCTGGAAGTTTCGGTGGTTGTCTTTTGTCTTTAAGGATGAGCTGCTTCCATTTTTCAAGCGCTCTGTCCATCTCCTGATGCGTCAAAGGGTAAGAGTTGCGTATCTGTGGATCTAGCTAGGCAACTCAGTTTGAAAGTTTTTTAGGAGACATCTCCATGTGTAGATAATATGCATGTTCATAAGCAATAAAGTGAATATTTGAGTTGAAGAACTTTTCATTTCACGTGCTTCTTCCTGCATTACTGCATTATTTCTAACGCCATGCCTGTCGTAAAACATGTTCCTTATGCTTGTATATCTAAATGATATTTATCTGGTAATGTATTTGTTACCATTTTTCTAATCAGAATATGTGTCCTTGACATTGAGATGCTGCAACAAATTGCCTGCTACTCATATCAGTATTTAGACATGAAGAATATACACAGATCTTCTCCCTGCTGCAGTTATACCGGTTGAAGAGGTCAACACACTTCTTGTGAGCTACCGCCCTTCCCAGTTTGCTGGTTCAGCTGCTCACGTGAACCATTTCAATCAAAATAAGTGGGATAGGCTTGCATATTTTAAGATCTTTGCAAATGTGGTTCATTTTGCAAATGTGTGAAAACAAGATCACTTTATTGTGAGGTTTGCAGCCCACATAAAGAACAAGCAAGTTTGGCACTGAGGTGAAATAAAAATGAGAAATAATGAAAACATTTCGCACAAATCAAGCAGTCAAGTTCTCTCTTTTTGTTATGATTTTTAGGTTATTTACAGTGTCTCATTTATTTGCTTCCTTTTCAGGAAGTATTAGGTTTACAGCTCCATAGATTTCATCTTAGAACAGATCTGGCTTGAGGGTGTCGTGAAGGAAAAAGGTGGAAGGAAGTAATACAGAAATCAGAATCACATTGCTATCGTGAATATCTTCAGCTATATTCTCCAATGGCTGCTTTACTGGTCTGTTCTCCATTAAGATTTTCTGGATATCAACCAATCTAAATTTGTAGTACCCAGAAAGAAGAGAGAAAGTAAATGGTCTAACAATTGTTTGGTTTAGGTTTAATAGCACAGAAATGAGAGTATGTGTGAACTCAGATTTCCTGTGATGCGTTAGGGGTCTGAGTGAAATACACCATCAGCAGAAAAACACAGTAGGAAAAGCTGGAATGCAATGCTTGAAATTCGAGAGGTGAGACTGTGATTTATTTGGCTGCAAATGACAGGCTCAGTAGAGACACAAAACTTTTTAATCTTCAGGATATTATGTATTAAAGTAATTTAATGCTGAAAACGGATTGGCAAGAATATTAATGATTATGATTCAGGGTTTTTTTCCAATCTTGGACTTTCAGAAACTAGGATAAGCTCTAATGTAAGGGATCTTTTATCCTGGATCTTCTCCATTATCTTTCTAACATTTCTAAAGTCTCTGATAATCACCATTGTACAAGATCGGAGACTTGGCTAGACTGCCTTAAGGTCTGATCCAGCCTGACAGGTTACTGCTTGGAGTAGTTTAATGTTCTCTGAAGTGCTTTTTATTCCCTGTCCTGTTAGTATGGATTTCCCTTTCCAACTGCTCTTCTGTCAGCTCTGTTATTCATCCTACATTCAGCATATTAAGTTTGTAACAGTTCCTTGGAAAAAACCAGAAAACCCAAAACGCTCTAGAGGGAAATTTCTGAGCGTTGACACAAAATTCCACATACAACGCTGGTTCCATTTTCACCACATGCCTTTTCCAAAGCAAACAGCTCGCTTTCCTGTTAACTGGGAGGTGTGAGGTTGCGGAGCTTTGGAGCTGTGTGAATCCCGTTGCTGTCCCAGGAGCAATGCTGTTTCCTCTCTTCTTTCCTTCCTTTTTGCTTCCTGGGGCTTTATTTTCTGCCAAAGGTCCATCCTTTTTGAATGACTGTCAAATGCTTGTGCAGGTGGCAGAAGTGAAAAAGCGGGGGAGCCTGGAGTAATCACAATCACGATCACAAGGGATCAGAGATGGTCGATTTGAACTTGTAATAGGGTTTAGAAGATAATACTTGGTACACTTAGTTTTCTAAAACAAAAAGGACTTTTGTTCAGACCTCGGGAAACTGTAGTGAAACCCACACATAATGTTTCAGTGGGTAAACTTTGACTAAAAATAAGTAAATTGTAGGTTGACTTTGTGATTCTGAGCCATATACTCAAGCCTTCCTCCATAATAATAGATTTCATTCTACCAGCGACCATTGTGGGTCTCTTCAGCACTTGTTGGGATATTCCAGGATGAAAGTTAGAGATCAAACAGAAGTTGGAATTAGAGGGGACATGATTCAAGAGGATTTTTTTCTGAAATTACTTACAGGATGAGCAATTGCAGAGCAATTCTCCCGATCATTTGGATTTTGAAAAGGAAAACAAGGGAGGTGGGTGCTTGTGTTTTCAGTAATATATTTGAAAGTGTTATAAATAGAAATCACCCAGCCACTACTCAAGAGATATTTAATAACATCTAAGTATGTATATTCTTAAATATTGTTTGCTCTTCTCACACAAATTATCTGTCTGGCCTAAAGTACCTTGGCTTTAACCCTTAAAATGAAGTAGGGGAGAGCTTCACAGTGATTTCTCTTGGGCTGTTTTGTGTGGACAAAGTGCTCTTAAATACAAGCTTTGTTGTATCCACTGTTCTGATGCTTTTACCCTAATATTGCTACTTTACTTTGAAAATAGATGAGAGGTTACCTTCTCGGAGTGGAGGCTCAGAGGCTGAGTATTACCTGTGGCTTATAGGATAAGGGGTGGATGCTTTTCTCCCCTTCGATAAAGAAATCTTGGTCTGTAGATGTAGCAGCAATCCTTCATCAGAGCAACAGGAACGCTGGACTTGCTCACAGTTTGCACAAGTGTTTTGTCCGCTCTCAAAGCCATTTCAGCCATAACGCATAAAATGCTGTCGCCTGGGCCCAATCCAGGGAATTTGGTGGATGGGGCTGATTTTTGTGGCCAGTTTGAGTGGTTCAACATTACAGAGCACACGTTGGCTTCTGTGAAAGAGGAAACAGCCTCTTTTGTCAGTGCAAGCTGTACTCTGAACCGCCTGTCCTGTGAGCGCAGGCCCTTGATTACCCAGGTAGTCAGCAGTTGACGTACCACTGTCCTGGAAAACTATGAAGGTCTTCAAGAAGTCTGTTTTATATTGGGATAATGGCAGATATGATGACTCCTCTTTTTTCAAAAGTATAGATTCCAGGAGACTTCAGCTGGTTGTTCTGGATATTACGAAGGAATTTGTTTAAACATAAAAGTTTCATTAAGATAATGAGATGTAAAATGAATATCATGTTAGTGACTGCAAGGCAGAAAACCATCTGATAACGGTGCAGGCGAGCGTGGCATAACTGCAAAGGAGGCTGGGGAAGTGGGGCAGGGATAGCCACCAAAGTCATTGCATTATTTCTGCGGATGGGAGACCTTTGATTCATATGTCTGTCTTTGTAACTGTCACGAGCTGCCAGATCCATCTCTTCACACCTTTTGAACACAGGCAGGCAGATGAACTCCTTGATTCAACAGCTTCTTCAACCATTCTCATTAGTGTTTTGTTAATCATTCTGACTCTGGCTTTCCTCCCCTCTCCCCTCCCAGCACTGGGGATTTCAAGGTTCAGCTTGCATAACAGGTAATAGCAGGCATTTCCTTCTCCTGTGTCGGGATATCCTGGCGCCCTTCAGTCTCTCTCTGACTGTGTTTAAAACAGACTCCAGCACAGGAAAAAAAAAAAAAAAAAAGGGAAAAAAAAAAAAAAGCCCAGTCTAAAATTAGCAGCCTTGATAGAAGAAAGGCACACGGCTGTCCACTGTGCTGTTTGTCAATGAAACAACACATCTAAACAGGGCCAGAATGCATTTCCTCTCTGGGAAAAACAGACATGTCGAGTTTTGGGGAGGATGGGAGGGAGTGAGAGTAAAGCAGGCATCACACCGATGATCAGGGAGAACTATCCAGAAGGTATCCAGAGTTGCAGAGACCATGGTGTACGTGAAGATGTTGTAGGGAGGTCTTGTTATGGCAAGGCTATATATCGGTCTCTTGGTACCACTGACTGATGCTTGAGGGTCTTGCTGCATCTGGAAGCTGGATCAGATGCTTTTGAGAGTTGCGGAACCTCTGCAGTCGCCTCCTTTTGTTTGGGTTTCAGGTTCATCATCCTTAATGGGTGTTTATTGCTGTATTTAAATGACCTAGGCTAGATTCTGATCTTGCAGCAGTGTAAACCTGAGGTCTCAGTAGATTTATACCATTCTAAATGTTCTGAGGTTTTGAAGTTGAAATTAAAATTTAAAATAAAATGGTGTTACTTTGTTATAACCTGTTGTTTACCTTAACAATAATGATGTATTTTTAATCCAATCTTGCAAGCAGCTTGGATGTTATACTCCATTAATGACAGTTTCATGCATGGATATTTTATAGGATTGGACTCCTGGTGTAATGAATACTGAGTGATTTCTTTTATGTAGTAAATAAAGGTATCGCAAAATGTCTACAGTTTGTTGCCGCTGCTGTCAATATGAAATTGTGATAAAACCATTTCCTCCTTCCTCATTCATTTCTGTATACAGTCTGTGTCCATGAGAATTACTGTGGGAATTTGATTTACACCAGTCACTGTTATGAATTGACTTCAGCTTTCTTTGCTAGATCGCAGACGTAACTGTTTATCAAAATCCGGCTGATGGTCATTGAGTAAAATTCAGTTAGCTAAAAGCAAATAATCATGTTTCAGCAAGACTTCAAAAATTTGCTCGGCCCTTCTGCTCTGCTTTCAAACAGTTCCTTTGGCATATTTTGTCCTGCTAAATTGTGGGATTACATTGCATCCAGTTCATCTCTTTCATGTTTGCCTTCCTGGTTTCATAGGAAATAATAAAGGCTTGTTTTTCTTGGTTGGCAGAAGACTCATTCTGATACATCCAAGATAAAAGCTTCTATTCATGTACTGCAGAATCTCATGGGGAGAGCTTTTAAGAGACAATGAGGCCTTTTTGCTATTCTTTGTCACTTGAAAGATTTATAAAGTAAGAAACTCTTTTCCACCTGGATTTAATAGAGACTAAGTATTTTTCCATCAGTAAAAAGAAGCGGACTTACTGGCAAGTTGGAACACGGCAGCTATGGCCTCCTCCCACCACTGGGTATCCTGAGAAATGATAGGTAGCTCCATCAGGCCCAGGACGAAGATGAGCTGGCCGGCAGTCAGAGCGACGGTGGCGATGAGGTTACAAGCACGCATCATGTCAAACTGCACTAGGGAAGCATAAGAAGTAAGCATAAAGTTAAAATTATATAAAATCAGGGAAAAGAAAATCCTGGCTGAGCAGGTATGTCAGTCCATAGAAAACAATTCTCAGACACTATTCCTGCTCCCAGCAGTCCCTTGCTCTAACTGCATTCCCTGCGGTCTGATTAAGAAAAGATTTTCTTTAGGAAGTGTGTTGAGTCTTTCCTCTAGTTACACAGCATCCCATAAATATTGCTTCAGTGCAAACCAATCTTGTACGAAACAAGCAGCTAATTTCCAAGGACGGCCCGCTGGAGGTGCTTGACTTTTGCCCTCTGAAGATTCTACTTACAATTAGTAGGCAGAATTGTTTGGGGCAAGACTGGTGTTTGTTTTGCATTTGCATGGCACTGACTGAAATGGAACCTTAGTTCATAAATAGGTTTTCAAGGCCTTAAAATAATAATCATCCCAAAGACTAACACCCTGAATTTCTTTTTCACCTAGTCCATCTGTATCGTCCTAGGAAACATCCTGTGGATGTTACTGCTAACATCTTATTGGTTTAAGGGAGCTTTGTATAGAGGATTCTTAACTTTTCCTTGTTTTAACATTTATTAATCTTTTGGATGCACTGGAAAGACCCTTGTATTTCTATCTGTGTAACGAGGGAAACAGTTACAATGAAGATTCAATGCTTGGCAGTCCTGAATGAGGTGTTATGGCATAATTTACATCTATAAGTAAAAAGTTACTTTTTTTTTTTAAAAAATATATAATAGTTCATACATATATTAGTGGATGTTGTTGTGGGAGTCTACTATTGACCACCCAGCCAGGACAATGACACCAATGAATTATTCTACAAGGAATTAAGGGATATAGAACAACTGCCCTTGGCCTTATGGGTGATTTTAACTTCCCAGACATCAACTGGGAATATACTACAGCAGATCCCAACAGGTCCAGGAAATTCCTGAAGCACATTGAAGGTAACTTCTTGGTGCAGGTACTGAGGGAGCCGACTAGGAAAGGTGCCCTCCTAGCTCTGTAGTTTGTAAACAGAGAGGGACTCGTGGGTGAGGTGGTGATTGGTGGCTGGCTTGGTCACAGTGACCATGAAGTAGTTGAGCTTCAAAATCGTTGGCGATAGGAGAAAAACTGCCACCAAAACTTTGACCCTGGATATGGGGAGAGCGGACTTTGGGCTGCTGCAGGAGCTAGTTAGCAAGGTCCCCTGGAAATCTGCTTTTGAAGGTATTGGGATCCATGAAGGCTGGTCACTTTTTAAGAGCCATCTCTTAAGTGTGCAGGAGCAGGCAATTCCAAAGGGTTGGAAGCCAAGCAAGCGGCGCAGAAGGCCGACTTGGCTGAGCAGGGATCTTCCTCCAGAACTTAGGCAGAAAAGAAAAGTGTACGGGCATTGCAAGCAAGGACAGGTGACACGGGAGGACTGCAGGGATGCTGTTCGCCACTGTAGGGAGAAAATTAGTCCAGCCAAAGCTCAATTAGAGTTCAAACTGGCCAGCGCTGTGAAGGACAACAAAAAGGGCTTTTTTAAATATGTTAACAGCAAAAGGAGGACCAGAGATAACATTGATGAGGTCAGTCACCTCACAAATAGGGATGTGGACAAAGTGGAGATGTTTAATGCCTTCTTTGCCTCTGCCTTTAACACCGACGATGGGCCCTGGGACCCCCTGAGCCCTGTGTTGGAAGACCGTGACTGGGGGGATGATAAACTCCCAGCTGACCCTGAACTTGTTCGAGACTTGCTGCTCCAGTGGATGTGCATAAACCTATGGGGCCCGATGGGATTCATCCCAGGGTACCGAAAGAGCTGGCCGATGTCATCGCGGGATCTCTCTCCATTATTTTTCAATAGTCTTGGGAGTCTGGAGAGGTCCCAGTCTACTGGAAGCTGGCAAACATTGTCCCAATTTTTAAGAAGGGTTAGAAGGAAGACCCTGGTAATTACAGGCCTGTCAGTCTCACTTAGTGCCTGGTAAAATTATGGAGAAGGTTATTCTGGGAGTTACTGAAAAACCCTTGAGAGACAACGCAGTCATTGGTCACAGCCAGCACGGGTTAACGAGGGGAAAGTCCTGCTTAACCAACTTAATTTCCATTTGTGACAAGGTGACCCATCAAGCTGACCAAGGGAAGCCAGCAGATGTGGTGAGTTTGGACTTTAGCAAAGCTTTTGATACTGTCCCTCGCAGTATCCTTCTGGATAAAGTGCCAGCACACAGCTAGACAAGTCCATAATGCGTTGGGTGAGCAATTGGCTGACGGGTCGGGCTCAAAGAGTTACAGTGAATGAGGTTACGTCAGGCTGGTGACCAGTCACCAGTGGGGTTCCCCAGGACTCAGTTTTAGGGCCAGCGTTCTTTGATGTTTTTATAAATGATCTGGACGCAGGAATCGAATGTACTTTAGGTAAGTTCGCCGACGATACTAAAGTAGGAGGAGCTGTGGACTCCCTCGAGGGTAGAGAGGCCTTACAGAGAGATCTGGATAGGCTAGAGAGCTGGGCAGTCACCAGGCGTGTGAAATTTAACAGGAGCAAGTGCCAAATTCTGCAACTGGGATGGGGTAATCCTGGGTATACGTACAAATCGGGGGACGAGGGTCTGCAGAGCAGCCCCACGGAAAGAGCTCTGGGTGTTTGGGTTGATGGGAAGTTGAATAGGAGTCAACAGTATGTCCTGGCAGCCAAAAGGGCCACCCGTGTCTTGGGTGCATCAAGCACAGCATAGCTAGCCGGTCAAGGGAGGTGATTGTCCCACTCTGCACTGCACTGGTGCAGCCCCACCTCGAGTACTGGGTGCAGTTTTGGGCGCCTCAATACCAGGAGGACATCAAACTGTGAGATTGTGCTCAGGGGAGGGCAACCAAGACGGCGAAAGGTCTCAAGGGCGAGACTTACGAGGAGCGGATGAGGTCACTTGGCTTGTTCAGCTTGGAGAAGAGAAGGCTGAGGGGTGACCTCATCACTGAGGGGTGACCTCATCACAGTCTACACCTTCCTCAAGGGGGGCAGCGGAGGGGGAGGCGCTGATCTCCTCTCTCTGGTGACCAGCGACAGGACACGAGAAAATGGAATGAAGCTGCATCAGGGGACGTTCAGACTGGACGTTAGGAAAAGGTTCTTCACTGAGAGGGTGGTTGGTCCCTGGAACAGGCTCCCCAGGGAAGTGGTCATGCCACCAAGCCTGTCAGAGCTCAAGGAGCATCTAAGGGACGCTCTTAGTCATATGGTTTATTTTCACGTAGTCCTGCACGGAGCAGGGAGTTGGGCTTGGTGATCCTTATGGGTCCCTTCCAACTCAAGATATTCTATGATTCTATATTAAATATAAAGAAAAATGCAGAAATTATTACAGACATAGATATCGGGAGTCTTGGCTAGAAACCTGATTAAAATGTGTCTCCCAGCTGGCTACTGAATGGAATATATTCATTGCAAAGTTGGGTACTTTTAGTCAGGCTTTTTTCCTACTTTTCCTGTTAACCTGGTGGATGTCCTGTTTTCATCCTTTTCCTTCCTCTCTAGCAAAAGGTGGGATTTGTAAATATCATTGTGCCAGTCCAACATCTCTTGCTAGTATGTTGTTGCTGTTCTGAAATAGAAACAGCTCAGTGTTTAAGTTGGCATATATTAGAAAGACTCTGGACATGAATATTCACCAGATTTTCAAAAGTGACTTAAGTGGTTGTATGTTTAATGGGTGTACTGACCACCAGAATTTGATTCCTGATCTTCCAAGGAGACTCCTAGGAAGTGCAGAAAACAAAACTTGATATAAACAAGCAAGAGTAAACTTCATCATGGTAATCATTGAGTCTGGTCTACTTTTGTGAGTCGTAAAAATGAGTTTACCTTTTACTTTCCCCTCATAGGTCATCTTTAGCTTCTGAGTAACAACTCATGATTTAATTAAAACTTAATAAAATATGGTATTGTATCTGAAAGAGTTAGTTAAGAAGTATAGTCCATTAAACTTTTTCCCATTGAATAAAACGTTAAGAAGATAACATAGTATTTTTGGGTTTTCCTAGTGAGTTCCTTTCTGACCAGAAAGGAAAATTATTTCACTCAAAAAAATAGTTTGCTCAGAGATTTTGTGTTTAATTTTCAAAGTTGCCCTTTCTAGCATTGGGAGCATTTAGATCTCTTACCACGTTGAACGCTTACAGGTCATGAAGCATGTTGGCTGATAACAGAAGCATACTCGGATGTCTTGAGCTTTGTAAATATCAGTAAAACTTTGAGTATTTGGAGTGTTGTTCTGTTTTCCCACTTAAAAGGACTTCTGTAATACTTTGAGGACCAATGCTTGCTGAAGAGATAGTAATGACTTTCAAAGGAGAAATGTACTAAGTAAAGAGCAGGCTTGCAGCCATTGTTATTAAAGTACTTTAATTTGTTGACAGAGCTATCTTGTAGTGTCAAATTAAAAAAATAGTTGGTTTACAGCCATAATGAATTCTGTTGCCTTGTCTTTATATAGTATGCATGAGCTTTAAAAAAATCAAAAAGCCTCTGTTGTTATATACCCTCTGAATGTCTGAAGCTTATCCCAGAAATTCATACTACCCCGTGACATAGAAACAAACACCAATTTTTTGCCTTCACTGTTATTCATGACTTCTTTTTAACAACTGTATTATAAATTATTTTGGCTTTGCTCTAGATGATTTTATACCTAGCATACTAAAAATAGTAAGTTTATGACTGTGACTCAATTGAATTCCAACAGAATTCGTAATAATTTAGTCTTTAAATCATGGTTCTATGAACGATCACTGTCCTCTCTTGCAACTGGAGAGTGCAGTAGCGTCAGATGTGCAACATTGAAGATCTTCACTGCTGTTTGTAAGAACTGCAGACCTAGGGGTGCTTATTTGCCTCATACACTGAGCTGTTCGGGGAGATGTAGAAATGCAACTGTGGCTTTGCGTAGCTGCTTCTTTTAACCAAAAAGAAGGTCGCACATCGTCCAGGTTGGAACTGCAACAGGATGATGATAGGTAGAATAAGGAGGAAGCAGCTGGTATGATTTCATTAAATGCGAACGCAGTTATTTTTATGGAATAAGGTATTACAAGAATTGAGCACCCTTCCATATTTCATGTTAGGATATTGTTGTTTTATTCCAACAGGTTTAATGTATGATCTGTCATCTTTTGGGTTTGTTCTAGAATTGTAATGATTCCCCTTCCTCAGAGGGGAAAAAATCAAACTTAATTATGTATAACTCTTATCAACTCCATTCTTGCAGCGGAGCTTGTTAATTGTATTCAGCCTGAAAGTACCACTCTGCAGATGGCTGCTTTCTTACTCGCAGCCGTTGTAACTTTGCATGTTGTCGGCTCAGCACATGGTAATTCTATTCTATACATACACAACCCTAAGCTGAGCTTCTGCAACATGAAAGCTACCACCCCAAACGGTGGTAGCTGTGGAAAGCAGCTCTGGCCTCCTTTTATTGAGGCAACCAACGGACGACACTGATCAAGAAAGGGAACTGAGTGTGCAATTTCAAAGCATTTCTGCAGAGCCTGTACCCAAAGACGCTGAAGGTGTAAATCACATTGAGGAAGGCCAGGCCACAAAGCTCTTTTCCTGCTTCAATGACTGCTCAGTCCAGGAATAAATATTTCTCATCTCTTATAAAATTGGCTGCAATATAGTTTTTGTAAGAGCTGTGAAATTTAGTGTTTACCTTTGTGCTATTTTACTCTGCCTGTTGCTATTTTAAATTATATGTAAACCAGAAATTCCTCAGTAGCCAACTTCAGTCCATTCTGATGTGTTTTCCCTAGACTTTATAATTAGTATGAATTCAGGATCATCTAGTCAACCATTCCAAACATTTCTGCTTCATTTACAGTAGCCATGATAACTTTCTGTGGCCACTGCAGACTTCATCAACTTTTGCGGAATGATTTAGGGTAGCCACAATTTGTAAAACAAGAGGTTCATAATGATTATAATGTCTGCACAATTACTGATGGCATTTGCGTTAACCATTAGCTTCTAGACTCTCTTGTCCAAGACTGTCATGACATAGGTATTTTGTATTTTGGATGTCCCACTTTTTTTGTTTTGAACTCATTATTGTTAATCACAGAATCACTACGGTTGGAAAAGACCAGTACGATCATCAAGTCCAACCATCACCCCAACCCCACCATGCCCACTAAACCATGTCCTGCAGTGCCACGTCCACACGTTCCTTCAACACCTCCAGTGATGGTGACTCCACCACCTCCCTGGGCAGCCTCTTCCAATGCTTCACCGCTCTCTCAGGAAAGACATTTTTCCTAATATCCAGCCTGAACCTCCCCTGGTGCAACTTGAGGCCATTTCCTCTTGTCCTGTCACTTGTCACTTGGGAGAAGGGACAAACACCCACCTCTCTGTCACCTGTCTCCTGAAGTTTAACTGTGCAAGGAGTTTCCTATAGCTAGAGGTGGATGCCTCCAGCAAAACAGACCTGGACACTGCAGAAGGTGTGTGTCTGACGTAGGTGAAGGAGGGAGGGCAATCCAGAGGATATCTCTGCTTTATACGTACCTTCCCTTCACCTCCCTTAAGATGCAACTTGGTTGTCAAGAGCTGGAAAGGGGTAGACGCTGAATGGCTCCAAAACTGCTCTAAGCAGCCATTGCTCATCAATATAAAATGCTAGTCTCTCTGACTTTTTCCTTCTGGAAAGGAAATCTTGATCCCAGTTTACTCGGAGGAGTAGTTAATTCATGGATAGAGTATCCAGCTGGGTCTCTTGTACAGCTGGGGGTACTGGCTAATGAATTCTGCTTTGTTTAAACCACAGTGATCAGTCAAGGGTCAAACCCCAAACTCCAGGGATGAGACCAATTCAAATTCCTTGTTGTCTTGCTCACTTCCTAGACCAGATGTATCCATCTGGATTAGAAATGTTGATTAGATTTTGTTATTTGCAAGCAGCAATTTTGTTTCGTTATGTTCCATGATTGCCCCAGGAATATTTGTGTTTTGCAGAAGTAGGTTAGTCATATTGGAGAGTAATTTGCAGTGTTTTAGGATAATGAGGAAGGATGATCTCACTGAAAAATTAGATTATGCTAATTGCTTCAAATGTGAGGTTTTCTTCCCCTTTTCTGTCTGCATATAGGGAAAAAACAATCATAGGTGGGAATTCAAGCTTTTGACTGATTAAAGCACAGAGTGTGTATGAAGGAAACTAAATGGCCCAAGATATTTTAGTATGTGTCTAAAACTTCCTCTGAGAAATACCACTTTCAGTGAACCAAAATTTTAGTGCAAACTTCAGTGCAGCTTCTGTAACTTAATAATTTTCCAGCCTTGGGAAGAGGCTAGCGACTGCGTATTTGCTCACTGCATAGGAACAGTACTGACTCGGAACGGCTCACCGCGGCTTCACAATTTCCTGCCTGTCATCTAAGCTGCAGGAGCTGACTGCGAGCGTGCTGTGCCGTATCCCTGCTGTGGGACACAAAACATGTTACATCTAAAAAATGCTATTTAAACTTTGTGACTAGATGGGTAGGAATTTGTTATGCTTTGCTAAAGGATAGTACCACCTTAGGCTGCTGCTAAGTTGGGTACATCTGTCAGTTTATCCATACTTTAAATCTCCCGAGGAATTTTGCTTCCTTGTTTCTATTGATTTTTTGGTGTTAAGTAACTCCTTTAGTTGTGTTTAACTTCAGTTTTCTTTTAACCAAAAGTTGCCCTTTTAGGCATCGATTTTAAAAATTATTCCAACCAACTAGAGTTCTGAGTGTAATAGCTTTTCATCATTGACTTGCTTTTTAAACGGGACTCAGTTGTAACCTTTTTTCACGGTCAATATAAAAAGGCAGACTTTATAGGAGGAATTCAACAGTTGCTATGTTTGTGATGAAAGGAATTTTATAAAAAAGTATTCTATCGGTGCTCTTTCCTTTTTATGGTTCTTGGGTTTATTTATTGATTACTTATTCAGTGAATTATTGAGTATACATTCTGAGATGTACCTGATTGTCTTCATAAATGCTTGATGTTCATACGTGACTTTATTCAGGGAAGGAGGATAAATGGTTGCGTTTCTGAAACAGAGATTTCTAAATAATTATGGATAGAACTGGTAATGCTGCTTCTGCTTAAGTTGCTTCACTTATTTTTGTAAGAACCTGCTTTAGGTTGCTTGTGACTTTGCTAGACTTCATCATCTTGGGCTGGGTGTCTGCAGGCTGAGATCATAGTCTGCTGTTAAAATTTAATCTAACTAGGTCAGTAGTTAGATTTCCTCTAATATAATCAAGAGATTCTAACTGAGTATATGGTTTTCCTCTGGAACTTGGCATTTTGCTGAGGTGTTATCCTGAGGTAAGGGCTGCATCTCCTGCTGTTCTGTTAATATTCACTCCAGTACGTAGGCTGGTAAGTCTTAGTATACACTGCGTTAACAGCACCATAGTTGGCAACTAAATCCTCTGAAAGCCCAGCAGCGCTAGGCATCTTCATCACGTCGCGGCTCTGTTATCACAGCGCCGTGGATATGCCACGGTATTGACTGCCGTCTTGGCGTGTGTTCGTCCAGCCACTGTGGTACCAGACGCTCAAGAGCAGAGCGGAAAGAGTTCGTTCCGTCCAAGCTCTGAGCCCTCGCCACGCGGCTCTGGTGAGCTCCACTTCTCATTCCTGCCCCAGTTACTAAGCCATTTGGAAAATAAGTAGCAGTTATGCCTGTGCATTAACCTAAAGGTTTGAAGCTGCTCATGATTCAGGTTGGGCTTAGTGCATGGTTTTGTATAGCACAGTTCTACTTTTTCAGCCTTTTGGAGTCATTTTTAAAAATGACATTATAGGGACTTCAGAAATGCAAAGCCAAGCATCCAAACATTGGGAAAAGCCAGAACAGTACACCTTTACCTAAATAGGCTTATACTGCTTTTTCAGGGGAGCTCTGATTCATTCAATGCATGAAATAATAGTGCTTTGCAAAAAAGCTGAAGTGGTGCTGTTCAGACCGGCTCTCTATTTGATTTTTGTCTTGCTCATTCTTAGTTATGGTCTTGCTGTTAATGAAGTTGAGTTCCAACTTGGAGAACTGAATTCTGTATTAATAACTAATTTTAGAAGAAACCCTTCTTCTAAGGGTTCTAAAAACCTTAAGCCTTAAGGCTTCTCAGATTCTAAAAAAATCTACTTTAGCCAAACTGGGCAACTAATCGTGTTTCTCTTGTTTTGGATGTCAGCATCGTCAGCAAAGATCAGACGTGCAGGAACGGTCTCCGCAGCTGACATGGAAATCAGCTGGAGCTGTGCTTTGAACATCAAGAGCACTATGAAAATGCAAAGTAAAACTACACTTCATTTTACAACACAGACATAGGAGGTTCAGCACTTACTGTTAAAATAGTTAAGAGATAATAAGGACAAGAAATAGAATCACTGTAATGATTTATTGACAGTCAGCATCATGCTATGCCTCCCAAACTCGTGCTCTATTTGTGAAGTCTTTGGACATTTCATTTCTTATGTTGATTTAAATTTGTGGTATTTATGTCGTTAACCCCTTGAGCTGTTTTTTGGAGTATGAATTAGGAAATATATTGAAACACTTTAATGGTATTTGTGAAGCAAACTAAAACAAACGCTGGCAGCATCTAACTGCACCTTTGCATGACTCTGTAACTGAGCCCGTGGGAAGATTTAATTAAAGCACTGCCTCTTTGATACAGATATATTTTGCTGGTGTGAATATACATTAATTTCTTAAAAGTCAAACAGATCTGAATCTAGTTTTTTCTTCATCGGTTTGTGCCCTTTCCATATGAGGATGTTGTTTGCATGTCTTCTTGTAAGGACAGGACTTTATCCTGAAAAGGAAAGTCTCTCCCTCTCTCTTTTCTTTTTAAATCTCCGTAAGCAGCCATATAGCTTTCAGCTACAAGGAGTCCTCAATATGTTCTGTTGCCAGATGGATATCTTAAAAATGAGAACAGTCATGTATTTTGCTTGGTTTCGTCTCCTGGGTACCTTTCGGAAGTATGCAATTTATGCTTTTTCACTTAATAATTAAAAAAAAGAGAGGGGGCGGGGGAGAAACCAATCTATTTTGGCACAACTAAAAGAATGTTCTGATGTGGCAAACTGGTGAAATCCTCCATCCCTTTAGGTATTTTGGAACTTTATGATTAAGCTTATCTGAGCATGAAACTTCGTATCTGACTATTTAGTTTGAAAGGCATACAGATCTTGTTTGGGGAGAGAAGAGTGTGGTTGGTTGGGGTTTTTTTTAACAGCTTCAGTTACTTTTGGAGTGAAGGCATAGCTACATCAACTATTTTCAATGTCAGCAAGTGCTTATGGTTAAATGACGGGGAGCTTTCAAACTCAACATTGAGAACGCTCCTACACAGTGATCAATTTTAACAGACAAGGCTGTTACGTAGTTCCTGTTGAGATGTTAGTTGTCTACGTGTTCTGGTTTGCCTGTTTATAGACATCAGTAGGGTATTGGTGGCTGTAATAAATGCATTTAATCTGAAATTTTGAAAAGCTGCATAGCCATTTTCACTCTTAACGCTTTAATTGAATTCAAAATCTCGATAGTGAGAGTAATCAAGCATTGCTTTCTCTGATAATATTTATGTGCAACGCATGCGAAGGTACTGTATTGAAACACGTATTCCATTCATTTTCCTATCCTAAATCCCGAAAAGTTCTGAACTTCTCCCAAGTAAGTACACAGCATAGTAAAATCCACATTAAAATGAGCATTCGCACTAATTTGAAGAGCCAGATCCCTTACAATGTACCTCCAGAAAGATTGCATATTGGCCTCTACCATTAAATTAGTCATTTCACTTATTTAAATAATAATCATATTGCAGATGTTAGGAGGGGAAATCACAAGCCCCGAGCTGCCAGCTGTCTGCACTGCCTCCATCTCTGCGTACCAGCCTCAGCAGTTTACCAGGCAACCGTGTATATAATAAGGTTTTGGGCTTTTTTTAATCTGATGGTGGTTCCTGTCTTCTCCAAATGCAGTGGGCCTCCCTTCTTTATCTCTGTATATTGAAAAAGCATGTCTACAACATGCTCAGTGGCTTGACTCAGCCTGGCTTCCATCCAGCCAAATTTCAGAGGAGTTTGTGGACGTTGGAACTTTGTGTAAATACGGCGGTGGCGGGCGCTCAAGCGAACTGTTGCCTCTGCAAGCAAATGGCATCTCCTTGTTCCCGCACCGAGCAGCATCCTGCCTTAGCCATCGTAGTTCATGTTTTTGCATAAATCATACATTTAGGCTGGACAGGTTCTTACATTTGGTCCCTACGGCAGTCACGTAGTCGCTCACGATACTGTCCCTCTCCCTGGCACCGGTGGTACTTCCTTTTAAGAATGACAAATAACCAGAGCTATCTTGCCCTGGGCATCTGTAGTCGATACACGATCCAACTGTTGGGATTTTTGTTATGTCTTCTGGAGCCCCGAAGATCCGAGCGAGGTTTTATATCTTTTTAAACCCCTCCCTATTCCTGCGTTTCGACATTGTTCGTAATGTTCTCTAGACAAAAAGGGACAGACTGTGACCTCGACTAATGAATAAATCAGCTCCATCTGTCCGCCCAGAGATAGCCTTGTAGCACAGCAGGGCTTAAGGGCATATTTGTACCGCGCAGCGTGGTTAAAAATATCTAAGCTGATTCCAAGTAACCTGGTGTGTTCACACAGTGCAACGCAGTATTATGGGCCTGGTGCTGGGCCGGGACGTAGGCATCGGTGTCTTTGGGTAGGTCTGGTTTGCTCTGAGAGGGCATCGCTGGGGGCGTAGCTACATATTCTCGCTACGCGAGGTAGCTTGTGTGTCCCCGCGTGATGCTGCATCGCTCGGTATCCTGTGTCTGCTCCTGCATTAAGTAGGCACAAAGCTGAGTAGTGAGTATGGAGTACCCAAGACCCACTGTCCTACCCAAGATCTCACTGAGTGTGTGCTTCTACTACATGTGGTCTTGTTTTGAAGGGTTAAGAGATGCAGACAAGAGCATAACCTTCCAAAATTTTGCAACAGCTCTCAAACTGCATCTCCATAACCTTTGGCAAATTTCTTTGCCCTCACTCAGATGACAGGAGAGTTAGGCTACCTGGCTACGTTTCCTCGAAGTATTCTGAAGAGGGGATGTGCCATCTGAGTTCTTGGTGAAGCCTTTAAGTTTGTACCGTCTAGTGGTTTGTCCACGTTAAGAAAACTTCGATTGGTGTCCTCATAACGGCCCTTGATTCTCAGCGGAAGCAAAGATTTCAGATGTGAGAATTTGTTGCCTCTAAAAGGGCACTATCTCACCCGTCATCACGCTTGCATCACTCAGCTGGTGCTAGAAGCTGTTGGGCTCCTGATACCACCGCTTAACCCAACAGAAAAATCACAGAATCACAGAATCACTACGGTTGGAAAAGACCTGTAAGATCATCAAGTCCAACCTGCAAACCACGCAAAAGTCCCCATCCTTCCCCCCTGCAAACCTTCCACTCCAAACCTGGGTATTTTCTTGCTGTTAGTCATTTGGACTGTCTCACGGAAGCTTTTTAGCATCACAGGTGGTTGAAAGAAGGGTGCAGGACTGCACAGCGAGAAGGAAAGAAGTGGGTAAAGACAGATGGAAGGGCCTGAGATGTCCCCCTTCCAGGAGCACTGAGGCGTGAGCTTGAAGAACAGAGCTGAAGTGCTTTCCCCTAGGACCAAAGTCATCCACGTTTCTTGTGTTGTGCCTTGCTGAAACAGTTCACACTTAGATGCTTCATTTCTGTATAATATTTTTAATAAAACTTACTCCTGTCCTCGGATTTCTTTTTTTTCCCATTTCTAATCTTTTTTTCTTACAGTGTCTCTTTGCTGCAGCATCTGTAATCTTCCCGTGTCTTTTATATCACTTGGTATTTATAGCAGCAGTCCGTTACCGACACTTTAATATCCTTGATGCTGTGTTTACATCATAGGATTTCACTGCAAACCACCTTAGTTTTCCTCTGGCTCCAGTGGTTGGTGTTACGGTGACATAATTCACACAGATCTCCTGTTAGTGGGGAACGGGATCAGAGAGGTATTTGGTAGGGAATTTGGCTTTGCGTTTCCAGAGAGGCTTTTGGCAGACCTGCTCCATCACACTGACTTTTTCTGCTCATTCCCTGCGCGATCTTTTGACAGATCATTTACTATGACTTTTACCCCAAATATGCAAAACTTCAATTATTATTTGTTTCCATTTGCTGTAGTTTATTTTTAGTTTAACCGCATGCAAGTCCTGACCCAATGAGCTACTTCCATAATTTTTCTTGCAAATCATTTTGCTTGAGCTGTGTGCATGATGAGGGGAAAAAAAACCCACCCCAGCTTTCTTGTGTCCCCTGAAAAGGAGCTTTGCCAATGATATCAATGGGAGAAAGAGCAGGCAGTGAGAGTCAGTGAAAAACAGCTTTTAAGAAGGTGCTTCTCTGCCAGGGAGTGAGCCTGCTTATAGTAGGGCGTTTTGTTGGCTGTTATTTACACTCTACTTGTAGAGGAGTCATCAGTATATGGAAAAGAAAATTCTCAAAGGTTTTACAATTTTTCTGTGAGATAAATAACTTGCCCTCCCAAATATGTATGTGGGTACATATAAATAATTTTTTTAATATGAGCAAGATTGTGGCCTTTTTTGCATTGCTAGTGGAAGAACATATTTTCTATTTATTGTTCTACAAATGGCATCCAAAATACTCCAGGTTAACTCGTACCATTGAGGAAGGAATGTCTTTGTTCAGAAAGTTATTTTTTTGTATGTGTGTATATACATACACACACATACATGTTTGTGATTTATCTACAACCGACAGATGAGGCTGGACGGGTGATTTCTTATTGGAGAAAGTCTTTTAAATGACAAAAACATGGATGCAGAATCCGGCTCATATTGACTATGTGTGCAATCCATGGAAACGTATTTGTCTTCAAAATACGCGCAACAGGTTTGTTTCCTCCTTAGTTTGTCATGGCAAAGCTGCAGAGGTGAGATTTTCTTTTAAATGCTTTATGAAGATTCAGAACTGGCCTTTTGCTTGCTATTTGCTCCCTGCTTAAATAGTGAATGGGTGCTTTATTCCTGTACAAATTGAGTCATTGGGCTTCAAATTCCTCCTTTAAATTAGAATTTTTAAGAGCGTGTGTTAGAGAATTCTTCTGGGGACTTGATCATGCTATAATTAATTATAACCCTGAAATTTTAAAATTTTCTATCACATTTTGCTTCTACTTGAAGTAAGAAATTGCTGCCCGTACAATTCTCCTATGCAAGTATCCGTGCCAAACTTTATAGCACCACCCATCTTCTGACCTGCGCACAGCAAGAAATGCAAGTTTGTGTGTTTAAAATCCCGCAGGAGCCAAATTCAATACGCAGGAGCTCATTCTAGCTGTTGAAGAGGGAACGTGTACTTTTTAAAATTCATGAATGGTATGCATGTTTTTCAAGTTAGAGCATGGCTTATAAATATTAACTGGGGCAGCGATGAAGTTGCAGATACATATCAAGGAACTTTTTCAATCGTCTAATCCTTTTTATAATTATTTGTCATTACAGACGTTCTTTCCATTAAAAAAGAATTGCAAGGTAGGTTTAGGGCTTTGTAGCAGTTGAGAAGCTTTCTGTTT
Organism: Gavia stellata; assembly: GCF_030936135.1. Classification (NCBI taxonomy): domain Eukaryota; kingdom Metazoa; phylum Chordata; class Aves; order Gaviiformes; family Gaviidae; genus Gavia; species Gavia stellata. Next base: position 19,366,137 of record NC_082611.1, on the reverse strand, counting down.
GTGATTTATGCAAGTTTAATATGAGCAAGCGTGCAAAAAATGTTACTGCACAATTCTGTTGGAAAACATGATCTGGAATGGGTCCACGTTAAAGCATTTTTTGAAAAGAAATTCCTCTCATATTTCTTTGTTTTCGTCTCCAGAGAGATATAAGATACTTTGAGGAGGAGCAGAGCATTTTGCTCTTTCTCCACATTTCAAACCATGAAAAAAAACCCCCTATCTGAAATAACTTCTGTTACTAATGCTACCGTCCTTCAGAGGCACCAGAGCTGTTAATGAGCACTGGTAAAACCTCTGGAAGATCCTATCATCTGTCGAGGCATGATGTTTAGAGACATTTGTTCCGTTAAATTCAATTCTTTGAAGGGTTCAGTTAAAGCACTGATTTCACTGCCCGACCGGCAAACCTCTTGGCCCCATGGCCACTTGTGGTCACAGCCACGGTGTCCGAGGTGACTGCCGGTGTTCCAAGCACAATTCTGCTCTAGTTTCTTAATGAGAGCAGGGTCGCACCGTTAACGTTACGAATGGGATGAGTAAGGCACACTTTTTTTATTATTCAGCTTTATAATTCTCTAAATTGGCTGACGGGTTTCATCTTATCCAAACATTTTAACTAGCTCAGTTTAAGCTATATGCATTCTTCAGATCCCATGAGTGTGAATTTGCACAAGGAGAAATACACCATGCTGAATGATTTTCATGTTCCCCAAGTAGTATACTAACTGTGTTTTTTCTCCAAGAAGAATAGTTGCAGACATTAAGGCCTATCTCAATTTTACGTGTTTTTACCAAAACTATTTCTGTCTTTTCCGCTCCTGGCACTTCCAACAAAAGTAAATAGCAGGGAGAAATAACTTAGCACGGCATCTGAATACTTACTTTGTTGGGTTTTTTTTTTTAATTATACGGTATTCAGAGCAACTGTGGTTGGGGTTTAATGTGTTGAGCAGGAAGGGATATGCTCGTAGCAGGAACCCGAGAGGGAAGAGCGAGCAGCCGATGTCTCAAAGCTTTAGACTTACACCTCACAGATTATTTTTTCAAAGTTCCATACGCTATATAAACCAGACAGTGCAATGTAGATTACTGCTTTTGGGAAGGGAGGAGGAGGAGTTTAGTTCATCACTGATGGACATAATTATTCTTATTTTCCCAAATTAATTTGTTTGGGGATGAATGTTAAGAGATGTTTAGAATCAGACGGTTAACAATGATTTCAGGATGCTTTGCTAGGCTAAAAATCTCCTGGGGACCAGGTACACCGTATCAATCGTGACCTGGAGTAAGCAGAGAAGACAAGAGATTGAACTTACGTTTGACAGTACTGCGCGACTCCTGGAACCCAGCCGACTCTGAACCCCAGCCCAGGGCTTCACACTCGCGCTCCTCCCCTTGCCCATGCCTGGCACTCGTGCTTCCACCTCCTCTGCTCTTTTCTGCCAGCCAGCACATCTTCCAGAGCCCCACGCTGCGCTTACGTCCGTCTTCCAGGGTCTGGTATACCCAGTTGGGAGTAAAGGCAGCTGCGTTGTTAAGAATCAGTGAGACCAGTGCTACCAACACAGCTGTGGCTACCAGTTTCTGGACGGTCATATCTGACTGTCAGCTTGCTGCCAGTCTCTATTTGCAGAAGACACGAGGTCTCAATCAGCTGCAGCACATTGAAATTGGACTTGAAACAGAGGCAGCTTCGCTAGGATGTTACAAATGGCTAGAGGACATCACCGTTCATTCTCAAAGTCAACTCCCGAGGTGTTTCTGATCAAGGAAATGAGAATTTTGCGAGGTAGGTAGGAGAATTCCATAAAATAAGAACACAAAGAAGCTTTTTTACGTCCTTCCCAGCTTTGGCTTATCCACCTTCTTGCACTTTGATAAGTAGTGCCAGTCCTGTGATGAACTGAATGATAGGGAGGTCCATTCCTTGTGAGACGAGGCGAATCCAGAAAGAATCCAGTCTCGAGGCAGGAGAGCCTGAGCTGCTGCCGGGGCAGAGGCAGAGATGCTCACCAGCAGCGTGCCAAGCGCGCCGGGTCCTCCGAGTCAACCAGCACCGCTCCGAAAGCCTTTTTTTCGGGTGCAAACTTTAGAATATCCCGCAAACCGTGCCAAATGTCATTCTCTCAAAGCCAAGCCGAACCGGAGGGGAATGCTGTCATCCCAAAGGAGCTCTGCGAGTTTGGAGTATCTCGAGGAGTTGGCTCTGCCGTGTCGCTCGGAGCTGCGAGTGCAGGGACCGGAGAACAGCCACTGCTGTGAGGAAAAGGCCCCCCCACCTCTCCACGAAGAGGAAATGGCTGTTTTTGTGGCTGTTTTTGGTGAGCCTCAGGGCGTAGTCGACTGCAACAAACAGAGCCACTGCCACAGCAGTCAAACATTAACAGGATGTGTTTCCTGAAAGGAAAAGACTATGGAGACTTCTAAAGTTGTACCTCCTCCCCTCGGAGAGCCCCCCTCCCCGCCTCACTCCTCCTACCCTCCCAGCAGCACAAAGCAGGGCTGCGAGGACCGGGCTGGACATCGCAGGGGAGCCCAGCGTGCAAATCCGAGATCCTCTTCAAAAGGAAAAAAAGAAATCCCCAGCCTCAGCCTGCGGAGCATCAGGTCTGCAGAAACGGATGGAGGAGAGGGGTTTTGAAATGCTTTTTACTGGAAGCAAAACAATATTGGAGTTAGCTGTCAAACAGCATGACGGAAGCGGGATGTGTGAGGGGGTCCGCTGATATCCCCCTTCTTCTCTGCAACCCTAGAAGGGAGCATGGCAGAGAAATAGAAAATCTCGAGATTCTCAACCTGATAAACACGAATCTGGGGGTGTCTGTAAAGGCAGTTGCAAGCGTCACGATGTGAATGAAGTTGAAAAATCGCTGCATTGCGACTGTAGGGCTGGCACAGCCCTGAGCCCCACGTCCCGGTTCGCTGTGAACCTCTGCAGTGCCTCTGAGAAGGCGGGCCACCTCCCTTCAGTGCCCGGAGGATGGAAAAGCTTCTGCAAGTCTCTTAATATAATGCTTCTGTTCACAATCCAGTACAGAATCGACTGCCGTACGTACAGCAACCTGGACCGCAGCACTGGTGCTGCAAAAGCTGCAAGGAAATCAGCTGTAATAAACAGATTAAAAGAGAGTTGTTGAGGACATTTCATGTCCCTGAACATGGGTGTTTCCAGAGGGGTCTTGCAGAGACCGGCTCTCCAAACGGCTCTTCGCCGGTTCATGTTTCCATCAGCTGGCGCAGCAGGTCCAGCCGCAGGTCCGGGGCCGAGGGCAGCGATCCCGGATAGGCATTGCCCGGCTGCGGCTGCCGGCATCTCCTGCCTCTGGGCCTCACTGCCTGTGGTTATGCCCTTCCCCAGTCTGAGCCTGTCAAAATTCTTTAGGCTGAAAAAAATACTCTATAAGGGGTAGTATTAAATAGCATATTGTGAAATGAAGGTGTGACATTCTTGTCACCAGCCTGGAGAGGGAGTAGCGAGAAGTCGGGGCAGAGTACCTGCAGTACCAGGCGCAGCTGAACCGCACCTGAGATGTTGGCACAAGAGTTCACACCAGTGTAATCAATGCAATCAGGTTAGAAACGGATTTAATTTTACAGCTGTTCTGTCTTACCACCTTTGCCCTTAGTCACCAAAGCGGAACTGGCCCAATACTTGTAGACAAACTGGTTGGAAATTTTTTGAAAGTCAACATTTTGTCTTCTAAGACTTGTTGCTGAGAGGAGTGGAAAATATTTCAATGAGGTTCATATGCCCCTATAATTAGGCTTCAGCTATTGGAGTTGAATATGCAAATCTGGCTGTGAATTCACCCCTCCTCTGTGCACTCTGTTCGTTTTTAATCCTTAAATGGATTAAGCTTTAGGTGCTTTGAGTATCTTCATACTCTGATAGCGGTAGAGCATCTTTGGTTTCTTTTTTTCCTGTCATCGGTCAGGTTTCTATACATCTCTGGTTTTACAAGTTTCAATATAAGTAATACACTGGTGCCTGCCATTCTTCAAAGACATTTCCTAACAACAGCGACTATATTTTCATATTTTATAACCTGTGGATTATTTGTTATTATTGAAGCCTGTGATTCAGCAGCAAGGCAGATGATGTTCATATACAGCTAACACCAGGAGAGATTGACCTTTAGGGAATATCTCTTCTACCCAGTCGCACACTGCTTCTGCCCCCTTCTGACTTTGATTTTTGTGATTTGTTGAAGTCTGAGTATGTATTTTCAGGGCACAAACTGTGTTTGCATGTTACATGTAAAAAAAAAAAATATAGTAGTTGTATTTTACAAAGGCTGAACAGATCAGTCTAATCATTAAAACTTAGTCACGTCTCTTCCCCTTTCCACACCGATTATTTGATGTGAGAATATTCCACCTTGAATTCCGCCAGCATTAAAAATAAATCATATTCTTCCTAAGTCATACTTGTCTTTGAGCGTCAAAGGGACCAGCTGATCTAAACATCATGGCATTAGTTTGTGGTTTGAGATATATGATACTTGAGAAATTCTTTGTGTTACATATGCAAATCTGTGCAAGTCAATGGGCTTGCACTTAAGGCAGCTTTCCCAGAGGAAAAAAATAAATCTCTTTCTCTCTCCCAGATTGCCTCTTGTTGTGGCCACAGATGGGTGGGTGGCTACATAGCGAGTTGCAGCTGGGAACGGATGCAGATGAGTCAAGTGGGTCAGTTCACTGCCACATGAAACGCAGGAGGCGGCGCTGGGACTGGTGACAAAGTTGGCCTTAGGTCAGATGCTTCACCCCTCCGGCTATGGGGACGTGGTCGTCTCGGAGGCTGTGGGATTTTAAGTCCATGTGGTCTCTCTGTTGATGGGGACTGCCACATCACCAATCGTGGGGGACTTTTAGTTTTTGTGACCATGGAATTTTTTCTGGGACCCCTGATCGTGACTTACAGCGTAGAAAGGACAGCAGCGCTGCCGTCTTCAGCCCGCCCAACTAATACACCAACCAGCATGGACAGCATCGGAGGAGCAATGCAAGGCGGTAGTAATTGCTCTGGGCTGCAGAAATTCAGCAAGCGCATGATGACTTTTTTCCCCTGGCAAAATTTCTGGTGGATGTTCTCGTCTGGAAGTAGCTGTTTGCTAATTGTTTGTTCCATGCTAAAGAGTGGTTCTGCTCAGTGGGAGGTTAAATTCATCCATATGATTTGCATAGCAGCTTATAAAGCATTTTGGGTCTCCCTGGGTGAGAAATCAGTTATGTAAATGTAATTTTACCTTCAGAATCTCAATAATGTAGATTATATCAGATAACTAGTTGCTTCCATACTGAATTTGTCCATTTACTACCTAATAAATTCTCTTTACAGTTGTTTATGCAGGGCATAATCTTTTTTTCTCTTATTTTTTAACAGGCAAATGGATTTTTATCGTTCTATTCAACTAATAACTATCTAAACATGTAAAATTGGGGAATTCCCTAAATGAGTAGATCACACCAAGTCAAAATTAAATGAGTTTTGCAAAAATCTGGTGAATTTTCCTAGCCTGCTCATACCCAAATGGCTCAGTTATTAATTTTTGTTACAGTTTTAATCAAATGGTTCTTGTTGACGGGTTCACGGTCAGTGACATTCTCTGTCTTCACTCAGAGATCTTGTGCTTCCAGTACAAAACAGTCCAGGAATCCTTCTGATCTTAAAAAAAAAAGAAAAATAAATAAAAAAAAAATCACTGTAATGAACACTTCTCTGCTGATAAATGTGCAGCAGTATATTCGGTTGCAGTACTTACTGCGTTCCTCGGGACACAAGAGTTTTGTTTGATACAATTAACTAGCGACAGGACAAGAGGAAATGGCCTCAAGTTGTGCCAGGGGAGGTTCAGGCTGGATATTAGGAAAAATGTCTTTCCTGAGAGAGTGGTGAAGCACTGGAAGAGGCTGCCCAGGGAGGTGGTGGAGTCACCATCCCTGGAGGTGTTGAAGGAACGTGTGGACGTGGCACTGCAGGACATGGTTTAGTGGGCATGGTGGGGTTGGGTTGATGGTTGGACTTGATGATCTTACAGGTCTTTTCCAACCGTAGTGATTCTGTGATTCTGTAATTCACACTGAACAATAGCAGGGTGTTGATTTTATCAGGCTAAGTTTGGAACAGACAAAGCTCTGCATTTAATATATTACAGATCCTAGTCTGTAAAGCTTTTGTTGCTTTATCGAATATTCTGTTTCTGCCAGGGAAGCGTTTTTAGGAATAATCTACACAGCTTTCCTTGTTTCGGTCGTACGTGAAAAATGCCTGACATAGTTCCAGAGAAGCGTTCATTTGATATGATTAACGCTATCAAGAATCTCATGGAATTGTTGCAACTTTTCATGTATTATTTAGTTCCTTGTTATCTTTTAGTCCCACTGAACAGGGATAACCAGAATCTGATAAATGCATTTTCAAAGCATCTAACGTAATTTAGCTACATCAGATAGGACTTGAAAAAATGAAGTTTTGAGTTTTTTCTGGGTTACAAGAGAGCAGACAGTAAGCCACCAATTTTGACATTTTAACTCTCTATTTATCTTGCAGTGGTTTGAAGATAAGATCAGTGTCTGTTTTTAGAGATGTGTTTAAAATTTTACATCGTATTTCTAAATGATCAGCTTTTCACCCCTGCTAACCTCAGGTGTCGTGTAATTTGTCTTGGTTGACCATGTCCAAGCCTTCTGTAGCCGTTACGGTCCACATCATGATGCTTTTACCCTCCGACCGGTCTACCAAATCACATGCACGTGTAGCCGATCATAAATGAATTCTCTGGTCAGAATCACCCACTGTTGCTCATTTCAGCCAGATGACATTATTCTAACACGGTTTTTCAGGGGTTGGAAGGTACAACTTTAAGTTACTGAAATCCAGGCAAGGGATTAACATTTGAAAAATAGTAATTATGTTGTTAATTTGCCTTAGGAAGCAGCACCTGCTTTGCCCCATCCTTTTCCCTTGCACAGAAACCCCCCCAGCAGCAGGTGAGCAGCGGGTGGAAGCTGGGGCAGGATGGTGCCCAGTGCCCGGCAGCGTTTGTCCGGGCCAGCCCAGCCACCCTTTACCTTAGGGTAGGTCTCATCCTAAATGCTTCGCACCAGAACGGTCCGTCTACTGCGGTCCCAGTTGGCTGAGCTGCTGGGAATCTGCTTTGAACTTCTTTCGCGGTGTCGTTTGTGGCAGGGAAGGGAAGGTGCCTTGTCCCCGCCGCGGGGCCAGCAAAGGCTCTCCCACTCGCTGGAGTTATCTCCGTTTTTGACAGCCCAGGCTGTGCCTGAGGCACAAGGGGACACCCACCCGCTCCAGGTAGATGTATGCATTAGGGACGTAATAATATATTTTATTATACATCATATAGTGTTATAGGGACATAACAATATATTATTACATATTATATATAATATAGCATTACAGATATATCAGATATTACTAGTATAGGTGTTATAGCTTATATTAGTATTTCCCTTTGCATTATACAGTAGTCTTTCAAAGCAGAATGCTTAGGGTCCTGTTCAACCAAGTGGGGCCCAAATTGGAAAGAGAGCTGCTTTTTTTCTCCCGATCAAGATATTTAGAGACAAGAGACAGAACATATGTTCATTTTCCACATATACCCCATTAAATAGAGGGAGAGAGATTTTGTAGTGAGGTGCTTCAGACATATAAATCTCTAGCACTTCTAAATAATACTTCATTTACTGGATTTTTTTTTTCTTTAAACTTCCATGCAAAATGGGCGATGAAAAATATATAGGAACAGAAGGGTTTGTAAGATCAGACTGTTAGATGCTATAAAGAGTTTCATAGAAAAACAGACACAAAAGATCAGATATCAAGGGAGACAAACTTTCTCATCAGATACGTGCTAAAATTTGTGTCCAGTCTTAAGAGGCGTCCGAGTTCGCTTTCCAGACCCGTGGCGCTGTCGATGTGGCCTGAAGGCTGGGAGTTTGGGGTGCAGCAGCGGCTCGTTTATCCGTGTGCCTCTCGGGGAGGCGTCTCCCCCGGGTGCTGGGGGAGCGCGTTCCCATGGCTCTGCTCGCGCTTTTGCTGCGTCTGGTCTTCATTAACTTTCCAGCTTCGGCTGATGAAGTACAGATGTGAGCGGCTTTCCAGGGGGGAGAAGAGGAGGAGGAGGAGGAGGAGGGGAAGAACAGGAAATTCCCGGAGCATGAGCTGGGGGCAGGGTAAATCATCACTTGGCATTTTATGCGCGGCAGCGGGGCCAGGCCTGGAGAGAAGAGTTGCTGCTTTTTAGGGATGCGCAGATAGATTTGTCTTGCTCGCCGCGCTAACAACTGTTGAGAGCTAAACCGTGGGTTTGCCTGGGATTTAAGTGAGCCTGTTCTGCACCTCCTGCTTCTTGTTCCTTAACCAGACCCGCATTAATTTGCCCACATTCCCGATGGGCAGCAAAAGTGATGGGCAGGACTCTTGTTCTGGTGTCGGAGGTGCCCGCCTGCTAGGGAGATGGTGCATCCCAAGGCCGAGGCTGGTCTTCTTGAGACACGGAGAAACATGGAAGCATGTTGGTGGTGCCTCCCGGATCGTTCTCTTTTCTAAACCCATCCCTTGCCCGCAGGCCTGCCCGCTCCTGCCAGCAAGCCTGCCGGGTGCCTCAAGCTGAATAATTTGCGAGGGAAATGTCTAAAAAACAATTTGGCGTTATAAAAAGTGGCTGTTCTCTCTGATCAGCCGTGGTGTGGAGAGGCTGGAGGTGTCTTTTCAGGGTAAAGGTAAAACTGAGGTTCTGGCTGAAGGTCCCCTGGTCTTTCTGCGGGAGCTGTGGGTGGATCAGTCCCAGCATCCTGGCCCCGGCCCAGGTTTGGGAGCGCGGATCTGCTGCGTTATCCCCCCGTGGTTTTGGTGAGACACGGTCCATGCCGTTGCCCAGCTGAGGCTTGGTCACGGTGCTCTGTGGTGGTCAACAGCTCTGGGTTTGTGCCTCTGTTAGGCAGCGAGACCTTCTGTCTGTTGTGTGGTCGTTCATTTCTGTAAAGTATTTCGGATCTTTTGCATTCCACAGGGTGGTGTTACTCTGGTACCTCTCTAGTTTTTAAATAAGGTATAATAAACAATATATTAAAATAATAAATACAAACAAATAATAAGTATCTAATATATGCATATGAAGATGGTCTTTGCAAGCAAATAGTGTGTTGCTATGTCAGAAATACTTGCGTAGCTTGGCAGTGGTATATGGAATGTGGTGCTAAAATGAACGGTCTCTCAAAGCAGAAAGAGTTTCCTAATATTTCGCTGCAGGAAGAATATTGAAATAATACGTGTATGTGCCTTGTCAGAGCAGTGTCCTTCTTGCGAGGGACGTGTCTACTGAAAGAACCAGCCTGTGCTGCAGCTCCACGTCAACCAGAGGAGAAGGTTTGGCTGTGGGTTCTCCCCCATGCAGCTGCTGACAAAGCCATCCTTAGCTCCAGTGGGAGAATGGGAACTCCTCTGTGCAGAGCAGGGCTGTGTTGATTAGATGAAACATTCCTTCAAGTGCTTCTGGAGGGCAGAGGCAGGAGAAGGGCTGCTCAGAGGGATGCAGTGTTTTCATGTTTCATAGATACTTGTCCTGGTGCGCTGCTCTTAGCCTGTCTCTTGCTGTGGTTTCTGTGCTGGAGAAGTCCATGCAAGCACTGCTCTACCGTGAACACTTCCAAATTCAGTGGCTTTGGTCCAGTTTGACCACAGTGCTGAATTCCTGGTGCGCGCTCACCATCTGCCCAGCTGGGACTATCAGGCAGTGCTTGCCAAATAAACGCAGAGCACATCAACTGGAGATGTTTCTTCCGCTGTGTTTGGTGCACCCTCGCGGCACCCCGCTGCTGGAGCCGCTCAGGTGGGTTTTGCAAATGGTTTGGAGTGGAGGAAGAAGAGCTGGGATGGCAGAGCTCCAGCTCCTCAGGGCAGAGGTACATCTGGGTGGTCCACTGCGTACGGCTGGCAGGGGTGCCGAGGTGGCCCACTGGCAGGTTGTGCCTGGGGCAAGAGCTCCCAAAGAGGCATCCCGGGGGCAGCAGCTCCCACTGAGTTTTGAAGTTGGCAGGAGCCGTTGCCATTCAGCAAAGCGTAACGCAGCTGATAGATGAGTAGCATCTTCTAAGTCCTGCTCTATGTCTCCGCACACTGTTATCTTTTAACTTTGTACTTTAAAATACACTATTTGGTTTATTTCCTTTCAAAAGTTTCCACTCCCTGTAGTCTAAATAAGATTTCTCATCCACTCGTCCCTGTTCAAGCCCATGAACTCTCATCTTCTTGCGTTGAGGGAATGGCGAGCTGTCAAGGCTCTGAAAAATAAATTTTTGATTTCCTTTCAGAAACTTGCTGTTAGTCAGTTTGACAAAGCACAGCACAGGCGCGCGTTCCTTCACCCAGAGTGAAACGGCTCTTGGCGACTTCTTCTGGCATGCTACAGTTTTTGGCAAATACGTTTCTTTCTTTTCCTTATGCGTAGTGAGGCACAGCCATGCCCATGCGCACGAGATTTGACATCTTTTACTAATGACAGAACTCGCTGTCCTTGTTGATCAAAGCCAGGTGACAATATCCACCAAGACCTGAATGTTCTTTAAAGGTGGTTTTACTGCTTTTTCCAGTTCCAGATACAGGCACTGGCTGGAATAAAAGAGAAACAATTCCGACTTTTCAAAAATTAGAATGGCCACATCTTCTGCCGATACAAGTCAGCTTTTCTGTATCGAGTGGTGATGCCTAGACTTACTCTCAGAAGGATCTAGCGCTGAAGTTTATGTAAGGCCTTTCCAGTTCAGAAATGACTGCCCTCTGTTTCGATGTTCCCTTTGGCTCCCCAGCCTGGGGGACTCGGACGTGTCGGAGCAGAGCGTGAGAGGAGGCTGCGGTTGAACCACATTCAGCATGGACAGGCAGATGTAAGAAATTCAGTAAAATATTCAGCTGTGCATTTTTGCTTTTCTGAACAAGCAAAACTTCTGAACTACCTGAAATTTGTCCCTGATTTCTTTATTTTCTCTATACTGTTTGGCCTTAATGAAGTTTATATCACATATTTATGTTGATTGCTACCCGAAAACTTAATACCAGTTGTAGTTGCAAATGAACAATGATCTAATTGTAAAATGAATTAGGAAAAGCATTTTTTCTCTGCCTTTCTTTTCATTGTATGTGTTTGACAGCACGTTGTGTCTCATCCGCTTCGCTGCTTCCCAGTTAGTCGCTTTCTCCTGTTTGTGCAGCGCTTTCCCCCAGCAACTGGGAAGAGAAAAACGGTTTAATCATAGGAAAACTGGAAGGGGATTTGCTTGCAGATGCAGGACCTGAAGTGTCATTCAACTCTTTTCCTTTTTTTCTTTTTTTTCCTGCTTTTATCATTTGGATACTTAAACTTGTGCTGCGGTGGTGGCTGAGAACTGTATAGACCGTACCCCCGCTGAGGTTCACACACTGAAAAAACCCCGTATTTTGAATCCTTATGGTTTCTATTAGTCAAACGTATTGCATTTTATTCTGAAGAGCCTCAAATGTACATAGAAGCTACAGAAACCTTTGCTTGTCACTCCGTGTAATGGTCGTGTGTCACAGTCCTTCTGTTGAGCAACGCTGCCTGCTGAGACCTGACGTTCCCGCGTGGGAGCGCCGTGCTCCGACAGTCCCTGCCTCTGTCTTGGCAGAGGATTTTGCGATGTAAAGTGTAAGCTCTTAGCCCAGAGGAGTTCTCGTTCTGAGCATTGCAGAGCTTTTCTTTGTGCCATTTTTTATGCACGTTTTAAATTAGAAAGTGATAGGTGGTCATTTGTTTCCTGCACATCATTCCCTGTCGTTGAGTGCAACGATTAAGCTCCTAATAGCTGTTCCATATTTGAACTACGCAGGGCAGTAGCAGGACGTTTCCAGTCTAAGGTTTGCGTATGTAAGACTTTTCTTATAGTTCTTCTTTTGAATTCTGAACATCGATGTGGGGGGTGTTGTGAATGTCCACGTGTTGCAGCTACAGCAAGAACCACAGTGATGGGTGCACGCTAAATGTTTATAGACCTGCAAACAGAACTGCTTTTATTTAGACATTGGTGTAAACCAAAACCCGCAATATTTCCTTAAGGCTGTGGGCATTCAGCTCCAGAACTAACCTTTACGTCTGACGCCTATTTCTGTTCCTCTTCAATCTCCACGCAGCAAATGGAGTCTCTGTTACACCCAGCAAGTGTCCAATGCACAAATGGTTTTCCCTTTCACACTATCCTCTTCCCTTGCATCTTACCTGCTTAGTACCCAAGCCTTAAAGGTGACGCCATAACCACTCTCCTTTTCTTTCCCATTTCTCACAGTGAGGCTGTCTGGGAGAACATGGCTCGCATGTGCGTGAAGACTCAGAGGCTCGACGTTGCCAAAATTTGCCTTGGAAACATGGGTCACGCAAGAGGAGCCAAGGCGTTGAGGGAGGCTGACCAAGAACCAGAGCAGGAGGCCAGAGTGGCGGTGCTGGCCATTCAGCTGGGCATGCTGGTAAACCCCGCCGACCACACGCATCCGGGAATACCCACCCCACTTAACTAGGGGCAAAAATGAGAAACTGATCTTTTTTTTTAAATTCCGAGATGCAAAAACCTTGGAGGGGAGTCAAACCTATTGCCAGGTTTCCAAGGAGTGCTGAAGAATGGTTCTGACAATTATTTTCCTGAAGTTGAGTTTTTCTCCTAGGGAAATAGGCATCTCCTCCAGCGTTGCACAGCCCCGTGCTGCACGATTCCTGCGTGACGCTCATCAGGGGCTTTCCCTGAACTCCAGAGGCTCAGCAGCCCCCTGAGCCCTTTTCGTGTTCCTCAAAGAGTAGATGGGAATGAGCGTGGCAGAATCTGATGCCTGGAAATAAGAGTACCAGGAGCCATAGCCACGTAAGGGTATAGCGAATTAATTTGTCTGTTTTCTCAACTGCTGTACAGAATTTATACGGGAGTTTTACTCCCGTGTGAAAAAATGCTGAATGAAGGAAGCTGCCGAATGAAGGAAACATCTTTTAAGCATGGTTTATGTGTGAAACATTAAACAGGAAAACTGTTTTCTTGGGGCGTAATTCTTCCAAGCTTAATCATTCTAGGTTTGACTGGATTAAAAAAAGGATGTACTTTAAAGTATTCTAGCTAAAACGTTTCAACAAACATATTTTAAGGTCCGATATGGGAAACGCCAAGTTCCATTTTGACATGTTTGTTTGTAGAGTGAAAGGCTAAAGCTGTGCTCTGCCAGGGAGCGAGGGTTGGCTTAAGGCATTTAAGCAGTTTACGCAAAATGGATGTTTCCTGCGGGGCTGGAGAGCTCTGGCGAGTCCCATTTGCTGCTGGTGCTGTCCCAGGGATGCCTGCGCTACTACCGTCGCCCAGATTTACATCCCAGCTTCTCCCGTCGTGGGAGCAGGAACTTGCCTGGATCCAGCACAACCGGAGGATGCGGTCGGGCTGTTCTCCCCGGAGTCTGGTGCATGGGATGACTTGTCCCTTGGACCCGTATCTGGAGCCTGACCTGGCAGCAAATACATACCAAAATGGACTTTGTCTTTCCCATGTCTCTTTATTGCAGTCTGAACCTGCTCCGTCATTACCAATAGACCTGAGATCTAAAATGGGTTTGAGACCAGCATTATCATGTGGATTGAAAACTGTCCGGAGCGCTGTTGAGTTAGATGAATGATAAAAGCATGTATTCCACTCAGTTTGCCTTTATTTCATGTCTTCATTGATGATCTGTAGAGAAAAGCAGAGATTTTTTTAGTTTGGGAACCATAAAAGATCCAGGCGTATGATCTGTACGAGGGAAGAACTGGGAAAGGAGAATTGATGAAATAATACCCCACAGTTCATGGGAAATCACGAATTAGAAAAAAAAATGGCAAGGTGCTATGACAGCAAAAATCTGTTTGGGGCTGCATTTGAGGAGACACCACATCCTGGGGCTTGGATTTGATAACTTCTGTCTATGTAGTCCTTGCAGCTACAGCTGGAACATTGACTTCCACCCTTAAGTATCTCATTACCAGAAAAAAACGTTGATGAACTGGAAGAAGTTCAGAGAAAATCATCGCAAATTGTTAAGCTCTTGGAAAGATTTCACAGACGAGGAAATCTTTAAGATAGCTGAATAATTACAATTTGGCTTAAAAAGGTGTTTAGCAATCTGCAACTATTTCAAGAGTATAAATGCTAGAGAGATAGAATAACTATTCTGAGTTGAAGAGAAGAAGAAGAGGAAAATTTAAACTAAATGTTTGGAAAAGCTTCCTGGCAGAGAAAGCTGTGAGGCTGAAAAGTGTCAATACGCCTTTTTTTGGATATTTAGATCTATTTGGAGAGGTGGAGGGGAACTGTAGAAAAACGAATGCAGTTCTGTTGCTTTTTTTCATCTCATACAGAATCATAGTCCAGGCATCTTCCATCTCTACTTTCTGTGCTTTTTTGAATTTGAGACAATAAGAGACAGACACTATTTTTCTGTCTTGGACAGATAATCTCAATTTACTAAATATAGTGTTCAGCTGGACAGCAGTTGGGTGGAGCAGGAAAATGCTCCTTCCACAGGAGTACCTCTCAAAGCATAAAAATAATAGTTCCAAATTTGCTCGCCCTTGTGTCAGCATCAGCAAAATCCTCCTGTTCTAATTCTGTCTTAAATTATTAGCATTTATTCCCAGGAATGGATCTCCGTTATCCACCAGCAGCGTTGCTGCCTCTTAGACCTGCTTGGAGGTTGCGGGGGGACACGGACCCCTGGCACGTAACGCCTTCTTGCCAAAGTCCCTGGTTTTGGTCTGGGACCTTCTCCTGGCCCTCACCTCTGGGTAGGCAGCGTGGCCGTTAACTGTAGCCCTGCATGAGCGTATCTCCCCTTTCTGAAATGGTTTACGCTCCTGATGACAGCGTTTAATTGTTGACGGCTTGCTCATGTCACCCCCCAGTTGATACTGTACGGTAAATGCCAGGATCTGAGTGCTTTCCTTATTTTCACATAAACATCCTGTTTCCCAGGAATGTGCTATCCCAGGTTACATATATTTAGTTGGTTAAATCCCCTGCCTGAATTATTGTTACTTTAATTGCATTACAATGACCTGCACTAATAAACTACTCCGAAGCGCAGCGTCTGTTGTGAAGGACACCTACGAAACGCCGGTCGGAGCTAACGAGGTATTTGTATGCTTTCCTTCCAGGAGGACGCGGAGCGCCTGTACAAGGCTTGCAAACGCTACGACCTCCTGAACAAGTTCTACCAAGCCTCAAACCAGTGGCAGAAAGCCATCGAAACAGCTGAAGCTCACGATCGGGTTCACCTACGCACCACGTACTACAACTACGCTAAGCACCTGGAGGCAAGCGGAGAGCAGAGTCTTGCACTCACCCAGTAAGCACCAGCCTGCAGCACCTGGGGGATTTGGAGCCTCGTTCTCCCGGGAAGACTGGAGGCAGGCTAAGGAGGATGTCTGGTGATGACTGCTAATAATTAATTAAAGTCTTTTCCTGTTTCTGGTGCTTTCTATCTCATGGAGTGAAAGCATTGTTACAATAAACTTCCCAGCACCCTCCCAGGCTAATAAAGCTTAGCGTCAGAAAGGTTAAGTGTCTTGTTTGGGGCCAAGAGTTGAACCCCACTAATATCCAATCCTGTACTTGTCTCTGGAAGACCATTGCCCTCTTTTCCTTCCTTTTCCATGACAAAACCACTTGTTTACTTCTCCTGAGCGTCCCAGACACAACTGCTCTGGCAGAATTTAGTCTGATTTGGGTGCTTCTGGCACCTGGTCCTCTCCTGTGACTGATGAGTTAGGGGAGGTGATTTTTAACGTGTTGTATTTATTGTTTGAAATCTTGCTTTTATATGAGTTTTACCATATGAAGCCTCACAATATAATAATAAGGTCACTTCTGGTCAAAGTCAAAGCAGAGCTCTGACGTGATCAGACGGACCCGTTAGATGATCAGGGTGGGCAGGGAGGTGAGGAGAGGCTCCAACGATGGATGGTGGCATCAGTGCAGTGGTCTCCCGGCAGTGGCGAAGAGGCTGAAGTTGCCGTGGGTGGCAGGGCTAGGCGAGGTGAGGAGCCCAGGGCTCTTGTGACCTTTTCAGCCAGTTGCACAGGGATGTGCTTGATGTTTGGGGAGCTTTCTGGGATATTTCTTTGGGCCATCACTGGCACTTTTGAAGTATTTACTGTTCTGTGAGCACATTGCCTCCCCAATTCCAGGGGCCTTGAAGGACCATTGAGGCAGACTGCAACTGGTCTCACAGTGAACTTACTTACTTACTTACTTAAGAATACAAATGAAGCAGCGTTACCAGTGTTGTCACTCTATAGCTATCACAGAACATTAAATGGATAATTTTTTTTACACAGGAAGTGAGCAAATAAGAAGGTAGTAATTTCTTATATTTTTTTTTTTTTCCTCTACAGCTATGAGAAGTCAGACACACATAGGTTCGAGGTACCCCGAATGCTCTCTGAAGACTTACAAGCCCTGGAGAACTACGTCAACAAGATGAAAGACAAGTCAGTGCTATGTTTGTTCCTTTTCCCCAGTGGGACTTTCAGGTCTGAAATACAACTTGTGAAGAGAGCAGGGAAGGAGGAGTATGAATCCTCTCAGCTCCTAGTTCAACCCCTGCCTTATCCATGATGATCCTCCTACAGCGTTTCAGGATTATGCTACATCTCGCTAAAGAACCGCCACATTAGATACCTAGGCTGAACCCCCTTATAGCGCAGACCTTTGAAGGTCACCCTTGAGTTGGGGTAAAGCCTATCTACATTCTAAAAAAATGTACCTAGTCTTGAGATCAAGATCTCCAGGAGTGAAAAATGCAGTCTCTGGCAATTCTTGTTACTGCAGTTAATATTGTTGCTTTTCTAGGAGCCTGTGGAAATGGTGGGCACAGTATCTGGAGAGCCAGTCAGATATGGAATCCGCACTAAAATACTATGCGCTGGCTCAGGATTATTTTTCCCTAGTCCGTGTCCACTGCTTTCAGGGCAACATTCAGAAGGTAAGGCAGCCTGCTCCCATCTGCTTCCAGAGAATGCTCATTCCTGGGGTGCATATGGGCACAAAGCAAAGCTGTACGATTTCCTTTTCAGGCTGCTGAAATAGCAAATGAAACGGGGAACTGGGCAGCATCGTATCACTTGGCTCGCCAGTATGAGAGTCAGGATGAAATCAAGCAGGCTGTACATTTCTACACCAGGGCGCAGGCATTTAACAATGCCATCCGCTTGTGTAAGGTAAGCAAAGCCCAAATTTATGTCCAAAAGTGAAGCAGGCTTCTATCCTTAGGCAGCACACAGAATGAAAGCAGTACAAGTTGTTTGTGCCCATCCTAACATTGTATGAGGTTCAACAAGGCCAAGTGGCGGGTCCTGCAACAACCCCATGCAACGCTACAGGCTTGGGGATGAGTGGCTGGAAAGCTGCCCCACAGAAAAGGACCTGGGGGTGTTGATCAACAGCCGGCTGAAGATGAGCCAGCAGTGTGTCCAGGTGGCCAAGAAGGCCAACAGCATCCTGGCCTGTATCAGAAGCAGCGTGGCCAGCAGGAGTAGGGAGGTGATACTGCCCCTGTACTCTGCGCTGGTGAGGCCGCACCTCGAATGCTGTGTTCAGTGTTGGGCCCCTCACTACAAGAAGGACATTGAGGTGCTGGAGCGTGTCCAGAGAAGGGCGACGGAGCTGGTGAGGGGTCTGGAGCACAAGTCTGATGAGGAGCGGCTGAGGGAGCTGGGGTTGTTCAGTCTGGAGAAGAGGAGGCTGAGGGGAGACCTCATCGCTCTCTACAACTGCCTGAAAGGGGGTTGTGGGGAGGTGGGCGTTGGTCTCTTCTCCCAAGTGACAAGTGATAGGACAAGAGGAAATGGCCTCAAGTGGTGCCGGGGAGGCTCAGGCTGGATATTAGGAAAAATTTCTTGACTGAGTGGTGAAGCACTGGAAGAGGCTGCCCAGGGAGGTGGTGGAGTCACCATCCCTGGAGGTGTTGAAGGAACGTGTGGACATGGCACTGCGGGACATGGTTTAGTGGGCATGGTGGGGTTGGGTTGGTGGTTGGACCTGATGATCTTATAGGTCTTTTCCAACCTTAGTGATTCTGTTCTCTCTTGTGAGACACTGCTTGCTCATATACAGCCCACTTTGAAGAGGCTCCTGGTTTCTGCCTGTGTCTTCTACAAAAGATGCATCTATAAAGGCTTGGTTGTGTGGGATGTTATTTTCTTGTATATCTCAACAGAAAACTGCCTGAAACAAATTATCATCATTGCAGCTCAGAGTTGCTTGGGTTGGTACAGGTTTTACACAGAAGGGGGCTGAAGGGCTGCTATGTGACAGTATAAAGCTGTAGCCTGGCCAGAAGGCAGAATGATGAAATCTGTTTGCTGCGTACCTAGAGCCAAATCTTTGCTTTTGAATAGGAGAACAATTTAGATGATCAGCTGATGAACCTGGCTCTTCTGAGCTCTCCAGAAGACATGATAGAGGCAGCCTGCTATTATGAGGAAAAGGGGGAGCAAATGGATAGAGCTGTCATGTTATACCACAAGGTAAATGACTTTTTTAGTAAAAAATACTAAATGTTAAATTGAAGCGGTTCCTACAGCAGAGGAACATTAAATCAACTATATTTTTTACTTTGTGTACTGGCTATTAGTCATTTCTTCATGGTGGGTAATGCTTTATTAATCCCCTCTAGGATATCCTGTGAACTGATTCTGTGGGGCTTATTCTAGTCTTTAAAGACTCATTCTTAATTTTGCAGGCAGGACATTTCTCCAAAGCACTGGAGCTGGCCTTTGCCACGCAGCAGTTTGGGGCCCTACAGCTAATTGCTGAAGACCTGGATGACAAATCAGACCCAGCTCTGCTGGCGCGCTGTTCCGATTTTTTTATTGAACATGCTCAGTACGAGAAGGCAATGGAATTGCTGCTAACAGCCAAAAAGGTAAGGTCCAGCTTCGCAAATCCCTCCACGCACAGGTAAAGAGGAGCACAACAGGCACGTACGAGCATGCGCATACATTTATCTTTGTTGGTAAATAGATATGCGGAGACATTTGTAAGGTTTAAAGTTTCCTCTCATGCCAGTGACTCATGGGATGGTAGCCCACTGGCTCAACTCTAAAAATGGATTCCTGCCTTTTTTGTCTTATTTCTGGCTTGAAACCTGCAGATTTTGCACTCTGAGGAAAAGACAAACTACTCTCTGAACTAACATATTTGGAGACAAGGAAATTGTAACATCATCAGTCAAAAAACTCAACACTGTCCCTCTTGTCATACCACCAACGTAGTTAAGGTGCTTCATTTCACAGCTGAACTTTTACGCACTTCTGCCTTGCCCTCGTCAGCGTGCTGGCAACTTGGCCTTACCACACCGCTGGGTACCAAAGCGCTCCTATCCCACTCCTCTCTGATGAGCTCCTATGTCTTACTTTCTTCCATGTTTTGCAAGGGTACAATAAAAGCTATTGTATATTCTACTCATAGTTTGTTCCTCCATGGGAAGTAGCAAAATATTTAACAACTGCTGAAAAACTTAATATAATCAATCGTGCCTAATAAATCTGACTTCTGCGTCTCCAAGAATGTCATGTTTAGAGACAGAATGGATGAATCTTTCATGCCACACTAGTGTCCTCTGAGAAAACAGGTAAGAAACAACGGTCTTCATGGAAGAACAAATGCGTTCTTAGCGAACAAAAGGAGGCAGTGTGGACTCGAACAGGAGCTGATGTCGGGATGCTTAATTACACAACAAAGTCCTAGCTAGAGCATCCACATCTGCTAGCGCTTGTGCCTTCATATAGCTAATTTCTGTAGGTTACATCACAAGCAATGTGAAGCATCACTGTAGCGCTTGCAACATCTCCTTGCTTTCTCACTTCCATTAGTACCACGAAGCGCTGCAACTTTGCCTGAAGCAGAACCTGACCATCACAGAGGAGATGGCTGAGAAGATGACGGTCTCCAAGGACTCCAAGGACATCTCTGAGGAGTCCCGGAGAGAGCTGTTGGAGCAAATCGCCGATTGCTGCATGAGACAAGGCAATTACCACATGGCAACGAAGAAATACACGCAAGCAGGAAACAAGCTAAAGGTCAGCTTCGATACGTAGAAAAAAAAAAGCTGAAGAGGCTGAGCCTATTACCTTCCAAAGATTTCTCAAAACAAGGGTGTTTTGAGAAGTAAATCTTGGAACAGCCTTCATGCAGTAGACTATTCAGACAAGGCTTCCTAACCATCTTAGCATAGCTTGTGTTTTTGCATTCACAGTGATATGTACCCCCCTTCTTCCCCCGTGTCCCCCCTTTCCATTGCTAGGCTATGAGGGCACTGCTGAAATCTGGAGATACTGAGAAAATTATCTTCTTTGCGGGAGTTTCCAGGCAGAGAGAGATCTATATCATGGCAGCCAACTACCTACAATCCCTGGATTGGCGTAAGGACCCCGAGATTATGAAGAACATCATTAGCTTCTATACTAAAGGAAGGGCCCTTGACCTACTGGCAGGTTTCTACGATGCATGTGCTCAGGTACATCCCTCTTCTGTGCCTGCTGAAGGCGTTTGGTTGGTTAGCTCTGGAGCAAGACATTAATCTCACTTCTCCTCTTGCAGGTAGAAATTGATGAGTATCAGAACTATGAGAAAGCGCAAGGAGCACTGACAGAAGCGTATAAATGCCTTTCAAAAGCAAAGGCTCGAAGCCCTCTGGAACAAGAAAGCAAATTAGCACATTTGCAAAGCAAGATGACCCTGATTAAGCGATTCATCCAGGCTCGGAGGTGAGCTGCAGTATTCAGAGCATGTAAACTAGTGGCAGAAATATCACAAAAGAAAAGTTGTACTAGTACCTACAGTTTAATAAATAATTTGCAGACTCACTTTTAAAAGCTGCTGTTACATTTTTCTAGCAGTGAAACCATGATGTGATTTTTAGAAGTGCTGTTGACATTAAAGATGAAAAGGTAACCTGAAATATAAGCAAGTGTATTGACCAAGGAAAGTGTAGCCAGAAAGGCAATTATAGAATCATAACACAGTAAAAAAGTCTTCCCTGTTCTTCACATGACAAGGTGAATGCTCTCCCCCAAATTGTTAACAGCTTCCTTTTGCTTTTTACTAGAGTTTACTCTGAAGATCCCAAAGAAGCAGTCAGACAGTGTGAACTTCTCATAGCTGAACAAGATTATGACAACGCCATCCGTCACGGCGATGTCTTGGGATTTCTGGTTGAACATTACGTACAAGTGGAGGAGTTCCATATGGTAAGTTAATTCTTCCCATCTACAGAACCTGGGTTTTGTATACACCAGTGCAGCTTGGTGCAGCATGGTTATCTTGTCTAGGAAGACATCCCATAGTAGAGACTCCTTTACAGGAGTGAAACTGCTCACAGCAGTGTGTGGTAGACCTCAGGAACTATATCCATATTAATATATTTTTCATCTCATGGGATTGAAGAGAAAAAGAAAGCTCACAGGACAGAGAGCACAAATAGTGGTGGGTTCTTAAACACTCCCAGTTTTAGATAAGAACAGAAGGGTCTGTCTGGGTGCATGGCTCAGCCATTACACTGTACTTCATTTGCCAGCTGGCCAAAGAAGAAAAGAAAATTGTAAAATTGCAGTCATTTGAGGAAACGGTGAATCACGTCTTCAGGGCAGAAGTGCCACACACCCCAGTGTTTGGACTAAACTGTCTTTATTATCACGGAATTATTATAACTGTGCTTTATTATCACAGAATCATTAAGGTTGGAAAAGACCTGTAAGATCATCAAGTCCAACCACCAACCCAACAACTCCATGCCCACTACACCATGCCAAGTGCTGATTAACCTTGTTTTTAAGGTGTTACTTTGACAGCGCTTTGGCTATCTGGAGAATGTAAAACCAGCCTTTGAGACCCCTTCTTTTTTAAACTGAAAAAGAGAGAATTGACACAAGTCACAATGAAAGGTCATGGCATTAGCAAAGGCTACAACTCCTGGCAAAGCGTTAGCACCCTTCAAAACTGAGCTCCTGTCAAAAGCTCAGCCATGCACTATGGGGGGATGCTTTTCACCGTTTTGCTGGGACTCACATATGCAGGACACCCCCCCCCAGTGATCTCTGTGCATTACTTTAGGCTTACCGCTATCTGGAAGAGATGCAGAAAAGAATTCCGCCCACGAACCTGAGCTACTACGTGACTCAGCAGACCATTGAGGCAGTTCACCGAGGAGTAGGCATTCCCCTAAGCCGAACCCTGGTTCCAGAGCAAATTCGCCGCAGCAGTATGGAGAACAAGGAGGTGGAGGAAGAAGTGGCTGATGAAGCAGAGGACCCTTGACAACTTACACTTACCAAAGGCAAAGTTGACTTGAATACTAGGTCATTTATTCTGTCCTCGTTAGGGGTCATATCAGTCAACACACTGCTACGACAGGGCTTTTTGGTTATTACCAAGAAATTTATTCTTCCTGCTTGACTGTACGAGCAACAGTATTGAAGTTAATATATTAATCTCAAACACTACATACAAAGATTCACGTGTATATCCTGTAATGAAGCTGGTTTTAGTATTTTAATAAATTTGAGGGGAAAAAACCCAACAAGAACTGCATATTGTAACTTCAGGCCTTTTTCCAAGTACAGAAAAGAGCTGACTGACTGAGGTGGAAACTCCTGAGCTGACAAAATTTTCCAGTACAACTTTGATCTGCTAAGGTGCTAGCTTACTTGTCATTCCCTGGAAGTCAGAACTTCTGAAAACAATCTCTGTCCCTTTTGGGTAGGAGCTCGGGTAAAAGTTAAAGTACTCCCCTGCTGCAGAATGAAGGGAGACCTCCCCCAACCCAAAGCTTTTGTATTTAAATACATCAGAGGGTCGTGTAGGCTACAGCTACCATATACAAAAACCTGGAGTAAACCCCAGAATCACGGAACGGCTGGGGTCGGAAGGGACCTCTAGAGGTCAGCTGGTCCAATCCCCCCTGCTCCAGCTGGGTCGCTTGGAGCGAACAAAGCTTCTTTTCGAAACCCCGCTGTTATGTCAAGCCACTCTGTACTAGTCAGATTTTAGGATGCAGATTAGTTCCCTCGCACACGCAGGGCCACGAGAAGCGAAGCCTGACAGAAGCAACCAAGATTTTGCTCACCTTTAATCCTGTTACACTGCCCCACGAAGGTGTATTTATAGTCACTCTCATACATTTCATACCAACCAGCCCTTCTGCTTAGAGTGATTTTTCTTTTTCCCATTTTGTGACTTGCTTCAAAATTTGGAGTGAATATGAAGTTTTTAAATTGTATGCTTTCAGGGAAGAAGGGTGGGGGCAGATTTTAAGGCCAAAATCTGGATGTTAGTTATCCTTTAATAGAAACTTACTTCTGTACTGAGATGATACAAAAAGAATTCCTGGTTTGTTCCTTCCTAACCACAGCACAGCTCTAGCTCAAGCCTTTAAGGTTTGGCACATTTTCAGAACTTCGCTGTAGCTATTCAGCTCTTCCACCTCATCAGCGGTGTCATTCCCTATGCCATGCCACCCCTTCGAACAGCAGACCAATAACTATTCCACCAAACGCTGACTGCTAGAAAACAGAGGAGCCTTTGTTACGAGCATGTCATACTTAGCCCTGGGAGGTGAGCAGCCCTCTCCAGCCCTCCTGTTTTTCTGACAAGAAGTCTGCTATGAGATCTTCCCTGTATTTTTAGCAGAGCACTCAAAGCTGCCAAGGTTATAAATAGCTGGGGGTGGGGGCTGGGGAGGAGTGGGGAGGATGGCAGTGCTCGCCTACCTTCCTGCATCTGTACACTCCGTACCGGATAGCAAGAGCTCACTAAATTGGCCTCCACTACAAAGTCCAGATGTCAAGTCAGGTTCGCTGGCTTACAGCTCGGCACCCTTCCCCCCTTCTTCCTCTTCTCCAGCCAGGTGACTGCTGAAGAGGCCCCAGCAGTGCCTACATGCATCCAGCTGGCAAGAGGATGAGGTAAAGGTCATTTCTTTTACCCTTCAGCTAGGAAGGGACAGTTTTGAGTTTCTTTTTCAGGTTCTCCATTAGTAGCAAGTTCTGCAAGGCCAGCCTCCTGCAGTCCCCATCCGGATCTTTCTCCATCACATCTGTAAAAGAAGCAGCCGCTGTCAGTTGGAAAATGGAAGAAACCGCCCTTCACCTAACCCTCCTCTACTGTTTTACCAACCATCACAGAAGGGCACTAAACGCAACTGCAAATGCAACTAAGTCTGGGCTGGACATCAGCGCTTGCAGGAATTACGTTAGACCAGAAGGCAAAGATGCGCAAACTCGATCATCTTAAGCAGTATGAGTTTAGCTCAGCCCTGACTGTCACGTGTTATATAGAATGCTCAGTTCATTCTTGTAGCAGAAGCAAATAGCTGGGTTGAAACACTATAGAAACTGTCTGACCTTGCATTCCATGGGATAACCTCCCTGCCAGAATTTATACTTGTGCCCTTGAGCTACACGTAACCTTTCTACAGCTGATCTACCAGCGTGAATGCAGTTTACAATTAGAAATCCACTTACTCAAGAGCTTAAGGTCTCCATTATGCCAATTCTTGCAATCTAAACAAATGCCCAGTGCTCCCTCCTGAAATCTGTGGTCACGCTGCCCTTCAAGTGGGGGAAAGAAAGAGGCAAGCCCCAAGTTTCAACACATTCTCCATTCTGAGAGACTAGTCTTCTGATAAACTAGTAGTTCTTTCACACTTTATGCAGCCTGTAAGGGAGGGCATGAAGCTGCTTCCAGCAGCTGTTATTTCAGGGGCCCTTAACGGGCCTGCAAAGTAAAAACCAGGATGCACGCAGGATGTCTGAGCAGGGGGAGCCTGGAAGAGCAGAGAGTCTGTGTAAGGATATCCTGTACGCACAAGCAATGTGCTCACAGCCCAGTACTGTCAGCCCAAACACATGACTCATTCAGATGGAGTAGGGCTATTTATAACCTCAGGGAGAGCTTCACTGTGGTGTTTCCACACTCCCTGCACAGAAGGCTAAAAGGGGGAGGCTACAAGACCGATTAGTCCAAGCTCAAAAGCTAGGAGAGTGATGTTGGCGCTGTTTCTAATTGCCATGAGCATGGACCTTGAATTGCTGCCACTGAAAGGGAGGCACAGGGCACCAGAGTATCATTCAGGGCCTTACATAAACCAAACTTACCTATGACATAGCTCTACAGCACTTGCAAGGGGTGGGGAATTCCCTCAAAGGCAGCTGCTGAGGAATCAAAGGAACTGTTTCCTAGAAACGTTTAGGTATTCCCTCCCTCCCCTGGGAAAGATGAGGCTACTCAACAGTAGGTCCAGCATGGCATTAAGGGCAGTGACAGACAAGTACAAGGTGGATCCCAGCCTCTCTCCCCAGCTGAAACGCCCCAAAGCGTCCACCAAGTAGAGATTACCGTGACAGTGACTGAAGTAGTTTCTTACACCAGCCTGCGACCGCTTTCTAATGGGGAACAGTTCTAGTTACAGCCCAAAGGCTGGAGGGCAGGAACAGTCAGTCATATTCACACGATAAACTACAGCAATCTGCATAGGCTGTGCTATTAATAACAAACCGGAGCAGATTTCTAGATTTCTACTAAATACTTAATGGATAACATTTTCTAGCCCACTGTTCCTCGTGGTGCTTTAGCCAGAGCAGGAGAAATGCAGATGCTTTAAGCTGAAACCCAGAGTGGTGACTTCTCCTAGCCATTAGGCATGGTAGTAGAAGGCTTGCGTGCTGGACAGCTTGTCATTTTTCCCTGCTACAGCGGGAGATCTAATACCTGACACCTCTTGCAAATCTTGTCTGGAAGAGTCGTGAAGCAACAGCAAGTCCGCTAGCTCAAAACCATGATTCAGTCACAAAAGTAGGTCCCTAGTGACTGACTTCACCTGCTGGAGCAGCAAGGAGGAGCCCAGCTGCCTCCCTGTGATAGCTGTTTTACCAACAATCTTACAACAAAGAGCAAAGGCATAGCCCAAGAAGCTGTCATGTTTCGGGAAGCAGCTCTAAAAGGATGCGCAAGTTTTAAATTGCACTTAAATCGTATCTGACCAGATGTGGAGCTGAGTTGCATTCTTTAAAGTTTCTGAATGGCACCTACAACAATTTCCCCTTCTCTACTATACACACACAACTGTGATCTTATCCTGCTCTCATTCCCACCAGGATCTACCATGCAATTTTCACGCAAAAGCACTACACGTAAAGAGATGGCTATTACACTACCTACAGGCATAAAAAGATGCTACTAGCTCTGTCGTCCTCCTCCTTCCAAATATAACTCATTGAAACCCGATTACACAGACCCTCACGCTGAAAATGCATTTATAACATTCCTGGAAAGGCTTTACTTGGTAATAGCAGTGTTAACTGCAGAGACAAGCAGATTCCTCAGAGCACACCATGTCATGGGAAAAGTAAAGTTTTTGGCCCCACAAGGCGCTCTCTTCCTTTTAAAGGGCACAGAGCTCCACAACCTGCAAGGATCAGAGGCCGACTGTGTCAGTGTCGCTTCCTGCCTGCTCCCCAGGGGAAGCCAACTCACCCAGAGTGAGAATGGTGAAGGAAACCAACCCAGGGAGTCACACGAGGTCCACTCAGAATACAGTGGAGGCTTCAGAGATACAAGGCACTTCCTCTTGTACTTCCAGCACATCGCGATACCTGACCACCAATTTGTGCAGTTCCAGCCTACCAGAACCCACAAAAATCGCTTGTGTTGATGCATGCTGCACCCAACGCACCTTACAAAGTCATTTGCTGTCTTTCATCAGTTGTTTTTTCCATCAGCAATAGGAAGTTAGGAGATGGGGCCATGCTCTTCTTCCTCCTATTTTTTAACACTTAATGAAACCCATCTTCTGTGCACACGGTGTAAATGGGCCATACAGGCCTTGTATGTTACCGCTGGTCAAGGTCGCTGCCTGGATGCAACATGCAATATGACAGTGCTTTCTGCAGCTTCACGAGATGGGTGGTTGCATGCTTAGACAGAAGCACACAGTGTCATCTGGCATTTGCCCTAAACTTACAAGCAAGCACTAAATATGCTTATCATGCAAATCTCTGGTGCACAACACTAGGACATTACTGCTACCATCACAATTAAAGAGATGCTGCACAAAGACTGCACCACTAACCAGAAAAACACTGGCATACACCACCACATCTTACCTCCCAGCCAGGACTGAGTCTCCAAAAGCTCTTCTGTCATGTCTTCCAGAAGACGCTCTGTAGGGACACTGAGGAGCACGGAGGAGATACAGGACAAAAGACCCTGGCGCACATACCTGTTGGAGAAAGACTGAACTGGTTAGAGCCTGTGGCTTCGTGCTCTACCTTGATTTCCTCACCTCAGGGGTTCTCCAGTTTCAAATGTTTGTGATTATGATGACTTTTACCATATTCCTACTGATCAGGAGTGTAACCATGCACCAGCATAATTCACAGTCCTGAACAAGTCTGAGATCAAACCAGAAGTTGGGTGTTTACAGCATTTTGGCTACATGTCTTAATTTCTTTCCAGGGCTGAATGCTGGAATTGAATCTAAAGTTTTCTGGGCTCCCTGAGTAAACATAGATGAAACTATCACTTGGATAGTTGATCAAGAAATTTGTCATGCTTTCTACAGGTAACGACTGTACCTCTACACTAGAGGACACCAGCCAAGTTCATATGTTGGTCTGACATTAAAGCAACCCCTTCATTACATATTCTTGCAATACTCAGCCACAAGAACACAAGGCTGGAGGAGAGCATAGAGTTAATGCATTAAGTCATTGACATTCTCAGTCAGGTGCTAGTCTTGGACAAAGACAAACCACGGCTGGAGACTGGCTCACAGCTGATCTTTAAAAATGAAAGCAAACAACTACAACTTACGAGTCAGTGTGGAAACGCAGAGCCCAAACAAACTCCAGCAGTGCCTTTCCCATTGCGGTAACTGCCTGCAAAACAGGATTATGACAGAAACACTGAATACCTTCACATTCACACCACCCTACAGAACCAGACCTTGAGATACACTCTTCCGAACATCAAGGTTACAATTAACTTCATTTTACAGATAAGGAAACTTATGCAGTAAAGCGAAATGACGTGCCCAACCTCCCACAGAAGTTGATATTTTTTCTACCAGAAGAAGCAAAAGGTAGTGCAGGGGTGTCTGAATCCCACGTCTCCTTTCTGACCTTTTTTTCTCAGCCCTTTTCGCAACTTCTCAGCACATTCAACTCAAACTTGCTGCCAGTCTAAGTGTAGCAGGCCCCAGAGCACACTGCTATTTCAGAAGGCACCCGAGTTCCCAGGCTGGAAGTCCCTCCTGCTATCTGCAAGCTCATGCAGCCTTTCTTACCACAGTGTTGACAGCCAAGTACATCAGGATTGCTAAAGTGTGGACCAGTCTTCCAAGGACAAAGTGATCTTCCCCCAGGAGATCAAATGTTGTCAGAGGCCTGCAAGTGCAAGACACACAGTCCTGTAGCAGTGAGAAGCACGATCAGTGCATCTCTGGAAGGGTGGTTATGCAGGGCGAACTGTCCCCCACAAGCCTGAATCCCTACGACAACAGTCATCATTATACAGTCATGCCCAGTTTAACACAGGCCACAGCTGTTTGCTCTCATCTTTGCTCCCAGACCAGTAATATCCTCTACTCAGCTCTACTCTTACAGCAGGTATCACTTACTCTACCAACAGGCTTTACTTAGCAAGGACTGCATGCAAAAGCTAGCACCACTGCCACACTAGACACAAACCATTAAGACTGGTATTAACAAGAATCTTGATTCTCATGGCATCACTTACTCAGCCTTCCTTAGATAAGGCTTAAGCGATTGACAATAAACCGTGTCCTGTTACACGGTCACAAGGACCAGTCCAGGTGACAGGCCCAAACCTGAGACAGAGCTAACCTTGGTTAAAGACTGCGGTCAGAGTTCTGCGGTTTTGTGTGACCCTCCCAAGGTGGAGGGTCAGCCAAGACAACAGGTTTGGTGCTGCCAAAATCATCTGCCTGTGTACCCGCTGACAGGTTATTCTTCATAATGTATCTCCACTTCTGCAGGGTCTTAAATACTCCTGCCCAACAAGACTTCATAAGATAAGCCCAAGAGACCATAAACCCCTCCTTTCTAAGCTTTATGCATGAGCCAGGCATCAGTGTGGTGTCACTGGACTCCTGCACAGATTCTGGGCTTTAGCCTGCTGCTCTGAGGCAAGCAGAACAAGCAGAGAGGTTCACTCTGACAGCTGTCATGCCCACATCCCAAGGTGTCCACACTCACCTGTCAAAGTGCTGAATCAATGGAAAAAAGAAGTGCCCAGCAACAGAATTGAACTCATTTGGGCCAGAAGCCACTTCCACTTGAGACTGGCCCTGTCCAAGAGAAAAATGAAGTCTAGACACAAGATGCAGCATCCAACTCTTTCACTTCACTGGACACTGTCAAGGCTACAGGTTCCTTGCAGCCATCCCACTGTCAGCCACTGCTTGCTTATACACCTATGGCTACTGGTTTCCAGACCAGATGGCTCACTTCCCACTTCAGATCCTCTCACATATCTAAATATTTCAGTACAACATTGCTCAGTACTGCTGGGTTAGATAAAAGAAACAAGAACATGCAAAGGAAGGCTGAGACAGTCCAGTCCAGAGGCAGCTAGTCTGATGGAGGAGGCTCTGGGATGCGGGAGGTGCAGTCACAGCTCCCTGCAGCGGCCAGACAAGCTCAGAACAAGTGTAGAACAGCAAGAACTATCCCTCAATGCAAGGCAAGGAGTTTAAGCTTTATTTTCCTCTCTCTGCTGGGAGAGGACTACAGGATTTGGTAGTCTGCACCGAAAGATTCAGCCAGATACTAAGATAAATTTATGTTTGAAGTTACACAGTCGTTCCTTTGGATTGGGCCTGATTTCATAGGTATTTTGCTCTTTCCAGATAGAACTACAGCAACACCTAGCATCCCTATTTTTGCTGGATTTGACATTAGTTTGTTTCTGCCCGGCCTCACCGTAGCAAATCTCCGAGTCTTGCTTTTGATCCTCTCATCAACAATTCTTCTCCAGTCCTTAGAGCTGTCACTTCCAGGAAGGAGCTGGATACAAGGTTTCTGGGCAGCAGAATGCTTGGTCTTCCCATGGGATTTGGGACAGGACAGTTCCTGAGCTGCCAAAACCAGTACCTAGACGAAAAAGGGGTAATCCCTGTACTAGGGAACAACAACAACAGTTACCGGCACCCAAACTGGTAGGAACAGCAAGGCAGGAAGGCACAACAGGTTTAGAATGAAGAACAGCAAGGTAACTGACCCCCAAACAAGCAATTGGCTCTCAGGTGCTGACTAAGCACTTGGTCACTTAGCCCTGAAACAGAACAGTGGCTCCTTCTTCAGACACAGTAAGTGAAATGATGTAAGAGTCACAGGCAGATTGCTGTCTTTCAGAAAGTGAAGATATAACAGACTGATGACATGTTAGTGAACAGTGGCTTCTCCTAAGCAAATGAGCATCATATGTTTTGCATTCTGTGGGGAAGGATCGCTGTATAGTTGGAGTGTAGCAGGGTTACGAACAAGAGAAGAATGCCAGGCACAAATACTAACGTAAGAGATTCCTATGCCTCTGCCTCCTCCTACGAGGAATAAAAGGTAACCCCATTACATCTCAGGGAAACAGCACTGGTGCAACAAAGACACAAGGAAAGTGGGAAGTGAAAAGCACTTACATCGAGAATGTCCATGCGCTGACGAAGACTGTAGTTCAGAGAGTAGAACTGGGAGGTCAAGTACTTTGCTACCTGTACAGAAAAAATCAAGGAGCAATGAACACAAACCCAGGCTGGAAACCACCCCTTCTAAAAGCACTCCATTTCAGGAGAAGTCCTGCTTCCTGTTAGTTAACAACAAGCTTCCAAGAGAAGGGAAGAGACACGCTGTGCAAATCAGGGAAATTCAGACACTTCCACTTCTTCTCTCCCTCCTATGCAGAGTACACAAACAATGGCCACAGCAGGTTTGGCACTTGGAAGACCTTCTTGCAGCCTTTCAATACTTAAAGGGGGCTTATAAGAAAGATGGAGAGAGACTTCTTACCAGGGTCTGTACTTATAGGACAAGGGGTAAAGATTTTGAACTGACATAAGCTAGATCTAGATTGGACATAAGGAAGAAATTCTTTACTGTGAGGGTGGTATAAGACACTGGAACAGGTTGCCCAGAGAAGTTGTGGATGCCCCATCACAGAAAGTGTTCAAGGTCAAGTTGGAAGGCACTTTGAGCAACTTCATCTAGTGAAAGATGTCCCTGCCCACGGCAGGGAGGGTTGGAAGTAGGTAATCTTTAAAGGTCTCTTCCAACCCAAACCATTCTATGATTACAATCACCAGTCAAGCCTTCTAGAGAAGCCCTTTGTGCCTCAGCTTCCCCCTGTGTGAAACAATCTCCCTTCACTGCAACAAGTCTTTATCTAATTTGCCTTGTCATGCTAACAGTCTCCACACAGTTCCTCCAGTCCGTTACAGCTCTGACAGTTTCCTCTTTCCTGTTGTTTCAGTCATCCATTGCAGATTCTTCAGTACATAGCCCATCTCTGCACAAACACTGTCAGACATGAACTACCTATTCTACCACACCCTGATAGCTGCTTCTATCAAGCTAGCAAGAGACTTCAGCTGCTTAAATTTTTGCCTGTGCCTCAACTGGAAAAAGGAAAGCAGTAAGAGGGACTCACAGGTATTGGATCTGTGGTTAAAACAGCGACTTGAGCTCTCTGACGGAGCTCCACAAAGCCTTCAATGCAGGTCTTCTCCTCCAGATGCAATAGGATTTTTGCCAGCTCCATGCTAACCTGCTCAAAATATGAAAAAAAGGAATCAAATCCCTGCAGGTGTTTTCTTTCTCACAGGATTTACACAGCAGCATCCACTTGGCCTTTCTAATGTTTAAGCAAACACAATGAGGGTACGGAATATAGGTAACATCTCCATTACTTAGGAGGGAAAGAAAACACATTACGCTAAATGCCATCAAGACAGATTGCTCAAAACACTGAACAAACCCCTATGCTGATTTCCCTGTACACATTCACTTTGGCTTTTTGCACAAGTGGTAGCATCATGAGATACAGTGACAAGTCCTCCTAACTAATGGGTTAAAGGGTTCAGTACCACACCCAAAGCCCATCCAGCTCAGTAACATGTCTGACAAGCAGGAGCAGATTGCGTATTGTTTACCAGACTACCCCCCTTCCCTTTCTCAGCTCGCAGAGGCCTGTATCTCTGCTGCCTTCAAGTGTTCACTAATAAGGTGGTGAGCACTCATCACAACAGTGACCTTGTCCCAAGTTCCTATCACCTGAGCTTTTCATCTTGACCAGTACAATCCACCTACTCCCTCCGGAATACATTATGCTTGTACAAGCAAATAGGGAAAGTCCATTTGATTTTACCTCCCTTTTTGTTGGGGAACAACAATTAAATTCCATTTCAATTCAAAAATCAATTAAATCTAATTAAAATCAATTGGTCTGCAGAATTCACGGCTGCCCTGTAAACTGCATTTCTAATGTTTTTTATGCCCAGCATGGAGCTTCCTCACATTATGGGCAAGCTCTACTTGCAATGCATTTCATTTTCAGCGCTGGAGCTGCTAAACGCCATATTGTTGTCAGCACCTTTGCCTGCTTCTTTGTTCCTTTGTGCTCTGTAGCCTCACCTCCAAAGCAACCATTTCCTTCTACTTCCCCTCTCAGGTTGAACACTTTAAATCCAAGTATACATTAGCCTGGCCTGCTGCTCTGTTGGCATGTTTAGTCTCCTCACAAAAGCAAAGGGATAATCCTGTATTACAGCCCACTGGTAACTTAGCTCATACTACTTCACCTCTCTTGTTGCTGCTGGATTCTTTCGAACCAAGCTCTCAAGAGCCTTGATTGTAGCTTCCCATTTGTCCACATCTTCAGACCCTGTCAGGACTGAAGGTAATCAAAAGACCAAAAAAAGCTATTAACAGAATGGTTGTGCTTGGATATATACCACCAACTTCTTCTGCCAATAGTTTGTCTTGTTACAGGCAGATATCACTGACCCAGCGCATGACGGGCATTAGGAACTAAGTTGAAATTACTCAGAAATTACAGTTCAACACTTGAGCCCAGATTACTGAAATGCTACAGCTTCTTCAAATTAGCTCAGAAAAAAATAAACCTACACAGAGATCACTCTCCCAAACCCAGTAAGAAACAGATAAAGACTCAGCCCAAAATCTCCTACCTTCAATACAGTCTCGGATATACACAGGAGCCTTAGTCTTCAGTTCCTTATCCTCTGACATGTCATAAGGGATAAGGTCATCATCACTGTAAAAGGAATAAAGGCAGGAGTTAGTCTACGGGGTATAGATGTTCTTCCTTTCCCCAGCTATCCACCAAAAGGGAAACAACCAGCACACACATTGTTGTAACACCGTCGCTCTTGCGTCATGCAGCAGCACTGCTGAAGCCTAGCCTGAAAGTGTTCCTTCGGAAGTTCTATGAATTACGCTGAAGCTCAGTGAAAGAGCAGTTCTGTGACCAGATCTGGAACTGGATTTCCTGGTCAACTGCAGGAAGGAGTCAGGTGACTCGGAGACTAGAAGCTGATTCTTGAGATTTAATTATTTATATATTGGTAAAGTGACAGAATAAGACAGGTCTGCTATTAAAATGGGTAGATATATCCGTAATTCCAGGAAACATATCGAAGTCAAATGGAATAAACACAATGGTTGTACATGACATGGGCTTTGCTCAAAATATTAACTAACTTGCATGCAATTTCCTGCACAAAGTCCTACTCTGCTGCATACCACTCAGCTGAACAAGGTCAGAAAGCACAAGATTTGCCAAGAAACGCAGCTACCGATAGCTCCTATCTCCCCATGTCTGCTCTTAAGAACCTGCCATTTATTTTCTATTTCCTACCAGTTTCTTGCCCCATACCTGTCAAGCTCAGCATCCGACTCCTCATCTGGCATCACAGTGGCTGCTGTATGTGATTTCTTGTTACTTTCCAACTCCGATGGCAGTGCAGCATCTGCTTTCTCATTCCTGCTTTGAGGAATAAGGATTATCAAAACCAATAAAGTAACAGTCCTTATTCACAAGCAATAAACTACACGCACCATCAACCCTTGCTGCCTAAACAGAATGGCAGATAATTACTTCTGCTGCAGTCTCGCACCTAGCTTGGCCGACACAAAGTCCTGGGAAGGAAAATGTGGTAAGGGGAGAAAAGAAGCAGAATCTCTTAACAGAAGAGCAATGGGTAACAAAATTTAAGCTAGCTAATTTGCTGTGTTCCCCTTGCACTAACTTGTACCTAGGACTGCTAAGGAAAGACTCATCTGTGGTAAGTGGATCACACTGGCCTGCACGGTATTTGAAGCTATAAATGAAACTGAACGAACAGGGAAGAAACATCTGTAGTCACTGCTAGTGGGACAAATACAATGATGGAGAATTTTTTTTCTGTTTCTGTACCTATTTTTGTGGACGCTGGCATTGTCCTTTCATCTCTCTGCTTCTCAAATGCTGTTTCAAACAGTTGTCTATGCTGATTATGCCCCTAAAATGGGAGCAATAAATCTTCTGTATTTCACTGGAGTGCTTGACAGCTTCATTTGCTAATAACATGAAGTGCTTCATTCATCTGCTGCTAAAACTAAGTGCTTCAAAGAGCCTCAGCAGGTGCTGTGGAAGAGCTATGGAGCACCAAAGAACCAGTCTTTAGCCTGACACATATGCTAGATTTTTGTCACAGATGAGTGGGCTGGGGGCATATGGCCCAAATGCCAGATTTCCCAGATGCAAACAGAAAGGCCCATTTGATTCTACGCAGGCACACGTAAGACCCCTAGAAACTGCAGCACGGTTTCACCATGTGCAGCTATCAAACAAGCAATTTTAATACATACTAACATTTGAATTACGAATTTAACATAACTACACTGCATTGTAAGAATAAGGTGCATTATAATGCTTAAGAATATGTAAGACATCCTGAATACTGTATACAGTTCTAGTGTGTAACTCAAAAAAAGGTATTGAGAAGGGCAAAAAGATGACATGGAGATGAACAGTAGCAATATCTTACTCATCATCTGGAAGGCTGGGGACAACACAGAGAGGTGGAGTCTGCACCAAAAGGGACTTCAATTCTCTTGCTTCATCATCTTCTTCATACTAGACATTCAGAATAATTGTTACTGCACTCTATTTGATTACAAATACACGCCGCATTCAACATTTGACCCTTCTGCTGTATGCAAATGACGATTGAATCGTGAACCGCTGAACCCACACAAATCCCATTTGTTTCAATCACTGTGCTGCCACCAGTAATGTATTTATGCTGTGTAGCGATCTGTGCCATATGTAATCTTTGTCCCCATATTTAACAGTAGTACCTGATCAGACCTTGCCTGAACGTTGTTTACAATCTTTAAAACATTTAATAAATGGCAGTGTGACATGAAGGATGATGCAGGTTTTTAATGAATTAATGTGATTAAAGCACATAATTCTGAAAAACTCTACTGGAAATAGCGAGGCATATACCCTCACGTCAATCTTGAAAATCTCAACTCAGAGCAGGTCTTCCCAGCGTGTCAGGGACTGAATGTTCACCACTGGTTTAGGTTTGAAGTTCCCTCTCAACTTCCATGGGTCAGATTCCGACTCCCTCATCCAATGCAATAATCGTCTAGCAGTCCTTCATTATCGCGTTTACCCTGGACTTTGTCATCAGATTATACTCTTAAGGTCACTCTCAGCCACCTGGCTATTTTCTATACAACTGGGGTTTTGTAAACAGATATCCTCTCTTTTTGAAAGTGTTGCTGCCTCTCCTTATTTCCAGATAAGTGTTAGAACTTGCTATAATGCCCTGGATCATCTGGTTTAAAGCTTTTATTTCCTCTAAGCCCTGCACACCAGACATAAATTTCATTATAACCGTCACCTGAAACTTCAGGACAGGCCCATCAGTGTTTATTTTCGAACTAATGCTCTCTGCCACAATCATTCCCAGACGCCGTATTTGTGGCCGATTGCTGTCCAAGTGGCATTTCACACCCTCCATCATGCTTGTAAGAAGCTCTGAAAAAAACCAAACAGGGCATGAAACAATGACAGAAACAAACATCCACCTTTATGCCAGTTCCCTGAGAGGGCATCTTTAGCCACTCGCCGCCCAATAATGGGTAGAAAGATAGAAAGGGCCCATGCAACTGTGACTTCTCTTTCTGCAATAGCAGTATTGGCCTTCAGCACCAATATAATAAACCCATGCTTTTTCATGGGGTACAAAATCAACAAAACATTACAATATATTCTAAATTTGGAGTATTTTGCTTTTCACTGAAACAAAAAAGGATGGTAAGTCAAGTCAATCTGAAGTGGCTTTGAAGCACTCTAAAAACAAACTAAAGTGAAATGCCATGTTTTGAGGAAGCTACAAATTCTGACCGGCACAACAATCATGGAGGGAGAAATTTCCCTCACCACCTACGTAAGTTGAAACAGGCAGATAACACCAGTATTTCTCAGTGCAGAGAATGGTGGTTGCCAGCTTTACCAGGCAGGCTTACTGCTGTCAGACTGACCTCCTTCAACTCAGAAAAGCTTATCTTTGCAACAGCTGTCAGATAAAAAACAGATTATAAAACTACAGTATTATTAGTAAATAACAGGTCACTTACTCACCTAAAGAAGAATTAATTCTGGAATGAAACAGATGAACAGGTCTTGTAAGTCAACCTTCTCACCCCCAAAAGCCACACACACAGAAGTAACTCTAGACATTGGACTGAAATTTTTTTTTATCGCGACAGAAATGGAAATTTTAGACCAGGACCCCAATGTGCTACGCACTGTATGAATACAGAATAGGAAGTCCTTGCCAGTAACTCACTCTCCCTACTCACCTCACACTGAGGGGAGCAGAATGACACGGAGGAATGCACATGGATAGTCAGAGTCCAACCAAACAGCTTTTTATCCTTGATGTACCTTCCCCTGACCCATTTGAAGCCGTACTCATGCTCTAACAGTAAGCCTATAAATTGCAAATCACACCGTTCCTCTAACCAGTCCCAGAATCAATCCCGATTTTCCTGCGACAAAACTTAAGGGTTCCTAAACCACTGTTCAGGTAAGAACCTTAGTTCAAAGATATGCTTCTCCCATTTCATAATTGAAATATATACACTTGGAATTATATCATACCAGTGCCAAAGAAAAAAAGGATTCCAGGAGGCTACCCCATTTGCCAAGATGAAGAGGCACAATTTTTTTTATCCCTAGCTCAAAACAAGATGTTTTTCTAGTCACAGTCAGACCTTATGTTAAACAAATCTATCCCCTGCTTCTCCCACCGCCTCACCTTGTCTGCAGCTCTCGATTTCAGGCTCCTTCAGGTGGGAGAGGCAGATAAGGATGGCCTTGCTAATATACTGCTGCTGCTCAGGTGGAGAGTGTTTCACAGCACTGCTGCTGCCCCAGGTCTCCAACAGTTCTTGCAGCACCTGAATCGGAGAACTCAAGTTGGCTTGAAATGGATCTTTTCTACACATAAGTAACCTTGGTTTTGAACCACATTTTTGAAGTGTGCTTTCATACAGCACACTGTATATTCTGATGGCCCTTTGGTCTTCACGCTTCTCAGTGAACTTCACACTCCCTACAAACGGAGCTAACTTTGTATTTCAGGGCCCAAAACGTACTGTGTTTGACCAGCTGAGAACTCCACACCACCTTCGTTTAATATATTGTTAAATATAATGGGGTTTTTTATTTAAAAGTGATAAATATTACATGCAGAGCAATACATATTATTGTCAAAAACCAATATGATATTATATGGTTTTATATGTTTTTAATCCAATCTTATATAGCTGCCGGTACTTCCAGATAATTAGAATAATAGGACATGTAACCAGTGCAAAAAAAAGAAAAAAAAGAAAATTGACAAAACAGTAGAGATTTCAGAGATACAAATTTCCTAGAAGTTCCATCACACTGCTGACGTGGAGAGGGAAAATATCTGCATCCCCACTGAGGAAAAGGTAGATGAGAATGATTCTGAAGCATCAACCATTTGGCACACAGACAGCTCTCAATCAACTTCATCACTTGCTGCCATCTGCCCAGCCACGTAAATAGGGGATGACAGAGGAAGCCGAGAATGATGGAGGACATGGGACATCTGTTGGAATCCAAGCCTCATTAGTTTTGCTACTTGGAAGACAGTTTTTCATATTGAATTGGTAAATTAATTCCAGCAGTGCAGAAAGTCTTTGATTTGTAGCTCACAATTTACTTGTGATATGGTAGGGCTTCCCTCACTCTTATGAACAGTAACAAAAGTGTCTTAGAGAAGTACCAAAATTGTGCACCCCACAGACACACACACATGCACACTCACACAGTAGAATTTTTTACATCAGATACCTCACCAACAGTGTTACTTAACCTTACTTTGATCAATAAGGCACGCCGAAGGCTATCCAGGGACAGGTAGCCAAGGAGGTTCTGTAGCACAGCAGTCTGCAACAAAAACCACCAAGTCTTGTTTTAAGTGGACATAAAGTTGTCATCCAGCAATAACAAGTGTGTATTGTCACTATGTTAAACTTTCCATTCTGAAGGACAACATTCAGAGACAGAAAAGTGAGCAAATTTAAAAAGCCAACCAAACACACACACGCAGTTGCTGGAAAACCAGGACAGGAATACAGTACAGTGTTTTTACCATCAAAACTGGATCAGCGCACTCCCAGGCAAACATGGAACACAAAGTCTAGAGAACACCCCTTACAACAACATCACAAGCCACAGAACGCTTCCTATCCCCTTGTAACAAACTTAGGTGCACAGGAAAAAAAAGCCCAAAACAAATCCCAGTCCTTGTCTCATCTCTTCAATCTAATTCTTATCCCGGAGGGTGGGTCAAGGCTTCTTCAGTCTCTTCTTTCAGATTCTAAATTAACTAGATGTCTCCAGCTCCCCAGAATACTGAAATTACGCGCAAATAACCATTTGGTTCCAGGTAAAGAATACAGTAATTCTCCTCATCGCCATCAACCCTGGGAGAGCACATGAATCCCATGATTTCAAAGCAACCATTTACTACTCCCTCTTCATTACGTTCAGCGGAGGGGATGTACCTGAACAGCTGCACAGCTCAGGTACATGTGGAGAGACTGAGAGTTGATTTCAGAATGAAGAGTTAAATCTTACTCAAGAAGACCTGGAGCTCAGCTAAAAACCACATTGGCACTTGGGAAAAAACACGCGTTACTACAGCGCAAGAGTTCAACACAGAGTCCTTACCGTGTGGCCATACTGCAAGAGCAGCACCTTCTGTGTCACCACAAACTGAGCTTTCCTGTTTTTCACAACCAGGTTCCCCAGCAACCTAGACAAGACATCTGCCCTAGCAAGACAGGTCCATAGCAAAACATTAGGAATCCATGTAATTACTGTCATGCTGCTACTAATCATAGGAAATTCTGTGAACAGCTATTTGCAACAAAGTCTCTAAAACACCTCTAAACTTTAAGAGTGAGTCAGTAATTGCAAAGGATGCTTTCACTTGTTTTTTCACTGCATGTCATGACACAGATCTTTAAGGAATGGTGCAGGTTCTGAGAAGAACAATCAGCTATTTTACCCCTACAGACTCTCAGGAAATGGCACTGGAAGAAACTGCCTACACAAACACACATGCCAGCATCTTTCAGAAACTGATTCTTCAAGTATTTGTGAAAAAATTCCAGCCTTTGCTCTGGATCAGGGAGGAAAGCAGAGTTCTTACCCAGGTGCTCTCTGCACAAAACCAAGGACCACTGCTTCCATCCAGCGGTCTGGCACACATTCAACCAATCGCCAGCATATTCTTTGCCATATGCAGTCTGACTTGGTGAGATCAGTTAGGCGGGGTACCAAAACGCTCAGAATTTCCTCTGAAGTGGAAGAGAAAACAGGTAAATACACCAGATGGCCAGAACTGGTGCAATGGTACTGAAGGTCAGCCTACAAATTTCAAGATTCTTACAAGATGAAGAAATACAATGTACCGTTTGCAGTCCTAAATTGTTCCTGGGGTAAGAAGTAACCTAAGCAGCCTAAGGAACTTGCAAGTATTCCTCATCACAGCAAAGAGCTAGAAACTCTTTCCTGCTCTTCCCCAGCCCTGTTAACTACTTCTGCATTCAGTGGCTTCAAAGTCCTAAGTAAAGCCAGACTGAAGGCTACTCACATGAGAGGGTTATTGCCCTCTCATGGGCAGTGATTTATGCTGGTATCTAGAAGGCACTTTCAGACCACTGGATGAAAAACACTAGAAGAGCATTTAATAGTTATGTCCCAGATGGCAGGATGAGAAGGCTAATAACTTCATCGATTTTTGAGAGGAGAACAGGTCACATCCACATGAGCTGACAAAAAAGCCTTGACATCTATCAGATATGTAGTTGAGTAGCCTCAGAAAGCAGAGAGCAGCCTGCACAGTCCAACTCACAAAACCCCCAAAGTATTAATTGGTCAGTCTCTCGCTCCCTCTGTTGATCGTCCTCATAGTCATCCTTCCGTACTAACACAGTAAACCAGACTTTCCCCTTCCCCAAAATAGTATTGTAAAACACTCACTTTGTCTCCCATGAATGCATACCTTCCCCAGGACATGAGAAACAAAAGAGATTGAGCAATCCAAGCCACCTGGGATAAAAGAGACACAAGCTTAACAAGAGCATCCTCCAAACAACCTTCAGAAAGAGGGGCATACACTTCCACAAGTACTGAAGCCTGAAAACATAGATTAACTTTTCCTCTTTAAGCATCATCTCTTCCTCCCTCCTTTTGTGCCTTCAGGCACAAAACAGCACCCAGTATTATTTATACACAGTGAGAGTCAGACGAAAGTAGCTCAGTCCCACTTCAACACAATGGTAGCAAAGCCACTGGTTCAGTCAGCACCATTTAAATCTTCCACACAATTACTTCAGCACAGACCAAGTGACCACAATTAAGCTTTGGCAACAGATGAGGCTATTTAACAGCTTGTAGGACTGCAGCTTTCAGTGGGATTTTAAAAAGCCTCGGCCATCTTCCTCGTTCCTGGTATCTTATGCTTTTAAGCACAACAAACATCAGCCTGCAGGATGAACATGAGGCTCTGCAATACCCATTATCTGTATTTCAAGCACCAGCCAAGGGGGGCCATGCAAATAACACTTCTTCGGAAAAGCCGTCTCTATAGCAGACTCCTCCTGCAACCTTACCTCTCAGAGAATCGGAGATCTTCTGCAGCACCTGGATAATTGCACCACCCAGGAGAGGAAAGTAGTTCTGTGGGAAGAACACTGGTGGGTTTTTCCCCTGGAGTTTATTGCTCACGTGATCAGGCAAACATACAACCTTGTTGAGCAGGGCCTCTTGCAGCTCAGGTGAGCCAGCCTGTGCTTGCTGCTGACAGACCTCCCACATCAGAGCTGAAATCCGCCCCTCCTGCAGGAACTGTTCCAGTACCTCAACGACCTCCCTCGGATGAAAGCTAGGACTGGAAAAAAGTAACTGCAATAAGCCCCTGCCCCTTTTAGCTGACAAAAAAAGACGTGCACACTATTGTTTTTCCGTTGTGGTCTCACCACTACAACACTGCTGCTCAATCACACAGAATTTTCACCAAAACCAAATTAAAATCAAAGCGATTTTAATCTCTTTGTATCTCTACAGTTTCCTCAGTTCATAACACTTCAGGATATTTAATAAGCACAACTGAAGGCCGTTTTGTAACCTCTGCGGGAAACAGCAGTACCGTACGGGGGTTTTGAACCGAAGGGATTGAGAGGGCCGAAGGGATTGAGAGGGCCGAAGGGATTGAGAGGGCCGAAGGGATTGAGAGGGCCGAAGGGATTGAGAGGG
The DNA here is from genome assembly GCF_030936135.1 of Gavia stellata. Taxonomy (NCBI): domain Eukaryota; kingdom Metazoa; phylum Chordata; class Aves; order Gaviiformes; family Gaviidae; genus Gavia; species Gavia stellata. The sequence continues at coordinate 19,324,149 of NC_082611.1, read as the reverse complement.
CCGAAGGGATTGAGAGGGCCGAAGGGATTGAGAGGGCCGAAGGGATTGAGAGGGCCGAAGGGATTGAGAGGGCCGAAGGGATTGAGAGGGCCGAAGGGATTGAGAGGGCCGAAGGGATTGAGAGGGCCGAGGGCAGAGCAAGGCCTCCCCACACTCACTCTCATCTCCATCCACCCGCACCTTTATGCCCCCGCTATGGCACAGGTACAGCCTCTGACATCCCTCCTTTTGCGCTCCCAGGAGGACGAGCCTCCATCAGCTCTCCAGGCCACCGCGCCGGGTCACACCCCCTCTGCCCACCTCCCACCGGGGAGCAGGCCCGGAGCCCCGGCCGGGCCCGCGGGAGCCGCCTGCCCGCCCGCCGCGGCCCAAGCGGGACTGACCCCGGGGAGGCGAGGGTTTCCAGCAGGACGCAGAGGGCGAGGCCGGGCGGGCCCTCCAGGAAGCAGCTCTGCCACACGCCCTCGGGCCGCGCCGCGCGGGACGCCCGGGCCAGGCTCCACAGGAAGGCGCCGAAGAGCGCCCGCTCCCGCTCCCCGAGGGCGGCCGGGCCCCCCGCCGCCACCAGAGCGGCCCGCACCGCACCCACCGCCGCCGCGGCCCCCTCCCCGTCCCGCTCCAGCGCCGCCGCGGCCTCCCACAGCGCGCGCTCCAGCGCCGCCGCCGCCATGGCGCTGAGGGGAGCGAGGCAGCGAGCCCGCTTCCGCCCGCCCTCAGCGGCAGCCAATCAGCGGCGCCTGCCCCCGTGACGCCAGAGGAAAGCACCGCCCGCGCCGGTCTTAAAGAGACAGGTGCCCTTTGCGGGGTGGGAAGAGGGGGGAGCCCCTCGGCGGCTCCGCCGCCCCCCGGGAGGGCGGGGGCAGCGCTGGTTTTACCGTAAAAATCCCCAGTGAAGGCAGCTGCCGGCCGCACGGCCTCTGCGCAGAGCAAGGGGCTGGAGAAGGGAGCGAGGCAGGCCGGCTGTTCTCAACCCTACTGCTTTATTCAATAGTCGCTCGTCCTACACAAGTACAAACACAACATGGCCCAAAAGGCTACAAAGTGATACAAAACAAAACAAAACAAAAAATCTTTATAGTATTGACTGTACAACAGGTGGTAAATTCCTTGCCTTTCCCTATGCGAACCCCAGTTAATCCAGACAGCATCGTGGCCTCGCAGTTTCCAGGGGGTTGACGCTCAGTTGCGAATTTGAGATTTGCAAAAGCAGAAGCGCTCACACCCTTTCTCTGGGGGGTCGGGTAGGAAGTTTTTACCAAAACCCCTTAAGAAAAGGTGAAAGAAATCACTTACAGGGGCAGCTACGAACCAGTTCTTAAGACTTCCAGCTTCTTTTCTAAAGTATCATGTTCAGTGGGCTGGACCGTTGTTTCTGTGGTCATCGCCTGGTATATGCGTTACAGAAGAGCTCAATCTGCAGAAACAGCTCGCTCTGCAGAAACTAATAACTTGTTTGGGAATCAGAATAAAGCGACAACTCGGTATTTAAGTCTTGGGCAGATCTGGGTTCCGGCTGCTCTGAAAAATCCTGTGCTGGCACCTAGAGATCAAGTTAAATGCCTCCCTGTCTTACTACACAGGGTTTCTGAAATAGCTCAAGATTTACATGCTCGTCTGTACAGCGTGCTAAGCGTTTAGAAATCACCAAGCAGCAGCCTGCTAACTGTAGAAAGAAAGGCTGTAACATCTTTCCTTCCGTTTATCTGGAAAAGATGTTTTTCCAGCCTTTAAAATCAAAGCCATTTTTAAATAATTTCAACTCAATGCCAGGAAACTAGAAGCCCCACAGCAAAGGCTGTCTACTGGCCGGGAACTGTTGCTCTCTCATCTTAGGTTGCCTTCACTTCCAGGATTATCTCTCACTCCTCCTCACCCAGACCCATTATAAAAAAAAAAAGGTACAATATTTAGTCTGACAGGATTTAAGTTAAAAAATAAAAAGCTGTCCAGTCTTTTTGCTTTATCGTGAGGAGTTTGAGCTGGAGCGGCTGCGATGGCGCCTTCGTCCAGGAGATCTGGACCTTGATCGCCGGCGAACGGGGGATCTGCGCCTAGGAGACCGGGACCTGAGAGAGAAGGAGAAAGCTTTCATTAGGAGACAAGAGCAACAGGTTCCAGTAATTTCTAAGCTCATCTACCAACTTTTCAGAAACACTGCCCCACCCCCCCCCCGCCCCCCAAAAAAAACCCCTCACCCACCACACTAAAAGAGCTCCAGCGAAATATAGCCAGCTCCAGCCAGGAAAAAGGCAATTCAGACATCGACTACACAGCAGGAATATTCTGGCTACCATCCCTCTGCTTCAGGAAGTTGTAAGAATGTTTAATATCCAAAGAACAGACAAGAATCTTGTCTTCTTCCTCAAGCAAAACGAGCTCACGTTCATTCTACGTCAGATTCTCCTTCACCTGAAAAGTCAGCTTTGACTCCTGCACTACAGTGATACTCAGGGAAAGGATTTATATCAGCCCTTTCAAACCACAGGGACATTTCTTAGAGGAAGTCTAACTCTAAAGAAATAGTTAAGCTTCAAGTTCTTCAGTACTAGAATCAATCTGTATGGCCACCAGTACGACACCGAGGTTCCAGGCACAGAGTATTAACAGAGCCTGAACAGATAACAGAAGTTAGACTAGGGAAGAAAACAAACGATGAGGAGGGAACGCGGAATCTAGCACTTGCCAGACCTCAGTAAGAGGCATGTTTAAAGGAGGACCAACAGGCAGTGGGTCTTGTGCCAATTTAACTAGTTCTCATTTTAAACCTGTAGTTTGTAAGCAGTTCAGCAACCAAGTGGCTCAAACAGGAGCCATTTTTACTAGTGACAAGAGTTTAAGCAGATTTCCAGGACAGAGGAGCCCATCTAGATGCTGAGGAAGACTCTGAAAGACTTCTTATCTGAGCACGGTCAGGCAGCCCCAAGTCGCACAACGGGCACACGCGTCGGAAGGACTGCTTTTAGGTCATGTGCCCATTTGTAAAAATAAGGGAGAGAGGTGCAAGGGCTTCAGAAAAGCAAGTGGCTGGAGCAGGCTGCCAAAAGCATTCTGCCAGCCAGAAGTCCATTCCCACTTCACCTTCAAGCATTTACGCAGAAGGGACTCCAGGGAACAGGCTGGAAAGCATCTGACATTTCCCACAGACTGTGTTCAGGGTGTAGACCAGAGCAGGTCACCCTGGCGCTAAGGAGTTAAGAAATACAATCCAGTTCAACTGATGCCCAAGAGCTGTTACTGTCATTTGGAGGGGAAAGTCCAGTCCAACAGGATTAAGTTGTCCCCATGCCCAGTCTTTCATTGGTAATGTGTTGTTACACCAAGAAGGAAATACAAATTGTCACAACTCTCACCTTCTCCTCATGCGAGGGGGAGACCTGCGCCACATCGGTGGTGGCGGCAGCATCCTCCTGGGTGGGCTAAAGCGTCTGGGAGGTGGCCTAGGTCGTGGTGCCAGCACAGCTGTGGCAGTGATCTCCTGACCATCAATCTGGCCTTTTTAGGAAAGCACAGAAATGGGAAGAAGTAAGTATTTTCCAACACCAACATCTACACGTCACATTACTGCAACTCACAGCTTTGTCACAAGCAACTGAAGCATGAACCAGCCTAGAGTCCTATTCCCACCACCCGCTCAAGGGTTATTCTGACAAAGTCCACATACATAGTAGAGTTCTTAACCTAATATCCCACTGAATTGCAGTTCACATGTTAACCAGGAAAGATTTTCACAGAAACTTAAAGAATTTTATTACTGTTTGTTTTGAAAAAACTCAGTTTTTTCTGTGATGTTTTGGATCTGTCCTGAACCACACAAAAGCCAAAGCCATTTGGGCTAAAAACAGACAGTATTTCAGATCAACTCCCCCAAGGCTTCCCCATCACCTCTAACTCATTTTCAGATCAAATTTGTCTGCTCCAAAGATTTTTAAAAGCACCCAGCCTCCTTGCAGCATTTGATACCTACCTCCATCCATGTGTTTGAGGGCTTTCTCAGCATCATCTGGGTTCTCAAACTCCACGTAAGCATAACCTTTAGAGAGGTGTGGATTTAGCCTGTCAACTGGCATGTCAATCATTTTAATCTTTCCATAAGTGGAAAAAATTTCCATTATGTGATCCTGCAGAGAAAGAGCAAGTCTTAAGGACACAGACCACACTTACTGACCAGGCCTGGCTGGCACAGAGCAGTAAACCCACAGCACTAGACTAGCTTTAAATCAATGCCACCGTCAGGAAGAGACATATTTCATTGGCCAGGTGTGGAAAGGATTACCACTGCTTTCTCTACTGTTGTCTAATCAGTTCCCGGTTCCTCCTTGGATTGTTCCAAACCTTAAGTTCTAGCAGCATTACTGCTGCATGTCAACAATGGCTACAAAAACACAACTAGCGTAAAAATCCTCTTGGGGACGTGAAAAGGGAACTTATGCCCTCAGCTGAAAACTCTTAAGGTGCAATAGTTTTTGTTTTGTTTTGTTTTTAAAAAACATCATTTTTTCAGCAGCCTAAACCTTTTACCTCTTAAGACCTTCCAACTACATTCTAGCAAAGACAACTCAAGCCAGCCCAGCTCTCTTCAGATCCTTTATCAAGACCCTCCAGATACCCTTAATGCCTCCAAGGTCATTTCAGCTATTGTCCCAACTTCTACAGTTTTCTTCCTAGTAAGGCAGGATACGAGGTCTGGAATACTGACAAAGCAGAGAGACCTCTTAAGCACTACACAGTCTCAAAAGCCTGCACTGTATTTGACTCTGTAGAATCCTACCAAGATTTTCCGCACTGATCAATCTGGACACAAAGCAAGAATTTCCAACAGCGACACCTTGGCAGCACTCTAGCAACAAAAAAAAGTTTTGAGAGCTTTAAAAGAGCCACTCACACACCCTCACAGAAGATATGTAAGCTTGATATTACAGGGGAACATGCCATTACCTTGGTCACGTTTCTAGTGAGCCTTCCAACATGCACTTTTGTAGGTCTGGGTGACGGGCTCCGCCTCTTCCGCTCCTTTTCATCTCTCTTGGGTGGCTTGGACCTGATTTTCACAACAGAAATGTTTACAGTTTTCAGTGAACATGCAAGACAAAACCAAGAAGCCAGTCATTATCACATGATAAAAAAATACCATTTTTCTTGGGAGGGCATCTTTTTTTTTTAAGAAGTTACAGGTTAGGAAGTGCTGGGGTGGCGGTGGGGGTGTTCCACGTAGAAACACCTCAGGACTTGCATTTGCCTTGCCTGCTTTTGCTTTAGAACCTTCCAGAATTTGAGAGTCTTTTTCGGTGAGTTTTCAACTTTACTGCAACTAGGGTAACAAACATGAAATTTAGCGAACATTTCTTCAAAGTTGTTGGCTATAGTTAAAGAATCTTCCAGCTGTTAAAACAAAAAATAGTTTTTGCCTCAACAATGAAAGAGGCAAAATAAGGACATAAACACCAAAGCATACCACAACGAGGCGAATTAATGGAACCAATGATTTGTGTGTCTGTACCTTCTGTTCACTACAGAGGTCCAGAAATGTCACAGTTAAAAAAAATACTTAAGTAACTGCATATCACAATTTCTTTGTAGGTTTTTTTACAATCTGGAATGTAATTTTAATCTGTAAAAAATTCAGCATGCAGAAAATTTATATTTATGTTCCTTCCTAATCTTACTGCCCATAAATTGAGGGATATACTAAAAAACCTAACCCACTAGCTTATAATACTTCAGTAGATTTTATCAGCCTTCAGCACCTTACCTACAGAATTATCCAAAGGAAAAACTGTCCAGACATTAACATAGTTTGATTCCCACCCTTACAGGAAAATGCTTCCTTTGGCCCCTGCCATTTTATTTTTTTTATACATAAGAATATACATATACACCATTTTCAGCCCTGACTTTTCTGTTAATCTTGGCTGAAATGTGCAGGAACCAAAGAGCTTTACTCTCATCTAGTGCCCATATAGTTCCATACTGTCAAGGAAACGTTGATTAAAACTGCCTCTACAAAATATAATATTTAAAATCACTCTTTAAAATGAGGTTTTTAAACTCTCTTCCTACAGGGCATTTGTTTTGACTGTAAGCAAAAGGAGTACACCCATTCTAACAAAATCCAGATCTCTTAAGTTATGGAGAAAGCAAATGGTCCTCAAAAAAAAAAAATCTATTCTGATCACAATCTTGTATTCTACATGGAAATTAACCAGCCATCTGGTAATTCCTAGAAGGCAAATAAAACTCACTTGGAGCGGGAGCGTCTCCTGTTGTCATGTCTCCGTCGAGAGGGACTTGGAGATCCAGAGGAGCTGCTGGAACTGGAACTGCGTGAGGTGCTGGAACTCCCAGAGCGGCTTGAGGCAGAAGACGAGCTGGAGCCACTGCTAGAACCAGTGCTGGAACTGGACCCTGAACTGGAAGTTGAGCTGGAACGGGATCTGTTGAGGGGGAGGGAATAAAAATGAGTGAAGTACCCAGGAAAAGAATGGCCGAAAAACTTCTGATAATTACGGAGAGAGCAACTGTGAGCTAGGACAATGAAAACTGATTCTCCATAGCTCACTAGACAGCCAAAGGAAATTGATACCTAAAAAACCAAAACCCTTAAGTTAGACAAAACTGTACTGTGACTAACACAATCCAAGCTTTCAACAAGTCCATGACACAGGGAATGAGACGTACCAGAAATCAAGCTGGTGGTTTCTAAAAACACCGTAATTTGTTAGTACCTGTAAAAGTAACTACCTGGTACTGCTGCTTCCACTGGAAGCACTGCGCCTTTTGCGTGTCTTGTCTCGACCACGATCCTTTTCACCCGATTCCTTAGTGGCTGCTTTATCCTTGGACCGGTCCTTTGATTTCTCTTCAGACCTATCCTTGCGCTTGGTTGGTGAGGGAGCCCTTCAAGAACAAATTGCAGAAGACATTGTTTAATATAGAAACACACAAACAACAAAAAACCCACACCCAAACAAAGAACAGAACAGCAACACAAAACATTGAACTTCAAATGTAACTCAAGACCACCATAACTACAGAGTTAAAGCATTAGGCAAGTCTGGACTTTTTCTAAAAAGGAAAATTTTACATTATAGAGCAGCTTTGAGGAAGACAGCTATAGCATACAGAAATTCTCACATACAGAAATTCACGCAGAAAGAGGTACATTTCCAATTCCTCACCCTCACTGGGAGAGCCCTAAGACCCTGTAACATCCCCAGTTTTGTTAAGCCTAGAAAATTTGGACAGAATGATTACCTAGTGTTGGATTTTTTATTATTTTCTTTGAGTCCTAGCAAACTCTTCTTTTTCAATCCTGATAACTCCATTTCCCCTTCGGAGGCGTCCAAAGCAGCACCGAATGGGCCTCACTTATCTCAAATCTCACTTCTAACTCCTCGATTCTGAGAACCGATCCCTAATCGAGTGCAATAAACTCCAAAGAACAGCCTAGTGACAAGATAAAAGGGTTTAGAAACAAGAAATTAACAGATAGGCATAAAACAACAAACCCACTTTGCAACCATGGCAGCACACTGGGCATCAACTGACTTCCACAGAGTACTTCAGTTGCACATACCAGTATACGGCCGTTAACGGCCAGCCTCTGTGCCGGCTCACATTGGCACCGTGTGCCGCATGTAAAAGTCTGCATCCATGTTTAAAGCTATCGTTTTGACATTCACAGAAGTACAAAGGGCCTTAATTATCCAACCAAAAAAATGGCAAACAGAGGATATCCATTTTCTCTGCAAGATGTACATGCAGCTCGTGCGTCTTGACAAGACTCTTGCCTCCAGAGGAGTGAGCACTGGTTTTCTCCAAAGCCAATTTGTGCCACATAGCAAATATTTGTCAGGAAGGAAGGGTTGTTGAGAACAAAACCCCCCACTGAATATGGCTGCTTTCAGCCTCAACAAGCTGCTTCCAAAGCTCTATCAGCCTTGGAAAGACCAGATTAAAGGGCCCAGTTTGCTGCACTGCTGCAAAAGCAGATTCTACTTTAACTTCTTAGCAGAAAGTCTAAACTGGGTTCTGACCTCATCTAGCCCCAATCAGTTCCCTCTTTACTCCAAAGACAAATTTAAGACCCCACTATTTAACACTGATATACCGGGTATTAGTCGAATTCCAGATGTTTCCCATGACAGGGCTGCATCCATCACATATTCTGCTATATCTAAACAAGTTGTTGCACTTTGACTATCCCAAATGGATTGTTTAACACCTGCATTACCAAGCTGCCTCCAACGTATGTTTTAATAACCACTAAAAGAGTGTGGCAGATTTGATTTGCTGTAACACCCGTTATCTACCTATGAATGAAACATTCAGGAAATGGAAGAGTAGGCACAAGCATGTCTGAACTGCCAGGCTTATCTGAAGTGACCTGGAATATTCACTGTACTGCATGATGTTGGAAACCTCTCTATCTCCACATGCATCACAGGCAAAATTAGTTAACAAGAAAAAAACCTCTCCAGCTTACTGCATCCACCAGTCTTGTTGCTTCTGTGCTTCTGGTGTCAGATTCTGGTAAGCAATTACTTTATTCTCTACATAAGTTACACTTAAATTTATGTTTGGGAAGAGATCACTTCTGAACAGCTGAACTCACCTTCCTGATTTTCAGCCTCACAGTTTTCCCTAATACAACCGCTCCAAAAAGCAACACAAATGAACATTGGCAAAGCCAGCTCTCTGCAGATCCAAGAGCCAAGAAACACCCATGCCTTTTTGTGTGGAGAACAGGAAACCCACAACACAAATGTGACACTGGCAGGGCTCACTGGGAGAGGAAATGTCTTCTCTAACACCAGTGGCAGTAAGAAGGCAGTCCATGGACTCTTCCACAGGTGCTGCAAAGGCGACTAAGAAAAGCAAACCTGTGTATGTTGTTCAGCTGTACAATGTTTCTAACCAGCTCCATGCCTCTAGTGCAAAGTGTTGAGGGGGCTGCAGTTCAAAAATTGAAAGCCACTGCATGAGACCAGCTAACTCACTTGGAAGAACAGAACAGACGAGTTCCTGGACTCACAAGACCAAAGAACTCCACATTTCCCTCTCCCACCTTTCTTCTAAATATACCACAGTCAGGTTTGTGTTACTCTTCCTACACAACAACTTCTCTTGCATCTGTGGACTATCACAGCGATGATGCTATCAGCTCAGCCATGCAAAACTATCTATTATTGTCTGATAGCTGGCTCTGGTTTTACCCCTACTGGAAAGGGGGAAGAGAGAGAGCCCGGACGAAGACCAGCACACGCTTTGCTGTCAGCCTGCTGCTGGAGTAGTAGGTAACACTTCAGTTACACAGCTGCTACCACACCGGCACCACTCCTTAGGACAGGCACTTACTAGACAAAGATGATGTTCATACATTCAGCAAGCTTCCATATGATGGTACATGCAGCATTTAAGCAGCCTCCAAACTAACCAGTGTTTCCTCTCCATCAAAATATATGTACCTTTCTCAAGAATGCCACTTGCCTAGCTTACTTCAGTTGGAAACCTCAACCTACGAGACACAGCCTGCGGGCACTTTCACCCGCATGTGTTCAGACATTCACTGGAAAATGTGGAAAGAACAAAATCATGGTCTTCACACCAGGGTGTATAACAGCGCATTTGTAAGCAATGTGTCTCTTTCTTACAATCAAAAAAAATCTCAATCCCTAACAAGTCAAATGTTTTTGCAGCACCCGCCCCAAACCAGAAAGTTTAAGAGCAGTCTACACAGGCCAAACATTCATTTCACACACACACCTCTCTGCTTTAAATAGTTGATTTGCACTCTTAAGAGAGCTGCAATTCTGTAGCAACGGAAGCAAACTCAGCTCTCCCCCGGACTTCCTGCACGACTACAGGCAAGTCCTTTAATGGCAGTTTGCTTCAGATCCTCATTTGCAAAATGGGGAAAAGATTTCCTCGTGTGAGGAGAGGGTTCAACGCTCTGCAGTTCTTTGCAAAGTTACGGCCGCTCGCCCAAGCTAACTACAGCGAGCAGGGCCGGAGGAGCGCAGGGGCAGCCAGCTCCGCGTCCCGGTTCGCACGCCATGGGGTACGTTACGGCGCCGGGCGGACCGAGGGCTTGTCGCTGCTGACCGCACCGTACGTGTTGCCATACTATGAGCGAAGCCAAGGCGCGGGCTGAGGAACAGGAAGAGAAAAGCACAGACCAAGCACACAGTCGGTTCAGAGCAGAGCCCGCACCCCGGGGCCCGCGCCGCCCGCCGCCTCCGCCAGGCCCGGCGCCGCCGGCCCGCCCGCCCCCGGGCCCGCACAGCGCTCCTCCCGCCGCCCCGGCCGTGGGGAGCGCCGAGACCCCCGGCCTCGGCTCCCCTCCAGGTCCCGGCCCGGCCCCGCCCGGCCCCTCCCCGGCCCGGCCTCCCTCCCTCCCTCCCCGCCCCCGGTCGCGGTAGGCCGCGGCGCCGAGGCCCCATCCCTGACCCTCGCCCCGCCATCTCCTCCTCAGCGGCTCCGGCGCGCTTCCCTCGGCACCCCCGCGCGGCGGCGGGGCCGGTCCGCACCGCGGCTGGGCCGGATGGACGCCGATCCCCCGCGGCCCCAACCCCCTCCCCGGCCCCACTCACATCCTCGGCGCCCGCCACAGCCGCCGCTCGGGCCCCGTCGCGCGCGATTGACGCAGCGCGGGCGGGAAGCGGCGCCGCGCGGCGCGCGCCGATGGCGTCACGCGCCGGGGGAGGGGGGTGGGAGCGGGGCCGGGCGGACAGTTTAAAGGGACAGGGGGTGAGGGGGGGAGTGAGTCAGTCATGGTGTCCTGGGGGGTGAGGGGGGGAGTAAGTCAGTCATGGTGTCCTGGGGGGTGAGGGGGTCAGTCATGGTGTCCTGGGGGGTGAGGGGGGGAGTAAGTCAGTCATGGTGTCCTGGGGGGTGAGGGGGTCAGTCATGGTGTCCTGGGGGGGGGTGAGGGGGGGAGCGGGTCAGTCATGGTGTCCTGGGGGGTGAGGGGGTCAGTCATGGTGTCCTGGGGGGTGAGGGGGGGGAGTAAGTCAGTCATGGTGTCCTGGGGGGTGAGGGGGGGAGCGGGTCAGTCATGGTGTCCTGGGGGGTGAGGGGGGGAGCGGGTCAGTCATGGTGTCCTGGGGGGGTGAGGGGGGGAGCGGGTCAGTCATGGTGTCCTGGGGGGGGGTGAGGGGGGGAGCGGGTCAGTCATGGTGTCCTGGGGGGGTGAGGGGGGGAGCGGGTCAGTCATGGTGTCCTGGGGGGTGAGGAGGGGAGCGGGTCAGTCATGGTGTCCTGGGGGGTGAGGGGGGGGAGCGGGTCAGTCATGGTGTCCTGGGGGGGTGAGGGGGGGAGCGGGTCAGTCATGGTGTCCTGGGGGGTGAGGGGGGGAGCGGGTCAGTCATGGTGTCCTGGGGGGTGAGGGGGGGAGCGGGTCAGTCATGGTGTCCACTGGGGAAGGGAATGGGTCAGCCAAGAGGCCGCGAGCAGGAGTGGGAAGAGAACGGGCAGCGCGTTACTGCAGAGAGAGAGAGAAATCAATTGTTCATCAGAGAGCTCCTGTGCAAATGGGCTGTGGCCATGACGGTCGAAGGATACCTGCGACTGGCAGGACAAGCTCTGCAGCTGGAGAAGTCCGATCTCATTTACTAGAGCAGCCGCTGTTCCCCCAGGCTAGAGGTGCCTCAGCTCTGTGGGGGCCAGCCCGCTTCATTCAGGGATGTCTGACCTGTCCAGCCCCGTGGAACGGTGAGCAATTAGTCCCGTTTATACTAGGCTTGCTTGTCTGATTTTTGCAGCTACACTTACAGGTGTAATGGAAGTTGTGAAGTCTTCCTACAAACCTTGTCCTGCCTAATAATAATAGCCAGGGCTTCGACTCTTGACTTCCCATAAGTGACAACCCAGCAAGCTGTAGGCCTTCACCGGCTGGGCCCAGTGTCATGCTCGGGTTGCAGAGTCACAACACACAAGTCTCTAATGTGAGGTGGCAGATGTGTCTCTCAGGGGACGGAAAGCAGAAAGGGACGTGTGCCACTGAGAGGGGACTCACCTACCGCCTGACTTGCAGAAGTGCAAGAAAAACATACAGAGAAGAGTGGAAGACTTAACATGGGGCACCATCCAGTGGCATTTCACAAATACAAAGATTTATGTGGGAAGGACATTTTCTCTCTTTTTTTTTTTTCTGCCAAAACATGTGAACTTACAAGTGCTGTGAACTTACAAGGAAATTTGCCACTGGAGGCATTGATCTTTTGACCTGGTCACGTTGAATTCCAGCTGTACTGGCTGCCTGACTTCTGATTTCAAGAGAACAAAGTCAGAAGTGTACTTTTGACCCCATTCCTAACACAGGGCCTTAAACATGACTAACCTCTCCGAGAAGCAGGCATGCTAGTCAGCTGGAGTGTGATCATAGGCATTTTCGTTAAATTCCTAAGATTCGAGTCCTTGTGCTCCTCTGTGAAAGGAAGACAGCTCCACCTCCAGAACGCAGTGTAAGAATATGCCCCGTCTACCTCCCTTGTAGAATGTGGACAAGAACAGGGTGGGTGTCTATAAGATCATGAAGAATCAAGAAGATGCAATAAGATCAAGAAGGAGAAGAATTGTTTTATTTTCTCTTCTGCTGCAAAACCAAGGGGGTATTACATGAAACTAGCCATGGGCAGGTTCAGAAAAAAGCAAAAGGAGGTTGTTCTTCACACATCTTGTTAAACAGCAGATTTCCCTGCCATAGGATGTTGTAGCCTACTAAAAGTTTACATGGGTTCAAAGAGAAACTGAACTATATCTATTGAGGACTATCAGTAAACTGTTGTGATGACCTCAGAATCACAGAATCATTTATGTTGAAAAAGACCTTTAAGATCAAGTCCAACCGTTCACCTAACACTGCCAAGTCCACCACTAAACCATGTCCCTAAGCACCATGTCTACATGTCTTTTAAATACCTCCAGGGATGGTGACTCCACCACCTCCCCGGGCAGCCTCTTCCAGTGCTTGATAACCCTTTTGGTGAATAAATTTTTCCTAATATCCAGCCTAAACCTCCCCTGGCGCAACTTGAGGCCATTTCCTCTTGTCCTGTCACTCATCGCTTGGGAGAAGAGACCAACACCCACCTCACCACAACCCCCTTTCAGGGAGTTGGAGAGAGCGATGAGGTCTCCCCTCAGCCTCCTCTTCTCCAGACTGAACAACCCCAGCTCCCTCAGCCGCTCCTCATCAGACTTGTGCTCCAGACCCCTCACCAGCTCCGTCGCCCTTCTCTGGACACACTCCAGCACCTCAATGTCCTTCTTGTAGGGAGGGGCCCAACACTGAACACAGCATTTGAGGTGCGGCCTCACCAGTGCCGAGTACAGGGGCACGACCGCTTCTCTAGTCCTGCTGGCCACGCTATTCCTGATAAAAGCCAGGACGCCATTGCCCTTCTTGGAAAGTCTCCTAGTGCCACGGTGCAGGGAGTGTACTTTGGGAAGTGCTACTACGTGCTTGCATTTCCTTTATATTCCTGCTCAGCATCTGCTAGTCAGCCTGCTGGAGACAGGGTGCTGACCCAAAGGAACCTGTGGGCTGACCCAGCAAGGCTGTTATTCTCTCTTCCAAATAACTCGTTACACATGAAATTTTAAGTACTGTAGCTTTAATTCTTGAGTTTTATGGTGTTTTATTAAAATTTTCTGTCCATTTTTGTGCTGCCATTTTTGTGCTAACCATTTTTGTCTATACTTAGAGTAACCGCTGACTGAAGGAGTACTTAACGAATGTGCCTGTTAGATAACAACTGCAGCCACAGCTGGAGAGCAAGACATGATACATCCGAACCTCTTCTATACTACATTTTAACTGCAAATCTGAAAACTGGTTTACGAAAGATGGCAAGTCCCACTACCTTGATTCAATAAATGGCAATATGGACTAAAGATTAGGCCTCACACAGATAAGCCAGAAGTCTCAGCCTGCCTTACCCACAGGTCCTATGGCTTTTAGCAGGTTGTACTGTTTAGTGACAGCCTTTTAGTGCTTAGTCCTAATCTAGCCTCCACCTCAAGCCCTACTGCAGAGTGAAGGACCCGTGGGAGAGGCTGTGCTTCCTCGGGCAGGAGGGATGGAGGCCAGACTTGTTCCCACTCGTCTGTCCTCACTGCTGTTAGGCTTAGGGCATGATGTTTAAAATTTTCTTCTCTCTCGGCTGCAGCAAAGCCATGATGGCTGGCTGATCCCAAAGCCATGCACACCCTTATTCTCATAAAGGCTCTCATCTCTCCAGGTGTGGTCAGGTGAGTTCACTGAACCAGCAGAAAAATAATACTACTGTGAAAAAAAAGGAAGTTTCCCACCAGTTCTCTCCCTGAAGCAGCTCCCCGCAGAGCTTTGACCATCAGGGCCAGCCCGAGGCCGGTGGTGGCAGGGTGCCGGGGGGTCTGATCTCCTCTCAGTGGCTGCTAGCAGTCGGAAGGACTAAGCCTTAAGGCCAAGCCTGAGCAAGAAGAGACATTTTTAACATCTCATTTTGGGACACAAGCAGAGGCGAGAACAGGTCAGAGCATGCGTCCGCTCCAGTTTTAGCGTGAACAGCGGACTTCTGCCCCACGCCAGCAGCTCAGCCTGGCGTAGGGCAGCCCACCATCACCACTGCAGTCCTGTGCAAGGAGCTGGTGCTTCCAGGTCTGGATGGGACCTCGAGGGACAGCACTACTGCCTCCTGGGGGGGTTTCTCCTCCATCTTCTGACACAGCGGCCGCCGGCCACATCTGAGCTGTGGTCCGGGGCGGGATGGATGGCAGGTCTGTGCCCGAGACTGCAAAGGTGACGTGGCTCCTCATGGTCCTGGAACAAGGCTGCCCCGAAAGAGTTAAGAGGAGGGCTCCTCCCTCCCAGTACATAAGTCTCCTCCTGGGTGACCTTCCCGGCAGCCTTTGCTGGCTCTGCCCCAACCAAACAAAGAGGGCAGGAGCTTTTCAAACATCAGCCTCCCAGAAAGTTGGCTGCTGCAGAGCTGGGCTGTGCTGGGACCCTGGCTGGCCAAGGCCACCGGAGGATGCAGCAGTGGCAGCAAGTTGGTGCCGTCGCCTGGGAGGATCCCGGCAGTCGTCTTTAGTCCCTGTACGTGGATGCTCTGCCTGTTTGCTTCTGTGCATTAAGCTGGTTTGGGTGCTGGGAGCGTGATAGGGAAGGACGGAGAGAAACTTCTTGCAGTGGTAGTTTGACGGGGGTGTGAGCGGCAGGGAGGGGTGGCAGGAGGCCGGTGTTAGCGAGCTCCTGCGGCCCACAGCCATCCCGTGCTCGGCGGGGCACTGCTCTGGATGGAGGGGACCGATGGAGGGGACCGCTGCAGCTCAGCACGCAGACCAGGGACGCACTCGAGCGGGGATGCGGAGATCTGGTGCCAGGCTGAGACTCAGTGTCAGAGCTGGGAGTGGCGTGCCTGATCTGAGATGCTGTCCTCCAGCTCCTTCTTGAACTCAGAAGCCTGCCTAGCAATTTTCCAGCAGAGGTGCAGACCCTTTTTAGAAATTGCCCATGTGTCAATAGACTGCAGGGTGGTAGATTTAAGGCAGCAGACAATCACAAAGCTGCTCCAGCCAAGACACCATAGACAAGCAGGAGAGGAAAGAATGGAGCTCCATGAGTGCTGCTTTTGGATCTTGCCTCTGTGTTTTTCTGTCCCTTCATTCCTGCACCTCCAGGCTGTTGATGGGAACAGTGCTGTTTACTGCCACCTCTGCAGGTGAACTGCTCCGCTTGTGGTGGCGGGTGGTGGTTAGGACTAATTAGTCAGCATCTCTAAACGCCACCTGAGGCTGAAAGTGCTTGTCCTGTGTGCTTCTGGGTGCTTCATTTTTCCTTCCTGTTCATTGGCTTTGGGTTGTGGAGCTGCAGCGGCATGGTGGTGTGGCTATAGAGAGCTCCCCTTGAGCCCCAGAAGATCCAAGTGATCGGTGGGTTATTCTGCCAACAGCAACACTAAAACACTGGTGTTCATTTATCGTGGTGAGGTGCAAGGTGCTGTATACCGGGCATTACTTCACGCTTCTAGAGATTGCACTGCAGCACTGGCTCAGCCTGCAACCTCTTCATGCCCATGTTTTCTCTGTGCTGTAAGAGCTTTGGTCCGTCTCCCTGTTCAGTCCATCACTCCTTCTGCACTTGTATTAGAGTGGGGTTGAATGTGTGTCTGGCTTCAGAGAATACAGTCTGTGTGGCTTCATTAGAGGAACTGCAGGATGGGGGATTTGTCTTCTAAGGGCTTGGAAACTTTTCATCCTCATGTGTAGTATCAGCCTTGGTTATCTCTGCAGAGAGTTGAGATTAGCCCGAGTTTCCAATGGCTGCACTGTGGAGTAGCTATATAGATTGGGAAGAGTAGAAAAAGGAGATGTTGGGGGTTCCTTTCTAATCTGCAGAAGGAGGTGAATTTAGCAGTTTAGCTGAAACACTTTGAGGTGAATTAAGTCTTCAGCAGTAGTCTCTGAACATCTGGCCTGCCCTCTCTTGAGGTCTGAGGCTGATTCTTGCAGTGCAGCTAGGCCATGGACAAGCTCAAGACTTCAGGACTGTTTGCACCCGAATGTGCCTATGCACACATTTGTGTTTTGGGGCTCTTAGCCTGAAAACTGTGCCACATTGCACTTTTTCTCTGTTTTCCTGCAACACTTACGAAGCATGCCCTGATGCTATAGGAATATGCCTGCTCAACGTTAACCTTCCTCAAATGTCCTGGTTTCACCACAAGGAACAGATACCGCGTTACACTTTGCAGTGATTTATTTGTTTCCTCTTCAGGCACATGAAAGACACTAGAAATTCAAGGTATGCTTGTGGTTTAGCCTTTGCAACTTTCTCTGATAGAAGGGCTGCATCTTTGGAGAGCAGGGACTTTAAAAAGAGGCTAATGTTGACTGTACAGTTACAGGCAGGGCTGTGAGATACTTGGCATTTGTTGGTCTTGTCTGAATACTCAGGCTCAGCTTGATGAGTCTGTTCAGTCCCAGGGCAGAGATGGATTTCTGAGCCTGGATGTGAAATCCAGCCTGTTCCTCTCCCCCAGGCCTTTCCAGGTGGTCTGTGAAAGCCTCCTGTTCCTTCAAGCCATGGTTCCACAGTCCTTAATATCAGTTTTGGATCCTCTAGATCATTTCTTAATACAAATCTGGCCTTTACTAGGTACAGGCACAGCATCACAACCACGCTGAATTTGTCAGACCACGTGATACAGTGTTGACATTCACCTATGGTTTTTGAGCCATAGGAGAGTCGATCCAACGCAAAGCCTTTTTTTACAAAGCTATATATATCAGCACGATTTTATACAGTGTCACTGCTTTGTGCTGCATGGCTTGGGACCCTTTGACCGTCAAGGTGGATTTTCCTGTATGCCTGAACTCCTCCTTTCCTCCCCTCAAACATGAGGAACTAGTACTATGTTTATACTGCTGTTACCCTGTGCCCCTAAACAATCCTAGTTCTCATTACATATACACGCTCCTATTTATCCTATCACCTTATCTTTATACCCTCCTCCCCAGTCAGCACAAGCCTGTAGTGGCATTGTCTGCATCAAAAGCAAACTATGGGTATCATCCTACTCGCAATTTGTTTTGCAACCCCCAAAACTGTTAATTAAAAAACCTTGCAGGGACCCAACTTTTTTCAATTTGCACATACTGAAAACCTTAAAGTACAACCTTAAAGTTTTGTATTTTCCATTTGAGGATCTGGTTTTTAAAGCGTGGCCAGGCAGGGAGCTAACTCCTCAACTGCTCTGAAAGCAGAGCCTAAAGGAACTGGTCAGTTGTCAAAGGTGACAGAGCAAAGCTACGTCTGGGCTCTAAAGAGCTCACTTCCAAATCCTGGGCCAGATATGCAACCCTTTCTTCTCTGCCGTTCTGATGTTTGAAGTACAAGTTGATTAAAAAGCTTCTTATGAGGTTATCCCTTCAGAGGGGGAGCCAGCATGGCTCAGGTAACAGCAGCACCGCCTAAATTCAACTGGCCTGTCTACTTTTAATAAAACCTGTGACAGAGCTGCTCCTTCACCAATTTTGCAAAGAAAATCAGGGCTCTGTAACATGGGTTACAGCAGTCTGTATGGCTGGTAGCAGTCAATGTTGTTAGATGATATTATTGCTTCCACAAGGCTAGACACATCCCACAAAGCAGTGACACTGGGTAAAATTGCAGCCTGGTAGAAATGGCCATTCTTCCCTGGCACAGATCCTCCTGCTTTGGCAATGTTTCAGCATAGGACACCTAATACTGTTAATCTTCCTGCAAGCTAAGTACCATTAAACCACATTGCCAGTTCTTTCTGATTACCTGTCTCCATGGAGCTAAGCCTTTCCAGTCTGTACAGCAGTGAAACTGTTATCTAGGTGAAGAGCTGAGAACTATCCATGTTCCTTCAAAGCTGTGCCAGGCAGGCTCTGAAACAGGACCCCGAGGGCAAGAAACCAAGTGGAGCATTGCCATACCGGCTCATCTTTCCTGTCCAGCATGGCTGTGTTCAAAGCACATTTCTCTGCAGGGCGAGAAGGAATCGGGCGTTCCCCCAGCAGACTAGCCCCTTCCATAGCATCTTTGCCTTCGCTCTACTTGAAATGCTTCTTGCTCTCTTGGTTGCAAGAAGCTCTTTTCCATATCTGAATCAAGTGTAAAACCAGCACAGTCCTCCTTGTGCTTCTGGAGGATGTTTTTAATATTTTTTTTCCCCTCTGAGCTGCTGCAGAGTGAAAAAGGACTCGTCTTGCCAGCTTTTGCAGTGGCTGTTTAGAACGCAGTGGGAAAGCAATAAACCCAATGAGGATGGATCAGAGACCCTCTCCAGCTGCTTGCAGCTGCTCCAGCTTCCCAAAGGTGTGCTGGGGATCTGAGAAGGAGGGCTGGGAAGCGAAGGCAAAGAGAAGGCTGCGCAAGAGGACCTTGTTGAGCTGCTACCAGCCACAATGCCCAGGGTGAAGGGAAGTCTGGCAGACTTGGGCTTGTGGCTCCTTACAAGGTCCATGAGGATCAATTCCCTTTTGCTAACACCTTTCCCTTCTCTATTTTCATGCTTTTGCGTAGCCTGGGGTGCCCTGTGTATCCGTTACGAATTAGTCGAACTGTTTCCCGTCACATGCCCTGGTACACTGGCCTTGCACCGTACAAAGGCAGTTCAAAATGAAAGGAAAGGGATATACCCACATCTAGCTTTGTCCTTCCTGGTCCTACCTGGACCTTCTTAGGGCAGGAGTATTTTACACTCTCTGCAGCACAGCAAGCTCTTGAGTCCAATGTGTATTGGGATATTAACAACGTAAAGCGCCTGTTTTCAATTGCTGAGACCAGGCAGGATAAGCTGCACCTTCTCGCTCTCCGTGGGTTGCAGTTTTTCCCTTTCCCACTCCTCCCTCTTTCTCAGTCACAGCCATTCTCAGCATCAGCAGTTTGTCTCACTGGTGAGACATGTTGTTCCACCTTGGTATCTGCTACCCTTGTGGCTGTGCTGCTTCTGAAATGATAGATTGAAAAGCTTGTTACTCCGGTTAAGCCTATCCATAGATAAATGCCTGCATCTCTCCAAGGCTGTTCCATCCCTGAGGGCCAGGCTGGCCGCAAGCGTGCTGTCGTGCAGGTAACCCATATGACTCAAATAGCCATTGAGAAAACGCAACCCCAGGGTAAAGCAGTTGCATGATTGTGGCATGGAACTACTGTCTGTTGAAGACTCTGCAGGGATCTGACTCTTCCGTACTTCATCCCAGCACGAATTTCGGAAGAAGCTTTGCTTGCACCTCCCCAGGGTAAAAACTGCCTGCGTCCAAGAGCAGGCTTGCAGCTGTGAGACAGAAGGGAGAAGTCAATCTTCCCAGACACGAGTCAACTCTGTGGTCACACAACTAATGTTTAACTCTTGGGGAATTTGGCGTTCAAACCCTGGTAATCAGGGCTGCAGAAAGATGGGGGGAGAAACAGGCGGCAATGCAGCTGGTGGGTATATGTGTGTGCAGGCAAGCAGGGGAACTTTACCCCAAGGGACTTGCAGGATAGACATTGGGGAGCTCCTCTTCCTTGGGTTTGGCTCCCGGAGCTGGGGCTTGCACTGGCGCAGAAACAAGTGGTGAAGAGGAAAAGCCTGCTGCTTGCCCTAATGCTAATGGTTAGGTAACTTCACCTGGGTTGTAGGAAACTTGGATTCTTGCTCTTCCTCCTTCTCAGACCTTAAATCCACTCTGCCCTGAAGGGAACTCCGGGGCATGCATGAATGCTGCCTTCTTTCTCCTTCTCTCTTGAGGGTATTCCATTTTGTATTTAATATTTTCTGGGCCAGAGAGCAGGAGAGCTAAGGAAATAATCCCAGCGATGAGAAGGTTGCTCCAGGCTCTGGTCTGTTTCTGTGAATATTACTGCATGCAGAGTTATGGAATAGAAGCGTTACCAGCAGCAATGCCTGGTTAAAGGAGCTTTCCCAGCGACAATTAAGTACTTAAAGACTTCAGACATTGCAAGGGTTCAGCAGCAGCTGAAGAAAGGGTGGCTGATGTGAAATTTGGACAGACGCCTAAATTGGCAGGCTGAAGCAAAATTCCTTTTGCAGGCCTGGCTGTATAACAAAACAAATGTGTATGTCCAGCTGGTTGGATAAGGTCTCGAAAGCCAGCCCACCGGAGGGCAAAACTTGGAGCCTGTGGTGCTGCCTGACAGCCCTCTGCGGCTGCAGCCGTAAACCAAGTGTTCCAGTCACTGCGTCTTCCCCCTGCGAGTACGCATCCCACTGCAAACCAAGTGGGGCGGCGCGGGGTGGGGGAGAAGGACACTTGCAGACCCGTGAGGAATCACACTGAAGCTACCATAGCTCGCAGGGGAACGATGTTGTGTCTGCACAGGCATGACTGCAGAATCAGGGCTTGCAAAATGACTTGTAGCTGTGGCTGGTGCACAATGCGATAGCCAGGTAGGTGGAGGCAAGCCGCCATTTCAGAACAGGGGACTTCTAGTGCCCACACACAGCTCACAGTGCCTGAGCTTTGTATAGAAACCTCCAAGCCAAGCAGACTTTGTGGTGCTGCTCTATTTTAGAAATAGCAAAGGCTGAGTCAGCCCAGATGAGATTGTTCCAGGGACTTTCTGGAGGAGATGAAACCTTTCTGTTTTCCCAATATCCACAGAAATGAAAAGGGGTAAAGGCAGAGATTAAGCTCACATGATTGCAGTGAATTTGCTTCCCCTGATGTGCTCCCTTTCCCTGTCCCCCTGCAAAGTCATCACGTGAATTAACTTATGAGTGGTGTAAGAAACCTTCAGAGGAAACACGTCATCCCCCCCAGCCTGACCCTGACAACTGAAGGGAACTCCACCCCTGATGCAAAATCACAGATCTAGGAAAATCCCTGAATCTTTCGCTCTCATTGGATTGATTTTTTTTTTTCCCTTCTGCAAAAATTATTGGAGAGTAACAAACATCTTGTAGGCCAGGTAAGTGCAAAAGTCTCGTCTCCATGAATGTGTAACTTGGGCAGCTGTGTTACGTGAGCTGCGTGTGTGACACAGGCTGCAGCTCCATTGGGAAAATCCCCGCTGGAGAGGGAGAAAGAGGAGAAGGTGATGGACTTAGCTGCGGAAACGGGGAGCACGTTTAGTACAGGAAAACTGCAAGTTCGCAGCAGGACCTGGATAAATAAAGGTGCAACTAGAGATGGAGCCAGACTTGAGCTGTCAGAGAGGCTGACTGTTGTGAGCTTGGAGGAAATTGCAGGAATACTGTATTGTTTGGAGGGGCGATCTGCTGCTTTCACTGGCAGTCCTCTTCTCCTACCCGACAGGGTAGAGAGTAGCTGCTGTGCGCTTTGCATGCCCTCATGGTGTCAGTGAGCAGGATTTGAGCTGGATTTCACCCTGCCCTTCTGCCTGCACTCGCCTCCTGCTCGCCAGCTAGACTCTGACCCACAGCCTGCTTTTCAGCATCTTCTCTGAAATAGGTTTCCAGGTCTTGGTCTATCTCTAATCAGTAGATACATATTTTTAAAAAGCCCTGCTGCAGAGACAAGTACTGTTCTTGAAGCGTAAGCAGCCTGGATGAAGCTAGCCTTGAGCCCCGGGGCGCTGATGGTATCTCCATGGAGCTGCAGCTCACAGCCATGCGCTGCTGGCACAGAGCCATCCTGTGGAGCCATGCGCTGCGGCAAGGAGCCATCCTGGCCAAACTCTTCATCCCAATGCCCTTCCAGCAAATGGGGGGCTGTGGGGGAACACCCTGCATTGGGAATGATGAGCTGACGTGGGGTTAGCGGGACAGGGATGGTCTGTGCCTCCTATAAGCTGTTGCCAGGTCCGGGAAGGCAGGGTGGCAGGAGCTCTGCAGAGGGCTGGGGAAGGTCTGGAGGGGATGAGCAGGTGAAGAAGGAAGGAGCTGGGACCTGGGGACAGTACAAAGCGAGCCACGTCTTCAGTGAAGAGGGAACTGGGGGAGATGCTGCTTGGAGTCGGTGCATCTCCAAGGTGCTCTCATCATCTCTCCTCCTGTACGGAGGTTGAATGAAGGCTGCAGGCATGGAGCGCTGGCTTTCCTGGCATTTATGTAAACTTTGTGTTTCTGTCACCAGCTGTTCAGATAGCTACCCTGCTCTGCTTTTGCTCTATTGTCCTCTGGCCATGTCTTGAAACGCTCTGGGAGGAGGGCAGAGCTTCTTGCCAAGGCCTGATCTCCCCATACCTGCAGCCACGGGAAGCTCAAGATGGTGGTTTCCTTGTAGCACCTCCTCTTGGTATGGGGAAGGTTGGGTATTTCTGACCTTTTCCTCTTGCTCTGCAATTGCAGTGTCTGCATCCAGGGACATCTGTTTTCCTATATCCACTCCCCCAGCGCTTATCTACATAGCAGGGCATGGGGTGACCTTTAGATGTAAACAGATCTGGATCAAAGTACAATCTACATCTCTGGAGTTAATGATGTCTGTCTCTTTTGCCATGCAAGAAGTAAAACGCAGAGGGGCACAACTCCTGTGTTGAATTAAGTGGCTCCATTTCTCCCTGTGGCTTTCTGTGGCTGAAGTACAATAGTCTCTGTGCCTCCTTGGCCAACAAAACACATTATTGCCCTTTTTAAGATCCGCATGTGCCTGGGGAAGTAGGGTTTGGAAAAGGTTCCTATATCCCATCTGCTTGGCAGCAAACACTTGAGGTAGCCTCTATTATACATTGCTAATCTGAAAAGTGTTTTGCTGTCTTATGGGAATTCTTGGAGGCTAGTTATTTTCGTGAGGCGAAACGCAAAAGTATGTCCTTTAGGCAGCAGTTGCTGCACTGAGTGTCCAAGAAATGCCTGCAGATGAAGGAAGCTGATAGGAGGTGGAAAAAACCCTCCACCATAGTTGTATACACACATACATGTGTATGTATACACATATATAGGTGTATACCCATGTATGTACATGGGTATATCCCCATGTACACAACTCCAAGCACTGCCCATCCTGACCTGGCCCCACCGTGATGCCTGCAGCAAGGGAAGGGGCTGGTCCCACCATGTTGCTTTGCTCTGGGGTGCGATCCAGAGGATACACACATGCAGCGGCCATACCAGCAGCGCGGTCCCTGCTATACCACCCTCTCATGCACAGCAAGTGTGACCATGTCCTGAGCCACCATCCCCTGGCTGACACCACCAGCCAAGGTTGTGTGCGTGGGGAGGAAGGGGAAGCACAGGAGGTACAGTCATTACATTTATAGTTGTGTCTTCTTTACAACTGGTATATAAATGGTTGCTTTTGATTCTCCCAAAGGTACAGGACAGTGCTGTCTCCAGACCCAAAGGGCAGGCTCTGCGGCACCAACAGTTTCCACACAGTAGCTGTCAATGTCATCCCCGGTTCTGCTTGCCATAACCTTCCAGGCCATCAAGAAGGCTCCGTCGGGGACCTGCCAGCCTCACACGATGAACCGCCACTTGCCAGGACTTGCACCGAGCTCCCCGGGATACTGAGCTGCTGCTCGGGATCCTGACCGCTCCCGATTCCTCACTGTGCTGCTGGTAGCGGGGAATCGATGTCCAGTTTGGGACGTTGGGCAGAGCCAAGCCTGTTACCATCCTCTGTGTCCTTGGCGGACTGGGGGACCGGGCTGGACCCCCTGCTATGAGGGAGCTCCACATGAGTGAGGGACGGGATTTGGGCTGTCCCTAGTCGCTCTGGTGGGAAGAGCCGCCTCCTTCCTCCTCTCCAGCTGGGAACTGGGTCACTGCTGGAAGCTGGGGATGGCGCTGTGTGGACCCCTGGCCGGGGCCGGCAGCCTGGCAGCTGAGCACTAGCAAAGCCCAAGCACCACTGTCGGGCTTAGTGCTGCCTGGGGGGCCGCCGGCATCCCCACAGCAACTGCGCTCCGGGGATGTAGGTGCTGGGTGCAGGAGGGGTGCCGGGAGCGATGGGCCGGCTGGATGACCATGCCAAGAGGAGGATCGTGGAGCTGCGCAGGGCCGGGCTCAGCTTCCGCAAGATCAAGAAGGTGCTGGAGCTGGATGACATCCGGGTGACGCCACAGGCCGTGTACCTCTTCCTTAAGCGGAAGAGCATGGAACTGGGGTCGGCAGCTGGCTGGGATGGGGACCAGCCCTGGCCCCCACCACAGGGGCGTGAAGCTGAGCCGCCCGAGGCGATGGGTGCTCAGACCCCTGCAATGCCCGGCGGGGGTCCTGTGGGCAGCCGGGCACCCTGCCCCACTGGCAGCCAAGACACCAAGGAGGGCATCCAGATCGTTAGTGTGGCCTCGCTCTGCAAGGACGGTGGGCAGATCGGGGAGGCCCTGCCCATGGGACTGCCCCCCGGGAATGGTAAGGTCTGGCTCCCTGCGGAGGATCGCCACCACAGCCCCCACCCCGGCATTGCTAGGCTGGGGAAAGGGCTCCCTGTCCCTTGCCGGGGAGTCCCCAAGGGCCTTCTTTCGAGGCGTTTCTCTCGTTGTCCCTTGCAGGCGATGATGGCTCCACAGGCGTCCCCTCGGCTCCGGGGAGCTGCCCCCCTCTGGGGGGCCCAGCCACCCCCCTGCAGCCCCTGCCCAGCCAAGGGCGGCTGGTCGCACCCCCTGCCAGGAACCCAGCCCTGATGGTGAAGAAGAAGATCGTGGACAGGGCTATCGTCCTGCAGAAACAGGTATGATGCCAGGTGTCACAGCAGGACGGGAGAGCCTGTCTGCTCCAGCCAGGAGCCGGTGCGGTGCTGCCTGCTGGGATGGCCCCGCTCAGCACCCGGCTGCGCCTAACCCATGCAGATGGGGCAGGCCACTGGGGATGAAGGGCTGCTGAAATGTCCCCCCCTGACCTCTGTTAGCTGCACTCTTGAGCGATGCTTGACCCTGGTGCTTGGCAAGCTCGTCTGGGAAGCCCCTCCGTCCGCTGGGGCCATGGGGCGTGCTGCCCAACCACCTGCAGCCAGCACTCACTGCTGCCCTTGGGCGATGCTGGCCGTGGTGATGCCAGTTTCTGCCAGTGTTGGCCTCCAACCTGCAGCTCACAGACCCCCTCTTTAAGGCTTGGTTTCAGTACCATCTCGGGAGGTCCCCCAAGTCACCACGAGGACACCAGCAGGTGAGTGGTTTGGTGCTGTGCCAGGAGATGAAGGGCTGCAGTGGGCCAGGACGGGGTGACACAGCCAGGATGGCCGCCCTCTGGGACACGTCCAGCCACTGCAATCCCTAACGCGTACACTCCCGCCTGGCTGTGCCACAAGACTCCTAGGCCTTGGCCATGCATGCTTTGTCCCAGCAGGTCCACGCCCCTGTGGCCATCCCACCCAGCACAGTGGGCATGCAGCCGGCTGGCCAGCCCCATGGCCAAGCCCAGCTCCGCTGGCAGCCGTGGCGAGCCACGGGGCAAGTGTAAGTGACACAGCGGTCCCAGGACCAGCCCCAGGTAGGCTGCCAGCAGGGTGGCATGGCTGTGGGGCTACCCCAATGTCCAAGGTTTACCCCTTCAGAGCAGGCTCCGACCTCTGGGGATTTCACTGATGGGCAACGCTGTTACCCCCACAGAGGATGGTAGGACGCTGACACCTGCCTTTCTCGCCATGGCATCCTGGGTACAAAACACAGCCGTGAGTCGGGCTGAGCCTTCATCCAAGGCCCTGTCTCTGCTCAGACACAGTAAACGCCTTCTCCAGCCCGCTCAGGTGTTTGTCAAGAGCCCTTGCCAGCTGCTTGAGAGGATGCAGGTTGTTCACCACCCTTTGCAGGAGAAAGGCTCCCCTGGGGATCAAAATCAGCATGTGATTCCTCTCGGGGAGCAGAACAGCCCTTTGCTTCAGGGTGCAATACAGGAAATGGGGGAAGCTGGAAAGAGAAAAAACAGGATACGCTATTTCTGTCCCTGCAGAGAGCAAACACAGGCCTGGCATCAGCACGGGCAGCCCGGCTGCCGTCCAGCAGCATCCACCACCGGATGGCTAAGCACATACTGACAGCGTGCAGGGCAACGTGGTGGTCCTGCAGCGCAGCGGCACAGGGGCTGGGTGGGGATGAACCGCAGCTCAGAGCACAGTGAGGTCTGGAGGTCCACAACAAGGTGATGGCTTTCTCTCATGCCTTGTAGCTAAGTGCAGAATAAATCCTTCTCTTGCTAACCGCCATTGAAGGAGCAGCTGATAATGTTTCACCTTCCCTTCTCTCCTGCGTCCCGTTACTGCAGGCCAAAGATGCCAGCACTCAGACTGCCATGCTGAACCCCGTGAGTCCTGGAAATCAACACCTTGCTTGGGGCGGACCAGTGCTTCCCCCTGCTCCCAGCTCCCATGCCATTGCCGAAAAGCTGGATGCTGTACAGACGGAGATCCAGAAGCTAAGCCAGGCCCTGCATGCGGTGCTGGAGAGGCAATGCCGCCTGGAGCGCCAGCAGGAGCACCAGCAGCGGCTGCAGCAGGAGGTGCTGATGATGCTGCAGCAGCTCAGCTCCACCGTGAGCCACAGCACTGTGCCAGCGAACCAGCCCTGCGTCCCCTTCAGTGGTATGACTGAGCCCTCGCCCACCGTGCCAAACTTCAGCCAGTTCAAGATGGAGCTCATCTGACCTCACGCCACGCCAGTGTGCTCCAGCAGTGCTGCACTAATGGCAGGATGAAGCCGTGAAGAAGAACCATCTCTCAGAGGCTGTGGCAGCTGCCTAAGGATTATGTGGAGCACCCAGCAGAGAAGGTCAGCAGTGCCTCCTGTTTTCAGCCCTGTTGACTGAAAGGGGCTGTCTGGCACAAGAGGCAGGGCAACGGCAAGCTGAGGCCTTGCTTCTCCCGTGCTGCCCGTCCTGGCTGGCACTGGAGCTGGCTGGTGGCCCACGGACTTCAGCAGCGCAGGCAGGCTGCCTGCAAGTAGAACGTGCAACTGAGAGACACAGCAGGGAGGTGGGTCTGAAAGAAAATGCGAGGCTTCCTCTCACGAGGGTCAGTGCCGTGAGGATCAATCACAGAATTGCTTTGTGCCCTCCTTCTGCAGAGCCTTGTTCAGTAAAAATCTATATATGCCGTGGTTCAGAAACAGTGTGGGATGTCTTTCTTCATTTTACCTACCCCTCGCCCCACCAGTGAACAGGTTGGATCTGTCTTGGGCACTGCGACCACGCACGGAGCTGCGCAGGGTGCGCACACGCATGAGGTGAGACCAGCACTCCACACACGAAGGATGCTACCGGAGGCCTGGCATCAGCTACCGCACCATTAGGGATATATCATACTTGTGTAGGAAACAATCTTTTACTGAGCAGATTCCATCTAGGTCACCCTCCTCGCCCCAAATTCTCAACAGATCTGGAGTCTGGCACTGCTCCTGCCCACTGTCTGGCCAGGATACGGGCAGGACCATACGAGTAAGAGTTGCACCTGGGGACGAGCTGGGTATTTGTCTCTCCTCTAAACCCTTTCTCTGGGCAGGACATCCTCCTGGTTGTGGTCCCCAGCAGCAAGGGCTCTCCCTGGTGCAGGCTGCTGGTGGTGCAGAGCTGCTCGAGCAGGGAGGGGCACGATGCTGAGAACCCCCTTGCCCGGACAAGAAGGGCTCAGGGGAGGCTGATGTGCTTTCACTGCAGCAGTGGAGTCCAGAGGGACTAGAAACTGGACTTGCCTGTCAGGTGGAAAGGTCTGCTGGGGGGTGGCCTTGATTCATCACCCAGCAGTGAATTTCGAGAGGAGACAGAGTATGTCCTTCCTCTGCATCAGCCAAGCAGGCTTCTTTCTTTCTGGTCACCACACTTAGCACAAGCTTTGCCTAGAAGAAGAAGTCCCCAGCCTGTTCCTTTGAATTCCTTTAGTCTGAAGGAAAAATGTAGAAGTGTAAAAATAATTCAGGTATCTGTATGCACACATACACACACAGCTGTATACACACACACACACACATATACATATGTATATATACACCTAGGCATTTTGCAGGTCCTTGCAGCAACCCCGGTGGATGGGGGAGCTGGACAACCAGTCTGCCCACACAAAGAGACAAGCCTGGCCCCAGTGCTGTTAGACCCTGTCACTGCAGCTGTGCCCGGGAGCGTTAGAAGTCTGCTGCAATCTCCCCGCAGTCATTCATTTCGATGTTCGTGTAATTTTGGGGACGTCTGAAAAGCAAGAGACAAAGAAAAATGCGAGATCAGTCGCTCTGCTCTTTTGCACAAGGCAGCTAATCTGCATCTCAGCTTTGCGCTTAAAATGAAGAGGCTGGATGACCAGCCTTCAGCAGGCACAGAGTTTACTAAGGGCTCTGTTAATGTTTTGGGGAAAAACAGGAGCAGAAGACCTGCCATCACCTGGCACATGTATATCAGCTTAAAACCACCCTGGTTTCCGAAAGAGATTCCCTAAACTCGATTTATGGCATTTTTAAAATTCCTTTAAAAACATACATACTGAGTTTTCTATTACCCAAATGTATTTTTAAGAACTGTTCGCATTTCTAACACTAACATCAGATCAGTAAAAATTTATGGAAATAAATCCCCTGGGCTGGTTAAATAACCCATCCACTGTAACATTCATTTCAGACAAACATACAGCCTGAGTGTTAAGCTGCGGACTGCGGACAACGTTAGGGAACACCAAGTAATTATTTAAAGTGGTGTCATGTTATAATGTGGAAGCTGTTTCCCATCCAGGTAATCCTAAATTGTCCGTTGCTTCCACCCCGCTCTAACGAAGAGCTCTTTCCTGTGGCCAAAGCATCATCTCTCACTGCCCCTCGTGCACCGTGAGCCTTCAGCTTTCTGCTCTCCCGCCACAGCCCGTTGTAAGTAAGATTGATGGCCTTTACACTGTGCCCACTGACATGCCTAGCATTAGCCATGGTTTTACTCGTGGTTATCTTAACCTCCTGTGGAACTTGCAGTCTGCCACACAAAAGCAAAGAGGCTTCGCTGCAAAAATTAGGAGCAACATATTGGAGTGGTTGGATGCAGCATCTGAACGTAGGTGTTCACCCGAGTGAAGGAGCAGGTCCATGCGCAGCGATTAGAGAGGAAGCACTGGGGAAGGAGAGGGTGAGATGCAAGGCAGATGGGAAAGTGGTTTCTCACCTTTTGATGAAGTAAAATGCCAGGCTGACCAACAAGAACATGAGCAGGAGAGATGCCACGACAAAGAGGGCGATTTCCCAGCCCTGGAAGGAAGCTGAGGGTGCAAAGGTAGAGACGGAACATTGTAGCCATGACCTTTCCCAGCACAGGATGCCACCAGGAGGTCACACAACCACAGAGTCACAGAATGGGTTGGGTTGTGTTGGGTTAGGTTGGGTTGGGTTGGGCTGGGTTGGGTTGGGCTGGGTTGGGTTGGAAGGGACCTTTAAAGATCACCTAGTCCAACCCCCTGCCATGGGCAGGGACATCTTTCACTAGATGAAGTTGCTCAAAGCCCCGTCCAGCCTGACCTTGAACACTTCCAGTGATGAGGCACCCACAACTTCTCTGGGCAACAACAGGTTGGGCTGTTCCAGCCTCCTGATCTGGAAAGCCACTCTTCCACCCCCACTGGCTGCACCCCTGTGGCACGCTGGCTCTGGCCGGCTCCAGCCTGGGTACCAGCTGCTGCTCCAAGCAATTGGGCCTCAGGGCTTCTGGGCTGTGTGTCCAACAGCTCCAAAAGCAAGGGGCTCCCTGCTGAAGCCCAGTCTCATGAGAAGACTTAGATACCCAAACTTCCAGTGGTGTTGGCGTGATAGGGCTGACTACCCCATCACACCCAAGGAACTGACCGTTGCTAGCTCTCTCGCAATGACCCACCAGTTTCTAGAAGGCAGCTGTGTCTGGGAAGCATCACCGGAGGACTCTGGTGGTCCCTCCCTCCCATTGCCCCTCTCACGTGGAGACGTGGCCTGGCCCTGGCAGCCCCGCCTGCCGTGCTGGAAGCAGATCACGATGCTTAGCTTCGCCTCCTACTCACCACCGCTGTGCGACACGGAAGGTGCATTTTTTGGGGCGACGCACTCGGGACTGGTTTTCAGCACTCTCCCGTCCATGGAGAAGGTGTGGGGGCTGGCCAGGAAGCCCTGGTGCCAGGTCTCGATGGACTGCTGCTGCTCCGGCTGCCGAGCCCACACCTGGCCCCAGACCTTCACCAGGGAACCCACACACGTCAGGTTCAGCTCTGCAGAGAAATAACAGCGGGTTTTGGGTGGTTGGAAACCCTCGGGCTGTTCGACAGCACATTGCTGCCATGACTTCATGCCCTGCTCCAGTAACACCCTCCTGCTCCCGTGCTCTTCACCGTCTCCTCCCCACCTCTCTGAAATCACGCTGCCATGCTGTATCGCAGGTAACGAGCACATGCTCAACCTTTCTTTTGGTGACAAAAGGGAGTTGGAGTTGTCTTCCCAACCCAGCAAAATACTTTGTACTACACTTCATAACTTCACGATCTCTACCCATTGGTGAGAGTTGACTGAAGTTGTTCAATGGGTCAAAAATGTGTTTGGGTGAGCGAAAAGCTTTGGGCAAACCAAAGCATGGCTGTGAAGTCTTCATTTCCTTACAAAACCAGCCAAAAATAGGAAACATTTCTTCCCATCCCTCAAAAACTGTAGGTCCCTAAGACTTCCAGAACTGACTTTTTGGTCCAGGTACTTTGAATAAGATAGGACACTGAAAGGATCTGATAGAGAAAGAGTTGAGAACCAGAGTCCTCTAGAGTGCAAACGGCTTTTTGCTTTGCGGGTTTAGGATGTTCAGTTTGTCTGGCAGACATCTCAAGGCATCATCAGAGACTCCCCTTCCTCACGGTCCCTCTAGCTTGCCCTTCCTCTAGCAAGCAGCCTGTGCCAGGCTCTCTCTGGCTCTCCTCGCTGAAATCGCATGTACCCAACCACTGCTCCTCCAGTTCCCCCAACTCGAGTGCAAGCCTGTAAGTTTGGCTTGAGAAGGGACCATCCTGATGACGAGCAACTATAGACGGGTGAGGGAAGAGGGCACCAACCTTGCAGGTAGAGCTCAGAGACACCGCAGGAGCACTTCTCCTCTAGGGACCTCACCAAGACCCTTCCCAAGCTTTCCAGCATCCTCCTGTGGTGCAGGGTCCACATGGAACAGTCTAGAGGAAAAGGAGATGGGGTTTTCGGGGTGCAGCTCAGGGCTGTTAATAAGCTCCCAGCTTTGTGCCCCTTCCAAAACACTTGGCTTCACACCTGAGCTCAGGAGCAAAGCTCCTCTGGAGCCTGCATCCCACCCTCCTCTGCATCCCATCCTCCTCTGCCCCCCTCCTGCGGGGTAAGTCTTCACTTCTGGCCTTCTACCACCACGAACGCCTGCTTCACTCCTTCACCAACCTCCCAGGGGAGTGGGGAAGAGGCATGCCCCGCATGTCCCACCACACGGGCCAGTACGGAGCGGTCTCTCGTGCTGGGAGAGGAGGGAGATGTCCACTGCCTGCTGCTCTCAGGAGGCTGGAGGAGGAACCTCCATTTCACTTTACCCAGGTCTTGACTGCCCCGAGCTGATCCAAGCATGGCCTTTGCAGGGGCTGGAGACCCCACTGTACTTTTGCTTGCTGGCTCTGGGGTCCAGACTGAGCCACACTGCTTTGTTCCTGTGGATGGGCTGAGACGGGAGGGTTTGCTGGCAGTTTCCCTGACCGTGCCCCCACCATCATGAGAGACCTGGGAGGGGCTTTCCTGCCATTGCTGCAAATCTAACCCCGCAGAAAGAAATCCCAAGAGCATGGCTCGGCCCTGCCCGAGCAGAGGCGTCTCAAATGAAATACATGGCCGCCTTCATACAAGCACACGCTGAAGCTGCGAGTGAGGCTGCCCTCCTCAGATGGCAGCATCACATCAACACATGGGTGTCTGTACCAGCCCTCCCCCAGCACGTCCCCTTTCATGACTGGGAGGCGGCAGGGTCCCCACCAGCATCCCCCTCCCATGCCACGGGAAGTTGGGGTCAGCCTCCCGTCCCCCCCCAGCCCAGCCCTCCCACCCCGCACCAGTGGGGGCTCCCAGCTCCACTCACTGGGTGTCAGGAGGCAGAGGTGGAGATCCACTGCGAAGGTGTCCTGGGGACAGCTGTTCTGCAGACCAGGGGTAGGGTCCGAGATGGCAAACTGCAGCTCTGCGCTGGCATTGCCGCAGGCGCAATGGCTCAGGGACATGGGCCTGTCCGCAGAAGAGGAGTCAAAGCTCACCAACACATGCACCTTTCTTCCCACCTCCAACCACAAATCCCCGCTGGGCCCCAGTTCCTGACGTTGCTGGGGATGACGGAGAGCTTGCTGGAGCTGGAGCTGAGATCATCTTTCACAGAGCCATCACAGAGATGGGTCCAGCCAACCCCACCAGTTGGAGAAGACCTGCGCTTGGCCAGAGCAAACCCATTTGGTCTGACTGGCTTCTGGAGGCGTAAGATTGCTGCCTCATTACAGCCAGCCTCCCAAAATTAAGGGATTGTCCTCCAGGATAAGGAGTTTTCAGTTCCCCGGGAAAACCACACACGTGGGGCTGTGCTCTGTGCACGTGTGCTCGTAGAAGAGGCTGCGAACGCAGAACCTCCTGTCACACCGATGGGACAGGGGAGCAGGGGGGCTTGAGGAAGACAGATTTAACTAACAGAGGTGCTCTTGTGGACAGGAGAAAGCCTGCTAGTATTCCCACCAAGAGAAAGGTTCATTCCTATTTGTAGTTGAGTCCACCTAGGAGTGAAAGGGATGTCAGGTTTTGTTTTGTTCTGCTGCTCACAGGGTTATCCTTTGTTGTTTGGTTTGTTGTTTGGGGTTTTTTTTAAAGAAAAAGTTTGGCAAAGAAGCACATACAGCTGCTATCTGTAAAGGCTGCATTCCTTCATGTGATGCCATACATATCCCTTGGGGGAAGCAAGTGGAGGAACAAAGTTCAATTCCCTACGCCAAGGGTGGGGAGATGTTTTTCCATTGCAATGTGCTACCCACCCTTCTGTTTTTCATCACAGCGCTAGTGACTGCATTCAGCCGTACAGGACAGGGGACAAGGCTGCAAGTTCAGCAACATGCCAGCCGGAGGCTCTGGGTGCGGGGAACCCAAAGACATTTTCCCAGAGAAGTGATCTCACCTGTCACCCTTGCAGGGCACAGCGTAAGATGGTCCGAGGAAGTCCAAGTGCCCTCCAGCTGTGCTGGGCTCACACGTGTAAACCAAGGCATCCACCAAGTTCTCTGATGTTGCCTTTGTGCCACCAGGAATCAAGCTGGTGCTGTACACAGCAATAGCGCTGGAGCCTTCACTAGCAGCAGAGATGTCCTTGAAAGTCAGGTTTATGCCATCTGGAAATGCCAGGGGAATAAGTGGGGTGAACATTTAGATAGTGTTAGGCTGAGCCTTGAGCCTGACGGGACAAGCTGGTAACGAGGAGAACTCCAAGAACAGAAACGGAAGACAAAATAATGGTGGTGACTGAGGCCAAGTAAAGCTGTAAAGAAGCGACTGCTTGCTGTGAACACAGGTTTCCAAAAAGATCAAGGTTCCTCTGAGATGCAGAGTCCTCTTCATTCAGCCCAGCCGGAATTTCAGGTGAACACAAAATAAATCAAGATAAAATATGCCAAGGAAACACCACCTCAGGACCAGGAGGAGGCAGCAGCACTGCAGAGCTCAGTGAGCATCGGTGAATGTGGCATCAGTGAACGACCCACCCGACAGTCCTGGTGGACCCTGCTTCTCCTGAAAGCCCCCTTGTCTTGGTAGTGGCAGGAGGAGCTTTCAGTCCTCCCGGTCCCTCTGCCCTGCACAGGGAGCTCAGCAGAGGCATGGAGGAGGATTAAGCACCTTCTCAGCTGGAGTGTGATGGAACAGCCCAGGTGGAACAAAGAGAGAAAAAACAGGAATAAAGGACAGGAAAGGCAGGGAAGAGTTGCTCCCCACTCCATGCACCCTCCTCCATCCCTTTCCTCAAAGCCGCTCAACCACCTGCCCATTTGTTTGAAGACAGACCACACGCCAGGTCCGTGCCATCAGCCTCACCGTGCCCGTGCCCTCCATCCAGTGCAAACACGAACAGCCCCGTGGCTCCAACGGTGCCCTTCAGTGGGATGCTGGCATGCGCCTTGCCCTCCTTCCCTGAGAAGACGACCAGGCTGAGCCCTCCCAGGCTGGTGCCAGGCTTCCCCTCCAGCTCGACGAAGCGGTAAGGGGTAGCGCCACCGGCCAGGCACAGCTCACTGATGCGGACGGCAGGAGGGACGGGCGCTGAGGAGCTGCTGCAGAGGTTCTCTCCCAGCGGTGTCACCGTGGTCACCTGCGGGGAGACACAGAAGCTGCTGCCACCACTGCTGCTCCCATTTCTTCAGTGAAGCAATGGCTGCTCACGGCGTTACCTCTTGTTTGTGCCTCCCACGGCTCCCCGGTGAGGCCCAAAGAGGACGTGGTGGTTCTGCCTCACACTAGCTGCTCCTCACTCCCACCATCTGTTCAAGGGTTGGCCTGACTGCGGGGTCCTATCACCACGCATCTCCATCGCTGCCTTTGCTCCCACCCTCGGGACTAGGAGCAATTCTCTTTCCCTACTGTCAGGAGCACTTCTGCACTTGCGTCTCCAGTCCACAGCATCGCTTCCTTGTGGTCCTCTCCCACTGCAAACACACCTCCCTCCTGCCAGCAGACCTCTTCTGCATCTAGAGAAGTTTTAGTGCTCCATTTTTGGACCTGAGCACACCTCTGCGGTGATCTGATCCCAACAGGCATCAGCAGTGGAGCAGCAAGGCCCTCCTTTACCCAGCTTTGTGCAGGACAAGCATACAAACTCTGTCATGTTCCTTCAGGGGGACTATCTGAAACCAGGCATTTTGAAATAAAAAGGAACAGTTCAGACAAATTAACACAAATCAATCACACCAGTGGTCGAGGCACGTCCTTCACACATCGGCTCTGCAGAACACTGGGTTTCAGGGACATGACGTGCTGTACCACACGCCCCGAAGGTGACACCAGACAAGGTGGCTCCACATCTACCTTGGGGTAACTTGAGAGTCCAGGATGCTGCCCAAAAGCAGACTCCCTGGTTCTGGGGTTGGTGGCATGTGAACTGTCTTCAGGGATCTCCTGGTTCTGAGCCCCGCTGCACAGGGCAGGGAGCTGTTACCTGGCCAACAACAGGCAGGTGAACGGGGCAGGAAGGTGAGGGCTGGTGAGAGCATCAGCAGACGGCAGGAGGTAGATGTGGCTCAGCAGAACACCCCGCTCTCCCAAATAAAGGACATACTGAAACACAACTGCTCCTCTCCCAGTGTCTATGGATGGAGAACGGTCATCTGCCCTCTCAGTGACTATGGACAGAGGAAGGACGTCTGCCATCAACCCACCTGGAAGCTGCTCTGAAGTTTTGTGCTGAGGCTGTGGCAGCGGCTCAGAGACTCATCCTCAGTGCTGTGAGAGTCATTTTCGTACAGGATGCTCTGCCCCGGTACCAGCACTTTGACCAGTTGGTCTGCCTTCTCTGGCATTCGGGATGTGTACACCACAGCGTCCACCAGCCCCTCTGCAGTCACAGCCATGTTCAGCGCGTAGAGGGTGGTGTTGCTGTAGTAGAGAGCCACAGCATCCGCCCCGTTCTGGATGGTGTTGGGGGGCAGCCTGATCATGGGTGCTGGGCTGACGGTGCTGCTCCCCACCAAGAAGTAACCCAGCTCATCTGTGTGATGTCCAGACAGGTCCAACACCCGGTAGGCCCGGCTATTTTTACCGTTGTAGAGGACCAACCAGTATCCCTGGAGGTCAAAGCGTGTCCGTCCAGTGTAGAAGAGTTCGATGTACTCTGCGTCCTCTCCTCCCCCTGGGTTGTCTGGGTTCACCTCATTGATGAGTAGCTTGGCCACTTGCACAGAAGGCTCTTGAGTCCCTTCCGGTATCTCTGATGGGACACCTTGGAAAGCAAAAATGTCACAAATATGGGCCTAAGCACAGAGCTGCAGGGAAACAACACAGCGTTGCACACTATTTTGTTGGGGTGAGAACAAATTCAGCAGAGGACTGAGGATGCTGGCTCAGATTTTTATCATCTG
Organism: Gavia stellata; assembly: GCF_030936135.1. Classification (NCBI taxonomy): domain Eukaryota; kingdom Metazoa; phylum Chordata; class Aves; order Gaviiformes; family Gaviidae; genus Gavia; species Gavia stellata. The sequence continues at coordinate 19,287,729 of NC_082611.1, read as the reverse complement.
TGTGCTCTATGTTCCTTAGAAGAGCCCTGGCAATACTCTGGCTAATACCAGCTGTAACAACAGAGCTTGCTGTTATTTCAGGTAATGAGCGATATGGGCTCTTGTAACTGGATGCGATGGAATTGGAAGGGATCTTTGCCAGAGTTGGGGAAAGGGAGGGAGTGACATCTCCCTCCTCTAGAAGAGCCAGACCCACACGTCCACCCTCAAACACATCGTATCCCCCAACCTGCAAGAATGATGACTGGTACCTGGAGGCAAGTCTGGCACATTAGTATCTGTGGAACAGGAGCTTTCTGCTGTGATGTTTCTTCTGTCAAAAATCCCAAGTCTGGGCGTCTCTAGGAAGGTCTTGAAGGCTAGCAGCAGGCTTCTCAGCTGGTCCTCTGACTTAGCAGTTAGCAGAGTGGTGAACACAAGACCCAGGTCCTGGCAAGCTGCCTTTGGCTCTGCAGAGGCAAGCAGAGAACTGCCTCAGTTTCCCCATGCTGCCAAAGACCCACTTTCTCCTGGAAGAGACACAGAGCTCACCAGCTCACCTCTACCACCACTGCCCTCCTGGTCAGGCTGACTCAGGGGCAGCTTGTACCCGCCGCACAATGCTGTGAGCTCTGCCTGTGCCAAGGGCCACCCTGGGCCAGCACACCCAGATACTGTCTTCATCCTTTTGAAGCCTTACATTCCCAACAGCGAACAGAACGGTCTCTTTGGGGGGTGTCTAAACATAAGCTAAACATAACACTGCTGACAATGCAGGCTGCAAAGTCACGGCTCATCTCTTCATGTGTCTGCGTGGGCTCATCACGCTCGTGCACTAACCTAGTAGGGATATCAGAAAAGCAACGCAGACCAGTAAGTCCACTTGCGTTTCTGCTGCAACTTCGCTTAGTTCTTATGGATCATAAGGTCAAGCTGGCAACAAGCTCCCAGTCGAGACATCAACCCTGTTGCCACATCTGTCTGACTGCAAATGCTCAAGGCCAAAATAGCTGGTGATCTGCAGATGAGCAGTGATACGTTGGTGCAGCTGCAGATGGGAGTGCTCTGCAGAACGTGGAAGAACAGCACCGTGCTCTGCCTAACATTCGACATTTCTGTCATCAGCACCAAGTTCAGATTAGCTGGGATCCAAGCCAGGAGGACGCAATGCAACAGGGAACACAGGGCAAATGGGCGTTAACCACCGGTGGTCCCTGGACTGCCCCGCTCCTGCCCAGCTCACCTTTGAAGTAGGCAACAGAGACTCCACAGCTGCAGGATCCATCGAGGGCCTGGACCAGAGTCATCAGAATCTCTTCGGACTTCAGGATCCACTCCTGGCAATCTAGGAAACAAAAAGCCAACTGTTACCCATCCAGTGTGACCTCGGTCATAGGATCCAGCTCATTCTGGGTTGGGTGCAGCTCAGCTCCTGCTTATCACTCAGAGGGCCCGAAAAAGCTTCTCTTCAGCCCGAGCAGCTGGGTGTGGGAGTGAAGACTGGAGAAGCTCAGTATGGCATGTGTTGCCATGAAGAAAAATATGGCAGAGAATTATCAGATGTCGTAGTTGCATTTCCTTTGGTGTTACGTTCACACAACCCAGCATGACTCGGGGTGGTCCTCCTGGACAGCTCTGGCTTTGTGCACATGCTCTTGTCCTTTGGGGGTCCTGCCTTCAAGAGCAGAAGTAACTAATACCCACCTGCTACACGAAGGCAGAAGGAGAGAGTCTGGCTGAAGCGTTTGCTGGGGCAATCATTGAACTTGCCAGGGGTGGGCCTGCTGAGGACGTAGGACAAGGAGTCCCGGGTCACAGAGCAGCAGTGGCACTGGCTCATGGACACAGCTCCCAGCTGGTACCTGCGAGAGACAGACATGTAAATGAAATAAAACATGACCTACCAGCCAGAGACCTGAGTGCTCTTTACCCACCAGTCACACCTGCCTGCACCAGAGGGTGAAACCATGCACTTATAGTCTTCTCCCTTCACAAGGTTTGGAGAGGTCTCCCATCCTCATCAGTACCTCCTTGTCTCAAAAAAAAGCCCAAAAGCTCACTAAATCTTGAGAGAGAAGAGCAGGGGCTTCATCCAACCCTTTCTCTTCTAGCACTGGCTGCTTTTTTGACTGATCTGAAGACAGGCAAGATAGTACAGACACACTCGTGCTCAGCCGGGCACCACTGGGAAGAATGGTGGGGTGCAGCTAGAGAAACTGGAAAGGTAGCACTTGAGGAGGAAATGCTTGAGCAAGAGCCCTCAACTCAAAGGCGAAGAGGACGAAGCCCCGCTGTGAGAAGTGGCACAGAGCAGAGCTGCTCAGAGCTCCTCAGGGAAGGAAACCATCTCCTTATGGGACAAGTGCAGATTTTGTTTCACAAGTGGGAGGAAGACAAGCAAAGGAAGGAATAGGAATATGCTGTGAATAAGTGGTGACCCTGTTGTGGGAGTAAACTATACCCTTTCCTGATGCAGTTGATTCCACTGTAGTCTCAAATGGTCTTTTCACAGGCCCACCCAGAAAGGGTGAATCTCCTCCAGCTACAGAGCCAGGACGTTGGGATTTAGTTGACAATTACACACAGAGGTCAAGTCTGGTGCTTTGGCGTCAAAACCACAGACAAGAGCTTGCCCAGATTTTTTTTGCTTATTGCCTGGTTCTACACACCCCACCCCATCTTCACGTGCATGGCACCTCTGCCTCTGCTCCTCCACCTGCTCCACTGTCCTTTAACCACTCTGTTGTCCTCTTTCTCCCGTTAGTAAGGAACGCCTAAAATGTGAAGGAAACAGTTCTCATGTCTCACAGAAGTCTGAGGTTACTAACATTTCCCTTAACCCAAAAAGACAAAAAGAAACCCAAAACCCAAAAAGAAAGTGCCTCAACCCAGAATGAACAGTAAGCCGGCTTCCAGTCCTTGGTTTGGATGAAGCAGGGCAGGGATTTCCTCCTGGGTCAGGCGAGCGATACTGAAGTCGCTCCCTCGCCCTCGTTTTGACCTAAAATTCCATCCTGAACCTAAGAAAAAGCTTTTCTTGTTGAAAGTGGTACTAGAAATTTATGATCTTGACCATTACACTTTTATAAATAATAAATAATTAGAATTATAAAATAATAACCAGCAATCATTTGGTCAGAAAATTCCTCCTCAAGTACTTTATTCTGCAACTGTACAGGTGCACCAGGACTGCTGTGGCAAGGGGGACACCTACACACTCAGACCAGGCGGTGGAAAAAGGCCGGGACTCAATACCGCCACGAGGGGACCCTGGTCTGGAAGGGGACCCTGTCTCCCAGTACTGGCTGCGGCTTGGGACAGCAGGCAAGGGTGACTCTGGTGCCAAACTCTCCTCCCAGCCCTGCCCAGCCTCTCACCGCTTTTCCTTGTAGGCCGGTCTGCCAGGGGTCAGGGTCTCTAGCAGCTCAGGGTTCGGTTCCTCATTGCTCGTGTACACGAAGGCATCCAACAGGCCGGTCACCAGCAGCGCCTTCCCTGGGACAAAACTGCTGCTGTTGCCTCTGTAGAGGGCAATGGCATTGGGGCCGTCTCTGAGGACAGGACGGGTGGTGTTCTCCGGGAATGGCAGATCCACTGCACACCAGCAAGGAAAAGAACAACAATGGCACGTAAGCAACACATGAGCCATACCCCTGGTGCAGGAAACCATCATCTCTTCGGTTGTGGAGAGCAGGACACAGGAACTCAGAAAGTTGGGGCTGTCTGGTTATTGCAAATTTGGCATCCACTGCCCCATCTTTCTGCTCACTAACATTTCCCATGTTCGTTCAGCCTGAATTTCCCCATTTGTGGCCAGATCCACAGCGTGGAGGAAGCAGGAGGGAGAAATCTAAGCAGAGTTCGTCCTGCTATTTTGGTTCTGCAAACAGAGAAGCTGATTTACGCGTAAGCAGGGGAACTGGAAAGCAAGTGCTGATGTGACTTGGTCTACAGTAAAGTCAATTTTTAATTCTAAAAGAGATTTGCAAAATCCACTAACCTTTCAGGTGGCAGTTACTTTAATAGTACACAAAAATATTTATGAATTTACATTTTTTCCTAGCATTTAACAGTCCATGGTTTTTACAAACACAAACACTCTACACATACACACACATATATACACACATATGAGAAGTGCCACCAGGGCACCTGCACACTAAGGGGCACCCCTCTGCCTTAGCCCTGCCCAGGGGACTGCTTTTCCCCTCCCTGACTAATCTGGTGGCCTTCTACAATGGAGCGATTGTGTTGGAAGATAAGGGAAGAGCAACTGATGTCATCTATCTTATCTTCTGCAAGGCCTTTGACACTGTCCCACACAACATCCTTGTCTCTAAATTGAAGAGAGATGGGTTTGATGGACGGACTATTCAATGGATAAGGAATTGGCTGGATTGCCACATCCAAAGAGTTGCAGTCAACAGATCTATGCCCAAATGGAGATGAGTAGCAAGTGGTGTCCCTCAGGGGTCCATATCGGGACCAATATAGTTCAAGATCTTCATTAATGACATAGGCAGTGAGTGCACCCTCAACAAGTTTGTGGATGACACCAAACTGAGTGATACAGTTGACTCACTTGTGGGAAGGGATGCCAACCAGAGGGACTTTGACAGGCTGGAGGAGTGGGCCCACGTGAATCTCGTGAAGTTCAACAAGGCCAAGTGCAAAGTCCTACACCTGGGTCAGGGCAGTCACCAGCATCAGTACAGACTGGGGATGAATGGATGGAGAGCAGCCCTGTGGAGAAGGAATTGGGGATACTGCTGGATGAAAAGTTGGACATGAGATGACAATGTGCGCTTGCAGCCCAGAATGCCAACCATATCCTGGGTTGCATCCAAAGCAGCGTGGCCAGCAGGTCAAGGGAGGTGGTTCTGCCCCTCTACTCTGCTCTGGCGACACCCTACCTGCAGTCCTGTGTCCAGCTCTGGGGTACCCAGAGCAGGAAAGACATGGACCTGTCCAGAGGAGAGGTCCAGAGGAGGCCACAAAAATGATCAGAGGGCTGGAGCACCTCTCCAATGAAGAAAGGCTGAGAGAGTTGGGGTTGTTCAGGCTGGAGAAGAGAAGGCTCCAGGAAGACCTTCTTGCGGCCTTTCAATACTTAAAGGAGGGTTATAAGAAAGATGGAGAGAGACTTCTTAACAGGGCCTGTACTGATAGGACTAGGGGTGATGTTTTTAAACTGATGGAGGGTAGATCTAGATTAGAAGAATACGGAAGAAGAGTTTTACAATGAGGGTGGTGAGATGCTGGAACAGGTTGCCCAGAGAAGTTGTGGATGCCCCATCCCTGGAAATGTTCAAGCTTAGGCTGGTCCAGGCTTTGAGCAACCTGATCTAGTGAAAGATGTCCCTGCCCAGGGCAGGTGGGGTGGAACTAGATGGTCTTTAAAGGTTCCTTCCAACCCAAACCATCCTATGATTCATTTGAAAGCTTTCACGCTGGCATCTGTCAAGGGAGGACTTTTGCTCCAGTGCTCTCACAGCTTTAAGTTCTCTGCAGTGATAGGCAGACAAGCTGTACAAAGACAGGACTAACAGCCAGGGCCATTTTAAAATGGCCTGTTCCAAATCTGAAGTGGTTAGGTTAAATCAAGTGGTCAACTTCTCACAGAGTGCTCAGCATGGAGTCACTATGAAAGTATCCTTTTAAGATTATTAAAATGTAATCACACAGTGTCATTGGGTGTTTTTTGGGGGAAAACCTTCCACAAAAATGTGTGTGCATTATGCTTGTGACATCTTGACAAAGCCTTATTGGAAAAAAAATGCCACAGCATATCTCCAGTCACCTTCTTGACTTGAGTGAGCCTTGAGGAACAGTTAAACATAATCCTTAGAAATTTCCTGCTTAGTCTGCAAGCTGGTTGTGCTTTTGCATCGCTTTCTTTGAACCCCCGCAGCTTACTGACTGCTAACAGCCCCAGCTCATCCAGAGGTAAGAGCAGAGCACCTTTCCTGGTGAGAAAAGCAGAGCTCAAGTGGAAAATCAGCCCTTCTACTTGTGGTGAAAGAGTATTTGGAGCAGTTTGAATTATGAAAAGGAGCTCAACTGCTTTAAAAGAAAAAGTTTTAGTTGCAAAAGTATTTTTAGGGGAACCAGCTTTGTAAGGGATGAATATACTCCCCGACTCAGAAATCACGAGCCAGTGAATTACACAAGACATCTGCAGAGTCAGTGTCTCCAGCTGCCAAAATCTTCTTTTGAGGTACCCAAAATAGCAAGATATTTCTTCCTCCTCTGGTGGCCTGGAAGAAATCTTGAACGTTGTGAAGAAGTTCAGATCGCAGCTTCACACAGCCGATATATGCGTGACCCACATTAGCAGATGACGCAATGGAAGAAAAGCCCTTGTGCTTTTTCAAGAAGAGAGTATGTATCTGCTGTGGATGACCACCAAGTTACACGTAGAGAAGGGGGACACTTCAAGGAGATGTGCCGCAGTCAGAGTCCTGTGGCAGGCTGGCCACGGGGCTGGAGGCAGAACCGCGTTCTCCTGAGCAGCGAAGGCACACGTGGTCTCCGTGAGGACCCTCACCTGGAGCTCTGCAAGTCTATCACTGCTGCAAGACATAGCACCTCCACTTGTTTGTCCTGAAACCACCTCCTACCTTCTTTTGATGCCCTTTAGTTCTTGTACCAGGAGAAAGAGTAAGTGGTTGATCCCTTTCCACTTTCTTCAGGCTACTCCCATTTCTGAAACCTCCGTCAGGGCCCTCCAAAGCTTTTCCTTTTCTAGGCGCACTTAGTTATTTCTTCTGTGGAAGCATTTCCAGAGCACTATCCATCCTAGCTGACCTTCTCTGACTGTCTCCAGTTCTAATATATCCTTTTTGAGATTAAGATATTGTACCACACAAGACACAATTAAAGATACAAGCAAACCATGAATTTATACAGTGGCATAAAAGATGGCCTCCATTCTTTCCTCTTCTCCTAATAATTTCTAATATTTAATTTGCTTTATATAATTCCTTTTCCAGTAATTTCTAACATTTCATTTGCTTTTTTATCTGCCACTGAGTTCTGAGTCACATTTTCACTGACCTCTCAGAATGCCAAACAACAATAAAAAACGACAGCATCCTCCAGCCCCAAACTTGTCTGATCGCCCCCCCCAGCTCTGAGGTAGTCATCAAAACGCAGTCCTTACCTGGGGTTTTGCTTTGTGCTGGACCGATCAGAAGTAGCCCATCCAGTGAGGTTTTGCCGTAAATGTCCATGGTGAAATAAATGTCTTTGGTCCGACCATCGATCAGCACCAGAACAATGTCCCTCAGCATGGTGGAGTGGGGACCCTGAAGCTCGATGAACTCGAACTCTTCAGAAGAAGAGGCAGCAAGGACCTCACTGATCAGGACAGCAGATTCGTTCAGCTGAGAAGTTAGGATGCAGTGGTTGTCTGTGCCTGGGGTGGGCACGGCCACTTGGAAGATCCACTGAGAATCTGCCCCGCGGCACCTTTCTATTGACTCATCCACAGTCCTGAAGGTGGAGTCCTCCAGGAAAGCATCTCTGCCGGGGGTCAGTACCCTGACCAGCGTATCTGCTCTGTCCATCTTCTTAGTCTTATGGACCAAGGCATCTACTAGTCCATAACTTGTGACACTCATGCCCTCCTTGTAGTTCCCTTTTCCATAGTACAGAGCAATCGCGTCAGGGCCGTTCTGGATAGTGTTCTTAGGAATAACTATAGCAGGGTTCACAGAAGAGGAGCCAACGAGAAAGAGCCCTTGGCTGTTAGTAACTTTGCCCTGGAGGTTTAAAACTTTGTAGGCTCGGTTTCCATTGCCATTGTAGAAGACTAGATAGTAGCCATCCAAGCGGGCTGTTTGACCGCTGGTGTGATAGAGCTCCACAAACTCAGAAGTGTCCTCTCCTGGGCTGTCAGCATTGACTTCGTTAATCAAGAGGGTATGCTCTGTTTTCTGGTCCCTGGGGTTTTTTATGAGATTCTGAGCAGCAACCTTGGGAAACCAGACGTACACAAGTACCATCAATCCAGCATGCCAGATCCCTCCCATAATGAAGGCTGGGATTTTTGTTTCTGTTCAAATCTAGAGCAGAGGGGCCTGTCCTTTTCAGAGCCACAAACAGAGCACAGATGGAAGCTGCCACCACTTGGCTGTTGCTGGACTGCAATGCAAGGCCCCCGACCGGGACGCTGACTGGCAGAGGCACCGGCAGAGGCAGGCGCACTTCTTCGGGGAGTTTGGGTTTGCAAAGCAAAGCAGCAGTCCCACAAAAATCAGACTGAGAAGGGTATGGCTTGAACAAGAGATTTCCCAGCTCAGCTCCTTTAAAAGTCGGGGGGATGAAGGGGGAGTATGGGGAGAAAAGAAGAATCTTGTTAGGAAACACAGAAACACACCAGTGACATTTAACAGCCTTGACGCCCCATAATAATTTTTCCTCCCTGTGTTTCTTCAGAGGTTTATCAAGATGCGTAACAGCGACTGCAATGGGACAAAGCCAGCAGTCTTCAGTGTTCGAAACCCTGAGACTCGTGTGAACATTGGAAGTTGTACAGTGTCTGTGTTAATAGTTATTTCCCATTTTTCCCAATTTTTCTATTTTTCCCCCAAAATTTTTTATTTTTCCAAAAATTTTAAATTTTCCCCAAATTTTTTTTCCCCCCAATTTTTCCCAACTTATTCCATGGGAATTAACAAAACATGACACTAAAAAGATGATCGTAACCATCTTCTCCATCAAGGTGAGGGTGGGGAAGGAGAGGACAGATGGGTTTGGCTGGATTCTTGTCGCATGCATCACAGGGCAGCTCCACCGACCACCACACCAACCAACCCTGCTGCAGCTCCGGCCGACGCGGAGTAAGTCTGCAGTACAAGCAGTGGGGAGGAATTGACAATATAAGATGCTTGAAAAAAAAAGTGAGATTCGTTTTCCCATTTCCGGAGATGTTTCCACGAACAGCTGTACCATCACCTACTGAGTTTAGATGACCTCCTTGAAGTCTTTGGCCAGCTGAGATCAGATGTGTGGAGGTTTCCAGCCCGTGCAATGCTCACCAGCATGGATACCAGAGGCCTGCCTCCTTCCCGTGCTGCGGGGCTGCACCCATGCGGGGCTGACGGATCAGGAACGCACCTAACCCTCCAGCTGCTTAAAATCACAGCTGATGATCGCAGCAGCCCAAAGGGGTGACTGCTGCATGGGTGGATACCTGCAACCTTTTTTAGGTGAAGCGCCAGCTGCGGTGGGGCCATAGCATCACAACCTTCAGCTACGGATGTAAAGGCCGTGAGTGAGCCTGTGTGGTCCTATTTGTCACAGCCGCCTGAGCTAATGCCAGTGCACAGATGCCTCTTTGCAAACCGGAGGAAACCGCAATAACTCCAGAGCACGAAGCTGACAGCGATTCCACAAAAGAACAGACCTCGATGGAGAGGTGACCCTGAGCCACTCTGCCCCCAAACGCCTTCCCCTTTCGCTGCGCCTGACAGCCCTTCAGCTCATCTGCTGTCAGGCTACAGAAGACGGAGAAGCACACACGTGCCTCAGGCCTCCACCGCACCACACTCTCTTCTGTTAGATGGGGTCTCCCTTCCCTTTCAGGCACAGATCATCGCCAAAATCTCTACCGACATCCCTCCTCCGACAGACTCTTGCTCCTGCCCAACCTCCAAAGAAAAAGAAACCGCTTCTCCCCCCCAACCCCAGCCCCACAGATGCCCTATTCCCACGGTCTCTCCCCATTTCAGTTAAAGGCAGGAGAAAGGAGGAGGAACAGACGGGGGAGCTCCCGTCCAGGGGCGTGCGCTGGGCAGAAGGAAACGCACCAGAAATCGGAGAAAATAGCAGGAAAATAATCGCCCCCCCCCCCCCCCCCCGGCAAAGCTGGACAGACCGGCAGGGCAGGAGCGGGGCCGCATTCCCCGGCGGGGCAGCCCCCGGCCCCGCTGCGAGGTGAGGGGGGCGGCGGGAGCCCCGTCCCCGGGCGGAGCGGGGATGGGCCCGGCCATGGGACCGAGCCCCCCCCCGGCCCGGGGAGGCGGCCCGGCTCTCGGCGGGGAGCGACCGGAGCGGAGCTTCGGGGCTCACCCCGGCCCCGCCCGCCCCGCAGCCCCCCGCACCGGGCCGGCCGGTCCCCGGGAGGAGCGCACAGAACGGGGCCGCGACCCGGGGGGGGGGACTCGCTCGGCCCCGCCGCCCCGCGCACTCACCGCCGCTCGATGCCACGGACGCGCCGCCGCCACCGCCGGGGCCGTAGCGGGGAGGGTGGGGCGGGGCGGGGCGGGGGGGGGCGGGAGAGCCATTCACCAGGCTCCAGCCCCCAAATAAGTTCCCTCGTCCCCGTTGTCCCAGAAGATCCTCCTCTGGCTCTTCCCAGCTCTTCTCCCGGGGTTGGTGGGGATGGATGGATGGATGGATGGATGGATGGATGGATGGATGGATGGACGGATGGACGGACGGACGGACGGACGGACAGACAGACAGACAGACGGACGGTCAGACAGACGGACGGACAGACATACAGACAGACGGACGGTCAGACAGACGGACAGACAGACAGACATATGTCTACCCATTGTGTATCCATCCCTCCACCCCACCGAACCCCCCAGCCAGGACTCGCAGCACGGCTGTGCTGGAGGACACGGTGCCTCTCCTTGCACCAGCCTCCGGGGTTGAAGCAGGAGCTGGAGGTGGCATGACGGGGCCGGGGTGGCCGTGCCCAGCCTGCCCCAGTGGCAGCGGCAGGGCTTTCCCATGGGACTGGTCCCTGCGGCCTCCAGCAGCCACCATGTCCCAGTGCTGCATTTCCGCTGTGCAGGATCCAGCGCCCGGCCCATCCGGATGCGGAGGGAAGAGCAAATACCGCTGGGCATCTCCCAGCACGCCTGGCCGCGGGGAGCTTTAAGCCCTCCCCAAGTTGCACTGGGACCCTGCTCCCTCGGTGACAGGGAGGAGGCAGGCCTGGCCTTCCTCTTCCTACCCATCAACTCTGGGGTCCTGCTCCCCCGGACCTGCACGTGGGGCTGCCCAGTCCCCTTTCCCTGGATCTCCCCATGGGGAGACGCGTGGGGTTTTTCCCTGCTCCACAAGACACAGGGACTCAGTGGGAGGAGGAGGTCCTGGAGATCCCACTCTGGGCTGGACTTGGTGCCAAACATCCGTTTGACGAAGCAGCTGCTCCCGTGGCTGGGCCAGATGTGGGCTCCCGCTCAGGACTCAGCAGCCTGATGTCTTCCTCTCTCTTGTAACTGGAAACCAGTGCTTCAGCGCAAGGAGGGGAGCTCTGCCAGAGGCACCGCATTTGCCCCAGGTCTTGCCGGCTGGGCTGGGGGGACCTGTGCCCCCACAGCCCCGGCGTCTTCATGGGATCCGCAGTTACTCCTGGAGGAGAGGCTGCGCCGTGGGGGGCAGGATGTGCCCCTCAAGTGGTCCTTGGGGTGTAAAACAGTGCAAGGGCATCTGCACCCCAGGAGGGAGGACCTCGGCAGCATGAGCTTTCCCACTGACTCCGGCACAGACCCTGGCAGCGTGCGCACCCCCAGAGCAGCGCTGGGGCAGCTCCCACTCGGGATGTGAGCAAAACGAACTCCCTGAGCACGCAGAGCTGATTGCTGGGCCTGAGCACTCTGCGTGGCTGCTCAATGACAGGGCAGTAAAGCCCATATTCCTCCTGACAGGGTTTATTCAGTTTAACTATCACATTTTGGAGACATTTTATTTATGCAATTATGAGGCTCTGGAATGACGAAGGGAGGTGGAGAGCCGCTGGGGAGAGGAAACACCCTTACCCAGAAGGGGCCCTGACTCATCCCTTGCTGGGATCCACGTGGCGCAATAGGACTTGAGCGACTCCCTGCCACGCCTGCACCCTCCCGCACCCTCCCGCCTCCGCTGTGTGCTCAGCCCTGGCGCTCGCTTCGCCCGCTGCTGCTCTGTACTGCCAGGCTCCTGTCCTGGTGGGGAGCACAGCCTGGACCCCCAGAAAGCTCCTTCCTCCCGTCTGCGCCTTTGCCAGGCACACCGTAGCCCCCAGCTTGTGGGGAAGCAGAGCAAGGTGGGGATTTGGGGACCGAAGACCAAATGTCCTGCCACAAGATGAAAGGAGCCTCCGCGGAGCCACCGTCGTGAGGGGCTGCTGCCCATGCAATGAGTGGGGACCGGTGGGGGAAAACGTGGCCCGCAGACGGGAGAAGCGCTGGGGAGATAGGACAGACTGGGGACATCCCTCCTGCTCACATCCCATTCCTGGCCACTGTGCTCAGGCATATGGCTGATGCCTAAATTCCCTTTGTGTCCAGTCTGCCTGGGAGGTGGGTCTGCAGCGCCGGGCAACTCTGGGCCATGGCACCAGGAGGCACCAGGAGGAATGCTGCAGCCCTGATTGCTTTTGGGGGGTCCACGTGTGCTGGCTGGGTGGGCTGGGCACAGCCACGTCTATGCTCTCCAACCTACAGCGAGCACGGCGCCACTTGGCTTTGCCAAGGCAAAGCTCAGCGGGTCAAGAAAAACCTTTAACCACATCATTAGGAAAACATCCTCGCCATTGGAATGTATTTCCTACCTGTATTCTGAATAAGCTTGGCCAGTTGGGCCTATTAAAGGCAGGAAAAACCTGGAAGGCTCAGATGCTCTAAGAGGGCACGTTTTTCTCGTGTCAGAAATACACCCTCAGCAGAGGAAGTTGCTTTGTTAAGGTGCTGGAGCGTGGCCAGCCTGTACCTGGGTAGAAGGGTCTTACTGCAGGGTGGGATTCGCAGCTGGTGGATGAGGTCAGAGATGGCTGATCCTGAGCGCATGGGGGACAAGCAGGAGCACCCGTTGGTGCCGCTGAAGCTGAGGGGCACTGGTGGTACCCGCACAGGACCAGCCGGGGCAGATCCAGCTCCAGCTCTCTCCAGCAAAGCCCCTGGGGGTGTTTGGCCAAGTTGATGCCCAGCATGGTGCACTGCGGCCCCCCACCCAGGACCGGACTGGGCACTGTGGGGTGTGCACTGCCGGGCCAGGGGATGGCAGGGATGTGGTCAAACCCAGCACTACCCAGGACAGTGGCTGTGGTGATAGCAACGACCACGAGCCTGCACGGGGTGGGTGCCTGGCAGGGGGTGCTCACTGCTGCACTGCAGCACCGAGGGGTGTGGAGGACTCCCCGTGGCCCTGGGCATCGTGGCCGGATGGTCAGCCAGAGCTGCCACATCCAGATGATCAGCCGTGGCCGTGGGTGCCCTGTCCTGCTGTTCAGGTGGCCACGGCTGAGGTGCCACTGGGCATGTGGAGCAGGGACAGGGTGCAAGGAGGTAAAGTGAAAAGACACGCAATGAGGCTCAGCTTGCTGACTAACACAGGCACAGAGAGCTCAGTGTTTATTGGTTTCGCTCCAAATGGTTTGTACAAGGAACAAGCTGACTCTGCTGCACAGGCAGACGCACGTACCCGTCGCTGCAGGCTGCCGCAGCAGCTCTCCGGGCATCCCGGAAGCATTGCTCAGCCTCGCAGCGCAAGGCTGTACCAAACCCCCTTGGCCAACGCTGCTGTGCTGCCTGCCAGGCTCTGCCTGCACCCGTGCTGCCAGTGAGATCCTGGGCTGCGCCCCAGCCACCACCCCCAGCAATCACCAGCATGTGTCTGCACGGACACCGACATCCCTCGGTGGTGTGGGCGACGGACTCAGCGCGGTCCGAGCCTGTGTGGGGAGCAGCACTCCCCAAACGTCTGCTCTGCTGTTATGACAGAGACATCCCTGAGCTCCCGCCCTGCAGTTAACAGGACCTTTCCATTTTTATCACTACTCTACATTGCGGTGATACCTCTCACCTAGCGAGCGCTGCCTCTAAGGCTGCTGCTGCTGCAAAGCAAGTCTAACACGCGCTGCCCTCCCGAACCTGGAGACCTCCTCGAGGCTTGTAACAAACTGCTTTTGGAGCTGCTGATCTGTCTCTCGCAGGCTGAAAGACACCAAGCATTGGCTGCTGGGTGAGAGGGGATGTACCCATCAGGGAGCTGAGATGTGAGGTCCTCAGGTGGGGTTTTACAGCACCCAGCTGGGAGATGCTCCCCACCCCTAGAATCCGATGTCAGGGCCTGGGGAGACTGCAAGGGCAGAGTTAGATGAGCTGCAGCCTCCCCCTGTCCCCTTCCCCTTCTGCAAAGGGCTGGCGGGTGGCTTTGAACACCACCGGCATCCTGCCTGGAAGGACAGCACCAAACACAGGGTGACCCTGACAGCCATCGGCGCTGGGGTCAGAGAATACAATGAATAAAAACGTGTGACTGATCCTGTCCCGTGGGACCCAGGTGGTGCTCCCAAGCCGATCAGCCTGGTTCTAGGGGATGCCACCCAGGTGACAGTGTGGCCCTTACCCATCCTCCCTGCTGAACCCACCCCTGCTCCAAGAGCTCCCATCCCAGCGCCTCCCGAGGGTGAGCGGTTATTGTCTGCCTGGAGGCTATTTTCAGCATCTTTATGCTGCTCACCTGCATCCACTCTAGATGAAATCCTGAGGAAATCCTTACTATTTATCCACTTCAACTTTCTTCCTTCCCCAGTCGCTGCCCGTAACAGTCATGAACCGAGAGCTCTGCTGAGAGTTGTTTTGTTTTTCTTTTCTTGGCAGACTACATTCCTTGGTGCTGTGCTTCCCATGGGGTCTCACTGGCACATGTCTCAGTGAAAGGACGGTGGGTGCGGAGCAGCTAGGAAATGCTCCTTTGTATATCTTTCTGCCAGCCCAGCAGCAGGGATATTTAACTGGCAGAGCGTCCCTGCCCAGCTGTGTGTGTGGGGTTTCTCACCTCCCACCCACCTGTGCTAAGAGTAAGACCCCCCACAGGACTTGCAACTCAGCCCAGAAAAGCCAAGGAGCTCTAGGGGTCAAAGCAGAGAGTACTGCCTCCAAGTCTATCCTAGAGGAGCGTCACCATACCAGCCTTCGGGAAGGCTCTCCTCCCTCCTCCATCAGGTCATGGCACAAAGGCAAAAAGCCTGAGGACATCAAACGCTCACTGCAGATCCAGGCTGAAGAAGTGAGAGTGCTTTGGGGACAGCCTTTACACTGCAAAAAAAAAGGGACTGAAAAAGCCACTGGATGGGGTTCAGCAGGTTAGACGGGATGGATCAGCAGCCCAGAGCATTTCTACTGGCTGGATTGGCTCCTCTCCACCACCGAGTCTCTGCCGACTGCCTCCCAGTGTCACCAGTCACATCCAACTCTGACTTCCAAGTGCTGCCATGTGGGAGGGGGCTCTGGAAACCCATTGAATAGGGAAAAAGAGCTCTAAAGAAGGACGTGTGCCAGTGCTCAGCCCCAGCACTCGCTGGCTTCACTCTCAGTTCACAGACACGAACCGAAGCCGCAGGTGACAGCTTTGGGCTGGACCCCGATAGTGGGAAGCACGTCCAGCCCCCTGGTTCCACCAATGTTTGTACAAACCCTGTCTCCCCTTAGCCAGAAGGGTCAAGCCAGGCAGCCACCAGCTATTAACATCAGCAGTCCTCAGGTGGTGGGATAGCTTTGGATTCTGCGTGGCCTGAGAAAGGCCGACTGCTGCGCTGATGTGCTCAAAGAGGTTGGCCAGGCCAGACCATTTGGTGTTTCTTGAGATGCTGCCTTCTCGTTTTAGGCATTGCTTTTCCTCTCAGCGCCGCGTGGTGCTGACCAGGGCCACCAGCTGGGTGGGAAGCTACAGCTGCTGAGAGGAGCAGGGAAGGGCTTGCTGTGGAGCAGTCTGCCTTCAGCCAGTGAATGTCTGGTTAGATGAAGACCACAGCTGTACAAACAAGTTGGGATATTTATTCTCAAGAAACAGCAAATGTGCCTGACCTGGCCTCAACACAGGGAAAGCTTTTTGCCTTAGCCGCAACAGAACTGCAACGTCAAGTGTTCCCCTCACCCAGGTATGCTCCTAAAGATGCCCCGATCCCATCCCACCCCACCAAACCCCTTGGTTCACTCCAGGTCTCCTCCGGGAAGGCTGCGATGACACTAGTTCTGCAAGCTGCCGCCACACACCGTGGAAGCTGGAGCTGTTGAGGAACAGAAAGGAAAAGGGAATGAGACCTGGCTGGAGATCGCAGGAGTGGGATGTAGAAAGAGGTGCTGGGAGGAGGATGAGCAGGAGTAAGCATGGACAGGCCATGCCCTGGTAGGAAGGCAAGCGCCTACTCAGGGCCAGCTTCACTTCAAGGCGGATGACAATAATGGTGACAAAGACCATTTCTCGATTGCTGGTTCAAGCGGCTCCAGAAAGCCCTGAGACTAGCAATGCCTCTGCCAGCTCTGTATTTCTTACAGAGGTCCAGGCTGTGCCTTGGCAGCACCAAGAGACTCTCAAACTGGTGAACAGATCATACCCACGGAAACCACATAAACACGGGGCTGAGGCAGGAACCCTCCTCTCCGGCAGCATCCAGGCAGGGACAAGCCGGGCAGGAAGAGGCATGCAATGGGACTCTAAGCCCACCGGGACTTCTGGTGCAATACAAAGCACAACCTGAAGTTCAGGACATCAGCCCAGCCCTCGTGCTCTGCAGTTTCTTGATCCATGGACACAGGGGACAGACAGGACAGCTGCACGTACTGCCCGCAGACAGGAGTCACAAGCTGTGGCCACCAAACCCCTTTAGCCTGATGGAGCTATATAAAACAGGCAGCGAGTGACAGGGGGACACTTACCAGCTACTGCTCTAAGTAGTATCGGTCTCAGGCTGAACGGCTGTTTCAGGCCTGCAAGAAAAGAACACAACCAGAACATGCAGGCAGTCAGTGGGGGGACGACAACCGCATCTTGAAGCAAGAGGAGAAACAAAACAGTGGCGTCACCCTTGGAGGGAAGGACACTTTCACCGGGGTAGAGCAGTGGTCCTCAGCCCAGTGGTTGCAGGTGGGACCTGCTGATGTTGCTCACGGGCTGAGGATGCAGCAGTTCAAATCAAGGTCCCTGGGGAGAGCAAAGCAGCTTTTGGTCAACCCAGTTGCAGAGCTCTTGGCGCACTTACGGCTCTGGTGCAGACGCTCATCTTCTTTGCACTGGCACAAAGTCCAAATGACTTCAATGCCCCAAGCTAGACTTTACACCAGAATGAGCTGTGACAGAGTACAGACGAGCAAACCAGCAGCCGCAGCAGATCAGGCTGTCAAAGGCACTTCCAGCATGCAGGGACCCAGAGCCCACTCTTGAGGAACGTCCCAGCTATGAAAAGCTGAGACTGTCCAGGGAATGCTTGAACATTTGCTCCTACTTCAAAGGGGGTCAAAACATGCACATAGCCCTCAATGCTGGGAAGCACGAGAAGTTCTTGCTTTCAGCTACATGCAACCCTGACAGAAAAGGACATCATCTTCCCTGCTCATCAGCTCCTGGGAGATGGACTCTCTGAAGCTACTTCCTTTCTCTACTATGTGCTCACGACAAAAAAGGGAAGCTGCCTGAACATCTGCCCGGTCCTGGACACCGGCTGAGCATCTCCACACGGAGCGGCAGGGCTAGACTCTTTCTCCCTGTTGAGACCCAGCCCTGTCACCGGGACATGGCTTTGCCAGCAGCAATGCTCTGGGGAAGCGGGTCCCACCAAGCTGTCTTCCCCTTGACATGGTGGATGGTGGCTGACATGATTAACCAGGCTCCTACACCTGTGAGGCATGAACATCCCTCCTCCCCACTCCCCATCTTCCTCTGAACTGACTCCACGCTGGTGCAGCTGCCGAGGAAAGGGCTCTAATTATAAACCAGCAGATGCTTTGCGTGCCTGAGGAAGGTTATTTCAGCTGTCAACATAACCTGACGCTTAGGGACCCTCAGTCAGCTCTAAATTGGCATGACAGAGCATTTGGCATGACCTACCTTGCAAAGCCAAAGCAAGGTTAAACCACATCATTACATATACATACCATACACACAACATATGCTCTATATGACCTAATATATTGTATACAGCTAATGCACCACAAATATCCCCATGGGGGATACCTAAGAATAAGTGTGCCTATGTAAACTATCTTCAACCATGCTTCATTTCATGAATCCAGCACAAATGTTTAACGTGCTGAAGAAGGTGGAAATGGGCAAACGATGTTCTAGATAAATACATACTCCCATATCTATGTATGCACATACATTCGTCTATACCCTGTGCATTATGCTTGACAAAGAGCACTACTACAAGGTACGAAACGAAGCTCCCCAAAGCCGTGGATTATAGGACCACTCTCAGACTCTGTAAGTGTTGACTGCTGAAGTGGAAAAGAAATAAAATCCCAAGCAGGTGCTTTTTAATGGCTGAACAACATAAAAAGAGAGCCACGGCCCCTTTTTTTTTTTTTTTTTTTTTGTACAAACCCTATATCCCCCTTGCTCTCCTCCTTTTCCTGAAGTGGCTAGAAGCTGGACAGCCAGCTGCCTGGCAGTAGGAGCCCACACTGAGTTTCTATAGGTGCCATTTCTCCTTTCCCTGTCACTTAGGTGATGGTAAACTTTGGAGCTGGACTGAGCCCATTGTAACACGGCTGTTCAGCTCTGGTCCACCAGCATAGCTCATTTTGAGGTCTCTGAGCCTGCAGTGAAGGGGCTCAGCAACAGAAACAAAACCTTTCCTCTTTGCCTCAAAGGCGTAGCCCTCAGCACCCCTGCGCGGTGACGGAGGACAGCTCAGACAATGCAAGACCAAGCTGCAGTGTTGCCTCCACGGTCTTACATGGCACGGCCACTGCAGCCCATGAGGATGCTGGCCAGACTCCGGGCTCCACTGATGGTTCAGCTGCCACCCAGAGACAACGCACTGGGAAAGGCCTCTTCATTTCCATGGAGGTTCCCAAGACAAGATACCGTCCCATCCCCCAGACACTCACACACATCAGGTGATCGATGGAAGCCAAGTAGGGCCTTTGCTGACATGTCAGCCAATTCAGGCCACTCGTGAGACACTCTCTTCACTGGCCCATGCCAATGAAGAAAATGATACCACCTCTTCCTCAGCTCTTCTCCTCCTACATGGCCAGAGCTCCTGCCCCACATTAACAGGGGAAAGCATCCCAGAACCATCTTGTGCTCCTCCACATCCCTCATCTTCACAATTTCACCCATCCCCAGCCTACTCCTGTGGCTGCTCCTGCCCCGGGGCCACCGCACACCTCCCACAGGGAGTCACCAACACTATGGGGAGCTGCCAACTGTTGTCCTCTCACCCCAACCCGGTAAGGACATGGCTGAGCTTAGCAGAAACAGAGTCCAGAAGAGCAAGAAAAGAAAGGAAGAAGGAGGCAAGGAGAGCTACAGACAAAACAAGATGCCCATGGAGAACTGTCTTTACCGGTAACCCTCACGGTATCTCCTGGAAGCAGCCGGGCGCTGTCTTCTTCTCACATACAGATCTGTGTCTACCGTCTCCTGAACCGCTTGCTCTGGAAGCAAGACAAAGAAAGATATACCTCTGTTGATAAGCTCCTTGCAGTTGTCAGCAAGCCCTGCAGGAGACTGCCTAGTAATGGTTGCCGGTGGAGGTCAAGCACCGTGGGAGGTTAGGAATGGCACTCCCAAGTGCTGGATCTCACACAATGGTCCTGCAAACCTGTACTGCAGCCCTCTTTCTTTCCTCGGTTGAAAATGTCTTTATCCTCTCAAGCTCGATTAAAGTTTTTCAATTTGGTGCCTTTTTTGGGTGGCATGTTTGGAAACCCAACACATTGACCTCCTGAAGATCGTAACTGCTGCACAGCGCAGGAGACCATCGCCTCTGCATTCTCCAGGACTCCGGAGGGACCTCTAAACCGGCCCCACACAACCAGTACAAGACAGCCACTGGCTTCCAGCACAAACGCAGCCCTTGTGTGCACACAGAAACAATGGTCTCCAAATGACTTCATGGCCTCCCTCTCCTCCACGCTGGCCAACAAGGCTGGCCTTACACCATTTGAAGGCAGCATATCCTCTTTCAATACCTGAAGCTGTCCATCCTGCTTTCCTAGGAAGCTCTTCACCTGCTGCATTTCTCACATGGGTTCAGACAGCCCCGAAGAGCGTAAAACCAAATGGCCAAAGCAAAAATCACTCCCCATTTGGAGAATCGCCATCAGCTTGTTGCTGTTCAGTCTCTTCCTTGCCAGCTGGTGCAGCTGAAAGTCTGAGCTTGTGCTTTTTGTGCCGCACTGTCCATTGTGAACTGGTATACATACTTATTATGTTAACTACGTGTGTGCATTTAGCATAATAAGGAGGTATATAAATAAGCTGTGATTTCCAAATATAAATCTGCAGGGACTGCAGAATGAGGAAGCGAGTAAAGCAGCTTTACCTGCGTGTGATAAAACAGAGGAAACTAAAATTAGGAGGGCTTCCTTCCCTTCAGCACACACAATACTAAATGGCTGTAGAGCTGGACAAATCAAATTTCGGTAACAGAAGATTTCTTGTAAAAAAAGCATGGATTTAATTACTTCTTTTTTGGTCAAAAATGCTTTTTATGATTGCAGATAGAAGCTGCCAGCAAGAGTAATTGTCAGTGACATTTTGTGAAGGGCAGTTTTGAAACCTACTGACTGCGCAAGGGCTGGGATGGGCATGAACACCCCCTCCACTCTCGTCCTGGCAAACCCTCGTTTATTTAATCAGCTCTGTCCACTAACAACTCAAATTCTGGGCTCATCACCTTCGTGTGAAGGAAGGGTCAGTTTGCAGGGGGAGCATATAAAATTTGATTTTGAAGTCAATGACATATTTGCAAATCAGGCTGAGAGGAAAAAGCTTAGGGAAGGGTTTGAGAGCCGGGCTCCCCGGCCAGGCGAAGCGGGGCATCGGGGTGCTACCGAGTCGGAGCCCATGGAGCTGGCTGGTCTGGAGGAGATGGGCTGGAGGAAAGGGAAGCCAAGACCAAGAGTATCCAGATCCTCACTGCCACCTGCTGCCGTAGGAGTCCCCGGTGGTGGTGACCAGCGTGAGGACCACACTCTTTTCCTTTTGTATCTGACCTCAGGCACAGCCAGAGAGCATCCTCTAGAGCACGCAGAGTGCCCCGTGGCTGAGCGTGCCAGCCGCAGAGCCACGTTTGCCCAAGGTTATCTGCTAGGCCAGTGGGAGCATCTTCTGCTTACCAACCCCATTTTCAGGGCTGTGTAAGCATAGCCACAGTGTTCAGGAGAACTGTCTCTGGGCATATGCCCTCATGAAACCAATGCCCGAAGACAGCTCTTGGCTTGATTTCCCTGTAGGTTTGCTTTCCTTCAAAAACTATCTGCAGGGAAATACCCACCTGCCTGGCAGATAACACACAGCACTCACAGCTGGACCCTGGGTGTTAACTAAGAAGGATCCTGAATATTTGGCTGGGTGTACAGAAATTCATGCATGAGATGGCAAAGCCAGGAGCGTTTTCCCCGTCACTCCTGGTTGAAGTGGCAAAAGCAAATGCCTGCACAGGAGAAGGAGATTTCTCTAGCCGTAATCTCACAGTTTGGCCCAACTCACCAATCTCTTCCACAATATTCTCAGTGCTTCCAGGAGGAGTGGTTTTCTCCTGTTCAGAAACAAAACAAAACAAACAAAAAAGAATAACAACCTCAGGTGGGTGCCCCCTTGACCTGCTCCTTTGTTCTGAGAGAGGAATAGGAAGCGCTGGGGCTTTCCTGGTCATCACTGTAATTAACACCACGAACGCCATGGGGACAGAACTGCTGCCCTCCTGTTCTCAACACCAGCACCTGCTGTCTTCAGCCATTCCACCCAGAAAAGTGGTGTCCATCCCATCCAGTACAAGTCCTTCAGATATGCTGCTATGCAACCACCTCAGAAGCTAAGTCCTTCTCATCAGGGTTTGGGTGTTTTTTTTCCTTAAAGAAGCAACATTCAGATAACTGTGCAAATGGGCACTCTGTTTGCTCCAGAGTTTGGGAAAAAGAGCAAGAACAGCTGCTGGTCATCCTTCTGAAAAACACCCCCAACGTGACAAACGTACCCAGAGAAACGACGAAGAACAAAGCTGCCCCCAGACCTGCAAACACATACTTAAAGTCATTACGAGTGATATGCTTAGAGTAAGCAACTATTAGAGATTTGTGTATACAAAAGGTTTAAACCCTAATGATACACAGCCATTGGCACTGCAAACCCAGTTAAACAGATGATGTCCTCCTGCAGACGCACCCATCAAAGCTGCCTGCAGACATGTTCAGGTCTTCAGGAGCTGGATCTCACACTCCCGCACTGAAAGAATGGATCTGGGAATCTGCTCACTAATGCCTGTAACGCCAGATGAGGTTTTCCTAATTCCAGCTGAATGATTAATGTAAATACCCCAATACATCAGATGGCATTTTCTAATCTATTGAACTCAGCAGCCATAGTTTCTATAGAAAAAGATGAATCAGGAAAGGAAATGGGGTGAAATGATGTTATGAATTGCTGTAGGAGTTCAGAGTTTCTCAGTGGAAACACTGACGACATTGATCCCACAGCTGCTGGAGTATTTGGTGCTTTGCTGTTTGGACTAAGAAAGAAAATCGTAGCACAGAGTCCAGGAAGTGGCATCTGATTTTAAATATTAAGAAAAAATTAAAATTTAGACAGAAAAAATTTAAAATGAAGCTTTAAAAAAAATCAGTATAAAGAATCCCCTTTTTTTACGGTCATAAGGAGAAAATAACAAAACTCTAATTTGATTTAATACAAGTGCAAGCTATCACTTTTGGTCCTGTGCACGCATCAAGCATTGGCTGCCATTATCTTTTGTGCCCTCTGTGGTCTGTAGCTTCTCGCTGTGAATCCTCTCCCATTAGCCTGGTGCGTCCGTAATCCTTCCCCTGCTCACCACAGGACCCAGATCAGAAAATCTCATGCCTTGGGTAGAAAGAAGCTGAAAGCAGTGCAGAAATCGTATTTTAATCAATCACAAAATCTCTTCTGGGCTTTCCACCATGTCTTGCATCTTCTGTACTCACTCACTGCTTATGCCATAAACTTGTAAAGGAGTATGACTTAGGGAGGAGAGCTGTGTTGGAGCAAGAGAGATGCAAGCAGTTGGGAGTCAGTTTGCAGGTATGCTGGCTGAAGCCAGCCAACTCCTTTTGCTTTGCTCATTCTCAGTGACTGCAAGTAGCCCTGACTGTGCAGTGTCCTGCAGTCTATCAACAAAACTACACACCAGAGCTACGAATCAGAAAGCAGGGCCACGAGTGACTTCTGAGCTCTCAGAAGGTTGTTTTAGATTGTTTTCCTAGCCTATGGATTATACTGGATGGCTGCAAGTCCAGCCACCTGGGTGCTGATGCTGCTAACAGCTGGTTTGCATTTAGGGTTAGCTCGCAGACAGGGCTCTTCTGCGAGCAGGCACCCTTCGGGGTCGCTCCTCGTACACCTGTGTAATGAACCTCTCTGAACTCAGAAGAGCTCCTGTTAATCTACTTCTTTTGTCTCCAAGCACAGGTGTGGTTTACTAGGTTTCCTTGTATGTGAGCTGGTGCAAGGATTCGTGTTTCTTACTCGAATGGCAACCCTGAGCAGCTGAACAGGACCTGACCTTCGAGCTGAAAAATCTCCTGTTCAGTGTACAGACCTCCCTGAAGACAGGACTGTGGACCTGCTATGTGGACACTTTTTCCCAATGGAAAAGCTGGCTCATTTGGGCTTCACTACTGCCCTCCAGCATCCAAAACCTAATGTTCTTCCAGAAGGTTAGCGCTGATGGGTGAGAGGCAACAACCAAACAAAGGAATGGAAAAATACAGAACAGATGGGAAAAACATATCCAATTAGCTCCCCAGACCAAAGCCTTCCTTCTGGCAAAGGTGCGCTGTGACATTAACTTGACCTCTCTGGTTTAAAGACTGCCAACGGCTCCTGCTCTCAGCTGAGATATCTGAACAGGTCATGCTGGCACAGTCCTGCATTCCTGCTGGGGCCTGACTGTAACTCAATACTGTCCCGGTCAGGCAGTCCATATACTGCAGCAACTCGCCTTCGGGAGCAGGAGTCCAAGACCCCTGGCTCCTACTCGGAGGCCGTGTGCCCCATGAACGCCATTTGGAGAGGGCAGGCGGTGCAGCATGCAAGGGCGACGCTCAGACAAAAACAGGTTTCAAAGAACAGACAGGTTTTCCAAGGTTTTTCCAAACAAGAGCTGTGGGATTTCTGGGAACACCATTCAGCAGGGAAGCCCACTGCTTGAGACCAGAAGATGAACAAGAGCAGTCAGGAAGAGCGGACCAGAGGGTCTGACAGGCTGGTCGTGTTGCACTCAAAACAGCCAGCTCCCCTGGGTGCAAACACTTTACAGGAGAACCACAGCAGTACCTGCTGCCAGGCAAGTACACACAGGATTAACACTTCCCTTGCACTCAGTAGGGTATAACAAACTAGGTGTTACATAGCTATAGCTACCCCAGCTCTCACGAACTTGTGCTTCCTAAATCCGAAAAGGCATCTGCCAGGAAGTGGCACCCATGGGTGTGCCACTGCCACTGGACATAGCCAAGTGCAAGCGGTGGTTTTGCTCCATCCTTCCTCAGACTTAATACAAGAGATGAACTTACTGCATCTGAACGGTCTACCAGTCAGCTGAGCCAAGGCGTACCCTGACTGGAAAACAAAAGTGACTTAGAACACCTTAAGAGTCATTTAGGCTAACACCCAGATCTCCACACTTGCAGTGGGCTAAAAGCATCCACATGATAGCTCCTGCAACTCTGCTGGGGATTTTGTTAAAGCCTACAGAATCTCTCACCACTTTTTTGTGATTCCCCTCACTGTGTTTCTTCCTGGTAACTTCTCACTGTTCCCCTGTCACCACTCTGGGCTCACCTGCTCTCTCCATCTGGCAAGTTCTCTGGACTCCCTGTCCAAGTTGTCCTTCACAGATATGGCTTTCAACCCTCTTTGTTCAGCCTGAGAAAGTTCATTTAGCTACTCCTGATCTCCTCCTTCCATCCCTGTTGTCCCATGACTCCTCAAATTCATCTTATGACTCCTCTCTTCCATCCCTGATGAAAGCAGTATTGATAGTCTGCCAGTCCATAGACTCTAGTCCATGGACTCTGGTCCTATCTGTCTTGCTGTCCCGAAATACCTCTCCTTTCATTCTTCCTCAGGCACACTCTTGGTCAGATTTCATATTCATCTGCTTTTCCAGTTTACTACCCAATTCTATTCCTCACAGTCCTTTAGCTCTCACTATGCTCACATTGCCTTCAATTATTTTCTTCCAGTTCTGCTGGAAGCCCCAGTGCCAGCAATCACCTTCTTTACTCTTGAATTGCTTCTCATCAGTTCTGAGCCAAATCAAGAGAGTCTTTTGATTTCCACCTATTACCTTTACATTGATGTTTTATCTTGGTGTCTCTGCCAAGGCATCATCTCTTGGATGTCTACACCACCTTTGTCATCTTGATGTGCCGTACGCATACTCTGTATTTTCTTAGCAAGAACTTGTGCCATTGCCTTTCTGTCCCAGTCACCTTAGACTCCCTCCATAACCTCAGCGTATTAATTGGTAACTCTCATCTTTGCCTCTGCCCACAAGCTTTCATTAAGTCCTGGTCATTCACTTTCCTCATCTGATCTTTGAAGAGCTAAAAGGAGTAGATGAGCCTTTATTCCTTCTCCTCTTCCAGCCCCATACTACCCTTTCCTTAAAGTCTTCTTACGTATGGGAAAATTGTCTTCATTTTCAGAAGGCAGGCTAAGGTTTTTGGAGGAGCACAGGCTAAGGAGCACAATGTACCCCCCAACCTACCTCCCACGCATTCAAAGCCTTTGTAGATGGCCCACAAGCAACCTGTGTGCATATGCTTGCTAGTGACCAAATGGCCATTCAGTGTTTATCTGAAAAGAGAACATGCTATTCTCTTTGCGAGCCTGATCTTGAGCGCTGCCTCCCAGTGCTCTGCAAAATATAGCCTACAATAAGACTTACCCAAGGTGAAGTGGAGAAGTGAGGAACGGAACCCAGAACTGCTAAGCCCTGACCATAATACTGTCCTTCTACTCACCAAAGACCAGGAATCTAAAAAAAGCTAAATATTAAATAATATTACCTTACCATCAGCTCCCAAATCCTGAAAGGTCAGTCCCACCTCATCAGTCTGAAGAAAGTGGTATCTTTGGCCCACTAGAAGAAGGAAGTCATTAGCATGTCTAGGACTTTACCTTTAGGCTTATAACGGTTCCTCAAAGGGTTTAACCCAGCTTGGCTCCACATCTTGCTATAGGCCTGTGTGTTCTTTCAGAGCACCTCTGTAATGCACCAGCATTTCTCACAAAGCCCTTCAGCTGTCTCAGACCTGAAGACAGATATATGATCAGTGGTAAATATGTCACTCTAAATGCTGGTATCATTGCTCATTACTGAGATTTGGATAGCTAGCAACCATGCCGGATTCCCTTCTGGTGGCCAGAAGACTTTGAAAGCTGGTTTGTCAGAAGTGAGGCAAGATGAAACGAATGGCTCTCTTGCTTTATCTGCGAGTTCACCTTATATGTTTGCTAGGACTCAGGAAACTCTTCCCATTTGGGCAAGGCTCCAAAGGCTAAATATTCAGCACACCTGCCATGTCCTGCCTATGTAATGGTCTACATTTCAACTATCCCAGTTTCTAAGGGGACACTGAAAAGTCTTTTTCAGTCTAAATCCAAGACATGACATACACAAGGTAACACATTTTTTTTTGTTTTTTATGTTTTTTTAAACTCAGGACATGCAGGACAATTAGCTGTCCTTTTGGTTTCAGGGATTCAGGGACAAAAGGGTTTAAGAGCCTGTCATGGCCCCAACTTCTATCAACGTGTTTAATCCTTTATACAGCAATTAATACATTTTGTTTTCAGGTCACTCTTTGGCAGAAATTCACAGTTAAACTATGTGCTCTGTGAGTGCTGCTCTGCTTTAAACCTAATGCTTGGCAATTCTGTTGGCTAACCCACATTTTTGCAGGGAAAGAGTGTGCACAGATATTCCCACCTCACCTTCTCTCTCCTTCAGGTTTGACAGAGTTTACCACATTCTCTTTGTCTGCCTTTCCCCAAGACATATTTGAAATTTAGATTCATGCTTTCCGACACGAAACTGAATTTGGTGTTTGCTTAAAAGCACGAAGATCAACAGCATCAGAGAGCAAAATCTTATGCGTGTCTACAAACAGGCATGGCATGGACAGCAACAGCTCGCTCCACAGCTTGTGCCAAGACTCGGGCAGGTACCAAACTGAGATAAAAACACGTGCTTACTAACAACTGGACTGGATAAAAAAAGATGTCACAGAAGCCACTGGAAAATCAGATGCAAGGGTGCTCAATCACTACCGAGAGCTGATATTTAAGGCATCCACTTGAAGACTACCTACTGTCCACATACAATTTCCTGAAATATTCAGGCACCTGCTCAAGTGTGTTTTCAGGCACGATTGGCTTTCAGAAAGATTCCTTCAGAACTAAGGACCTGCCTGAACAGCCTGAAGCAAATGTGTTAATACAGCTTCATGAAGTTCACATCAGGTTAATTTCAGCTAATATACTCTGGATTGCCATTGTAGAAAACTCACTGATAAAGAGGAATTCATCAAGCTGCAATAGTTCACCACCTTATGATAATGTAAATATGTGTTCACATACAAAGAAGAAACAAAAAAACTCCAGTATTTCCTTCTGGAATCAGTGACAAGGACATTAGCTCTTGTAACTCTATCCTTCAGGAGGTTTCTCTTTTTACGATTGTCAGTTTACAGCAGAAACTCAACGTAAGACATTGAGGATCAACTACTCTACTGCCCTGAAGCCACAGAATAATCACAAGAACTACCCTGGCCAAGTAATAGGAATTTTGTTTTAAGGCTAATGTATGCATTTGTTAATATCTTTGTTAATTTGTTTAACTGGGATCAAATGGGATGAATTCTCTCCAGGACATGAGTCTGTCCCCAAGACCCTGAACTCAATGGGAAGACTCCTACTCCTTTATTAGCCTGTGGGTCATACCAGTTATGCAGATATTTTGGGCATTTTTGCCCCTTTCACAAGGGAAGGAAGGGAGGTGGTGTATGGTTAATCACACCATTAACTGAGGTTATTTTAGGCATTTTATTTTTGCTCCTACCTTGAACGCTCCAAATCACACCTCTCTCCCAGGCCACCCAAGTTAAATGTCTGCAGCTAGTGTGAATACCCCTGAGGTCACTACTGCTCACCTTAAGAGGTTGGCAAAGATACAGCTCCAGATCCGGTAACACTTTGAGCAGAGTACAGAGAACATAGCGATCAAAAATTCCTCTCAGTTAAACAGATTCCTGTTTATCAAAGGCTGGGACATCGCCACTGTAGAGCAGAGCTTGGAGGACAAACTGATATGCTGACGTGAGAACCAGCAAGGCAGTGCTGGGAGGCATGGCTAGCTGCAAGGATGAAACCATGCTGATTTTGCTTGTATTAAGAGGTTGCTTGCTTGTTTATGGTTATTTTCTGCCGCTGCTACCACCTCTTATCTTGACTGTGCCTTTTCGAGGTCTGCAAAGCCCACTACAAAAAAAGTGGTGTTTAACAACCAGAGTCAAAGACAGAAGAACTGAAATGATCCCCAGATTTGACATGGCAGATATGACACAGATGCTTCAGCTATGACCTTCCTAACCATAGCCGTGAAAGAGTAAACAGGTAGTGACAATGGCTGCAATAAGCAGGTGGTAAAACTTTAGACTAAAGCTCAGCACCAGCTCAGTTGCAGGAGATGTGGTGCCCACTCTCACCAACACTGCCTAATTCAAACAGCTGGGAAATGAAACACTGGAAGCTGGCAAGACTCTTCCAACGAACTCTTCTTCATTAGTATTCCCCAAAATAACATCAACTCTTTCTACTCTTTTCCCCAAAGAACCAAATATCTTCTTGAGTTGCTATGTCCTCTTTCTCTTTCTTCATCTTGACTCACTCAGCCCTATGAGCAAATGCCACATGATTGAAAATGCCTCATTGCAAAGCACGATGGTGATACCAAATGGGTAACACATGCAATACAGTCAGCTTATGAATAACCCAAAGGCTGACATTTATTTGCACAATGTCTTTGAATAAATAAAATCCAGGGGCCGAGATCTTGGAAACTTGCAGCCTGGACAGTCTTTTGAGAGCAAAGGTTCATGGAGGACTGTAAATATCCATCCTTTGCCATTCTAATATCCCTACTAATTTGTCACCTTATACCCTTCCTTTTATCTCCTTTAACCTGAATCTTACATCCACTACTGAAACGGGAAATCAATTCAACAAGCCTAAAAATGGGAACGTGTACAGGATGACAACATTGACTCACTTATTCTCTGAATATTCTATCAAATCCTGGACAGCAAGTCCACGAAAAACTCCTACATGCTGTCTAACAAAGCACAAATGATTAAATGCATGTTCTTCTCTTGCTCCTCTTCAGTCTGTATCAATCCTTGTCTCCTAATGTATGGGGTGGATCCACATACACATCTGCATTGCTGAGCGCTAGCTCACATTACTGCTGGGACATGCTGGAATCTTACAGAGCTTGTGGATCACATGAAGACTACACCACAATTAATTGTTTGGCCAACTGGAAGTTAAATCTTGCAAGTTAAAAAATCCTTTTCTGCTAGACTACGAATATAGCTGCTGAGGTAAGGAAAGTGATTCAAGGAGAAGGAAATTTTGTACATGTAAATAAAGGCTTGTTACTGATGATAGGCTCGAAACCTATTGAACCTCTGATCATCTTGCTGGAACGTCCTAGGCTTCCTTACCAGCAAGGAAAAGCAGGGCAAAACTGTCTCCTCACATTAAAAGATACACTTAGAAGTTCAACATGTTTTGTGTGCTGGTTGGAATACACCTGATTAGAAGTCAGGGCTGAAGCACAAACGTGAAACTTCAATTTTCAGATACACAACCTGATATCTGCCTAAATGACCTCACTAGGGTTACAGCATGTGCTAGAGTTAAGAGATTGAGAAATACCTAGATGCAATACAGAGATGGAGGACCTGGATAGCAGCAGAGACTTCAAAACAAGCAGTGTTCTGTTTTTCCTGCACAAATGCTCAAATTTTGCCATGTTAGAGGACAAGCATCTAGAGATGTTGAAAATCTGACTGGACATAGTCCTGGGCAATCCGCTGACCGTGCTTTGAGCAGAGGGGTTGGACTAGCCGATCTCCAGACGTCCCTTCCAACCTCATCCACTCAGTGGTTCTACAAGGGCCCGTATCAGGGGCACCCTGAAACGCAAATGTGGCAGACAGATTATCCTTTCCGAGAACAAATGATATAGCTGAGGAGAAAAAAAAAAAAAAGCAGAGAAGCCTTCAGGCACATAAGCTCCACAGGTGTAATGACAGACATCCTCTCGGCCTGCAAACCTCTATGCTTGAAAAATGGCAGCTGCAACACAGACCTAAGCAGCAGCATGATGGCAGGTCTTGAGAGGATTACGGAAACATGCCCTAACAGTATTATCTTAGGGAATGTCATTTAACGTATCTATCACCACAGCATGACATCCACAAAGACGTTTAATCATATGGCCGAGTTAGCCGTCTATGTAGTTTTCAGGGCCTGTGATGGGCTGAAGTAGCAGACTGACTTCCATCCAGCTGATGGACGGAAGGAGTAGAGCGTCTTGCAGCGTAGTTAAAACCATCCAAAATCCACAGGAACACACTGCAGAAAGCTTGCCACTCTTGCCAGGTCTGGAGAAGTGAGGAGGCCTAGCGCAGGCCCACAGAAGTCAACTTTTTGGGGATGAATAATAACTATTTTTCCTTGCAGCTCTGCCTATTCGTGCTGTGCCCATGTGAATCACTGACGTGTCATCACAAATATTTCCACGGGTGCAACTCAACGATATTCAGGCTAAGGAGAGCACTGGAGATTACTGACTACGGGAAGCACTTCTAGCAGAAGCACTGGTTTTGCTGAACCTCCTGACCTGTGTCAAACACAGCATACACAAGTACGTGTCCCTCAGAGTCCGGCAAGTTACCGCCAGTTTTCCCAGTGGGTATCTTGCCCAGCCATTGATGACAGACAGACGTCTCCGACACGCTCCTTCTGAACTCAAATTCTTGCCGTCACAGGGCACGCACCAGTACTCAGCCAAGCACCTTTGGAAACAACTCTCAACTCGCCATCAGCTGGGGCATTGCACTAGCTTTTCCCCCACCACGGGGCTCGAAGCTGGCACTGTGTGTTTTCTAAATCCATGGCTATGTTGAAGACTTCCAACTTCTGCCTTGTCCTAACAGGCACATGTGCTCTACCACCCATGGTACGTACCGCAGTCTGGCTGGCAATCTATTTTTCCACCGTGTAGGAGGCCCACGCCTCTCTGCCATCTGCCACCATTCATTTTTCATTGCTTCTGAAAACAACCTGAAAATAACCCTGCTCTGATTAAGTTTAATGAAGCAGGAAACCCTCCAAGTACATTTTCCCCAAATAATCTGCTTACTGCTCTGTCACACCTACTGCCTTTGCCGGTATTACCCTCCTGCTCTTCTGAATCCATTCATTTGCTCCTGTTTCGTCTGTAACGAGTGGACTGTTCAGTTTCCATGAGAACAGAGAGTCAGTAGGAAATAAGGGGAAATCTAGAAATGATTTTTAGATCATTTAATCATTTAATGTGTAGCAACAGATAGAAATTCGTAAGAAAATATGGATTCTGCCCTACTAGGCAAGGGCTTAAATGAGTACAATGAATGATAAAAAAAACCCCAGCTCCTTCGGAACATCTGTTTGCAAGACAGAAAAGCTTCCTCCAGTGGAAAACAGGATAATTGAAGGTGTCTACATTGACAGCTGACCAACTATGGCCAAAGTCCATTTAATAAGTCCAATGCCCCCTGAGAAACCTGCAACTAGTACTGCCTCTTGCCAATACTAGTTACATTACTCTTGAATTTCCACAGGTATTGCTCCTGAATGTCCTTGCCCAGCGCTCCAGCTTGGTAGTGTTTTCTCTTTCTCCATCCATAACAGGTTTTAGACCACTCCTCTCTGCACAGTAGTGCCAGCAGAGCTGCAGGCTTTTTCAGAACTGGGCAGGAAAAGCAAGCAGAGATCCTGGACATGGCTGGTTAAGAAGACTGGCACACTTACTGAAGAAGCTTTCGCTGCAAGCCATCCTACCTCTGCTAGACAATGCTGAGGATTTCATTTTCCAGAGATCCTAACCTGGCACCTCCCAACAACCTACATTCACTCTGAAAGAGAGACAAAATTCTCAGAAGAAGGAAAAGAACACTACCCCCACCCTGAACAAAAGCATCAATGCCCTTCCTTGACCTGGGAGAGAACCGAAAGCCTTTGTACGTACCCACACGTTCTCATGCTCGCAGATGGCACCTAAATCACGTTCTGAGCTGACTGCATCTCCATCATGCTGTGCACCCGGGTAACCACGCTCAAGTACAGCTCCTGAAACTATCCCAACACTTAGCCTTTGCCTGACCAATAAACAAAAACCCTGGCAGTTTTGGCACTAGTACTATTCCAAGCAAAGTTGAAGTTTCCCATTTCACTTCAGTGGCTGGACGACTTACTGACAAGTGCTTGTTTAGGTTTGTTTAGGTGGTGACTTCTTTCTCACTGCTCCCAAAACACAAAATGAGGAACAACAAAAGATTATTTCTGCTACTTTGCTTTTGCATGATTACTGTTAATTCCATATATCAAAGGAGCTTATATCAAAGTTTTCAACTGTCCCAAGAAGGATCATCTGCTGCATCAAGTCTGTGAAAAAGGCGTACTCCCTTTTTCTAAGCAAGTGAACGTTCACTGAAGCTAACTAGCAGTGTATTAAGCTGTATGAGAACAGTAACCACAGCCCCTTTTCTCCCCAACTGGTATTCTGCAAACATAGTCATCTTTAACCATAGTAGAAAAATAAGCTAGCACTGTGATTTTTGCAACATGATCCATTTCCATAACAAAAAATGATTGCCATTTTTTGATCTGTAATAGAGCTAATAAAATAGCACCTTCTTCAGTAAATGAAATATGCCAGTAAGTAAATAACCACTTGAATTACTCTTTCTGCCCATGTACTCTGCACAACGTTCTTACATTTTGTCTATTTGCCCCTCTGCCTTCAGCTGGATGTACTGATTCCCCCAGATAGCTCAGGCAGCTCCTGAAGACATAAGAAGTTATAATGTCCTGGCACACTGAAAAGGCTGTTTACAGCAGTGCCTTCATCGCTGTGAAATCTGTCGCTTGATTCTTCGGCAGGGCACAATTATTGACATCAAGATCTGGCTCTCCCCTCTAAGGCGAAGGCTTCATACTGGAGCTCCCACCTGGACCTCGAACGTGCTCAGTGACAGAGCGGGGCATTGGCACTGCAAGGTACGTGTCTCAGGAATGAAGAATATAAACAGCTGCTAGCATAAAGTAACACAGCCTCGCATAGCTGCCATCAAACTCTGTCATCTCAAGGGCAAAATCTGATGTATTGCAATGAGGCTAACGATAAAAATATAAAGGCATGCATCTTGTTCCATCCCCTAAAAAAGGGCCTTGGCCAAGGCAAAGAGAATTTTGCAGGTTGCCAATAGCGACTTTCATGTTTACAGAGTACACTATGCGTGATCATCATGCACAGCAGAAAAATTACGTATTTCCCACGGCTCGATACCATGCATTCACCACTAGATAGGTGTCTGCAGAGCCCCTCTACCCTACTGGGCCAGATCCTGAGCTGGGAAAACTGGCAAAACGCTGCTGAATGTGTGGAAAGTGGGAGATTTATAACAACTGAAGAGCTGCACAGTAATTTCTTGAAGTAAGAAATGATACCTATTTCTATTAATATAGGAAGGAAGAATTTACATACAGATACACACACATGCATAGATGCCAATGCCAACATTGACATCTTATGCATGTAACATACATGCAACTCATGTCACATACAGCTGTCTCTGAATAACTGCTTAACGTTGAAATATACAGTACAAAAATAGGAATGTATTATTATATTTCAAAATAGGGAGACACCCCCCCCCCCCCCCTCTTCCCCATCCAAGTTCATGGACTCCGCATTTCAGCAGGATTCACTACCTCAGCCAGGAGCTCTAAGTCTGGTTGAGTCTGAAAGTCTTTATAAGCCTCATACCTGAACCCTTGCGTAGCTTGACAGATACTGAGAGCGTGCTGCCTCCTTTCCTGAATGCTCCTTAGTTTCAGCCGTAACATCAGCGCTTCTGTGATGGTGATGATGAGACTTCTGATCATGGTGGCCATCCCTTTTCCTGGCTTCTGTATCAAACAAGACGTGGGTTAGCCTGTCCAGATAGTTCTCCAGCTCTTCCTGGGTGTGCTCCAGTTGTTTGCCGACATTACTGGGGAAAAAGGAAGAGGATGGTGGAGGGCTTTTGCTTTCCCTCTCCTTCTTGGCCTCTTCCACATGCGGGTTATGCCTCATTAGAAGAAGCACCATGATAAGCAAGATCAGGCAGAGATACACAACCCAGACTTCTTCCATCTTGGTGGTGAGACACCAAGGAGCTAGTAGTGCCTGTTGATGTACTCAAAGGGAAGAAGACAGATGGGCCAAATACAGTAGGTGGTCAGCGCTCCCCAGCTGGCAGCATCCACGGGAAGGACTGTTGCCAGTAATCAAAGCACTGTGGTAGCTGATGTCAAAAGTTCAATTTTTCTAAAGCAATGATGTGGCTTACAAGCCTTCCTGCAGTTCTAAATATGAAAGCAGCACAGGAGCAGCAAAAAAATTTAAGCAAAGAAAATAAAACAGCTTTGTCCTTAGAGTAAAATAACTTCAGCAGAAAGATACAAGATCATCTGTCACAGTTCCATATGATCTTAAAATAGCAGCATCTCTCCTCTTTTTTTGTTAAGGAACTGCAGGTTCAGTGGTTATTACTCTTCAAATAACTTCCCTTCTGTTACAGTGTTCAAATTGCTGTCTTGCTTGGAGTGGTAAACTTTTCTTCTTTCTAATTCAAAGAAAAAATAAGTTAGGATTGGGGTTTTCCTCCCCAAAGGAAGATAATAGAATATTTTATCCTTTAGGGGTCATTAGATGCTGAGTCCGCAGTCTACCCTCAGCACTCTTCAAAAAAATTTAAGTGGCGGAAGGGAATATTAGTCACAGATTCAGTAGGACCAGCTTGTTGGCTTCCTTCTGTCTTTGCTGGTCTTGGGAGAGGGAGTCCTCGCAGAAGTGGCTGCTGGGACCCAGGAGATAATTTCAGCTGAACTTTGAGGGATCGCTTGGAGACTCTTTGTAGGCTGTTCCTCAGTGACTCTGCCCCCCAATTACTCAAAGCAGAAGATGGGCAGCCCAGGGACCAATAAATGCATTTCCACTGACCAAGCCCAAGGGAAGGGATTGGAAGAACTTACTAAATAGTGCCCAGCATCCAGGTTACCAGCCAAAATGTCAGCAGGGACGAGCAGCCACCAGGACAGGGCCAGTATGCAAGGGGGGAGGCTGGCCATGGGCTGCTCTCTCCCCTCCGGGGGCAGGGTCTGTCTGGAACGGGATTGCATTTCCTAACCTTTGCTAGGGGGATCTTTTTACAGCTGAGGGTGCCAAGCCTAAAAGAAGCAGAGATCACACCCAGATTTCTGCTGCCTCTGTGTGGAAACATTCTTGGGCTCACCCTGCCACAGGAACAACTCTAAAATTCTTCACTTTGTTCCCAAAAGTGAGACCTTTCCTCCGCTTTGCTATGGTGAATGGTCTGAGAAAAATTATAGCGTTCCTTCATCCCATTAGTTGCTTTACAAGTTGATCCTCAGCTTTTACTTTTTCAAGACCCATACTATTAAGCAAGTTTCGCTCTAGAGGCACTGTTGTACTTTGCACTCCCTTTTTGCCTTGTCTTTAACTCATTCCTGAGGTCACAACCATACTGGAAGATCTTGTAAGCAGTTTGCTGCCTACAAGCCTGGGCCTGGCACTGCTGCACTACATTTAGGTGGGCGGTCACCAAAGAGATACAGTACCGCAAATCTGGTCACCCCTTCTGCACCGATCTCAAATGCACGGCATGAACCTGAGGAGAGGATGCAGGAAGAGACAAGCAGGTCAGAACTGAGCTCAATTTTCTACCAAAACTGATCTACATTTCCTTAATGCAAGAACACTGGAATAGAGAACTCCAAGCAGATGAGAACATCTCCTTACTCCCCCACCGGCACACATCATTAATGCCTTAGGGCATGGACCATGCCTCCAGCCACATCTATTACAGTAACTAGTAGAGCAAAGCCCTGACCCAAACCTGACACTGCTGTAGTAAGAGATGTCACTGAAACCCTAAACAGCATTGAAATCCTAAAGAAAGAAATGCTAAAAGGAGAAAACATTTTTTTTTTTTAAATGTCATTAAGACTCCTATTGTGGCTCCTATAAAGGGGAACAGACTGATGGAGCAACAACAGCATTCTGATAAGATTGCTTGTTTCCTTTTGAACAAATGATAATGCGGCAGAGATGCTTCAAACATTACAAAGCTTAAGAGTGAAGTAAAGACTGCTCTAATTTCAGATGCGAAATACTATACGGTTGCCTCTTCAAGACACGATCGCTAATGAAATAACTTGGGCACGTCTGTCAAAAATGCAGGAGGCATCACCTTGACTATGAAAACAGGGAGCTGACACAGAAAGGCAAAATGCCTTGTCCAAGATCAGCCAACCCGTGGAACCAACGCAGCCGACTCTGGTCTTGCACTCAAGTCCACAGGTCGAGCATGACACTCAGGGCTATGAAGCGTCACACTGATGAACGTTTGCCTTCTGAGTCCTCCAATAATGAAGCACTGCAAAAGGAATATGGGTTGGCTTTGCAAGTCAGCATTATCTGAAGACCTCTGAAAAACCACAGGAGCCACTCACGTACTAGAATGCATTTTCTTCTGCCCTCTTTGGAGATAAACTGGCTGGATTAGGTTACACCAAATGTCCATCTCACTGGTATCTTTATTCTAATTGTGAGTTCCTAACATAGTATAAGCACAAGGCAATTATGTAAGAGTGCTTCCCAGAATACTGCAGCCTTCCACACCACAGGATTTTATAATGTTTTAGCAACTCTAGCTTTACCTGTAACAAGGCCCTGGGGGTGTTGGTCGACAGCTGACTGAATATGAGCCAGCAGTGTGCCCAAGTGGCCAAGAAGGCCAACGGCATCCTGGCCTGGATCAGAAGCAGCATGGCCAGCGGGAGCAGGGAGGTGATCGTGCCCCTGTACTCGGCGCTGGTGAGGCCGCACCTCGAATGCTGTGTTCAGTGTTGGGCCCCTCACTACAAGGAGGACATTGAGGTGCTGGAGCGTGTCCAGAGAAGGGCGACGGAGCTGGTGAGGGGTCTGGAGCACAAGTCTGATGAGGAGCGGCTGAGGGAGCTGGGGTTGTTCAGCCTGGAGAAGAGGAGGCTGAGAGGAAACCTCATCACTCTCTACACCTACCTGAAGGGAGGTTGTAGCCAGGTGGATGTTGGTCTCTTCTCCCAAGTAACAAGCGATAGGACGAGAGGAAATGGCCTCAAGTTGCGCCAGGGGAGGTATAGATGGGATATTAGAACCATTTCTTCACGGAAAGGGTTGTCAGACATTGGAACGGGCTGCCCAGGGAGGTGGTGGAGTCACCATCCCTGAAGGTATTTAAAAGACGTGTGAATGAGGCGCTTCGGGACATGGTTTAGTGGTGTACTTGACAGTGTTAGGTTTACGGTTGGACTTGATGATCTTAAAGGTCTTTTCCAACCTAAATGATTCTATGATTCTAAGACAAGGAAAAAAATAACTATTTCCAGACATACGCTACATAACCAGCTAGGAAAGAAAAAACAGCTATAGATCCAAGGTCATGTACAAGATGCTCTTTAATCTTAGTAAACGGCATGAAAACACTAAAAGTTTGACAACGACACAGCTTTTGTATGTTTAATAAAAAATCCTGGAAATCCAAAAAATACTGTATAGTGTTGTTCCATACAGTCAAAGTAACAGCAGTGCTCCCTGGCAAGTAAAATAATAATCTGCTAACCTATTGATTTCCAGAAGACTTCGTCTTCTCTGCATATTTCTCCTCATCAGATATGTTACCCAGGTTCACTTTCTCCTTATGCCTCGACAGGCATACTTTAAAATATTTAAAACCAAAAAAATATCCTCACAGATGCAACCGACTGCATCAGAGCTTAGTAATAAAATAAATTTGTTTGTAGCCAACATCAGGTTTTTGAAGTTTTTCCCAGCAAATGTTTTCCACCATCTCTCAGCTGCTCTCAGTACACCCTAGAATCTGCCTACACTCCTATTTCTCGCTTCTCATACAGGATGACTGATCGGACTATAAAAAGGAAGGAAAGCACTGCACCCTAGGGACACCTGATGCCACGTTTCCTTTTAAAGGACGTCTGTTCCTTCAGCTTTTTTAGGCTCAGTGGGGAAGACTTTCTGCATGAACATAGGAGGTGGGTACAGTGGCTAAAGCAGTATCGAAACAGTGGAGACACATTCCACATTCAAACTGTTCAGAAAGCAAAAATTTAATACAAATAAAATGCAAGAAAATCTTTGGGCTCTCACAGTTCATTTCACCACCACCCAAGGCTTGGCATGCAGCTGATTTATCCTCTGAGTCACTGGTGGTTGTAACTGGGCTACTTATAAAGTAAACTTGTTTTTTTAGGAACTGATTGTGGATCCTTCCTAGCAGGCCAGAACCCGGCTACAGCAACAAAAATCTCTCCCTGTTTGGAAACAACTGTCCTTACATCCCTAGGCTAGATTAAATCAGCATTTGCAGCTCTCTTCTAAGTCTATACCTGTCAATTAAAGAGATGAATGAGCAAGGATGATTCTCATTTATGTCCCTCCAAGATCCTGAACTCGTACTCGCTAGACAGCACTGACTGCACACACTGCCCCGTGCTTTCTGGATACCAGAAGCTGCATTCACACAGATTCATACGGAGTGGAAGCATTCAACTATCCAGTATGCTTACACTGCTGGATCTTCACAGAAGCTATATCTTCATTACAAACCATTCCCTTCTGTATGCATCGCTGCCTCATCTGCTAAAAAAAGGTCTGGTCTATTTAAAAGCAATAGGAGAATGGGAAAATCTCCCAGTATAAAAGACAGATTCTCAGGTTAATGTCAATTCTACCGGAAGAAAACCAGATCATTCCAGACTCTGTGCTGATCTTTTGCAAAGGTGCCTTTCTACAGTGTGAGGACAGAAAAGTACTATGTAGACTGAGTCCTGGGGTCACATGCATAGTAGGCAGATCTGTTATAAGCCTTTAGATAAGGCACTCTGAAAAGAGGATCTTTTCTTTAGGAAATACACAGAGATTCTTGCGTAACATTTCCTACTGCACAGCATCTTTCCGCTGTTCTGAAGTTTATAGGAGATTTGGCACAGTTTTTAGCCACAGTTTTAGTCTAAAGACTTCCCTACAAGAAATTAAAGCGAAACTCTTCTTGGGAAGTTGTAAATTTGAATAAGCCTGTGTTAGGTGTCCTGGGTGACTCTGAAGGGGGTCCTGCTGAATCTTGGCTCTTCCTGCAAGCTCCTGAGCACTTCCGGATGAACCGGCCATTCTTGTTGCAGATGTTTCTCTTCACTTCCACGACCCTGGCAGATTTCACAGCTTAAAGAGGGGAGAAAAGAGCAGTAAGAGATGATTAGTTACCTCACACAGTGAGGTCCCGCTCTGCAAAGCAATACGGACGACAGAAGCGAACCCCTTCCTTCTTCTCTTCTTCCCCCATGCAAAGTTCTCCTACCTGTTTCCATGAGCTTCAGCTCTTTGCACCGCTCCTCCTCCATCTTCTTCCTGTAGTCTCCGAACATGGCTCTCATGAGCTGACGCTTCTTCACCAGTGGAGCCTTGTCATTGCGCAGTGTCTTGATCGCACGGAGAGCCTCCTCGACTGAAGCAGCGTAAAGGAGAAACAATGCACAGTTTGACTCCCCACTGGCTCTGCCCCTGCACGCCTGCCAAGCCTTCCCACAGGGGAGATGTCTCGTTCACCTCAATGCTTACCCTGCTTTGGAGTGGATTTCTGTGTCTTCAGGCCAAGTTCCAGCTGCTCCACACACCAGTCCACCTCTTTCCACAGCTGGTCATCTGACTGCTATGCAACATGGAACAGAGTGAGCATGACGAAATAAGACATCCAAAAATTAGAGCAGCAGTTGCTACACAGAACAAAAAAAAGGTATCTGCATAAAGTCAGGACTATTCCAAATTTCATGTTCTGGTGATCACTTTATAGACTTTATGACATTTTCCCTATACTGCTCTTCATTGGATAAACTTAAAAGCACAGGACAAATGTTTAGTTGCAACTCACTGCCTCTATTTGATGGATTTAATATTTGGCTGCTGTTCAGATGATGCAGTTTTCTGGAAAGCTGCCCAGGGCCTTTCCTCTGAAAGAAGCTGTCAAATGAACTCACAGGTGGGAGGAATAAGCATTAAGAACAAAAAACTCCTACCCCTAAACCTGCCTGAAATCAAAAAGCAAACAATGGAGAAAATCAGAAACCAAGTCTTGGTGTGCTCCTGCATGCTTGCTCAACCAGAAATGCACAAGGAGAAGAGAGCTGAAGGCCATAAAGATGGAATAAGCCAAGTCCTATCGAGCAAAACCAGCTGGCTAACTGAGCAGTGGAAGGGAGAGAAACAGGGCTGCATCCCAGGGCTGAAGCAATTCTTAACTGTTACGTACATGTAAACACAAAAGCCCTCATGCTGTCTCCTTCTTTTCCTTACAACAGCCTCCTTCCAATGGACTGGAAGGGATTTACATCACCTTCAAATCTTTCTACCTTTCTGGTACTCAGCAGCATTTATTGGTAGAGTTGCTGGTGAAGCAGCACTTCAGATGTAAAGCTTCAAGAGGCAGGTGACCACTCAGTGCGACTTCAGTGTAGAATATTAACGAAAGCAAGTTTTCAGCATTGCTCAGCTGGCACTGTTTGCTAATAACAACTATGCCAGTGCTGAAAAGAAAAATAAAATTAAGATCTGGACCTTAACAGAACATTAGAAAACCTCAGTGTGCCTTAATGGTGTGTCTACACACAACTTGCAACTTCAGTCGCTTTTTGGGCCACACCTTACAGTAGGAACCTTCTCAGAAGCACCCTTAGGCTTTGCACCAGACCCTGCCACAGCCTTGGCTACACCAGCTAGCAGCTCTGCACCTCAGCTTTGCTATTGGCATTATGTATGTGAGCAATTCATCCTACCTGATAACATGCAAGTCAGGGGTAGAGTGCCTGGCTGAGCACACACAGATACCAGCTTGCCACTGACTGAGGACAGTTACCTCCATTTCTTATTTTTTTAAGAAAAGGTGGCACCCAGCTTCCCAGGATTAGCCAGCACAAGTCTAAATGTGGAATGTTTCGGCATAGGTCTGAAGCAGACAATGAAGGACCATTAACTTCCTTTCCACTAGTTAGGTTCCTCAGCTGTGTAGCAGAGAAAGAAAACAGCTGCTGTAAGAAATAAGCAGCAATCCTTGTCTTGTCAGCTTTCACCTCAAGCCAGTATAATAACTGTTAGACTATGCAAAGAGATAAAGTTTCTCTTTTGCTCAAGGGTTTACAAATTATGGGATCCCATCAATATTTAAATACCTGAGAGGTATCATCCTGGTGGGAAGTATCTCTATTTTGACATCCATTAGCTTCTACCTTTGCCTTCCTGTTGATCTCAGTTTCTTCTATCTCCTTTTTACTGACAGATGTTTTTTGTTTCTTCTTTTTTTTTTTCTTCTGGGCGGCTCCATCTGCTGTTGATTTCTCTGTCACTGTCTCATCTCCAGGAACAGTCTCTGGTTGGGGGATCTTTAACGTGACATGGCTTCCATCCTCTTTGGGTGCACTACTTGTAGTTTGAGCCAACTCAGGCTTCTGCAAAGCTGAAATCTGTGGCATACCTGCTGATTCAGTAGGCAGTGAATTACCCAGCACGTCATGATCTGCTGTACCCTCTGTATGTTGGCTTGTTGGAACTAACGGAACCAGAGGACAGTCTTCATCTGGGATGGCAAAGTTGAAAGCAAACTGGGGTTCTTGTCCAGAGGCAGCAAAACTCAAGGCTCCATTCCAGTTCTCCTGCTCGGTGGCTCTTACATTGGTTTGTATCTGCTCAGCACCACTCTCATCAGGGACTGCTTCCAAAGATGTGCCAGTTGCTTCTGGGTCAATCTCAGGAAGTGTAAAATCAAATCGGAAGCTGTTGTCAGATGACATGAACCACTCTGGCTTTGCCTCAGAGATTTGGTCAGATTGTTTCCCATATAACACACCACCTGAAGCCTGCCCATTGCTTTGCTGTACTTTGACATCACCAGGTTTCACAACTAGAAAAGATAAAGAATAATGTTTCTATCAAGATGCCAGTTTCCTACTATGGGAATGCCACTGCTACTGCAACTCCCTCTGTAAGGCACTGCCACAGAGAGGTGAGCCAATCAAAAGCTGCAATGTAAGAAATCTACAGAAAAGAACCAAAGATCACCATCCCCTGAAGGGACAGTTCAAGATCACCTGCTTTCTCCATGCTCTTCTGATCCTCAGCCATCTTGAGACGATAATCCCCAAACACGTGGTTCATCACTTGTCGCTTCTTCACAAAAGGAGTTTCACGGGAGCGCAAGACCTTGAGAATGTGCTGTGTCGTCTCTGCTGCACTCAAGAAAAAGACCAAGA
Source organism: Gavia stellata (assembly GCF_030936135.1). Classification (NCBI taxonomy): domain Eukaryota; kingdom Metazoa; phylum Chordata; class Aves; order Gaviiformes; family Gaviidae; genus Gavia; species Gavia stellata. The sequence continues at coordinate 19,245,066 of NC_082611.1, read as the reverse complement.
GAGACAAGAAACAGGTTACGGTGGGCCTTACAAACCATATTGTGGGATGCTGATGGCTGGGTCTCCTCTGAACGCATTCTGTGTTCATAATACCTCTGACTAATCCATGACTGGCATTTGATGCAAAGGAAACTCCAAATGCTTCTAGAAGCTGAAATACTGTGAAATGTTCTTAAAGGGAAAAAATTAATAGCTATTAACTGCTTATTATATACGGTTAGAATCTTACACTGCAGTAAGTGAACTACTAATGGCACAGAAGCTACGCAAGGCTTAACAACCCTTCCCTCAAAGCAAGTGACAAATCCAAGAGCCTAGCTTGCTGTCTCTTCTCAGGAGAACTGGAAAAAATCTGACCTGAGTAGTAAGCACACCCTGAAAAGCAGGACTCTTGCTTGACTCTCATACAAACCAGCCTGACCACAACAGTAATCCCAATTCTTTGGGTCAGAGCAAATTATCTAAAAAGCATAGCTGTTCTTCCGTGAAAGCAGTCCCCAAAGACCTGTTTGGGAACTCCAGATATGCATAGTCTTCTAGTGTTTGTCTCACCCATTTCAAGCCACAAAAAAGCTTGATGTACTAGACTAGTATTTTGGAATGGGCACACAACCATCTCTCTTGGGTGCGGTGCATCTCTCTGGGACTCTCCAAATGAGGTGTATCTTGCAGATCCAACACTGAGAGTCCCATGCCAGGAACAGAGTAATGGCATGCGAGTACGAGGCAGAAATGCTGCAGTGGGGCTGCAGTCACCCAAAAAAGTGGGATGTACCTTCATAGCACCTGGGTGTCAGGGTCCTGAGCACACATTCCCCCCTACTTCAAGGAGTTCAGCTGGCTGCATTCAAGGCCTGCCTGCTAATAAGAGCTGTTATGAAGAAAGAGCTAGAAAAAGCCTCACGGGAAGCTCTCCCTTCCCTCACCTGGGAGTTATTTTAAGCTGAGGATCTCATGCATAGCACTGCTGCAGCCAGGTTACTCACTGACCCAGACCTTGACCCTGATCCATAGACTTGAATTCCTGCCTAGAGCTTGGATCGACCTCATCACCGCCTACTTCTCTGGGGATCTGGACTCCAGGCAGAGCCTGGTTACCATCACCGGTACCCCTTTGCTCTCCTGGGTCAGATACTGTGCAAATGGGCCCTTTTCTGGCCAAGTCGTTGCCTCTGCTTGCCTTGTCACTGTGCTCAGCTCCTGCCTCCCCTCCAGGAGCAGCCTTCCCCCGCTGCAGCTGGACATTAGGCACCGAGCACAAGGTACGGGTGTAACAAAATGGTCTGATGCTCAAGCGTGGTGTGTGGGCACATATTAATCACTGCTACATCCTCAAGTGCACCAGCAAACACTCATCTAGGCATCTTACAAAGGGTAACCACACCCCTCCTCTAAATGTTAAGTACTAGCCATCTGTAGGACCAGGACATATATCTTTATCTATTTACAAGTTGGACTGACTAGATCGAACTGTGATCTCCTGATAAGTATTTTTTAGGATTTTATCTTCCATGTAATTTCTCCTTGGAACAAGAACAATGAGGAACAAGCTTCACAAAAATAATCCTACTGGCATTTGAGGGCCAGACACACTGACACAGTATTTCCTTGAGACTGGAAAACAAAAGCAGCACTGTAGCAGAACCAAACAACAAGCTGTTAGATGGGAAAATGAGGACGTGAAAAAGAATACAGAAAACAGGGAGAATGAATGTCACAGGAATGAGAGATAAAGCTGCTTCCAGACAGATAGTTCTTAAAGTTCAATGCTTTATGATGTTTTGTATTTAGAACAAATCCCATATAACACAACAATAGGAAACAGATGGGCAAGAAGAAACAGAACTGAGGTTGGAATACAGCTGCAGAGCGTGAGAGAGGCAACATACCTTGTTTTGGGGTTGGGCTGAGGAGGAGGTTTGCCTCCAGCTGCGAAATGCACCACTCCAGCTCATCTTGGAAGGTCCCTTGGGGAACCTTGGACATGGGATGGGAGAAGGCACAATGTTTAAAAGAAGCACAAGTCTCTCACCTCCAAAACTGATTCCAAAACTGAGTTTTCTGAAGTCCTCTCCTGTCTTCTGTGGGAGATCTGGCTAATGGGTCATAAAGCCCTTTTCTGGCTTTACGCTTGAGGGGTGTTGTGTAACAGCTCAATACCGTAAATCAACACAGCACAGGGTGGGAGACAGGCCCTGCAATCTTCCCTATTTGGAGGGCACCAAATGAGCCCTCTTCATTACAAAAATTAGAGACAATAAACTCTTACTAGCAGTGAGCCACCCTCTCCTGGCAAGCCAAGACTTCTCACGGGTTGGTTTCTTTCTTTTTCCTCCTCCTCCTCCCTTTTTAAAGGCCCCAAATGGAAGATTTCTCATTTTCCCAGAAGCTTATTCTACGGCATTATATGTCTTCCCAGAAGGAAATTTCCCCCCAGCGCAGCTCTGGCAATAGGAGTCGGCAGGATCCCAAATCAGGATTCGTGACAGCTAAACACAAGTCCTTAAGACCACCTCTGCTGGATTTTTACCCTGCGTGCCTCCCGCTAAGCAGTCGCAAGGTAAGGCTTAGAAGTCTGCCTGTGAACAAGACAATCGTTACAGCGCACTGGGAATGAAAAAACCCCTTGCCTTAGCAGAGCACCGAGGTGAGCAGGAATTGGGAGGGGTAGGCACAAGTGCCAGGGAAGCCCTTTCAAGGTAGCCTCGCAGGAGCTGGGGGCACTGCTGCGGCCTGGAGAAGAGCCCGGGCCTGGAGAAGAGCCTGGGCCTGGAGAAAGGCGCCTCAGCCACGGGCCGGTGGAGAGGAGGGTGCCTCAGGACAGAAGCAAGAGGCAGAGAGGGGCTGAGCAAAGCGCTTACCTGCTCCATGCCGGGCAGCCTCTGCCCCAGGACACCGGCCCCCTCTGCCGCCGCAACCTCCGGTCACAGAATCACAGAATCACTACGGTTGGAAAAGACCTGTAAGATCATCAAGTCCAACCTGAAAAAAAAACAAAAAAAAAACCAACCCACGCAAGCCAACCACCACACAACAACAACAAGGCACAACACACCAAAAACCAACCCACCCAACACCACACAGCACCATGTCCATCAAGCTACATCCCACAATGCCACATCCACACGCTCCTTGAATACCTCCAGGGATGGTGACTCCACCACCTCCCTGGGCAGCCTATTCCAATGTTTCACTACTCTCTCAGTAAAGAACTTTTTCCTAATATCCAGCCTGAACCTCCCCTGGCGCAACTTGAGGCCATTTCCTCTTGTCCTGTCACTTGTCACTTGGGAGAAGAGACCAACACCCACCTCACCACAACCCCCTTTCAGGCAGTTGTAGAGAGCGATGAGGTCTCCCCTCAGCCTCCTCTTCTCCAGACTGAACAACCCCAGCTCCCTCAGCCGCTCCTCATCAGACTTGTGCTCCAGACCCCTCACCAGCTTCGTCGCCCTTCTCTGGACACGCTCCAGCACCTCAATGTCCTTCTTGTAGGGAGGGGCCCAACACTGAACACAGTATTCGGAACAGCGTGTGGGCTCCCGGGCTCCAGCTCCACCCGGGCCGGCGACAGACCAGCGACTGGGGCCCGGGGCCTGCCCGCCGCCCCTCGGCCGCCGGGGCCGGGCGGGAGGACACCACCAAGGCCCGCGGGCTGAGGGCGGGTAGGGCCCGGCCGCCGTGCACCGCCCAAAGGCCTCCCCCCGCCGCGGTCCGTCAGCCGCCCCTCCGACCGCGCCCCGGGCCCCGCGCCTCCGTTCCGCCTGCCGCGCTGAGGGGAAAGCGGGGCCGGCCCGGGCCCGCCTCACCCCCTCGGGGCCCCGGCACCCAGCGCGGACCCGCCGCGGAGGGACGGGGAAGGGCCCCGCTGCCGGCCGGGGGCGAGGGGCTCGTCACAGGCCGCCGTGGGCCACCACTGCCACCGGGGCGGCCCCTCTGCTCGGCCCGGGGCAACGGCGGGGGAGGCCCGGGGAGGCCACCGGCGCCAGCACGGTGCTCCCGGGCGGCCTGCGCAGGGAGGGCCGGGCGAAGGCCCGGGGTGCCGAGGCAGAAAGCCTTCCACGAAGCCGGGCCAGCCAAGGTCGGGGACGCCTCGGTGGGAAGCGGATCAGAGGAGCCGAGCACCCACCTTGGCGGTGCATTTGTCCCCCCACAAGCTCACCTCCCTCTCCCCTGAGCCCCACGGGGAGCTGCTGGGCCACATTTCCACTGCCGGGACGCGGGCTGTCCGCTGCGGCCTCCCTCCGTGGGACCAAATCCCCACCTCAGTGGGGTCCCCATCAAGATGCAGAGGCCCGAGGGCCACGGTGCCGCCGGCAGCTCACGTCCCAGCCTGGCACACGCCGTGCCACCATGCAACACCATGGGTAGGGTACAGCGACTTTTCAGCAGACAAAAAAGGGCAGTGCACATACACAGGTATTGTCTAATTCCATTTCGAGTTTAGATTTCCTTTTGATTATTTAATTTTGTAAATAAAAAAAAGTTAGACACCTTGTTTCATATGCATTTTTTTCCCTTGGATTTTTTTCAACAGCAGTCAAAAGTGCCCCGCTGAGATTTGTAACGTTGTAGCACATCACATTTCACAGCACAGTATTTGATGTCTCTCTCAAATGCTTCAAATCGTGGAGGTTATAGGTTCTGCTGACATGGGCAGTTGACATTAGAAATTCTCCAAGGCTGCCAGTTATTCCAGCAGGGCTCTAAAGTGCTAGGAAAGCACTTCCAAATGTTGCTGTTAAAGGTTATAAAAAGGTACTGGAGAAATCAGCACACTTCTGCCAATCCCGACCAGACTTCTGTCTTGCCTTACAACCTCCACCCTTGCTAAGACTTAGCCCTTGTCTAAGCCCTCCCCTCACTAGAAAAAACATCTAATTGGTTTGAGGATTGTCAGAGGCTGTCCAAGACTTATCGCAAGGCTTTTCAGACTGCGGCAGGTTTGAAATCAGCATCAGTCTTCACACAGAAGTGTCCAAGTGTCAGGAAAAGAGCTGACAGTCAAGTATTGGAGAAGATAATAATGAGCATGGGAATAATGAGCTATCAGCAGCTGCCTTGAAAGGCCAGAATCCCACTGCAGTTCTCCTCTCCCTCAGTCCTTGAGCTGGACCGAGGGCTTGTGAGCCCTTCACCACCAGTCTGGATGCATCCCCTAAAGCAAAAGCTTCCCGTCTGTGGCCTGAGGAACACACAAACCCATCAGACGATGCAAAGGCTCTGCTAGGTATGGCTGAGCACAGAGCCTGCAGAACCCATCTACCCAGAACAAAGGGTTTAGAGGACCACTGCTTTCTGTGGCAGGATGCTGTCCGTGTCTCCAGCGAAAACCACGTGCTGTGGACTCAATACCCATGCAGGGAAAAGGCACAAAGGACCAGCAATGCCTCATTTTTCCTGGGTTTGATCTCTGCCCTGAGGATTCAGCCCACATGGATTCACAGCCTCACAATGGCACCGAGTGGGCGAGCTGTGACAGCCTTGCTCCGGAGGACACACAACAGAGGGACTGCCAGGAGATCCGAACGTGATCCTCAACTTCTGCTGACACAAGAGGAACCTTTTAACGTGAAGAGCTGCGAGCTGAGCTGGTGGGAGCTGATGTGTAACCAGCCACGGCTGCCCGGGAGCGAGACAAACAGCAGGCAGAGGAATGGAAATGGCTTGAGCCTGCCGTGGGCATGGGGCAGGTTAGTGTGTGCTGTATAAAACAGTGCAAAGGCTGGGACAGCTTCACACTGCTGTAAGACGGCGACAGGAGCACCTCTGTCTGGGGACTCCATGCAGGACAGCTGTGCAGTCCTTCAGGTCGCTCCGGGGACTAACAATCCCCCCCAACACAGATCTGCCTGCTTTCCCCACTCCGCCAACTGAGCACCAACAAATTTGTTGCAGTCATGGCTGTAACTGGAAGCAGCGGTTGCGCTGGAAAACGCAGCTCTTTGGTATGAGGCTCCTTTAAGGGAGTTGCAGGAAGGAGTTAAAAAAAAAAAGAGAAGTGGGGTGGTTACCAAAGCTGCTAACCACAGTGCCAGGGAGCCTCGGAGGGCACCAGGACAGCCCAGCGTCACATGCCTAACGCATCTTGTCTCCAGACTTCCTCACCCGCGATGTACGTGGCTTGCACATACAGACTGTCATTCAGCATCAGGAAATCTGCATCGGACAAGAGAGAAAGGAAGCAGCCGTCAGAGAAATGGAGCAGCTGAAGCTGGCTGGGAGGAGCTGGGCTCCATAGGAAAGAGCTTTTCCCCACCCAGACATGGCAGCAGCACAGCAGTGCAGTGCCACCCTTGCTATGGCATCTCCATGCTTGGCTGAGATGTGGGGGTCTCTCCAACGGGCTCACAAAACACCACCAGCATCCAAGGGAAAAAACACGGGAGCAAAAGCCCGGAGCAAATCCCAGGCAAAGCAAGTCTCCCTGCAGCTCCCACTGAAGCAGGGGTTGAAGATGCATTCGCAGCAGCCCCTGCTTTGCTCTAGCACCCGGGAGCCCTCACACTGTTGTCCCCATACCAGTACCTGCTGTCCCCATACCAGTACCTGCATCGGAGTCATAATTTAGCGTCCCCTTTTTGGGTTCAATCCCCAGGAGCTGGGCGGGATGCAGAGACGCTGCCTCCAACGCGGTCTCTACTGAGCACCCTTGGACAGAGAAGGGGGAGGCGTTAGGGCAGCAAACCCATTGCCCCGTTGCCAGAGCAGCCCAAACCCCCCTGGCTAAGGCAACTGTCAGCCTGGCAGAGACTGAGCTGGAACACCCTCGCCACAGCCGTATGGAGCTGGGGAGGGGAAACATCCCTACGGGAGACAGTGGGAAGAGGAGAACTGAATACCTAGGGTACGGGGAGGGGAAAATCATTCACCTTTGCGAGAAAGGAGGAGAGTTCACCCCTCATTAGTGCTATAGGTTAAAATGAAACCTCCCTGCAAAAAGGTGCTCATCTGAGGCCAGTGCCTTCTCATTGTCTCAGGCAAGAGGGAACGTTCCATGGTGGAGCAGACACAGCTGGCAAGAGCAAGATCTCTTCCCGAGTCAACGCAGGGAGCAACAGCTTGTGGACAAGGCTCGCTTACCTGTGGCTTCTTGGAAGTGTCGCACACATGTGTCCATGGTCGCCACACTACCGCTCAGGGTCTTTGTGCCTGGGAGAGGAACAGGATGGCACTGAGCAGGTCCCACAACTCACAGCAAGGAGACGCAGAGTGTCGGGAAAACATAACATGACCAAAAGGGGTAGAAATCATGGGTGGCACGAGGAGTGAGTTGAAGAGCCCGCAGCCATGGCTGCCGAGTGACAGAGCGAGGCGAGAGACAGCCTGTGCTGGCAGTGCAGGGAGGGGTACCGGGATGTTACCCTGCAGCTCCACCATAAGACCAGCTGGACTGGGTGAAACTCTAAGCTCACAACGCAGGCACGTGCTGCCAGAGACAGAGGAAGGGAACTGAGAAAGGAATGATCCTTCTCCGAAATATCTTCCCAGTCTTCAACTGCTCACAGTTTAGGGAAATTTGTTAGCAAGAAGTGGTGGTGTTCCAGTAAAGACAAGGGACAATAAATATCTGTGGGATTTCTCTGTCCTTTCTGACCCCACTGGAACCTCTAGCATCCATGACATTGGGCAACAAGGTGTTCAGAGGTGTTGTGGACAGCTAAGAATCAACAGATTCCTCCTCACTCCACCAAGACAGGGCAATACCCCTCTTCAAGAGGTGCCTCATTCTCCCCAGGGCCAAGTCACTGCAGAGCCATTAACTGATCAGGCACCAAAACCCAGGAGGGTGGCACAACCAACAAGCACTGCAAGGTGTGCTGAGCTCTCCAGGAACAGACACTAGTGGCAGCGCTGCCCCAGCTCTTTTGCAGGATGGCATTTACCTGCAATGTAGGTGTTCAGCCCATCGATCTCCACCACCTGCTGACCCAGCGTGTGCCGACCTGGTGCCAGCCCCATGCCAGCGATCGCATCCGTCACCAGCACCAGGCCTGAGGAACGCAAAGAAAGAGGCTGTGTTAGCTTTGCAGCTGACCTTGCTGCAGCTCTGAGCACTGCACCATGCCGGTCCTCCCGGAGAGGGGCCAAAGCGTCTCTAGCCACATCCGACCAAAGCAAGAGGACTGGTGGATCAGCACACATTGCTGTGACCTCTTTCAGGCAGAGAGGGCAGCACGCCACAGCACTTGCGCGAGCGTTTTGTGGGAGATGGCACAGCGCTCGGGATGGCTGGTGACACCGCATGAGCCCGGCATGGCTCACCTTTGGGGTGGGCTCGGTGGGCGATTCGCAGGGCGGCAGGGTTGGTGTGGATGCCATCAGAGATCATGCCGTAGAAGACCCTCCGTCCAGCAGGAATCTTGTCACTCGTCAGCAGCCCCACGATCCCAGGGTCACGATGGTGGAACTGCCCAGTGGGAGAGAGGACAAGCTGTGGAGCATCACCAGGACTTGTGGGCCGAGACCCTTCCCATCAGGGGATGCAGCTGCCATCTCTAGCAAACAGTGCCTGGCAGCTCGGTGCTCCATTCTTTACCAGACCAATCTGGGCATTTCCTCGAATGTCAAGAGTCTGCTACAGCCTTGACTCTCTTTTAGATCAGACAGTAGAAACGTGAAGCCAGAGGTTCAGTGCTGAAACCTCATTGCAAGGCCTGTTATGAAACAAGCTGGGGAGAATACACGTCTGTGCAGGACAGAAAGCACGAAAAGCAATACCAGTGCCGAACAAGTGCCCTCCTCTACTCACCGGCAACATGGCATTGAAGAGGTGAGTGATGAAGGTAGCGCCGTGCTGCACAGCCTCCTCAGCCTGGGAGAGATTAGCCACCGAGTGCCCTGGGAACAAAGACCAACGCATGATTTTTCTGCCCATCTTTCCATTTATTTCCCTACAGGATTGAAGACGCTCTGTCACTAGGACTCTACTCTGATGCCCACCCTGGGCTGAGATCTGAGATGCCAGCCTTGGCAGAGAGGTGTCGGGCCATGACCGTGGGGGACTCTGGCAAGGTGTTTCACCTGAACACGTTCACTGTTCACGTTACAACCGTCACAAATGCTGCCGTGCTCACAGAGAGTTGCCTTCAGGCTGGGCTAGAGGTCAAAGGACATGCCTTTCTGCTGTCCTCACATATTTAAAGGCTTTATAGAGAGGTGTCAAGGGAGTAGAGACAGTGGGGATTTTGCCAAGAAAGAATATGGGAATAAAACTAACCAGAAAGAAAATTCTGTTTTCCCCAACACGGACAGCAGCTCTAATACTCTGTGGGCAAACTGCCTTTCTGTAGTTCTTTGCTTTATGTGGCTGTGAGATAAGAGATGCTCTGCTGTATGAATGCCCTTCTCACTTAAGGTTTAATTTCACCCTTAATAACACCCCCTTTTTTAAAAAAAAAAAAAAAAAGATTTCTTCAATGATCTGAGACAAAGAAGAGTTTGTGAAACAGAGGACAAGAAAAATGCAGCCAGTTTTAAGTCAGTAGCCTGCAAGGCAGTGGAGGGAGACGTCTTCTACAGTGCTTCCGGCTGAAAAACAGTTATCAAAACTCAACAGTAACCTTTGGAAAATGATTTCACCTGTCAAATAAGGCCTAAAGCAGCTGAACTTCAGAGTTTGAACCTTTCCACGTAGTCAGCCCTCAATTACATCTTTAATAAAGACAGACTGCTATTCTTTCCTGTGTTTTAACAGCACCAAATGCTACCTTGTGTTGAACTGCAGGGGGTTTTCAATCCACATGAAGTCTGGCCCTTACTTTACAAAGGGCGGCAGATTCGCAGAATCAAGCAAGGTCCCCATTTGTGACAGGTCTGTCACCTCCATATAGGCCAGGCAAAAGAAAATCCCACCCCGTCCAGTCACACTGAGACACCATTAGAGATGCTACAGCCCCAAGAGAGGCGCTGCCTGGCCCATGCGGCACAGGGAGACAGAGCCTCCCCAAGCCTCCTCCTCCCCAGCCCTTACCGAGCGAGACACAGATGCCCCGCTTGGTGAGTTCCTGGATCACCTCACTGCTCCTCTTCATCTCTGGGGCCAGGGTGACTATCCGGACACAGTCCAGGGACCCGTAGGTGGCAAGCAAGTCCTGGAAGGCACCTGCCTCGAAGGTGCGAAGGCAGTGCTCCGGGTGCGCCCCTTTCTTCTCCTTGCTGATGAATGGTCCTTCCAGATGGGCCCCTGCCCAAACAGGAACACAAAGCCATGACCCTTCCTCTCCCCGCCAAGGACCAAGAAAACTGCTGAGTCTACTCTGCTCCAGTCAAGCTCTTGCCATTCTCCCGCAGCAAAACACGTGGCTCAGGTAACTCTGAGCTCAGCACAGCGAAAGATGCAGCGCTGGCAAATGGCCAAGGCAAGCCACGCCACTGCCATTACCCTGTGGGGCCCAAAAGGGCCGGAGTGGTGCGTGTACCATGTCAGAAACCACGCCAAAGGCCAGGGACGGGTTGAGGGAGAAAGGGGGTCTGTGCCCACCCGTGCGTCCCTCCCATCGAGACTGCTCCAGCCCCAATTTGTGCTGTCCCTACAGTAGCTTCTTTCTCCTTAACAATGAACAAGATAATTGCCTACCTAGAGTAGCACCAGAGAGGACAGCGAGGGACAAAACCGCTTACCCAGGATACCTGCTCCGTGGGCTCCACCATTTCTTATACTGATCTGAGGGAGAACCTAGAGAAAGAGATTTGTCAGACGTGGCACCCCAGAAACAGCACCCCAGCCTGCCAAAACAAACCCAAACCTCGGGTCCAGAGAGAGCTTTGTAGCTGGACCACTTGGGACCATCAGCCAAACACAGCTCGCAAAGAAAAAGCCAGCTGCAAGCCCCGCTGTGCAAAGCTGGCCTGGGAGACATCGCTGTCTCTGCGGTCTAAAGGTTAAGGGCAAGAAATCCAGGGGGAGAGGCCAGCTCCTCATGCCCACTGCTTTTCCACCAAGGCAGTTATCCCAGTCTCCGCAGACCCAGCCCCGGCCCTCTCACCTCTTGGTACCAACCTCAGCCCTTTATCACCCTGCAGATAAGAGGGGGAGAAAGTCACTTACCTGGTGGTACACAGATGGAGGAGACGTCACCAGGGTGGGACAGAAGGACGTCACTCCATGGGAGAGGATTTTCTGACTGACCAGATCAATCCCTGATTTGAAGTCATCTGTAGCCAGGGAGAAGTCCACCCCAAAGCCTCCTGCACCATGAACAAAACAGAGATGAAGCTGCAGCCTCCCCAGTGGACGCTTTCCCACCTGAAAATGCCGAAGAAACATTTTGCATGACCGGAATGAGTCACTCCATTAGTACAGCACTGACCAGAAGCAAAGGGCTCTGCCAGCACTTCTCCTGTCCTACAGTCGCAAGGCTCTGCGAGTACAAATCCAACCAACGCCATCCTGCTGAAGTGCTTTTCCCCACAGCAGCCCAGCGTTTTGCAACTTTTTATTTTGATGCAGGGCAAAATCTGAGGATTCCCCACTGAAGTGCGGATCTGACTTCCAACATAAGCTACCATAGAACAAGCCCCTCTTGACCCTCAGGCAAGAGCTATTGCAGGTAAAGTTTGTTCCCTTGAGAAGTCCTGCTCTGTCCTCCCCGCATCCTGGAAAGGGTAGGGCAGGCATCCTGCCAGCGCAGGGGCAGGGACTGTTGATGAAAATGAGGTTAAGAGGAAAGCTGGGCTGCAAATTCCACCCAATTATGCAACAGCAGCAACCATGGGCAAAATTGTTCTGTATTGTTAGTTCGGTGACTTACATCTCCCTCAAGCAGCTGAAAGGCACGTGGTCGTGGGCGCTATGCACACAGCAGGGTTTGAAGGTCAGTGATGGACAAACCTGGGACCCCCCAATCCCCTGCGAGTGCGTGTGGCTTTGCCATACCGTTGATCTGGACGTCGATGAAGCCCGGGGCGATGATGCTGTCCTTGCAGTCCAGCTGGATGTCAGCAGAGCCCTTCTCATCGAAGAAGAGTTTCTCCGGGTTGAGGATCTTCCCCTCTCGCACCCACAGGTCCTCCCTGAAGAGACAGTTACACACACCCCAAGCTCCTGTGTCATTTGTGGTGGGGCACACGGGAACGGGTGGCCGTGGCCCCAGTGACAGGGGTGGCCTCGGGCGGAGCAGACCCCACCAGCACCCTCCGCCATGGGCTCTCCGATGTCTACTGGGGCAAAGCTGCTCTTCCGGCCGCGACACCACTGGCAGCCCTCTCTCTGCCTGGCCGCTGGCTTTACAAAACTCACAGGAATGGGATTTTCATGGGCTGCCCATCAAATGTGGTGGCGATGGCCAAGGGGCCCAGGGGCCGGCAGCGGAGGCAAAAGGAAAGCCGAGGCGGGCGGAGAGGGGCTGGACAACACGCCTCGCCTCCTTCAGAAATCAGGTGGAGGGGACAGCGGGAGTGCGGGGGGCGACAGCCGATGCACTGGGGGACCTGGGGACAGTCCCCAGGGCGCTCCAGGTTCCAGGTCAGCTCTGCAGCCCGGCCGTGAGCCCCGGCACCCGCCGGTACCCCCCAGCAACCCCGGTATCCCCGGCAGCCCTCACCTCTGGAGCTGGTGGCTCCTCAGGATGCGGCAGTTGGTGAACTGGACGATGGGCGCGTCCGAGACGGATTTGTTGGACGGCATCGTGGGGCTGCGGGAGCCGGCGGGAACGGGGGGGCCCCCCCAGTGCCCGCGCTCAGGGGCACGGGCCGGGGACCGGGGGTGGCGGAGCGGGGCAAGGCCGCGGCTCCGCTGCGAGCGGCTGCCGCGGGAACGGGGAGCCGGCGAGAGGCGGAGGGGCCGGAGCACCGCCCCGGGGGCAGGCGCCGGGCAGGCCCCCGCCCCTCCCCGGGGCTCCGGGCCGACGCTGTGAGGCAAAGGCCCCGCCGGCCTGTGCGGCCAGGCCCCGCCGCGGGACCCGCTGAGGGCCGGGCCCGGTGCAGTCCCCCCCCCCCGCTCCTCCGCGGGGCAGCGGCGGGGCCCGGGACACCGGGGGGCGGGGCCGGGAGGCGGGGGCGGGGCCGGGGGCGAGGCGTGGAGCGGACGCCGGCCTTACCCCGCGGCGCCGCCGGTGCCCGGTCACGTGAGCCCTCTCAGCTGACGCGCCGGGATTCCCCTCCCGCCCCGCCCCGCTGCACGTGACCTTCCCCCGAGGAGCCGCCATCATCGGAAGGGCACCGCCATCTTGAGGAGGTCGGCGGCTCCGCAGAGGCGGGCCGGCTGCGGTGCTGAGGGGAGCGGGCAGCCCCCGCCGCGCCCCGCGGCCACGACCTTGCTGCGAAAGCCGGTGGAGAAGGAGAACCGGCGGTGGAGGAGCTCCCTTCCACAGCAGTCCTCGGCCATGGCTGCCCCTCCGGCCTGGGGTCTCCTGCTGGCCCACACAGGCTGCTGGGCCTGTGGTCTGACATTGTCACCAGCGTGGCGTCGGAGGTGGCTCTTGGGCCGCCGCCGCAGAGAGACGCCCGCTCTTGCCCAGGAAGCCAGGGAGGGTGGCAGGCCCTTCCCACCCTGCAGGCCCAGGGTCTCGCTCGGCCTGCCGGCAGCCTGCAGTGCTGCCAGCAGGCTGAGCAAGATCCCCGGGCCTGCTGCCCTTCCTCCTCGCAGCGAGTGTCTCAGGGGATTTACTCTCTGGGTCTGGTTTAATCACACAAAACATAAAATAGAAATGAATAATGTTCCCTATCGGAGCCTCTAAGGGGGCTAGCAGCAGCATATGCCACAGCACGTAATGCAGAGCTGACAAAACACTCTTGAAAAGGTCTGATACCAGTGGGGAGTGACGTGTGTCGTCTTATCCAGGGAAACTCCAGACCCGGTGAGCTCAGGGAAGCTGGACAGGCGAGAGGAGGAGCTGCTGTGCTGGCCGTGCAGGTGTCAACATCCGCTTGTCACAAACACCTCCCCAAGACCACCTTCTTGCCAGTCTGCACACACCTCCTACTGCCTCTTGCTTTATGCTCTGATGAGAAATGTTTGGGGCAGAATCTTTTTCCACTGTGTCCACTGACTCCAAACTGGAGCTCCTCAGCGCAGGTCAGAATCACAGAATCACACAGAATCACAGAATCACTACGGTTGGAAAAGACCTGTAAGATCATCAAGTCCAACCTGAAAAAAAAAACCAAAAAACAAAAAACAAAAAAAACCCCAACAATAAACCACAACACACCAAAAACCAACCCACCCAACACCACACAGCACCATGCCCATCAAGCTACATCCCACAATGCCACATCCACACGCTCCTTGAATACCTCCAGGGAGGGTGACTCCACCACCTCCCTGGGCAGCCTATTCCAATGTTTCACTACTCTCTCAGTAAAGAACTTTTTCCTAATATCCAGCCTGAACCTCCCCTGGCGCAACTTGAGGCCATTTCCTCTCGTCCTGTCACTAGTCACTTGGGAGAAGAGACCAGCACCCACCTCACCACAACCCCCTTTCAGGGAGTTGGAGAGAGCGATGAGGTCTCCCCTCAGCCTCCTCTTCTCCAGACTGAACAACCCCAGCTCCCTCAGCCACTCCTCATCAGACTTGTGCTCCAGACCCCTCACCAGCTCCGTCGCCCTTCTCTGGACACGCTCCAGCACTTCAATGTCCTTCTTGTAGTGAGGGGCCCAACACTGAACACAGTATTCAAGGTGCGGCCTCACCAGCGCCGAGTACAGAGGCAGGTCATCTACAGCATCATCACTCAAGAACCATTAGTCAGCCCCAGGACAGACTAGAGTAAGCTCAAGCCACCTTTACCTTCACAAGTTCACTAGCACTCAGCATCTTCCATCCAAGGATCCTGCAGCCCTGAGTGAGCCATGGTGCAGCTCTTGTACAAGCACTGTCACTGCTAGCCAGGCAGCTATGTCGCACGCTGACGGGTGAACACCTTTGTGGAAGAAATGTTACCTGCCAAGTATTACTTTTTATCAGGCGAAGTTGAAAGACCTGAGAGGTCAGAGGAGATTAATTAGTGGTTCCTAATGGCTCGTAAGTCTGTCAATTTGTGAATAAGTAACCTTGTCTTGAACAGCCACAGTGGACTCGTTCCTCTCTGATTCTGCCTGGAGGAACTGCTCTGCTTGCTGTGGCGCACCGCACATGCATGGGACAGCACGCACACGTTACCATGAGGAGCCAGTGGGCTACATCCACTGTGCAAGGAAGCAGGTCTGCAGGCCTTGCTTCATCTGACTGATGATTATTTACTTCTTGAATGGCAACCCCAGGCAGACCCAGGTGTGCTGGATGGACCTGTCACAAAGGATACTTGCTCCTGAGAGCTGGTAGACAAGTGTTGCAAAGCATGTACCTGCTTGGAAATCTGGCTGGGCACAATAAACACTAACAAAATTTAATTTGAACTGTTTATTGGCTCAGGCAAAGTAAGGTTTCTGGAAAGCCCCCCTTCACTGTTCCTTTCTCAGTCTCAGCCACAGGGAAAAAGTGTTAACTGCAACCTGGAGAGGGAAGTCATTACTTCTTTTAAATGTTACTTTCTAAGCTGACAGCATTGCTGTAGGCAGGCTCCTAAGCTAATCTGACAAGTCAGCAGCAGCCTGGCAGAGAAGACAAAAGGCTTGTTCTGTGCTCTACAGCCAGGTCCCTGCCTTTTCTCTCCAGCAGACCATGCCACCAGGGGTCCTTACGTCTGCAGTCTCTGTGGCCAGAAGGGCAAGTGTCCAATCTCTAAAACGTTAAAAGCAAGTACTATGCTTTGTTAAAATTAAAGCCAGCGTCCCCAACAGTCTAAGCATTTACTCCTAAACATCTGCTGGCAGATGCTTCCATTTCCCCTCCGTCCTCTTTGCTCCACAGGGACTGCTGTGTGCTGCAGCAGTCTCCACCCAGCGCTTCGACTCGCGTGGTTAACCTGTTTGGTGTTCCACGGTATCACAGAGAGAGTCAAGTGTCTCACCAAGGACTGTGTCTAGGCAGGGTGCTGATGTGAGCTCTGCTGATGAATCACATCGAGAAAAGATAAATGATGGGGAATGCATGAACGTAACATCCCCGTCTGGCCAGGAATTGAATTTTAATGAGGCTTTATGCTGTACTTATCATTATCACTCCATGATGTCAGTGCTTGTCCACACTACAAGCTGCCTCTTACTGTCAGCAGGATGCCAGTAAAGGCCCCTGAAATGGAAAGCTGGAAATGCTGCTAGTTGAGGCCAGGAAAACTACGTGCAGCAGTTTTGGGAATTTGAGGTTGAGAATGGCTCCAGGCAGGTTTTTCTCATCGTGGCTGAAATTGTCCACGTCTGGGGCACCCAGCAGCATACTGGTGGGAATGATTTCTGGCTTCAGTACAGGTGAAGTCGAGGAGACTCCAATACCGGAAGATTAGAAAATGAATCCTAAAAGCGGATCTCAGGCTGGCTTATTTGAACAAATGACTCTGCGAGAAAGGAAGTACCCTTCCAACTGCTAAATTGAATTCAGATGCCAAAAGGCATATACAGCACCCAAACCGCCTGTGGCCAAAACAGGGCCCTTTCATATGAACGTACATGCTAACAGACTTGTGACAGTAACTTTTCTTGGCAGTGGAAGAGACGTCTAGGTAAACGCAAATACTGACCGCTTACAGATAGTAACATCCGCTATAAAAGATCCTGCCGTGGGGTCCACCCCATTGACACAGCTTCACCGACCCTTCGGAAACAAAGAGATCCAACATTTTTCTAGGCTGCAAGCCCCAAAGCAAACCACTGAATCAGAACGCTGGAAAATGGCCCGGACCTCCCTCTGTGCTGCTGGGAAGAACAGAACAGCCTGTGCTGAGATGAAAGGTATGGAAATTTGCCTCATCGATGCTGTAGGTATGTCACCCAGCCCAACTTTATGTCATGTATCTGTCCTGCTTAAGTCTTACTCCTTTGGACATTCTTGTTTTATTTCTCAGTATGAAATTAAATGTGTCTTGCATCACCAATAATTGCACACTCCTTCTCTAATAATTGCATGTTCTTTCTCTCTACTGCCCCAGTAATAGGCTGAGGGAATCACAAGCTGTAGTTTCACTTGCATTTTGTGGTTTTTTTTTTCAGGTTGAGTTATTTTTAACCTGGCTCAATTCCCAAATTAGATTCACTGCCTGGTGGCATGAGAAGTTGTACCAGCGCACTTGGGAGAAACAGGGGAGCGTGTGTTACAGATGTGAAAGAAGCTCTAGGTGTCCAGAGGGAGGGTTTGGGCTAGCACTGCTGCCAAACGAATTGCTTGTGGAGATGCAGCCTTGGCTTCTAACTTTTCACGTGCATTCACAAAGAGGTCTAAGAAATTGTCCTAATGCACACAAGAGCCAGGGAGGCTGTTTACATCTATGAGTTGAGAACACACTGCCAATCTTGGGAATACACGTGATTTCCTAAGATTTGTCCTCAGCCTACCTTAGGTAGATAAAGCCATTAGGGGTAGGTGGTCGTTACCACTCTCTGCCACTTGAGGTCACGCCTTTACCCTCTCCCAGAGACAAAGGAGGAAAGCACAGATGTACTAGCAAGGACAGGACAGTTGAAAGTGCCAAAAAAAGGGTCCAGGACTGAAACAGCTACCAGCATCCCCTTGGTAAATCCCAAAAAGCCAGCACTTGAGCCTGTCCTGAGTGCATCTCATCCCCTCAGCAAAAGGAAGGTGGCAAATACGAGCCACTGATTCTCCAGGAACCTCGTCCTGCCCTCCTGCGACCCAGCTCGTACTCTCACAGGTCAGGGAGAACTGTCAATGGTGTGTAGATACCTTGTGGGAGGCACTCAGGACCCTGCAGCTTGGTCCCTAGGAGAGCTTCGGGCCTTACACACTGCAAGGCTTGGGGAGGATTTTTTCTGCGTGCTTTGGTGCCATGATACAGGAACCAGCTTGACAGAAACTCAGTGATAGGAGTTGCAAAGCTGTGACTGTCTCAGGAGCTAAATGAAGTGTGGCTTGCAGAGAAAAGGAACAGGGTTCATTAGTGAGTAATAGGAACAAAAACGGGACACAGTCCTTTGACCCTGAAACAGAGAATTCCCACTCCAGGATAAGTGGCACTGGGAAGACTTACTCTGGGTTTAATTCAGTTATGTCAAGAGAAAAAGATGGTTAATACCTGTAGAACAGAAAGAGCTACACTAAGAGCACAGGTGGCAAGTCCTGTGTAATTCTCACCTGAGAAACAGTGACGGTTTGTACAGTAAGGCTGGATGGAAACAGCAAAAAGCCATAAAATCAGTATCCCCATGGTTAGACTGCGAAGGAAACAAGGTTTACCGAGAATTGTTTTCATTAGATCTGCTGTTACCCTGTAGTTGAAAACAGCAGCTTAGTTTCTGGCATCAGGTTCTCTTAATGCGGTTTTTATTTCCCCAAAGCTTATTTACTTTTCCAGGTTACCACGCTTCTCTGTAAACCAGGTCTCCCAAGGAAAGACAATCCCTGAGCAATCACAGATAAAATCCTACTACTTAAAAATGCTTCTCCAACAGAGCAGTAAAAAAAAAAAAATAGAAAAAGTCTGCAGCCTTTTGAAAAAAAGCCAGTATGGAAGAGTTAAAAAAGAGAAAGGTCAGCATGGGATATGAAGGCATTGCCTATGCAGGCAGCATCTGGCAGCAGGCATCCCTTAACCTTGCCTAGCCTGAACCGACTGCTAATGGACGTTCACCCTCTGCTGCTACTGCTGCAGAGCCACCCCGCTCTGCTCTCTCTGCAGGGCTGACTCACTCTGCAGTGCGCGCTCACAGGCACGCAATCTGCCACATTACAGAGGACTATTTACGTGCCAGCAGACGCCACCTCTTTTAATCAGGAACTCTCCGAGTCTGTCATTTCACGCTCTGAGGCTGCCGGTTCTCCTCTTCCAAACCAAATACAAAGTCAAGCCCTGCCAGATGGGACTGCGCTCTGATCCAGCACACTGCTGTCAGTAAACGAAGGAAAGGGACTAAAAGGGACATAATTTTCTTAATACCCTGAATCACTTGAGAAATTTGCTGATGCAATAGCATCAGTGAAGGACTTGAAATGCAAGTTTTCACCTAGAAGTCATCAATGAGGATCTAAAGCATCGCTGTCAGAATATGCTTGGCCAAGGCAACATGCTCAGATTGTTAATTTTACTCATGGCATATTTGCAGGTACTCGGCACAAAGCAATGCTCCACCTATGCATACTAACCCCAGCTTTTGTTTTATGCTCTGTTCTGACTTGCGTGGGTTTATATGTGAACGAGAAAGGCTTGATGTTCTAAGGCACAAACCAAAGCACCGTCAATGGGATTTTGCCTGCACTTGGTTACGTAAGTATCCATCACCATCCTGAGCCTAGTACCTGCCTTCTGCAAGGTGTCACCAAGCTACAATGGGATCTTAAAGAGTTCCTATAGACCAGTGCCTTTAAATTGCTTATTTTTCTTAGAGATGAAAGCTACCACCATGCATTTAGTTGCTCTCTTAAATGCAATTTGCTGATACACTTGTAAACTGGCAACAAACAAGGCTGGCAGCAGGTTCCCCTTAAAGAAGGTAAAACTAGATCTTAAACATATTTGCAGCCCTAGCAAGGACCTCCTCCTGTCCTGCTACACAAGCAAAATACAATTCCTCTCACCAGAGCTGCAAGATGTACGTGGCATGCTTTCCAGAGAGCCTGAATTCATGATTCACCCCCTCCCAGCTGCAAGCTCCACCAGACTCTGCATACAAATACTGAGAAGGCACTCATTGCAATCAGTGCTGACAGAATTATGCTATCGCTTCCATAAATGTTTATGACCCCTGGGTAAAGTCTAATTCAGAAGTTTAGAGTCTACTACTTTTGCTGAAGAAAAGAATGATCAACACAATTCAGATGAGGAAATTTTCCCTTACCCCAGGCAATGCTTCAGCAGACATCCAGGATTTTCCTTAAATCACTTACCCCTCCATACAGCCCAAGCACCACCACTGCTCAGACTGCCATAAAGAAAAGCCCTTCCAAAACACAAAACCCATAGTACAGCCCAACCCAAAGCCAAGCAGCTGACAGCCTATTAAACAAATGCAGAGAGATCCACCTTATAGCAAACAGAATAAACCAATTAATTT
Source organism: Gavia stellata (assembly GCF_030936135.1). Classification (NCBI taxonomy): domain Eukaryota; kingdom Metazoa; phylum Chordata; class Aves; order Gaviiformes; family Gaviidae; genus Gavia; species Gavia stellata. The sequence continues at coordinate 19,225,020 of NC_082611.1, read as the reverse complement.
AACAATCATTGATGGTAACAATTGTTAAAGCTACACCTTCAGAGGTCTGAAAATCCATACTGGCAGAATGATTGGCTCATAGCTGAAGTCTCCTGAATGGTGCCCAGTTTAGAGACCAGCTACCCAGAAGGTTCACAAGGTGCCACCAGGCCTGGGCTGGTGAATGCTCCTGCTGGGTTAGAAGCTCCAGACATCGCTTCAGTTAATGCCTTGTGCTCTAGCCATAGCTCTTCACAGTACTTACACCAGATTTGTTTGCTGCATAGGTATACACAAGGTACAAGGGCAAAATAGACATACGCCAGCACATCTCCATTCCCAACCAGGCTGACAGAAGAGGTTCCCACAAATCACTCCCGATTCCTCAGCTTACCTTGATCAAAGCCAATAGTAGTACTAGGCATCTGTGTCGTATCAACATTTTGGCTTGAACAAGGTAAAGCTCAACCTGTTCTCCAAACTATACAACTAAGATTAAGGTGATGTACTTCCCAAAGGCAATTTGGAACAAGCTCTACATTTGTAGGGGTCCAACATCCATCTCCTCTATGAGCTTCAGTGTTGCTTTGCCAACACTCAAATCCTCAGGACAAGAGAAGGTTGCTACAGCATTTGCTAGCTGCAAAAGCAGAACTTCTCAGCTGAAATGCTCCTGATGTACAAGTCAAAAATATGAGTTCTTGAATGAACTCATTTTGTTGATGAGACTATTGTTCAGGTACTTTAGAGGCAATTGCTGCTAACAGTGCAGCTTTCCTACCAGCTAAGCTTCTGCAGAGTGATCACAAGGGTAAGCTGCCTAAAGACTTCAGCAGCTCCTACTCCTTGTCACTCGCTGAAGCCTGCACCCTTGCTCCCTGCCCTTGTCTGCTCAGGCCACGCTGCACAGCCTGTTACAAGGCATTACCCTGTACCAAAGCAAAGATGTGCTGCTTGATCAGGGTGAGCATAGCACTGCAGCAGCCTTGCATTCCTGCTCACCGCAAGTACTGCCAATGGGGAGCAGTTGGAAACACCATTGCTACTTGCCCAGGAGAAAAAGGGAATGCTTTTGCAGTGATGACAGCACCACTTCTGCACAGTGCTCAGTCACTTCAAGAACTTGCCTCCCCCTAAAGGAACCCCTCCTCTTCCTAAGGAGCTGCAAGAACATGAAATCAGAGGCAGAGGACTCATGACAGCAATGTAGTGAGGAAGTTTTATTCGGAAACATGGTATAAGTTTGTAACCCAACACTGGGTGCACGACTCTGATGCCGGAGCATACGCGGTTACTACTGAAACACAGGAGTGTTTCGGACAATTGCTGTAATAAAACACGAAATTCTCATACTCCAATACCAGGACACTACAGCAATCTTTAGAATCAAAGTTACATCCAAGAAATTCTCTGCACTTACAATTGACCCCACAGTGTAATCTACCTATATATAAGATTAATATATATAGCATGGGAAATTGAAAATCCTTGCTCCATAGATGTATGAACATGTCAAGTCTTTTATAAATAAACATCCAGTGAAGAGAAAAAATTACATTTCTAGTTCATATTTATACATAAAGTACTAACAGCAATGGGTGGAAAATTGCACACAGGCCACCCCAAGCCACATGGCAGGCTTGGAGCAGCCCATCCAATTTAATATTGAAATACACACAGGACAGACAAGTCACTAACGTACATTGCGCATTTACAAGAGATCAACTACCAAATTGGGACAACTGTACACATTGGAGACCATTTTCATTCCGGAGCTTTTTTAAACGTGGATTTGTTACATCTCTTTACATCATACCGCAACGTTTACTTTGTGGAGAGGATAAGGGCAACAATGAGGCCGTAGAGACCCAAGACTTCAGCGAAGATCAAAATCAGGATCATGCCCACAAATAGCCTGGGCTGCTGTGCTGTTCCCCGTACACCTGCATCACCCACAATGCCAATGGCAAAGCCAGCAGCCAGACCACTGAGGCCCACACTCAAGCCAGCACCCAGCTGAAGAAAACTCCTGTAAGACAGAGATGAAAAGAGTTTCAGCAGCAAGCAACAGGACACCCAACCCTTCAACTTCAGGCTAGCCATTTTTTGCTCTCCCCAAAGGAAATAAGAATTAACATTTAAAGGGAACCTCTTTCCTGCAGAAAGAGCTTCTATACTTTTCAGGCAAGCACAGTACATATCACAAAGCAGATGCTTCCTGAGACTCCTAGCTCTGATACTTAAAAAAAATGGGCAGCTGTGCAAGATCTTTAGTGATATTCAGGTACAGCTCACACACTCAGGTAAGCTACTGGGCCTGCAAGTTCACATGGCCACCCAGCTTGTCTGCAGCCACTTCAGCCAGTTGTAGGCTTAGCATACTGCCAGAGCTATACTTACTCCAGCCACGTGGACTAGCACTTGCGGGAATGCCTGTCCCACTGTCCTGTGTAGCCTATTAATAGCTGCTTTTGTCTCCCACCTTTAGCAACCTTATTATACAGCCACAGCACATCCAGGTGATTATTAGGTCTCCTGCACTGCAAGAGCTGGACAGGAATGGTCTGGTTTTCTAAGGAGCAGTCCCTATCAGTATCTGGCCACCTGGTAGCTGCAAAGGAGCATTTGTACCCGTTGTTTCTTAGATCATGGCTTGTTAGGCCAACCCCACTGCTCATCAGCCATAGCTTGTACTGTGACACAGATAACTACTGCGTTAGACCTCAGAAGCATTGTTCTATTCTGAGAGGTTTCAGTCAAGCCAGTTCCAGCTATTCTCAACAGCCAAGAGTAGATTAAGTTTCAGGCTGTAGCTGTGTAGAGGCCCAATGTATAGCTTGAGGATTAGTTTTCCAGCACATAAAGCAGCAAGCAATATTAATTATTCACTTGCATCTCCCAGGCAACAGGAGAACTATTTAGACAGTCTGATTAGACAGTCTTGGAAAGACTGTATTCCAGGTCTAGAATTCAGCACCATGAAACAAGCTTAGCTTCCTATTCCAGTACTGCCTGTACATGGTTTCTTTCAAGCCATAACTCACTGCATTATCTCTAGCACTGGGATGGCTGATCTGTTAGCTAATACAGCAAACTAATCAGGCAGCACTACCACTGAGGCTAAGGCATTAGGCAGGACAGCTAAAATCCAGTCCATCCTCCTAAGCCCAGGTTAGGTGCATTTAGCACCGACAGTCCTCCCAGGGGTCTTGAGCAAAACCCACCCATTCAGCAGCATCAAATAGCAACAGGACAAACTTAAAACTGACAGATGCAGCAACTTACTTGAATAGCGTGATAGAAGGTGAGAGGGCATTGGCAATGAGGACTGCCACTACGAGGCCATAGATAGCTATAATACCCGCCATGACAACAGGGATGATTGACTTCATGATGAGCTCAGGCCTCATGACAGACATGGCTGCAATACCCGTGCCACTCTTTGCTGTTCCATATGCAGCTCCCAAGGCTAGAAGAGAGAAAAAAATGCATTAGACACATCCCCAAATAGCATCTCCTTCACTAGGCTGCAGTATTAGAACAGCTGAGTCAGCACAAGGAAGAATTGTGCAAAACTAACAGTCACTTGACTACTTGGTTTGTCAAGCCAGGAACATTCCCCTAAGGGATGAGGAAGTGACCTATCCAGAGCCCTAGACCAAAGCTAGGTAAATAAAAAGGTGCTGTTCAAACAGTACTGATAACAGAATACCCTCCCCCTAAGCTAGCTTCACAGCAGGGTGTACTCCCCAGCAGATATTCATTCCCTGTTTAGGAACCAAAACCCAAGGTCCAAAACTGAACTCGTTACTTGTTTGTGCCCTCAGAGCCCACACTGTGAGGCTCTACTCAGCTGAACTGCAGAGGAAACACAGCAAAGCATGTCTTGCCACCGCAGCAGGATGCAACCTGGCTGAAAGAAGCATTTTACAGGCAGTGAACTTCGAGCCAATTGGGCTGAATTCTAGGTGCACCCAACATTTAAGTCACCTCCTGGCCTCCTTCATAGCTTTTATGGAAGAGGCCCCATCCAGCCTATGCTTTGCCCTGGGGTCAAACATGCTGTTTCAGCTTCATCAGACACATACTGAGATAGCAACAAATTCACATATTATGTCCTTGCAGAAAGGACACCCTCCTCATATGTCAATAACCCCATGTGTGAAGGATTCAGGTCCAAACACTTGTTAATCCAACCACTGGAACTACAAAGTAGAGTATGGTTTGCAGGCTAGAAGACCACAACCACCTTAACCCTAAGGTTCACTGATCACCTGTGTAAACACTTGAGCATGCAGAGATCAACACAGGAATCCAAAGCAGAACATGGGCTTATCACCTCCAACAGAGAAATGCTAGAATCAAGTGTCCCAAAGCACTATCCCAAAAAGTAACTTCTGCCTTGAAAACTTCATATTAGTGTCACACAAAAGCTTCCACAAATACCTCATTGTTTGATTCTGAAGACTTGGGAAGACCCTTTTCCTTCCAACCTTGGTCCAGAGTACTCTAGGAACTCCTTAACTTTGGACCACACTCACCATTAGCCCAGAGATGATGTGCAGGTCCGCAGCCATCCAGGACTAAGTCCTTGAAGCAGCACTGTAAGGTGGAAGGGCAGGTAGCCTCCTTTACAGACACCATCAGGCTGATATTCAAAGGTAAGTCCTATTTAGCATGAAAATGCTCTTGCCTGCTCTATAAGGCTACTCTAAAGTACTAAAGCCATGGGGATTTCAAATCTCTGTACTGTCCAGAGACCTACTTTTTGAGTTTGCTCCACCCACTTAAAAACTACAGTTTCTAAAGGGGAAAGCTACTTGTTCCACGAAGACCTGTAGCTGCCTCTTATACCAGCATCCAAGCGTGACGTGGTGCACCTTGCCCAAAAGAGTTGCTGGGAGGTATTCAAAGGGTTTAGGATGTGTGCTTTCCTGCTTCTCACTCAGTGTTTATATAAAGCCTATCTTTGAGCACTCAAGAACTGAGCAGTAATTCTCCTGGCTTTGTACTAAGAAACTTCAGAAGACTAATAAAGGTAGCAAGACTCACTATCAAAAGGAAGTTCAGTTTTAGTTACAAAAACTTGAAGGGAAAGCCTCATTAACAGCTACAAATTGGTTCCATACTAGCAAAGCTCATGAACCTCCTGTAACCTGGACCCTCTCTTTGTTAAACTCTTGACTGTCACCAAGTAAGACAGATGTAAAGGGCTGTTCAGTGCGATTCAGAACTAGAATCCAGCATAGCTGGAAGTCTGAGCCAAGAGCAGAGACAATTTTTTCCTGCAAATGTAACCTGAGTCTGGAAACTAGCACACACAGACTTAGCTAACAATATCAGTGATGGTACTATTTAAGGGTCTAGCCCCTAGGAGGTCTAGAAAGAAATCGCTAACTTGCATTAGGAATCTTTTCTGTTGGATGAAGCATCTTCTAAGGACTGAAAGTGAAATCAAGACTCAGGCTATCCAGACTTCTAGACTGGCAATAGTATTTAGCAGAAACCACTTCTCTCATTTGGAATTGTTTATAAACCTCTGCAGAAATGCCAAGGCTCATGAGGGAAGTTCACTATTTAAAATTAGATCAGTCATTACTTCCTCCAAGTCTGAAGTTACTTAAAGGTGTTGCAATTAATGCAGTGATGGATTACAGAAGCTGATTTTGTAATCCCACTTACAGAAAGCCAGCCTGCTTAAGCTTTTGGGAAGGGGCAGATCAGCACAAGTTAGTTAATTCCCAGTTGTTAAACCCCATTTCTAGGGAATAGGCAAGAGCTTACACCTTGAACTTGGTCTAGACACATTAACAAATAAAGTCTACAGGTACTCTGTGGCAGCTAGTCATAACATCACATTTTTAGGTGACACTGAAGATCTATTACACTCCCACTGGTAGACAGTCACAGGTGCTACACATACAGCTTTAGAGCTTGGCACATCTGCTCCCAATGAGGTCTTTATCAGCATCTGACCAACAGGCTTACACTAGAGTCCCCCACAGCTGCATCTCCAGTATCTTACAAGGCAGCTTGTCTTACTGCTCTTCACTAGCCTGAGAAGTTCTCCTTGCACCTTTGACAATACCCCAATATTACAGTCCAGGTGGCAAAGATGATATCCACTTCCCACCATGACACAGCCATCTAATGGCACAGCTACTAAGTTATGGGCCATGTGGCACTTAAGTCAATTCTCCTGCACATCTTGACAGCTATGAACACTTGAAGCCCACATGTGTCATATGCTACATTTAAAAATCCCCATGAGTTGGAAGGGCATGTTTTCCAAAGTCTTCTCAGTGATTAGGGTTTGAAAAGATCTGTGTGGCTCTAACATACAGACCAATTAAGCTGCAACACCACCTTCAAAGCATACAAACATACAGCTATCAAAACATTTACCTGGCAACTGAAGAAGCACTCTGCCTACCTAGCTTTATCACAGAAGAAAGCCATTCTAGTCCATAACCAGGAACCATGCCACTTACAAGTTCAATGGTGTTATAATAAGAGAAGTTGCTTTACCATCATTCAAGACCACCTACTCCCAGTAGGCCCGTTTCAAAGGTTAACCCGATTTTGAAATACTTCTGAAAAGCAACTCCTTGAACTCACAGGCCAGAGTTGATTTAGTACTGCTCCTGGGGACAAAATGCACTCCCACAGGGCTGTGGATATGCTGCCTGGCACCTCACCATAGCTGTTACTTTCTATTAGTCAAAAGTGGTAGCAGAGGTAGTATAGCTGTGCAGCTCCAAGACGAAGTATGAACCAGAAAGTGACTTGCCATATAGGCAACAGCCTCAGTAAGGACTGAAGACTAGTTGTAGTCTTGCCACTGCCAGGACTTTCAGTAGAGCTTTGCCTCCAATGTTCACTGTCAGCACTTGAGCAGCCTGCAGTTTAGATCAAGCACTAGTCCAAGTATTAGGATGAATCTTTCGTAGCTATAGTTACAGTGCTCAGAAAGGTCATGCACTGACAATGTTAATCTTGCAGCAAAGCTAGCTGCAAGTCACCTCATGTGACACTCCCTCAATATAGAAAGAGGCTATTACCAAAAGCCTTGCATGGGTTCTGCAAAGCTCTGCAGACAGATATGCACCTATAGACAGTGACCACATGATCAGAAGTCTTCAAGCCAGGGAACTATTTGCATAGATGCAGTTTCAGCAGTTGCAATACAATACTCAGCCTGAGAATACAGAGGTTCAGAACCAGCCACACACACTCCCCAGCAGCATTTGGTCCATTCAAAGCCAGTGATTCCTCCTGTGTCCCACCATGGAGAAGCAAGTTTTCAGACTGCAGTGTGTGAAAGATTTCCAGAGCATTAATAGGCAGAATTTCCCTGCATTAAGTAGTAAGCAGTAACACAAGCCAAACTTTCAATTAAAACACCATGGCTTACTATCACAGCAAGTCTGAAAGACCATTCTGGATGAGTACGACATCTGGAGCCTTTTATAATTAATCCATTATCAAATGGGCTGCCCTCTGCAATAGACAGGCTTCCCTTCAACCAGACAGCAGGCATCAATTCACCTCAATGCCTGTTCATCCTTGAGCAGGTTGCTTTAAATGGCTGGAGAACTGTTAGAGGGGATATCCAGGTCAAGCACAGTCCTTGCTTTGCCATGCCAAAAAACTTGGGCATTTTCAAATAAACAGGCTTCTTCCCACTAGCATTCTAAGGCCCCTTCCACACCACCACATTTAAACACAAACACAGCTCTACCTCAGATTAGAGTAATGGATACTCCATGGCTGCCTTGGAAAAACCCTGTTACTACATCCAGTTGCATCTCCACAGATTAGACAGCCACATTAGTGGAACTGTACCTGGAGCCTATGCAAATTCAGATCGCATTGACTGAAGACTGGCTATAGCCAGTCCCCCAGTGATAACCGGAGGGGTAAACAGATAAGCTGTCCTACAGGAAGTGGTAGACTTTGACAATCTTTAGTGAGTCACCTGTTACAGATTAGGGACAGCATGCTTTTTGTTCTTCCCTAACATTATGAGAGGGCATAGGGATTTCAAACAAGCCCAGCACTGTCAGCTTACAGCATTATCAAAAACAGCCTGCAAGGCTAGCGGGCCATTTACTCATGTTCAGTAAATTTGAGAACTTAAGTGTACAGCTCCTTGAGAAGCTGTTGCAATAACAGCAGTCCAAAGAAAAAAAAGGAGTCACCAGTCAACTGTCCAAGCAGCTGGGACTGCTGCAATTGGTACTCTGGATTGTCTGACAAAAAAATTGGCTTTGTGTGCTAAGTATGGTAAGGCTGACACTTTACACCATGGAGCACAGGCTTGCTCTTCCGCAAGCAGCAGAGTCCAGTCACTTGTTATTCACCTTTATCATCACACAAGCTCTCCTGCAACCTTAAAGATGACCCATTTCATAGACTGGGTGGACCACTGTACTCCAGGTACTGACTGGCAGAGTAGTTTGTTACACCAGTTAGCAGGAGCTCTTTTCATCTAGCTGGTCTAACAGCAGCTTACAGCACTCACCAGCAGGCACCCAGAGCTAAGCTGCCTCATTTCTGAAGCATGGGAAAGCCAAGGTCATCTGACTGCATCCAGCAGACACTCCTGTGGCTAGACTAGCCCGACTTGAAGCCTCATGCTCACAAGATTCAGAGTCTGAAGGAAGCGAGTTCAGCAAGTTATGCCTTACTGTCTGGTGAGGACAGCAAGCAGGCGGAAGCATGTATTTCTGGGAAACCATTGTTTTGAGCATCGCTGAACAGCCTGATCAAGCTGGAGAATTTTTCAGCTTGCAACCGCTGCTTGAAACCTGTCAGGCTCTGGACAGATGGAAGAGGCTAGTTTCAGGAAGGGAAAAAAGGAAGTTGACAAAGAGGTGCTGAGGCAGCTGGCATTCATCTCCACCACTGCTCTGAATGTTCCCATTAGAGGGGAAGTACCTGCAGCCTTTGTAGTCTACAGTGATTTCAGGGTGAGACAGGAGTCCCATCAGGTACACCTGCAAGCCACAGTACAAGCAGCAGCATATCTGCTGGAGCCAGGTTTTGTAGAGCCAGTGGATGCTTGATCTGGCTTCCAAATGATCTTAAGACTAGCATTTACTGAGTGGAAATGATGCCTTTGTTGAGATGTCTTCCCTTCATTTAACTGAGCTGTAGGAATACTGCCTATCTGGTTTACTGCTGTTACAGCACTTTTGTCTTAATAGTCCACTAATTTACCTGCTATTAAGGACGAATGCTTAAGCTGGTCTCTTTACTGTATACAGTCTGGTAGCTTCAACACCTGACCCACTGAATTTTCCTGCGCATACCACAATGCCTTTGAAGTACTCTATGATTTGGAACAGAAGACTACCTTGAGCTGCGCTCTGTTCTGCCATTTCATTTTTACCTGCAAGCTACAGCTAAGGAGTCTGCAAGCTCCTCTTAGTGTGAGGTCTACAGCTCCTCATGAGAAGCAGCTGTCCTCTCTACACCTCCCCACCCCTCAAGAGACAGTATTTCAGGAAGCACAAGTGTAATTTGCCTTCAAGGCTGCAAGTTGTTTATAGTCACGATGCCTTCTAGAATTGGACTGTGCAGGGCTGTCAGCTGCATCAAGCTAGATGTTCTGAGCCAGCAGTTTCACCATGGAGGTCCCTTAATAGCTAACCAACTGCTACAATATCTGCAGTCCTAGATTAAAATAAAAAATACTGGTTTTGTTAGCTCCGCAGCAACAATGAGAAGACACAGGACTAACATTAACACTGCTGGCTAGAGTTCTCTTCATTAGCAGTCTTCCAGATGCTTGACAGTGAAGCAGTACTGAAGGCACTGAATGCCCATCCAGAACACAGATCTAAGTAAAACTCCTTACCACATTATGGAGGCCACAGTGAGGGATGCCTGGGACATCACACTTTTCTACACCAAGCATCAGCAAGCGTAGAATCAGACAGCTTTGCCCAATACCATGCTTTTCCATTTTGGCATGCTGAAGTTGCATGGAAAAGCTGCAACAATTTGATCACTCAACAGCACCTGACACTGAGCCAGCCACATGTTTTACACACAGGAAATAAAGGAACTTCAGCTATCAGAACAAGTTGTAACCAGCAGATGAATAAGCAGGCTTGAAGATAGCCAAGGTCACAGCAGCCTGCTTTAGTCTTTCTAGCTGCCATCAGTACTAGCTGACTAGAACAAGCTCTGCTATCTATCTACCATCAGCAGTTAATGTTCAAACATCAAACAGTACTGCATAAAGTCACTTGTTTTCACATCAGACTAGCCTGGACAGTATAGAACTTGAACATGTTTACTAGAAACAGGTCTCAGAACTACAAGCTCCACAAGAATCTGATCTTTAGATACAGCATGAGTCAGATATGATCACTGTAGTAATTAACACTGATCTAGGACAATTTTAGATAGTTTTACACTGCTTGTCCAGACAGACTTAGCTCCTTACTTCTAAATCAGGGTGGGTTTTTAACAACCGATGTTCAATTAACATCAGAATATGCTATAGTGTCACATCCCTATTAGGAAAGCTACATGACACTGCAAGTTTTAGTTTATCCTATATTGATGCCTCTGCCATATTGCCTTAAAAATCGAAGCTGCTTCACTGAACAAGCAGTTCGGTAATGTTCACAACTAAGAAATGATTTTGCATCTGCAGTATCTATAACCTGTTCTTCCAGTGACTGAACACATCAGATGTGCTTAGGCCCTAGCAAGAGACTAACTTCACAACTCAGACCTGCTGATATTAGGACCATCTGACACAGATTCTGCATCAAGGACCAGTCATGTACCAGCAGTGACACGATAGTTACCAAACCTTCATCGATATAGCTTAAGCATTCACTTTGATTTACTTAACTCAAACCTTCCCTTTTAACTTGCAATCCCACAGTACCATGCTATCAAACCCACAGCTTCTAGGAAACACTCCACTTCTAGTTCAGACATGCCAAACACACTTTGAATTCCTATTAAAATGCTGACTCAAGTCTGCATCCCTCACTGATGTCTCCACTGAGGCAAGCTTGCGTATCACAAAACCAGTGTCTAAAGGCCATATAACCATGTTCTTTTGCTTTTGAGTTCAATTTTGCAAGATGAATCCAGTGACTCCTTCCTCAGGAAGAAAGCTCAGTATTTAGGACTTTAATCACTGCTATTTTGCAAAAGGCAGTGATCTGCTGGCTGTTTTTTCCAACAAGTAACTAGGTTTTAGTCTATTCCTCCATTATCTTCATTAGCCACGAGGCAGGTAGGTCAGTAGTCCCAACACTGGCTCCTACAGCATTCCAGCCGTACTGTTTTCAGGAAAGTCCTTACCTGTCAAATGTGAATATATGTTTCAACTCCAAGGTGGCAGGCCACTAACTGCCCTCAGCACACGACATCTGCATCCCACCATGGGTACAAACTGAAGACGACGAAACACAGCCAGTCAGGCTGGTTTTTTTTTGCAAACATTAAAGCAATGAACACAGCTGGTGTGAAACCAGTCAATGGTGCCAACACCAGCATGGCTAGACAGCTTCCCCTCAAACACTAGTTTTAATCCACTGTCCACTTAGCTATTTACACAGTTTAATCAATCAAGAGCAGCTTCCAGAAATCTGCCTTGCAGACCTAGCTACCGTCTCAGAGGCTACTTGAATACGAGTCTCCAAGCACACGAACAGCTATATGCAACTCAAGCTACAGCCAATTCAATACTTGAACATTTTGATTCCTCAACTGGGAGCCAAATTAAGTGGCAGATGAAGACAAGTCAGTATGCTCATGCATGTGGAGACACTGGCTAAGTCTTCACAAGAGAAAACCAGACTGATTCCTAGTTCTTGTATTCCTAGTTACTGGAACACTTGCATTTGGAAAAAAACTAGCTGAAGCCTTCCCCATGTTACATCCCAAACAGAAGGGCAGGTCCACACCTATCGGGAAACAGTAAATGCTCGGTCAGGAACAGCAGTCATTTTCTGCAGAAGGTTTAACTCAGGCTCCAAGAGCGATACAAGGCATCATATGATGGTCTTTCTAGTGTAAAACCGCATTTATGGGTCTCTACATAAACATTCTTCAATAGGGAGAGCGATACCACAGAATGACCCAATTTACTCTGCAGCGAACCTCAGTGAGTTAAGATGCAGGTGGATGGCCACTAGAGAAGCGCTTCCCTTTTTCAGTATTTCACACGTCTCCCATTTTAAAGGGAAGGTCAGGAGCCTATCGGTTCCTTTTAATGTCATTAACATCTTTAAAGCTGACCTCACTCCTAAAATGCTTACACATTTAGATTTCAAGCCCATTAAAAAAAAAATCAGTCTTGCATTATCCGAGGAATGTTTTAAAAAGCGACTCTGTCCTATTTACAGCAGGAAATGTGCTGCACCCAGCCCCGGGAGAGCCCACAAAGGCTGACTGCGATGGAGGACCGGGGCACACGTACCACCGAGGCAGCCGGAGCCCCGAGGAAGCCCCGACGGGAAGGCAGGCGCGGCGGCAGGGGTGAGAGCCTCCCGCAGCACATGCTAAGGGGCGCGTTAGTAGAGCCGGGACGAGGCCCTCCGGTGACACCGGCTTTCTGGCTGAGAAGACCCCCCCCGCCCCATACCGGCAGGTCAGCCCGGACGCGTGGCTAACCGGGGGGGGGCCTGGCCCCCGCGCCCCATCCCCGCGGTGAGGGGCTCCGCACGGCGGAGGGAGGCACGGCCGCCCCCCCGGGGCCGGCCCGGGCGGCAGCGCCGCCGCAGTCACGTGGAGCGGGGGCTCCGCCGCCGGCGGCACGCTCCGCGCTGACGTCACCCGCGCAGACCCCCTCCGCCGCGCCCCGGTAGCCCGGATGGAGCTGAGGGGGGGGTGGGGGGGAGCATCCCGGGGGCCCCTCCGCCCCCGCGGACGCCCCGTCCAGCCGGGCACCAGTCCCACCACCGGGGATCCCACCCCGCCAGAGGAGGGGGAAGAGGGGGAAAGGGCTGCCCCCCGCCCGGCCGCTCCCCCGGCGAGCCGGACCGTGCTCCCCCCCCCCCGCCCCCGGCAGCTCCAGGCCCCGACACCCCCCGGGAGGCCGGACGGGTGCTCACCGCTGAAGACCATGGCAGCCGAGGCGCCCATCACGGCGAAGAAAGAGGCGTACTCGGGGCTGGCGCTGGAGGACATGGCTGCGCGGCCCGGGCCGGGGCGAGGCGCCGCTGGGAGCGGGAGCGCGAGAGGGCGGGGGAGGGGGGATGCTCCGCCGCGGCGCCGGTCCTCCGCAGGCAGCGCTCGGCCACAAAATGGCGGAGGCGAGGAGGGTGCGGGCGGGGAGGGAAGGGAAGGAGGGAGGGAGACGGGGCGGAGGCGGGCAGCGGGAAGGAGGGGGCCGGCAGCGGGCGGGGGAGAGAGGGCGTCGGCGCGGAGCTCCGTCCCGGCGGGAGTGCGGGGCGGCCCGGGCGCTGCGCCCTAAATACTGCCTCCGCAGGACAAAATGGCGGTGGCCCGCCCGTCACGTGACCGGCGCCCACCGCCCCCGCCCGCCCCGCCTTCGGCCACCACCACGCGCGCGCGGCTGGGGGGCGCCCGCCCTCCGCCCCCTCCCCCTGCGCCCTACTCCCCGCTCCCACGGCGGGTCTCGCCCCCGAGGACGAGCGGAGCCCGCCCCTCTCTCCGCGCCCCGTGTCGCGAGTGGGGCGGTTGGCCGCGCCGGCTCCCCCCCGCCTCTGCTTCCCTCCACTCGCTCTCCCCTCTCCTCCGCCCAGGTGGTTCAGTCCTGCCCGGCGGCCGCGTCCCGCTGAGCGTGATTCAGCGCTCATTAGCATAAGGGGCGTGTCCAGGGGCGGCCCCGCCCACGCGGCGACGGGGCGTCCCCGGGCCGGGGGCGCCGGGATCCGCGCTGGGACATGTCCCCTGCTCGGTGTCGTCTACGGCGCCTCCGGTGCCGTGGGCTATCTTCCCTCTGCCGTGTCCCCTCTGCCATGTCCCCAGTCCCCGGTGCCAGGTCCCCCATGGTGTGTCCCCTCTCCCACGTGTCGTGCCCCCTGTGACACGTCCTCCGTGGAGTGTCCCCTTGCCCGTCTCCTGTGTCCCTGGTGCCACATCCCCCGTGGAGTAGCCCCTCTCCCACGTGCCGTGTCCCCGCTGCCATGTCCCCCGTGGCGCATCCTATGTGCCACCTCCTGTGTCCCCCGTCCCATGTGCCACATCCCCAGTGCCACGTCCGCCACGGTGTGTGCCATGTGCCACATCCCCTGTGCCCCCTCCGCGTGTTGTGCCCTCTGTACCCCTTGACCCGCTCAGGGCCCTGTCCCCTACGCTGTGCTGAGCTGCCGTGTGCTTCCCCATGGGGCCGTAGCTGTGCCCATGGGGCCTCGCTGGCTTGGGGTCCCCTCTGGGGGTCTCTGCCCCCTGCACTCCACCTCCTCCCGGGGTCTGGTCCCGGCAGCTTCCCCCCGCGGCGTGTCTCCTGCTCCCTTGCGAGGTGACGGCCAGCGCCTCTGGCCCATCCTTTCTCCCCCGGGAACTATGCTATCGCCCCACCACGGGCGCTGCCACCCATCTCCCGCTGCAGGCGGGGTGCAGGGAACCCCCCTCTGAGCTAACCCCATCCCGAAACATCCCAGGGAGATACTACCACAGCCCATCCTAAAAGGATGACTGATGCTGTTTCTGTTACCCAGCGTACTCCAGAAAAAAACCACGTTAATTCTGGTTTTGGGGTGTTCATTAACAGTTGCCTGCGCCTGCTTTTGCTGCTGCCGCAAATCCTGCTGATCTCATGATGTCCTGAAATACCAGACCTCTTAATTAATTGAGAGCCACCTGCCTTTTCTCATTGTTGCCACTTTTCTGGATGCCTCAGCCTGGATGCTCACAGGGAAGGTGAGAACAGGATTTAAATCCTGCTTGGCAAAGTCCCTGCCTGCTCCTTGAACACAAACGGCCCCGTCGCTGCAGCAGGCAGCAGAGACCCCACGGCTCCCGCGGGCGCTTGCTGGGGACTGGCTCCGAGACGCGTCAGCTCGGTGGAGGAGATGGGCTTGCGGCAGGCTTTGTCACCAGGTCTTCACGGGGGCATTTGGCATGTGGCCTGCGGCAGGGACCGGCTGGAAAGCACAGAGCTGGCGGGAAGGGAGGAGAGGGCTGTGGGGCGCTGCCGGGGGTCAGAGTCCCAGAGGGGGACCCTGTTGTGAGCCCTGGCAGAGGTGGGTGCGGGGGCTGTGGGTCCCACGTGTGCTCCACCACCAGCAGCAGCGCCACCACCGCTACCACTGTCACCATCATCACTGCCACCACCATCACCGCTGCCACCTCCACCACCCCCACTTGCCACCACCACCATAACTGCTGCCACCACCATCACCTTCACCATCACTGCTGCCACCACCACCACCTTCACTTGCCACCACCATCACCGCTGCTGCCACCACTGTCACCACCACCATCACCGCTGCCACCACCACCATCACCACTGCCACCACCACCTTCACCACTGCCACCACTACCACCTTCACTTGCCACCACCATCACCATCATCACTGCCACCACCGTCACCACCACCATCACTGCTGCCACCATCACTTGCCACCACCATTACCATCATCACTGCCACCACCACCATCACCACCACTGCCACCATCACCATCACTGCCACCACCACCATCACCACCACCACCACGACCACCACCACCACTATGCTGCTTTTCCTGCAGCATTGCACCCTGGGATGCGTAGTTTGTCAGCACAATACCGTCATCGTTGCTATGGTGGTGGCTATTATTACTAATGAGCGTTTCCAGCAGCCCCAATTAACATCAGGAAGCCTTTCACTAGGGTGGGACCAATCCCTGCCCCAGAGGTCCCAAGCAATTGGTCTTTGGGTGAATCTCATCCCTCAGGCACTGGCAGCATTGGCAGTTTGTTCACCAAGTTTGGGCTGGTGAGGGGAGCGGGGACTGGCGGTGCCTCATCCCACTCCTTGCGCTGAGGTCTGTGCCAGCCGAGCCTGGTGCGTGCTTGGGCTTCAGCCAGCTGCATTGCTGCCAGCCCTCGCCCAGAGCGGGCATCTCTCCGAACACCGTGCCCGACCTGGCTGCGGCGAGGGGGTCACTGCGGGAGGCAGAGCCTGGCAGAGGGTGGCACGAGCTTCCTGGCTGGCAGGGAGGAGCCCAGTCATCTGCCCCCAGGGGATTTATCCGTAAAGCCGCTGCGTGATGGGTGCTGACATGGCACTGGGCAAGAGCTTCGAAGCCCCAAGGACAGCTGTGGACTGGGGCAACACCGGTAGCGATATTTCGAGCTGCGACCCAGGGAGCAGGGTGGATTTTAGGGCCCCCCAGAGGATGTTTTTCCCCCTGTGCCTCCGGGCACCCACTGCCACCGAGGTCTCCGTGTCCCGCTGGGCAGCCCTAGCTGCCCGACGGAGTGGCTGCTGTTACCCCACGTGCCATTACACTGCCTTCTCCTCCTGCTGTGCCCGGCTCTGTGCCAGCCAGCTGCCCTGGCCCCGCTCCCCCTCGCTAACCGGCAGCTTCCCACAAGTCATCCGGCACTGGCTCCGCACTGTCGCTCCCATCCACCCGGCGAACGGCCATCGCCAGCCAACAAAGAGCCTCCTTGTAGCAGTGAGCTCACGAGTTGCGGTGGTAGCCACGACGCTTTTGGGGACGCCGTTTCTCCAGAAGCGCTGAGCGCTGGCTCTGCGGGACCCCTAAGGGCCAAGCTGCCCTCCTTCCACCCTTTGCTGCGGGATGCTGGGAGCCTCCTTGACCCTGTGCTGTGGTCACAGCCAAAATCCCAAAGGCACGAGTGCCTGGAGCCAAGCCCTCTTGTCCTTTCCCCCTTCCTCCTCCTCCTCCTCCTCCTCCCATGCTCTTCATTTGGGACTCACTCAATGTCTCT
Organism: Gavia stellata; assembly: GCF_030936135.1. Classification (NCBI taxonomy): domain Eukaryota; kingdom Metazoa; phylum Chordata; class Aves; order Gaviiformes; family Gaviidae; genus Gavia; species Gavia stellata. The sequence continues at coordinate 19,208,160 of NC_082611.1, read as the reverse complement.
GAGTCTCAGTTCTCCAGCATTAAAGGTCTAATAAATTGATTGGGTTTTCACCAGAAATTGCTGATTCATAGAAACGATATTTTTTTATGCTTTTGACAATGCTTTTTTCCAAAATATTTCATTTTATGTTTTCTCATTCCCTGTATTTATTTAGCCCCCCTATGCCCCGCTTGTCCCACTGTTGCTGGAACTGGCCAGGTGGAGGCAAGGAGAGGTCGTGGTGGGGCTGGTGTGGTTCCTGCCGCATGTCCCAGTGCAAACACCCTCCTCCGGGGTACGCACGTGGGGAAGGTCTGGGTGCTGGAAACAGGAGCATCCATCTCCTTGCATCCGCCCGGGACTGCCTGGTCCTCCTCCACTCACCCCACACGACCCTGAACTGACCACAGCCAACGGTGGGACCGTGTGCCGAGCATCCTCCCGGGACATCCGCTGAGCCACACCGGTTGCCCCAGGTGTGGCTGTGATGGGTGGAGTGGGTGGACATGAGGATACACGAAGCCCATGTGTGCCAGAGGAGGGGAAGGACCGTTTGGATGCTGGTGACAGCACGTATAACCTTGTCTGGCTCCCTGTCGTGCCTGGGTGCCAGGTGAGCTGGAGGGGGTACCCGAGAGTAATTTAATGATATTAAATCCTTTCTACATTATTGCTATTTTAAAGCACAGTATTTCTACCATCACTAACACTCTGCTGCTGCAGCTGGGTCCCCTGGCCCGTGGAGACCCTGGAGCGATGGGCGCCGCTCGGCTGGGGTCTCTCATCCCGCTCCTTGGAGCTGGGTCCGCTCTGCCCCCATGGGTGCTGCACCCCATCCAGCCCACCCTCAGGTCCCACTGGCCCCACTGCCACTCCTAAGTGGGGTCACCCAAGGCTCTCATGCAGGGACGGTTTCTTCCTCAGGGAAAGGACGATGAAAGGAGGGAAGAAAATTCAACGCAAAACCGGGAGGCGAACGCAATATCAAAGGCAAAGAGCCAGAAACCCAGAGGCAGAACAACCCAAATTACTGTTCCCACAGCAACTCGCACTCACCCTCCTCACACCGCCAGGCAGACGCTTACCAGGCTGCCACCGAATGCGCGCACGTGTTCGCCATGGAGCCTGTGAGTTTGTCACCTCCGGTTTTGCCTGTTAATTTTGGGCTGGATTAACCCTGCTCCGTGTGCATGTCCGGCGGTATTGTGCGGCACCACACCGAATGCAACCAAAGGGTGATTTTAGGTTGTCCGTTCCCATCCTGAGGAAGAGAGCAGAGGGTTGAGATGGACTTTCCAGCGGATGCAGGCTCTGGGTGCCACTGCCTTTTTGGGGGGCACTTTCTGAGTGGCCTTATGGCAGGCGCCTTTCCCACCATCCTGGGACCATGCATTCGTCCTTGCCTGGACAAAACGTGCCGGAGAGTGATTTAACACAGGGCTCCAGCTTTCGTTGGGTGCTTTTAGCGAGCAGGAGCCGGCCGCAGGCTGCTCGGTGCTGCCTTCCGGGACAGCAGGGCTGCTTCTCTGCCCTGACCCCGGCTGGGTTTTGGCAAGCTGGATCAGCTGTTTGCCAGGGGATCTGTACCCACTCCAAGCTCCTGTTTCTAAACGTTGCAGTGATGCTGGTGGCTTTGCCCATGTCATGAAGCAGGGCTGGAAGGGGTCTGGAAAGCTGGGAGCATCCTGCCCCTCCAGCGGGTCCGGGCATGGAGGTGCCATCACGGTGACGCGTTGCTGCGGGACAGGGGTGCTTTGGCAGGGGATGCTCTGGCTGCCTGGACCTCCCGAGGGAATTTGGTGTTAATGTGTTAAAAATGCTCTATACCTCCCAGGGCCCCACAGCTCGGCGCACAAAAAGCCCGGGCGGGCTCTCAGCCAGGGCTGGGGAAGGGGGTCCGAAGGGGTCAGCGGAGCTGAGCTGCTGCCGGGAGTGGGGATGGGAAAAGGAGGGCTGGCAGCGGACCCATAGCCCTCAGCCTTGGCAGCAAACACTTGCCAGCAATGGAGCAAACCTGGCCGGAGCATTTCCTCATTCGGTGTCTCCTGCGGCGTCTCGCTGAAATCACACGACTGGAGTCACGGGGCTCAGTGGGGACCGTTCCCTGGCTCCTCCCTGCTCCCCATGTCCCTGGGGTGACACCATCTCCCAGGAGGTCAGGACCTTGGGCGACCTGCAAATGAGGTTTCTCTTGCTCTACTTGGGTCTTAATTAACTGATTTCCATCCTGAGCTGTTAACTCCTCCTTATCTGGGACACTACCTGGTGCTAGACTTCTTGATGAGGCAAATTAGGGGCCTCTAATCCTCTTCGGTTCTATTCTATTCTATTCTATTCTATTCTATTCTATTCTATTCTCATCTAACCTAGTCTAATCCCGTTCCCTTCTCACCCCTCTGTCCAGGACTTTCCTGCCCTATATAAAACCTCTGATCTCCCTCTTTTCACTGCCGTGGGCGAAGGCAGCTGGGAAATCATCCTTGTTCCTACAGTTTCTTCAGCTCCTGGGGACAGTGCAGAGAAAAGCTGGTGTTTTTTTTCCACCGTTCTTTTCCTGACGTGCCCGGAGGCAGGCAGGAGGAGCTCCTGGTCTTCTCCAGGACCACGTGCTGTGCATTGGCTGGTCTTCTCCATTCCTCTGTAGGACATCCATGCCTGGACCCCAGCACTCAGCTGGCAGCTGGGATCAGCCAGGACTTCCCACGAGGAGGTTCTGCCACAGTTTGAAAATAGCATTTATTTGCTCTGGGTTACCATAGTTACTTGTGGAAGTCGCACGGTTCCACTTCTGCTGCTTGGTTGGGCGATTCTCTCTGACGCGGCCTGACTGGCTACTTTTACCGTCAAACGGACCCATCAAAATGGCAGGAACTTCTTGGACGTTGGGTGAGCTCTGCGTGGTATGCCCTAGTCACCCCTCACACCTTTCAGCAACACTCTCTTTAATGTGCTGGATGCACCTGCAGTGCTGTAGCAGATTTTGGGTCCTCAATCACCGGGTTTGCATTACTAGAAGGAGCTGACGTGGTTTTCCCACTGCCGAGCCTGAAACTTGTGCTGCATCTCAGAGCTCTTGAGGACAAATGCTGAGAGCCAGCATGGCAAACCTCCCCGCCGCAACCCCACACCTGGTTTTTGGGAAGCTGGTCTGCAAATGGGGGACTGGAGCAGCTGATGTGTCCTGGAGAGATGCTTTTAGAGACATGATACTTGGTGAGATGGGGATGCAGAGCGCTGCTCTCCTGCGTGCCAGAAGCTGGTGGTGACGGCTCTTCAATCAATGGTGACAGCAGCTCAGCATGTAAAGCACTGCGGGTGTTTATGTTACTTTGCCCAAGTGATAGAGCTTGTCCTCGATGCCGGACCTGGCAGAAGCGAGCTCTGGCAAAGCCAGCGGGAAAGATGCTCAGTGGCTGCGAGCCACGTGTGGGGTTGTGCTCTCATGCAGAGACAACCCAGAGCCGTGGAAACCCGAAGTGCAGGTTGGCCCAGCACCGGAGCCTCCAAACCGTGGGATTTTCCTGCCAGACATTTGCAGGAGCGGCTGGTATTTGTTATCTTCCCCACAGCGATGGCAGATACCATCCCATGTGGGAGAGCCAGGAGCCAGCCTGGGATGCAACTGGGACTCGCCTGTCTGCGGACGTTTCCCCGCCAGCCCGGGGAGCCGGCGACCCGGCTGCCCCGCAGACAGCTGCCCAGGGGACAGCAGGCACTGGGGGTGAGGAGCGTATTGGGAACAGGACGTGGCAGGGCAAGGCAAAGCCCGAGGTGCCACGCTTTGGCTGCGCAGCCACCTCTTTTTGGGGATGGAGCTGCCGGCGGATGCTGAGAACGGGCAGCCACAGGGCGCCAAGGAAGGGAAGCCTGATTTTGGGTTGCTGCTCAGTGCCATGCTCAGTTTTGGGAAGAAAACTTGGGTTGGTTTCTACCAGGAAAGGCGAGGGCAGAGGGTTTCTGCTGCCTGGACGGGAGCTGCTTCAAAGCCGTGTGCCGGGCTGCCCCAAATCTGTCCTGAATCACTGGGCTGGGGCAGTGCCATGGCTGCCTGCCCCCCCCGCCCCCAAACCTGCTCCTTCTCCATGCTGCCAGCTCTCCCTTGGCCTGCCCTTGGCAGGCAGAGAGGGAAATAAAACCTCGGCTGGCTGGCAGGACACACTGCCTTTCTGCAGAGCCGCTGCTGCCGTGAGGCGAGGCGGCTGAGAAAATCGCTGTCTTTCTGCTCCGAGCTGTGCCAGGGCAGGAGCCTCCCCTCCTCTGCCTCCCTGCCTGGCTCAGCTCTCATCAGGGTACCACGCTACCAATTAGCAAATTAAATCCAATCCCTCTGGCATTTCCCAGGTGTTCCCTCATGGCTGCTCTGCTTTTGGTTCCTTCAGCCTCAGCTCCCGCACTCTGATGGAGCATCACCTCCTCTGCACGCTGCCTCCGGCCGGCTGCCGTGCTGGGCTGTGCCGGGCTGTGCGGTGCCGACCTCTCCTCTGGGCTTCTCGTGCCGATAGACCCTGCAACAACTAGAGATGAGATTGGGCTGGTGTCGGTGCCAGCGGCAGCTTGGTGGCAGCCCCCAAAGCTCCTCTTCTCTGGGGCTCATCGGACGTGGCGTACCTCTGCGTCCTGCCCTCCTCCTGCACACACATCTCTGCCGGGCTTGACTAATACATATAGAAAAGAATATTTTTGACTGGGTGAAGAAATTTGCCAAAACAGGGTTAGGTTGTTCCCACAACTGTTCTGTGCATGAGTCGGAGTGACCAGTTTTCCTGCAGATGTGTTTCTGGGGGCGGGTGCTGGCAGCACCCCAGTCTCGCTCTGCCTGGCCGGGGAGTCCATGGGCACCGCGCTCCGGCCCCTGGCAGCCTCTGTTAACTCACGATGGGGCACGACATCCCGGCGGTCTTACCTCCCTGCTCAGCTGTCGGGCAAAGGATGCAGCAGCCGGCTCCGCCAACAGCTTTCCCAGCCGTGTCCTTGCTGCCTGGGAGCACCCAAACCAAAATGCTGCGGGCGAGCCAAATTAAACAGCACTTGGTTATCACTTTGTTTTAGCAAAGACCAACTGAAAAGGAGAAGGAACGTGTTTTCCTTTGCTTTTGTTATTTACCTCTCAGGCTGTTATTTCCTTGCTTGGTTTGCTGGGGAATGGGAGCTGCCTGCTGAGCCCTGTCTGGCTCCAGATCCACTGCTGGGCAAGGCACGAGGCCTTTTTATTTTAAGAGTCATTTTTCTGTTTCCTGGATTTCACATCTTGCAGGCAGTTCCTCTCCTACAACATCCGACACGAAACAACGCGCTAGTAGTGAGAGGACGGTTAGCTAATCGTGGGGACGAAGCGCACATCTGCTTATCTGAGCTGCCCGGAGCCCCACACCGGGGCGGGCGGCCACGTGGTAGCCGCCGGGCTGTGCCGGCACGCTGGCCACAGAGGCCAGTGCCTGTTTTCCAAACGCACGGGTGCCTCATCGGGAATGGGTATCTCATTGGGAATGAGAAAGATCACAACGATGCAGAAAAGGCCCCGGTGGTGGGAAGAGTTTCTGTTCCTCTTGGGCTGCAGGAAACAATCACAAAACCCCGCTGTGCAAAATTCACATCCCGAGAAGGGGTGGGCTGGGCTGAGCTTTCAGGGTTTCCCCTGCCTCTGGCTTCATGTGTTGCCACCTCCAGAGGGAAAGCACTGGTGCTTGCAGCCAGGGTCGTACCCAGCCCCTGAAGACTGTATTTTAGAGCTGCCTTGCAGGAAAGAGAAGAAAAATTGCAAGACTTTCCCTGTCAGCCCCAGCCCAAGGCTGGGATTTGCCAGACCGGGGCGGCTGGGCCAGCTCTGCGCACGCCTGCGAAGGGGAATGAGCAGTGAACGTCTCCGGCTGCTGGAGCCGGGGAAAGCGGAGGCAGGTCCACGTGGGACCACGGTCTGGGGCAGCCTGGGGCTGTCACGGCCTTTCCTGGGGTGCTGGAGGCAGGCTGGGGAGGGTGTTGGGGTTTCCTCCACCCATGCCTGTCCTCAGCCACGCTGGGCACGGCATCAAACATCTCCTCTGGAGGAAGCTCCATCACGTCTAGTCAAAGATGGTCTTAACCAGACCGCTTTGCTATCCTAGCAAAGAGAAAAGCCCACAAAGAAATCCAGAGACCTCCAAAGGGTCCAGTGCAAGTTTTCAGCAGAGCAGAGAGCGGGTCGGTTACCTGCGGGTTCCTGCTGTCCTTTTGTATTTGTATTACAGGTGCATCCCAAGCCTCAGCCAGAGGCAGGGTCCAGCCGTGCCCACCGCTGTCGGCAGGAGATGAGCTGCCCTCAAGGGCGAAACACCCAAGAAAGATGATATTTGGTACGAGAAATTACTGTGTACCATGGACCTGCAGCACGGTCCTGCAGCATGGAACTGCTCACCTCAACGGCACCGGAGCAGCAGATCTGGGCCATGACCCCAGGGTTTCCAAAGCCCAGTTCTCTGCTTTTTAGTGCTTTTTAGGCTGGCCATCCATCATGGGCTCAGCAGGCATCGCTTACTGCAGGGAGATCTTGAATTTGGGCTCTTTGCTGGGGGCAGAGAGGCAGGACTACATTAACCACCAGGTTTTGAAGAAGACACAGCCAAGACGGCAAAGTTCAGTGGATGCGGATGAAAAGGGCAAGAATGTTTGTGGATGACAAAAGATCACACAGGGATATTGGTTCAGAAAAGGGGAAGAGGTAGAGGAGACTCAGTGGAAATATGTGGAGGACACATGAAAACAATCAGTTCCTCTTTCTACCATATCCCGTAAGTACAGTGCAGAAATTAAAGGGCAGCATATGTAGAACAGATTAAAAGAAGCTGATTTTATGCATTTTATTTACTGTCAGGTTTTGAAATATACTGGCATGGTTCAGAAAGCCAGAGGTAAGGACAGCTGTGGCACGAAGCCCAGATGACAACACAGGTAATGAAGCATCCCGCTTTCCAGTACTGCTTTGAGGGTTTTATAAAAATAAAGGGGTTTTACAGTGGGAATAAATCCAGCTTTGTGACTCCTTCGCCTTTTGAGAGAGAGAGAAACACCGTCACCTTTAGTCCCTGATGGAAACTGGGGACGGCCAGGGATGAGCACAGTCCCTGTGGCGTCCCTGCTGCCTGACCCCGCATGGGACTCTCCCTCCCGACCACCCTCCTGTCCCGGAGAGGGAAAAGGGAGGGAAACCCCCTGGCATGTGCTGGGAAAGGGAGGACACCTCCCAGCAACACAGGGGGCTGTGATTAGATTCCAGCCTCTTAACTAAGGTCAGGGCGGTAAATCTCCAGCGAGCCAAACATCTCGAGCCAAATCTGAGTTTGGTCCCTCCTCCATCCTCCCTCCAGGACTTGACATCGCTCTGTCCTCACCCCATCCCTCGCACGCAGCTGGCTCCGAGCTGGCTGAGCACAGAGAAGAGGGGGGATGCGCACGGTCCTGGACCTCTCTGAGGAACACGCCGTTTCTTCCATAAAGAGATTTTTTTCCCATCAGCTGACACAGTCAGGATCACATGGGGCAGCCTGAGCTCTGGAATAGCTCATTATTTAAGAATGCCTGCACAGCTACGTATGTGTTAGTAGTATTTGCTGATGCACAGGCACCACGCTCACCCAAGCTATTGCTCTGTCCCAGCGCCCTACTCATCCTCGTGGCCCAACCCTCCCCATTTCCACGCTTGCAGAAAAGCTGCCGTGTGCTGGAGCAGCCCTGGCAGAGCCTGCGGCACTCGGCTCTTTACCGTTCGCTTACCCGGAGACGAGGGTGAGGAGCTTCCCGCTGGGGTGGCTGGATGGGGGGCAGCAGCTCGATGCTCTGGACCTCACTGGGGAGCCCCTGGGGACCGCACGGTCTAAACCCAGCTGCGTGCCCCTCTGCAGGAAAGGCAGCAGGAAACATTTGCAATTGGGACAGAGAAATTTTTGGCCCCCAGGAGCTTTCAGGACAGATCCCTTCTGTGATTGTTTCAGTGACTGTGAGTGACCAGCAGCGGGGAAGATTTGTTCAAGATAAGGTCCTTCAGAGAAAACACTGGGGGTTGTTTGAGGCCAGGGCAGAGCCGTCGCTCAGAGGACACCGGCTGGCTCTGGGTTTCAAGTGGGACCCGCTGGACAATCCCCAGTCACGCAGCCCTGGGAGAGGGGAGATGGTGGAGTCCCACCCTGAGGTGGTCTAAGAGCCCACGCCCCATAGCAGGAGGGACAGAGCTGGTCCCACGGCCTTGGCACAACCAAGGGGTTGCTGCAGCAGTGCCCAGGGCCACGGAGGGCTTGCCGCCGAACGCGTCTGCTCCTGCGTTGCCAAGAGTGGTGTGTTTTTGCAAAAACACTGCCTAGAAATTCAAAACTTTCTAAGTCTCCCTCTTTCCTGTGCTCACAGCGCAACTCTTCTGCCCTGGAGGTGTTGTTCACCATGTGCCTTTCACCAGCCCCTGCAAGCGGCTGGATTTCACATTCCTGCGCTGCTGAAAACTGCCCAGGTTGGACGCACACGGACCCTGGAAAGGAAGAGGACCTTGTGCAGCCATCTCCCAGTCCCGTTTAACCTCTGCAAGTTCTTCTGGTTAGTAGGGTGCAGATTAAACATTAAGCCCTTAAAAACATCCTTTGCCTCAAAAAAACAGCGTAAAGGCAGGGCAGGAACTAGCTAGTACGGATGGTCATGAGAGTGTACCCTTGTCGTGTGTACAAGGAAACACAGATCCAGCCCCTGCAAGTAGGTTCTGGCTGCGCGAGAGATGGATCACGGCAGAGGTCATGAGACGCAATTCAGGCCAAAGGCTTCTGCTTGGAGCTTGTTTATGCTGGTTTCCAGGCCAAGAGCCTGCCCTTCCCCTTTCTTTTGGGCAGCCCTGGACCCTCTTCTTTGCAAACAGCTCTTTAGGGCAGCCCGGCAGTGGGGGCAGGCACCAGCTGGAAGTTGCTCTGACCCCCGGGAACAGGCTCGAGGGAACATCTGCTCCCACCAGCCAAAGGAGCAGCCTATCTCCCCTACCAAATGAAGGCTAGAAATTCTCTCAAAGATGCCAGTCTGAGCTAGAGGCAGCTCTGAAACTGTCAGAGGGTTGAGCACAAGGTAGGCAGCCATCCTGGAAAGAGAGGTGCTTTGACTTCCTTGGGAACGTCTACGCTTGCCCCTACCTCCACCCCTAAGGCTGTGTAGAACATGTTAACCAAATTTCCTCTGCTCATCAGTTATTCCCCCTGTGATTTTCACTTCTGCAATTTCAAAAATCTGTACATGATTATGCTATTGCTCATTAGAGAAGGAAGCTGTCCCAAGAAGACCCACACCCTCAGAAATTCTGAGAGTTACAGTTGAGTAGAGCCCTGCAGTCCTTGAAGCTAAACTGCTCCTTCCAGAGTCAACAGCTCACGAGTGGGGAACAAACCCAGGTGCACAACTCATGGCATGGCTGCAAGCAAAGCTGTGACTTTGAGAAATGCTTTGCTTTCATCTGCCCCAAAAGAGTGCAAGACCACTCTGCTAGGTAGGAGCTGTGGCTGATGTTCCTGTAGTATAAGAGAAATTAATAATGAACTTGGGCATATAGGTTATGACAATCGGTTAAAATCAGGCAGATCCTTAGAGGAAGAGAATATCAATAAGTATTTCTGTGAGCTGTGGAACTGCTGAAATCAGTTTTCCTCTGGCTTTGGCTCAAGGGCGGGTAACTGGGGAGGACTCCACTACCCAACAAGGGTTACACCCTTGCTGCAGCCCTTCCCTCTGGGAGGCAGTAATAGAGGCTTGCTTCCCGGTTATGTGAAACAGGCAACCAAACCCAGAGAAACTCAACATCTCTGAGACTTTGCTGCCTCTTCCCCCCATTAAATTTGCGTGCGTGTGGCCCTGAGGAAGGTCCTGCAGCACTTTGGCTGCGGAGGCAGTAAGGAAGCCTGGATTCCCCTGTTCCACCATCCCCAAGGGTTATCTCTACATACTGCCCTCCAAGTGAGGGGAGCGGGTGGCTGCGGCATGCTGCATCGCTTGCGGGGACACAGCTGGCGTGTGGCAAAGCTTCTGTGGGTGCCGAGGCGCTAGAAAGGACTCATGCAGATGTACCTATCCTGCCAGCTCAACCGCCAGCTGGCTGCCACGACTCTGGCTGCAGGTCACCGCAGCTCAGGGAGACCCCCATAGCCACTGGCCTTGTGCTGCTTAAGCAGGCGGAAGCTGCCTCCATCAAGCCATCTCCATCGAGCATATATGATTCAGCATGCAAGAGGTCAAGGGACAAAAAACCAGGCTGATGCACACCTCCACCCAGCTCAGCAGTGACAACTCTTGAAGTGTCAGTCCTAAACCTCCCTTGAACAAAACTGGACAAGTTGTTGCTCTGCAGAATTCATAGTGAGCAACCAATCTCGTTCTAGTTGTGGTCTTTGTTGGGCTTGAATTCCGAGCCTCAGCAAGATGAGTCTACCAAAGCACGGCATACTCAGATCCCTGCGGAAGGTAAGTGATGCAGAAGCCTACATGCATTGGTTCTTGAAAGGGCCTGGCTGCCCGAGGCAATTATAGAATCATTTAGGTTGGAAAAGACCTTTAAGATCAAGCCCAACTGTAATCCTAACCCTGCTAAGTCCATCTCTAAACCATGTCCCTAAGCTCCTCATCCACACATCTTTTAAAAACCCCCAGGGATGCCGACTCAACCACCTCCCTGGGCAGCCTGTTCCAACATCTAACAACCCCTTCAGTGAAGAATTTTTTCCTAATATCCAATCTAAACCTCCCCTGGCACAACTTGAGACCATTTCCTCTCATTCTATCACTAGTTACATGGGAGAAGAGACCAACACCCACCTCACCACAACCCCCTTTCAGGCAGTTGTAGAGAGCGATGAGGTCTCCCCTCAGCCTCCTCTTCTCCAGACTGAACAACCCCAGCTCCCTCAGCCGCTCCTCATCAGACTCGTGCTCTAGAGCCCTCACCAGCTTCGTCGCCCTTCTCTGGACACGCTCCAGCACCTCAGTGTCCTTCTTGTAGTGAGGGGCCCAACACTGAACACAGCATTCGAGGTGCGGCCTCACCAGTGCCAAGTACAGGGGGAGCACAGCAGAGAGCTTCACAGTGCAAGGGGGCAAAAGTGGGTCTTCACATTAACCCAGAGGGCTTTAAGGAAGCAGGATTTTGCAGCATGAGGAGGAACATTTGAGGAAGAGATATAGACTGCGCCCCAGCCACCGCGAGCGGGAGAGTGCCGGTTGCAGCCAGCTGGCCCTGCTGAGCTGGTGGAGCCAACGCTGGCACTGCTCCATCGGCTTGCACGTCAAAAACGTGGACTCCCAGTCGTTTATGGCACAGAGGATCCAGCACCACGCGGGCTGGGAGGACGGGGCACTGACCGCTGGCTCGCTGGACTTGTACTTTTCCCTACAGGCTTCCAAAGCTGCCTCCTTCACCTTGAGGCTGCGAGAGATCAGGAGGATGACAAGTCCAGTCAAAAACCCTGTCAGTCAATGGCAGATGGAGGCCACAGCCCTTAACTTTGGAGGACAACTTAACCACAAAAAGGGAGGTGACTCACCAAGCAAGCAATGAACTGAAGCTGTGTCAGCAACGGGGAGGCGTGTATCCAGGTTTAGGGGCAGCGTAGACAGTCCTGGCGCCTTATCTACATTTGCACAAGAGAGGCCAGCATCAGGTTAGCAAAACAGGAGCTGAACGCTCTCAAACACTGCCTGGCTAAAGTCTGGATCCAGCTCCACTGAGCAGCTGCTTGTGTGATTTGAAAACAAGAATCAGAAGCAGCCTAGGACCCCAGAGCATGGCCAAGGAGCTAAGCCACAACCCTCCGAGCTGCTCATGCAGAAGGTCTGCAACCCAAAATGGTGCTTGGGAAGAGCAAGGCAGGTCTGGAAACACCCAACGGGGCACTTTAAAAGGCAGGAAAACCTTCAAGTTTGCTGCCAGAAGCAGTCTTGTGCCATCAGCTGGTTACAAAACATCTCCCAAGGAAGCAGGTATCCGCATCACATTTACAGAAAAGACTGTGTATAGAAAAAACTAGAAAAAAAGGTACAACTAGCAAGCATCACACTCTTCTCATAACGCAGTACCACGGCAAGACAGAGGACAGCCTTCCTTTTCCAGGAGTTAAGGCTCCTCCAGCTGAACTACCAGCCCTGTGAGCCATCACCCGTAACTTTCCCATCATCAAGCCCTCCAGGCATGATAAAGAGCTGCCACTACTTGATGCAATCAAGCATACCATTTTCCTTTCAGGTCCTCAGTCATGTAGTTTAAAGCAGCTGTAAGGTTCAAAACCAGCAGCCTGCATTGCTCAGCTCCTCAAGAGCCCTCAGTTACATTTTCCTGCTACTAAGCGCCTTTGTTATCAAGTTTAAGGTCTTTAAGGGAGTTGTAAAATTGCAATTTACGGTATTTAATGCTAAGCTCACTTTTGGAAATCAAGCAGAGAAAGCCTATTCATACCCCTTTTCCCTACTCCCATCTCTTAAAAAAGAAGTACTCAGCCTGATAACGTTTACTAAATTCTGGGACTTTGGGCTTGCAAGAATGGATTTATTTGTAATGGAAGGAGAAAGAAGCTGACGACCAGGCGAAGGGTAACCTCTAGTGGCCACAGGCTTTCTTTGCAGCAAACCCTCATCATGGCAGTGCGGAGAGCTGGCATGAAAATAATCTGCGCATTGTTTCTGCAAACTCAGCAATCCCTCTTTTCCACATCGCACCGCCTTAGAGCACAGCTTTGCTCTTGGAAACACCCGTGTACAGCAGCAGAGGAGGCCCCCGTGTTGTATATGAGGTGTATAATGTGTTTGGGTTTTCTTTTTCTTTTTTTTTCCCCTCCTGCCTGCCAGGAGTTACACTCAAACCCCAAGACTTTAGTGGAATTTCACTGGAAACTCAAACACCTTTTATTACTTCATTGGTCATTGCGTGCATGGAGTTTCCAAAAGGCATTTTGCTCAGAGTATCTTGATATCCTCCAACTGTACCAGTAAGTTCCTGTAGCTCCCACAAGTCTTACATTTAAGTTTCAGGCATTGGCAAAGACTAGGCTTAAGTAACAGCAATATTTGTTTAAACCAGTGCTGCTAACCAGAAACACTCCTTTTAACCATGGCAAAAAGCATCCGTGCTGTTAGCAGGGACACGGGCAGGGAAGAGATCCAGGTTAAAACCAAGCCGTCAGAAGGAGCAAAAAGACTAGTTTTAAACCAGCAGTTCCCCGACTGAGCTGCCTGCCTGCTGCCAACAGCCACATTTGTTCCGGCACAAGGAAGGCACAGCCTCTAGCGAGAGCAGCGCTGACTTACAGTGGCTGTAGGACTGTAGCCGAGTCGATGACGGTGTTTACATGCAGAGGATGCAATGGCACCATTGATCTGATCTACAACTTACAAGTGTTGGTAGCCAGAAGACATCTCTAAACTCCATTTTAACTCAGGCTGCGCTGGGGCAAAACATGCTCTCTGCCCACGCCAAAGGGAAGAAGGCTTATTTCAGAATTTGCCAATCTAAGGTTTTTTACAGTCAGTTTGGCACCTGATCTCGGTGGAAGCCTTGTGAGCTCTCCTGAAACGGTCAGGAACCGTGTAATCGCTTCACTGTGGTGAAGAGTTCATGTGAGAGAACACACGCTCCAAGGTTTCTTTCTCAGTTTCAGCATGCCATTTGCTATGAGGTCTACAGGAAAGAAAATAACCGAATGAAGGACAAAGTCAGTAGCCTCCACAAACACCTTTTAATACAATCCAAGATTCTGCACAGTGACAAAAATACCATCAATGCAGGGCAGCGATTCCAATGGTAGGGTAGAAAACCAATTCAGCAGCACACCACCACTCATCTGAAGAACAACACCCCAAATAATATGCACACTCATCTCAGCTATGAATACTCTGAAATTCATGACAGAGAGCTGGCAGAAAGGCATCTCAACGTTAACAGCCGGGTGCCCAAGCCTCCGATCTATCCAACAACCAGACTCCAGCTGTCAGTTGCAGGAGCTGAGCTCTTCCAGAGCCGCGGCTGCAGGCGAGCTCTTGGTCCCCGCTGGCTGTGGCATCAGCGTCTCTACAGTGACTATCTGGTCAGTGGGCAGAGGAGATCACTCCCCATCAAAAACGAGGACGGATCTCCAAGGACAAAGTACACAATTTCAATGCACACACATGAATAGCAGTTGATTAATCTGTAAGTGCCACCCCTCCACGGATAAACACAGATCTCTATTGGCATGAAGTTTAACTCTTTAAAGAACAGTACTGCCCGCCCCTCCAATTTGTCTTCACTTACCTCAACACAGAGGAAGTGGGAGTTTTGCTCTTCCCTTTGTTAACTGGCCTCCATTAATAGGAGGCCGATTAACATGTTTCACAGGAAAAGGGAGTGTGTCAAAGTGCGTGATCTGTAGGAATGACACTTTGGGTGCAGTGATGAAGTCTAACCAGCCTGGCTGACAGCTGGAAATAGTTCCTGTGGCCTGGAAACAGCTTAGAGGCCATTTACAATAAATTCAAGTTTCTGATGTCAGGAGTTTCTAGTGTTTTCTGCCTTCAAGAGAATATTACAAAGCAAAAATGGCATCTCAGGAAAGCAAATACGCTCTTGAACTGTGGTAGCTGACGCCAGCCTTCAGCTCTCCAGCTCCACACCAAACAGCTAATCAAGCGACGCTGGCACTCTCGCTGTCATTGCTGCCAGCAGGACTACAAACAAGGACTACAAACTACATCAACAGTTGTTCAGAGTTACAATGGGAACAAAGCACTTCACAGTTGGGGTTACTTCAGATAATTTTAACTTTCTGATAAGGTGCCCATCATCGTCATTGTCTTAAAAACCAGTCTGCGGTCTCCACCTCAAGAGTTTTGCATGTAACAAACTGTTGGCTCAATTACCTGAACTTTGATATACGCTTGGTCAGCAGCAACCATTAACTACACGGACAAGGAAAATGCCTCTTTGCCTCTGGAAAGAAAACCAAGTCACAATACTATTCCTCTACGGTGTCTCACAACCATAACGAGAATTACACATGAGGATTTGCACGAGAAGGAACATTAATTTTTACTGAACAAAAGGATTGCGTGAAGAACATGACAGAGCATTGTACAATTCCTCTTGCTAGATTTTTGCAGCCTCTTGGTTATTCAGGCTATTCAAATTTAACACACACATACTAGTCCTGCAGGATATCTGCAGCAGGGCAGTGCGGTATCAAACCAAAACCATCCCTGCGACATGTACCTCAAGACTGATATAAATATGAATAGTCATCAGAAGGAGGATCACCTGTTAACCCTTTTACCCCCTGCTGTGATTTGCAAACTCACACAGGTTATCGCTCAAATTGCTCTGGGGGTAGCCTATGCTCCAAGCACACCCACAACCAGTTGCAAATGCACAGACATAGAGCAGCTCTTAGACACTGCCAGCCACCCACCGTAACGTCTTACTTTAAGAATGAAGATTTACCTTCAGTCTCAAGCGAAAGACTGGTTGGCTGTCTAGATAAGCTACTAAAAAGAGGGCTTTTGTGGACCTTCGCTGCTGGGGGGGGTGTGTGTGTCAGAAGTTGTACTCATCTGACACAAGGGAAGCTGAGCTGAGGCCTGTGATTGACTTTTGAAAGACACTCAAGCCTCAAGATGCCTAAACCTCACTGATTTTCAGTATTGCTCCTTGGATTCTCACACTAATATCCTATGCTGAATTTCTGAGCAAATATGAGTTATTTCTGATTTCAAACACCCAAATCCCTGTACACTAAGAACAGCGCAGGGAAAGGAACAGTGTTTCTTAGATATGGCTTAAGACATGGTACAGTACTCAGGTTTTGCTGACATAGTTTCATCCGGCAGGGATGGGGAGTGAGAAAAATTACATCACCACTGCCAGCTGCAGGAAAGATTTTGCAGATAAAATCTATTCATTTTGAGTGTAATACTGAAGTCCCACAAATCCTGCCAACATACAGCTTGAGGGAATTTCTGACAAGTTAACAAGCTGAGAATTAATGCTATTGTGGTTTGTGTTTTTTTCCGTTTTCAAGGGCACCTCAAACAAGCTTGAAAGAGCGGAGATAGGGACAAATTGAAATCCCACCTACATTTAAGAGAACCTACTACATGGGATACATTTTTTGAGTGCTTTGTTTTGTCTGAGGAAGCTTGTGGGATACTAGCAAGTGCAAAGTGATACAGCTAGCTTTGAAAAAATAATAGAAGGCAGCATCAGCCAGTATTTGTAAAAAGCCAGATACAACTGTTCAGGTTCCTCCCCATCAAAATACGTAAGTATAACTGAATCATATCTTCCCTTCTAGTTCGATCAAGCTTATGGTAAACCTACAAAAAGAAAGCTGGACAGAACTCACTGACTGGGAAGTGGGAAAGAAAGAGAGGCCCTGTGCTGACTCTCAAACAGGGTGAAATAATCTAACTGCAAATATAAATGGTGCAAAAGACATCTTGAACTGTTGTATATAAAGTCTAATATTCCGAAGAGTTATTTTGACAAAAATTCAAAATGGCACCTTAAGCAGCAAATCACTTTTTTGCCAAGTTTGTTCATGTACTTTGCAAGAGGCAACACTTTACCAAGACACATGGTATTTTCATTGACAGCAAGCTAAACAAACCAACGTTACCAACAAGAGTCACCTGTGATCTCTGAATATTAACATGACCCTGTCCAGCCTAGCTGAGATTTTATCACTATAAATTTTTAACTTTTCCTTTTAATGAACTTCAAGTTTAAGTAGTAATAACATTTCCCCCACTTTAAAGCAATTTTTTTAGAGTGGACTGCTGAAAAAAACCCCAGCAATTCCTCTTTCCCCTCATTTTACTTGTTGTGGTAAATCTTCTCACTAGCAAATTACCCACTGAAGCTTTGAGAGCATCCTGTCATATGCTCTGGACTACCCATTGATGTTTATGTACTTGTGCTTCAGGTGGGAGAAGTTCTACAACAGCAGATATTGCAAGTTTTAGATAATGACACTAGGCAATTGCCTCCAGACATCACATGCCACAAGGCCTGCTCGCAGAGAACTGTGTGAATTCTCAGGAATGAGCAAAAGCCTGTTTGCATCATCCAAACCCTACCAGAACACAGCTGAGAAAAAAGCATTACCTTTTTCAGGATCTCATCACTGGGAAGACTCACGATATGGAGAAACAGTGTCGCCTAGAGTTCTGGGAAACTCATCCACTCCCAGAATAATATTACACAGAAGATTTCCCTCCCGCCTCCCTACGTTTACTTGTGCGGAGAGCACTAAGCTTCTGTATCACATTGTCTAATTCCCCAAACATGTAGTGATATCAGCACAGTTATTCTCAGATTTAAAGCTCCATTTCAGCTTCCAGGAAAGACAAAGAAAGGGAAGTTTCTGAGCACTGCATATAGGCTGTAGCTTTGAGCTGCCTGAAACATGAGTCAGTTCAAAGTCATTATACTGATATGGAATAGGAATGTAAACAAAATCAAGCCTTTGAGATATCGTTGTCCAGTCTGGATGCCCTCCTCAGAGGCAGGCTCCTCAAACAGATGCAACTGGAATGCATCAAGAGTTCAGGTACAAGGAGAAGGATAACTAGCGATCATGGCTCTTGTGTGAATTGAGGGCTTTCATAACTTACGAAATAGTACTGATTTGTCTGCACAATGTCTACTTATAGTAGAGCAATGATTTTATGAACTACTGTTCTACGTCAAATCTGACATCATCAATGTTCCCTGTCAGTGGACATTTGATATTA
The DNA here is from genome assembly GCF_030936135.1 of Gavia stellata. Taxonomy (NCBI): domain Eukaryota; kingdom Metazoa; phylum Chordata; class Aves; order Gaviiformes; family Gaviidae; genus Gavia; species Gavia stellata. The sequence goes on along the minus strand of NC_082611.1, from coordinate 19,190,442 downwards.
CTGGCTCAAACCAGATACTAGTGCCAGTGGCACACAGCTCTGCAGTGCACCTCAGCCAGCTCTGTGCCTCTGAGGAATTGCATCAAACTGCAAATCTATCCTGTGATACGGACTTGTATCCATTTAGGATTGTTTGAAATCATTACATTTTCATTTTTACCTAATAACAGGACCTGAATCCAGATCTCTAGAGGTAAAGAGCTAAGGAGTTAATCAGATACATTACTTCATCTTGACCTGTCTTAAATAAAATAAGAGTAAACAACTAAGGCCTGGATTCAAGTGCAGCAATTAGTAATTACTAAAAAAACACTGAGCCCAGCAGAAATTATGTTCTGACTTGGCTCCTGCATTAGAATTTGCCTTGGGAATCCTAGGACAATTGAAAAACTAGTTGATTAATGATAGTCACGTCAACCATTCATGGTGTCCCTGAAGCCCCACACCTCCAAGACAGAGATCTGGAAGCTTTCAGAGCACAATGGCTGATTATTGAAAGTATCGCAGTGGCTGGTTCTTCCGTGGTTCAGATCTGCATCAATGTAAAGAGCCTGGCCATCACCGCCTCCTGTGAAGAGACAAAGACAAGTGTAAGGGTGTCTCTGCATTTCTTAGCATGGGAAAGTGCTACACACACACAAAAAAAAGGACTTAAGTGCTTTTCTCATGGGAACAACTGGAAGCCCTAAGTGCTGTTTGCTTGCTGTCTTCAAGTGTAACAGAGTATGATCAAATGCATAGCTTTTACATGACACTATCAGAACTGGATGGGTTTGGTTTTTTTTTTAAGTTTAAAAAAACAGTAATGCAAGTCAGTAAGAACAAGAAGCCTGACTCAAATGCTTGCATTTAAGATTTGTTTTTCAGTGCTGGAGGAACCTGGAAGCTACCAACTGCGTATTTTCGCTCCAGTAAAGAAAAAACAAAGAATTCTGTTAGCAGTCAAAAATCAAAGCTGGGAGAAGAACAAGATCAGTAAGTAACAGCACTGTCTTGGTTTCTAAATCATTATAAAACATATCAGAGTGAAAAGCATTTTGATTATCTGTGGGTCTATGTCAAGATTCACACAGAGCTTACAGTCAGAGGATGCAGTGAAATGAAATAAATTTAGACAGAAATGTGTTACAAAAACGAAAAGGAAGATTCCCCTATTGCTTGTGGGGCAACCATCTAAGAATAGCTACCAAAAACATCTGAAGAATCAAAAGGGTGGAAATTCTCGTCTACAGCTGGAATTGCGTACAACATTCATATCTACATATCTACTACCCAAGCTTGTATTCCTCTTATTACTACCCATAGTGTAATATACGGTAAATATAAATGACTCTCTTAGATAAGGCTGATAGGAAGAGCTGGTGGGATATATGCTCAACAGTAAAGGTCTCTGAAATATTTGTGATACATCATTAACAGTGATTTCTAATTCAGTTACACATGCACTGAAGCTCTCACCAGCCTAGCTGATACTGGAGCAGCCCAACTTATGGTCAATTAAAGCACATGCTACTAAGTGGGAAATCGGCCGATGCTTGATGTTACAAAAGAAGTCACCAGGCTAGTTGCTCTCCCAACAAGCATCAAGTAAAGCTTTTTGGGAAAAGGACAACTGTGATTTTACCTGTTCCTTGTAAATGCTATTTAGGTGACAACTTTACTAAGCAGGCTTTTGTGAAGTCAGCAGCATCACAGACCGAATAAAGTTCCAGGAAAATTAACATGTTTTATAGTTTACCCTGTGTTTCAAAAGCCTCAGTGCAAAGTAAGTTTCTCTTCAAAAACTATTTCTCATCGTGAATTTGGCAGTATGAAGGTATGGCTGTGCTTAAAGCTATGAGTTACTATCTTACTCTAAAATGCTTGATATGCAAATTCTCCCACAGAAAATTTGTGTTGGGTAATAATATCAGGTTTTGGCCACTTTTATCTCTAACTGTAGCGATACTGAAATACATACATGGTAAATATAGGTGACTTTCTTATCTAAGGCAGACAGGAAGAGCTGGTAGGATATATGCTCAAACTCTCACACTGACTTACCTATAATGATGCATTCGCTGCTGCCAGCCATGAACATGGAGGCTGTTTTGGAAGGCAAGTTGAAGTGCCGAGCTGATAAGAAGGGAGAAAGGCGATCTGAGGGGTCTGATGGGACAACGCTGGAAGAGAGGGTGCTGGAAGCTGGTGAGGCATGATTTTCTGGCTCTGAACCAGTTGTGGCCAGTTCTGGGTGTTTTATGATCACCCACTCGTAGCGTTCCACTTCTGGCTGCAGCTGCATGGGGCAGAGAAGAGCAAAGCTTTAGATAGTGCACATGCACTACACACAGAGGTCTGCACAGCAAAGAACATTCAAGCCCCTCAGACTCCACCTGCACGATTAGCGGTAAAGATTGGATCAAACTGCCTTTTAGGCCAGATGTTATTTTCTTTCTTTACACCTTTGCTTTTTAGGTGATTGAAGAAATGATGGAGTGTTTTCTGAGTTATAATATCTTTTAAGAAAATATTCTGTGCAAGGGGAGAAAAAGGGTTACCACAAAACTGAAAAGTAGAATTTTCTCTTCCACGTTAAGAGTTCAGTAGACTTTATAAACTGGGAGGGCATACAATCCAGCCTCTTCAAGTAGAAAGGAAGTAAGAGTTACTCACACCAGCACAGTGGTTCTGCCTTGCTACTGGGTAGCGACAATAAAATTTTACTCACCCTAAATACAAAGCACTCCCCAGTTCCAAAGAAACTCAGCTTGTTCCCTCCTCGCCTGCGCTCGCTCCAGTCAGTTGACAGATAAGCACCACAGACCTAGCACAAACAGCACCGTCAGGAGGCTTTCCATTGAAGAAGAAAGTGTGTTAAACTAATCGATACCAACATTTCAGAGTCCAGAACTGAAGGTTTTATTTTAGTTTGATTTTCAAAATCTCTGTATTAGTGGATTAAGGCAGCACAAGTACTTATATCTAAAGATAGATTTAAATTGCTTTAATCCACTGGTGGGTACCCTTAAATCCTAAGAGTTTCATAAATTATTTCACTTACCTGAGGCCTTAAAGGAGAAATGATCCAATGTAACCCCAGGTACCAAACCACAAATCATGTCAAACTTGTAAAGCCTGACTTCTACTTCCTCATTTTGGCATCCAAAGCAACAGTATTGTCACAAGTTACAGTATGAGCAGTTCTGCCTGAACATTTTCTGGTCATAAACAGTAGCCTTGGTGGCTTTCTCCATTTCAAACTGTAGGTTAAAATCAGCTTAGCTAAGCCAATACTGAACTAGCTCAGATATTTAAAGCAACCCATTCAAACAGCACGGGGTTCACTAGTTACCAATAAAGAGAAACATAGCCTTAGAGGGCTGAGCTTTTCTGTGGAGTCTTTTGTTTGCACTAGAAGAATTTCTCGCTCCCAGCAACAAGCATCACTGCCAAGTGGACGTAGACCAAACAATGAAGCTCTAAGAATGGGATGAAAGCAACCCTGCATTTTTTTTTGCCAGAAACCATGGTTAAACAGAATTTTTTTAAGTTACATTTGCTGTTTAGCCTCCACCAGCATTACAAGCAGAGCTCCTAGGACAAAATTACTGAAGAGCAGGTTTTTTTATACAGATAAATCATGTGCATAAACAAAAAGATAACCCAGAACTCTGTTTGATCTGATATGCTCGAAGTACCTGAGAGCCAGAAAATCCCAAGGCAAATTTCCTTCTTTCTAAAAAGTAACTATGGACATACGAATAAAGAATGAACGTAATCCTTTGCCAAAAAACAAACCCCACAACCACCAAACAAAAAACCCCATACCTTTCTCATACTTTTTTGTTTGGACTATTTTTTTTTTTTTTTTTTTTTAGGGGTAAGAAATGAACCATACTATAAAAACCAGCACCACTTACAAAGCTAGGCTTTTGACATGCTCCAGGACAAGCAGCAAAATAATACATAAATATTTTCCCTCTTCCCTTTAGATACCATGGGCATTCTATAAGCCATTGGCATGTCAACGCAGGCCTGGAACTGCCAGAAACCATACACAGAACTATGAAACAGCCTGGAGAATTAGCATTAGGTAGATGCAAATAAGAGTAGAAATGGACTTGTTTCACGGACAGTCATCCTGCAGGAACATAAGCAGAAATATAAGTCCACAGGCTGCAATAATAGCTTAACCTTATACACAGAATATTTAGAAGTCATGCATAGTGGTGCAGACAACCAACGGTCATTACAAGAAGCACCTGTGTGCCCTCCTTCAGGGGGTC